>NC_092255.1:27225780-27870780 GCF_036320965.1 Panulirus ornatus | reverse complement strand
CAAACTCAGTCACCAGCTTCTGCAGTTTCTCACATGAATCAGCCACCAGCGCTGTATCATCAGCGAACAACAACTGACTCACTTCCCAAGCTCTCTTATCCCCAACTGACTTCATACTTGCCCCTCTTTCCAAAACTCTTGCATTCACCTCCCTAACAACCCCATCCATAAACAAATTAAACAACCATGGAGACATCACACACCCCTGCCGCAAACCTACATTCACTGAGAACCAATCACTTTCCTCTCTTCCTACACTACACATGCCTTACATCCTCGATAAAAACTTTTCACTGCTTCTAACAACTTGCCTCCCACACCATATATATATATATATATATATATATATATATATATATCTTTCTTTTTCTTTTTTTCAAACTATTTGCCATTTCCCACGTTAGCAAGGTAGCATTAAGAACAGAGGACTGGGCCTCTGAGGGAATATCCTCACCTGGCCCCCTTCTCTGTTCCTTCTTTTGGAAAAATTAAAAAAAAAATATATATCTATTTTATTTTGCTTTGTTGCTGTCTCCCACGTTAGCGCAAGGAAACAGACGAAAAAATGGCCCAACCCACCCACATACACATGTATATACATACACGTCCACACACGCAAAATATACATACCTATACATCTCAACGTATACATACATATACACACACAGACATGTACATATATACACATGTACATAATTCATACTGTCTGCCTTTATTCATTCCCATCGCCACCTCGCCACACATGAAATAACAACCCCCTTCGCCCTCATATATGCGAGGTAGCGCTAGGTAAAGTCAACAAAGGCCACATTCGTTCACACTCAGTCTCTAGCTGTCATGTAATAATGCACCGAAACCACAGCTCCCTTTCCACATCCAGGTACCACATTACTTTCCATGGTTTACCCCAGACACTTCACATGCCCTGGTTCAATCCATTGACAGCATGTCAACCCCGGTATACCACATCATTCCAATTCACTTTATTCCTTACACGCCTTTCACCCTCCTGCATGTTCAGGCCCCGATCACTCAAAATCTTTTTCACTCCATCTTTCCACCTCCAGTTTGGTCTCCCACTTCTTGTTCCCTCCACCTCTGACACATATATCCTCTTGGTCAATCTTTCCTCACTCATTCTCTCCACATGACCAAACCATTTCAAAACACCCTCTTCTGCTCTCTCAACCACACTCTTTTTATTACCATACATCTCTCTTACCCTATTATTACTTACTTGATCAAACCACCTCACACCACATATTGTCCTCAAACATCTCATTTCCAGCACATCCACCATCCTCCACACAACTCTATCCACAGCCCACGCCTTGCAACCATACAACATTGTCGGAACCACTATTCCTTCAAACATACCCATTTTCGCTTTCCGAGATAATGTTCTCGACTTCCACACATTCTTCAACGCTTCCAGAATTTTCGCCCCCTCACCCACCCTATGATTCACTTTCGCTTCCATGGTTCCATCCGCTGCCAAATCCACTCCCAGATATCTAAAACACTTCACTTCCTCCTGTTTTTCTCCATTCAAACTTACCTCCCAATTGACTTGACCCTCAACCCTACTGTACCTAACAACCTTGCTCTTATTCATATTTACTCTCAACTTTCTTTTTTCACACACTTTACCATACTCTGTCACCAGCTTCTGCAGTTTCTCACATGAATCAGCCACAAGCGCTGTGTCATCAGCGAACAACAACTGACTCACTTCCTAAGCTCTCTCATCCACAACAGACTGCATACTTGCCCCTCTTTCCAAAACTCTTGCAAATGAAGCCAAATGTCCCTGCAAGCAGAAGCAGGCAGGCAGCCACCACCATCAAATAACTCCACTTCCAAAACAGGTTAACATGAATTTCTGGATTATGCACTAACTGGCAAGTGTATAAAAGATGGGCAGCTGGTGGGATGTCTGATCACTTCTTGGTGAAGGCAAGGGTGAAAGTTTGTTTTTGCTTTAAGAAAAGAGGAAATGACATGGGCGGGAAGAGGGTGGTGAAAGTGAACTTGGAAGAGAAGCTTGTGTGTGGGGATAACAAGAGAGAATGAGTGAAGAATGACAAAAGATAAGAGTACAGGAAACTTAGGGTGTGAGTGGGTATGAAAGGTATCTAAGGAAGCATTGCCTACATGTGGGGAAGTGTGTGGCATGCTATGACATCATCATATTTATCAAAACACTTTCATTAAGTCTGCATACATATAATGTCATTTTGTTTGTTCTTACACCTAGTTGTCTTACTCACTTTAACAAGGAAGTATAAGGAACAAAATATGGCCTCATGCACACATCCTGTCTCTAGTTGTCATATGTATTGTAACTATCCTTGCAACAAGGATAAACCATATCAACATACTTCTTGTGTACTGCAGAAGGTTACTAACTGAGGAATAAGTAAGTGGCTGAAAACCTCTTACAACACAAATTTCTAAACGTATGAAGAGGATCTATGGCATACTTACTAAAATAACTAACATTTACTTTTGAGTTCTCATTGACTAATCTTTGAATGAGGGGCATTCTGCCTACCCCTTTTTGCAGAATATGCAGCCTATCCTCATATCTCTTAAACTTAGGTTTATCTCAGACCATGGATGATAACTTATCCTCAGGTAATCTACTTTCTGAAACGAGTTTACTTAATTATATTAAATTAAAGATAAAACATGCTTTGCAGTCAATATACCAAAAGTTTATCAATGGGAAACCTGTACCAAAAGCCACATTTTGGTATAAAACAGCAATATAAATGGATGCAAAATATTAATTGGTAAGAGCTCCACCTAATTTTACTTAGTTCAATATTCATGAACTATTCCCATTATCAAGGGAAAATCAAAAACATTCTGGCAGGCATTTTTCATAGATATTGTAAACCTGTGGTCCTTACCCAATCCTCAAAGGTTTGAAGGGAAGCAATGCCTAATTTTCTGGACTAAACTAATATCATTCTTTACAAACCTAATTATCATTCACTTATCTTTATATTAACCATCATCAACTCCATTTCCAATTTCATGTGGTGGACAAAGTACATACAGCCCTTCATATCACTCATAAACACCCGTAATATCTATGTGTTTCACAGATTATCTTTATAATAATTTTTCTTTTCTATTTGTAATCTGGTTCTCCAAATTCAGACAACTAACTAGATTACAAACCTAAGAACTTTTCGCTTATTCCCATTAGTATAAAGCCTCTATGCATCCACATCATTGATAGGACTGAACATGTATATACTAATCCCACAAGAAAACATTCATTCCTTCACTTTACACTAAATGTTATGCAATATGGGAACTGTCCAACTTTTGTAGAAAATATGCCTGCAATAATTCTTTATTCCAACATTTTTCACAGTGATGCGTTTGCTGCCGGTATTCAAAATGAGTTTAAGAATCTATATTTAATATAAATACTGAATATTATGCATATGCAAGACTGCAATTACAAATGCAAAGTTAGCTGTATTAATTCAAAGTGCTTATTTGTGCTGGGTAAGCTGAAGGCCAGCTGGAGTTGTATGACTGCCAGTACAAACCTTATGTTTGTTGGGTGCAGGTGTACAAACCTTAAGTTTGTTGGGTGCAGGTACACTTGGCTCCCCATATTTTTGCCGCCTCTCTTTTGCTCTATCTCTGTACTGAGCTGAAGTCAATGAACCAGGACCACCACCTTCCCCTGACCCTTTGGACTTCTTCATTGCCTCCAAGTTAGTCTTGTGCAGGTCTGATAGCTGTATATGTCTAAAGGAGAGACAAAAATTGTACACTACAATAAATTTCCCATAAATTATATCAATTAAGAAAGTATTCTTTAAATGCAATTTTCTTATATTAACAAGTATTCTTTAAATGCAATATTCTTATAAGTTTTTGCCTTCCAAGACTAGATTCTAACCTAAATTCACATTTACTTGTTCATAAATCTTACCTGCCAAGTGCTTCTTTGTTAGGAAATTGCCTTTTACAGAGGAGGCAAGCCATTTTTGTATAATCTGTAAGCTTCTCTTCCCATCGTTCATCGCTGGCAAGGTTACCTAACCCAGCTCCACTTTCTTCTTCGCTATCACTTCCTTCACCCCCATAAGCTGCCACCAGCCCCGACTTCTTTAGTCCTGCTAGTACCTGCAATCCATCAATAACTATCACAATCAAAGATTTAAAAACTACTGATAAGTGACTAAACTTTTACCAAAATAGGGCACTTTACCCTATCCTTTGTTGAAAATATCCAATCTTTAACTACTTTTCCAGCCTCATTGAGGTAGCATCAGAAACAACTAAAAAAATGCAGTCTAATTTGCACACATACACTCTCTAGCAGTCATGCATGATATAATGAAACCAAAGCTCATCACAGTGAATATCCCATGATTTACCTTGACAAGTTCATGTGCCCTAGTTTACTTGACTGTTACTCAGTATGTCTATTCATCTACTATCTATATCTCTGATGCCTATTCCCTTCAAATACTCCCTCAAGCGGGTAGCCACAGCAAAAGTCACCATAACTGGTGAACTCCAGTGCCACTTCTCAGCCTTCAATACCTCACCCTTACCGGGCCACTGGCAAAAGGCAACTCTAGCGAAGTGTTTTCAGAGGCTCCTACCCAACAACGTTCCTACCGACTACTACCTAATGCTCCAACCTGCTACTAATGCCCGTCTAATGTTCCTACATACTAATCCTTTCCACTGCTCACACCATTCTGCCAAAAAGGCAGGAATAGCACTTGGCACTCACTGTCAGAAAATTAGTTACAAAAAACGAGTTGTATGAGTCAAGTGTTATGTGTGACAAGGAAAGATCTGTATGTTTGTGGACAGAATGCCAGTAGTTCATACGTGGGTGAGACAGAAAGAAAAGATAGCTACCTGGATCAGAGGAGTGTACCTTGACAACTGGTGAAGTGCTGGCTCAACATGCAACCATCACTGACCTTCCTAAAACCAGGTGGGTAGAACCAGTAATATACTCAACTGGTCAGTGGCTACCAACCCATTAATACCTACCACTACTATCCATCATGCCATGTCCATTCAAATAAATCTATTCCATGTATGTCCCTTGTCTTCCTGAATGTTCTGGCCCTATTGCCCCAAAACTCCCTTCACTTCATCCTTCCATCTTCTCAGCATTGAAGGGAGGTAGGTACTTCCCCCTTGTTCCCTCCACTTTTGACAAACAGGTCCTCTTACTCTTAAGTTATTTTTCTGTGCTCATCCTCTCCATAAGACAAAACAAATTCAGCATAACATGATCAGCTCTCTCTATCAGACTGCACTTACCAATAACCACACATCACTCTTACACAAAGTGATTCTGCATATGATCAACCCTGCAAACTGCATATCATCCAAAGGCATTTCCTACATAAATCACAAGAATCAAATACCCTCAAGACAAATAATACTGACAAAATACATTAATGAAATATCCTCATGGCTACCAATCAAAAAGTCAAAATAATCATATCTTACTGGGTTTAACAGCTGATAACTGTAAACTTATCTGGGAATATATTTGTTTAAAACATGATTTATTCACTGTCAGAAGTAATGTTTTCTCTTTCCATTCATACAGTTTCTTTAAACACTACATTTCTACTACCATTAAAGCTAAAATTCTCAATTTTCATAAACAAGAAACTCCAATTACTGTAATTCAAATGAATAAGGGTATAAACTTACTGGTGGGGCTTCCTTCTTCATATGCATGTGGAATACCTGCGCCTGCTTCTCAACCAAGGCTGCACGATCTCTTCGTTCTAAAAGTACCGCAAAAGCTGCATCCGCTGCACCTGTGCCTCCACCTTCACCCTTGGCTCCTCCTATGGGTTCAGCTGCAGCAGCTTTACTTGCCACAGAACTCTCATTACGCTTGTTCTGTGCTTTGGCCCACCTTTCCATATCCTTGGCAATTTTCTTTGCTACCTTTACCTATTAAAACAAATTCACAATAGCATATTTAATGTTGGTTATTCTCACAAATATACTGATACACTTAACATCTTCATACTTATCATTTTCAAACAAAATGGGGAAGGGTGCAACAAACCTTGTCCTGTTTATCTTTCTCCTTTTCTTTCTTGTCCCCCTTTTTGCCCACTTGACCATCTTCCCCAACTGGTGCAGGTAGATATGTTGACTTTTCTGCATCCCAATAAAGGTACTGCCCACTCTCCGCATTGTAGTAATACTGACTGTTTGCATCATAGTACAAAGTAGTCGAAGGATCATAGTAATATCCTGAGCTTTCATCATACTGATAGGTACTTACATCTGGAGGGGCTAGAAAAATCAAATTTCATTAGCTATGGCAACTTTCACAGTGTCCATAAAGAAGAAATGAACAAGAGGAGGATTGCAATTCATTAGATAGATGAAATTAAGTAAAAGGTTTAAGTTCCCTAAAACATTCTTAAAAGAATTTTCCACAAGCATTTCCTGTCTTTAACAATTTCTTTATCATACTTATTTCCCATTTTCTTCAGTTAAGAAATGCCAGAAACAGATGAAGAATGGCCTCGTTCACTCTCACACACATCCTCTAGCATGTCATACATATGCACAAAAAGGAGAGCCCCCTATCCACAACTAAACCTCTCAGGCTTGCCCTGATGACTTCATGTGCCCAGTTCATCCCACTGATGGCATATAACCCTCTGTATATCATATCACTCCAATTTGCATTATACAATGTGTGCCACTCTTCTGCAAGTTCAATCCCAATTACTCAAAGCACCTTTCACTACATCTTTCTATCTTCTATTTGGTCTCCCCTTACTACTTGTCCCTTCCAACTGTGACTTACACGCTCTTAAGACATCTTCTCCTCACTCACCTCTGTATGACCAAACCTGAAAATTTCATCACACCCTCTTTAGTTCTCTCACCTACACTCTTCCTAATACCACTCTTCAATCTTAACATGGTTTAAAGACATAACAAGTTTGGTATTCCATAAATGCAACAGACATGCACTTGAGAAACAGAAACACAAAAAAGTATAGGTTAGAATGAAGTTGATAAGCACTCTACAGGAGGCAAAAAAGAACTGTACATCTAAAACACCTATAGCTTACACAGTAACTGAAAGAAAACCTATCAAAAATGAACATACTTTGACCATATACTCAAAATGGCAATGGAAACAGGGAAAGGAAGAGGAGATAAGAACTATTGATGAGATATGAAATAAACCACAATATTCTAACTTGTATCCAAAACAAAACTTGACCACAAACTCCATTGGTCCCCTAAAAAAAGAAAAGGGTGCTTTTACAGATGACAGCCAGATGAGTGAGATTCTAAAGCAACAAGAATTGGTATTCATTGAGCCAGCAACAACCAAAACTCTTCAAATACAGATGCTCCAATACGAGGTCAATCTCATAGTTACTACTGTTGTGTGCAGATCTATGCAACTTCAGTGATTAGGACACACCTGCTAATAGGATTTTCCTGCAGATCAGTTTGAGTTTGTTAATTTGGCATCTGAGTGCCCAGAAATATCTAACAAAAATCCAGCAGTTAAATGGAACAGAACCTCTATGACCTCAGAAATAAAGCTAGAGCTCTTTCAATGCCCTGTGCTGGTAAGGGAGCAAACCACAGAGAGAAGAATGCAGAGGAAATTAAAAGAGCTAAGGGGCACTTTGCTCCTCTGTCTGCCAAGATAACCATAAGGGTTAGAAATCTACCTGTGGAGAAAATGCTCTCCTTATACATAGGACATATGAAGAAGAGAAGCTTAGATCTAAAGCTCTGAAGAATTATGAGCATTTATGTAAAGAAGACAAAGTAGCTGAGCCAAAGCCATTTCAAATAGGTAAAGGATGGCTAGATACATTTATTCAATGTCAGAAGCTACATAACATTGACAGTAATGGTAGAACCTGCTGGTGCAGACCACAAAGCTGTTATACACATCCCAATTTTCTCTTTCTGTTTATTAGTTCATTACATGTAATCTATCTTCTTGCGAAGTTTTTGCAGAACACAAACCCCAACATAAAGTGTGGGATGGGTGTATACTAAAAGTACACAAACAAACCTTTAAAACATGAAAATTCTAAGGTTGGTTACTCAGATAAATATCATTATGGAGATGCAGGCTTTATTATACTACCCATACATTACTCTTATATCCTCAGAATTCACTCTTAATATTTCTCTCAAATATGTATCTACGTATGAAAGTACGAGAGATGGCCGGAGAGCATTATTGGATTATGAATTGATTGATAGGCGCATAAC
Source organism: Panulirus ornatus (assembly GCF_036320965.1). Classification (NCBI taxonomy): domain Eukaryota; kingdom Metazoa; phylum Arthropoda; class Malacostraca; order Decapoda; family Palinuridae; genus Panulirus; species Panulirus ornatus. The sequence continues at coordinate 27,862,491 of NC_092255.1, read as the reverse complement.
AGAGAGACTTATGGATGTTAATGTGCTGAGAAGCAACTGGAGGGATGTCTGATCCTTATCTTGTGGAGGCAAAGGTGAACATTTGTAGAGGTTTTCAGAAAAGATGAGAGAACGTAGGGGTGAAGAAAGTAGAGAATAAGTGAGCTTGGACAGGAGACTTGTGAGAGGAAGTACCAGGAGAGACTGAGAGCAGAATGGAAAAAGGTAAAAGCAAATGACATAAGGGGAGTAGGGGAGGAATGTGATGTACTTAGGGAAGCAGTGATGGCTTATGCAAAAGATGCCTGTAGCACGAGAAAGGTGGGAGATGGGCAGATTAGAAAGGTTAGTGGGCGGTGGGATAAAGAAGTAAGATTGTTAGTGTAAACGAGAGGCATTACGACGACTTTTACCAGGAAATAGTGAGGTCAAGAGAAAGGTGCAGGAGGCAAAAAAGGGGGCAAATAAGAGTTGGGGTAAGAGAGTATTGTTAAATTTTAGGGAGAATAAAAAGATGTTTTGGAAGGAAGTAAAGTGCGTAAGACAAGAGAACAAATGGGAACACTGGTGAAGAGGGCAAATGGGGAGGTAATAACAAGTAGTGGTGAAGTGAGGAGGGGATGGAGTGAGTATTTTGAAGGTTTCTTGAATGTGTTTGATGATAGTGGCAGATATAGGGTGTTTTGGATGAGGTGGTGTGTGAAGTGAGAGGTCAGGGGAAATGTTTTGGTAAACAGAGAAGAGGTAGTAAAAGCTTTGCGGAAGATGAAAGCTGGCAAAGCTGAGGATTTGGATGGCATTGCAGTGGAATTTATTAAAAAAGAGGGTGACTGTGTTGTTGACTGGTTGGTGAGGATATTCAACGTAGGTATGGTTCATGGAGAAGTGCCTGAGAGTTGGCGAAATGCACGCATAGTGCCATGGTACAAAGGCAAAGGGGATAAAGATAAAGGTGAGCATTCAAATTACACAGGTATAAGTTTATTGAGTATTCCTGGGAAATTATATGGGAGGGTATTGATTGAGAGGATGAAGGCATGTACAGAGCATCAGATTGGGGAAGAGCAGTGTGATTTCAGAAGTATTATATGATGTGTGGATCAGGTGTCTGCTTTGAAGAATGTACGTGAGAGATACTTAGAAAAACAGCTGGATTTGTATGGAGCATTTATGGATCTGGAGAAGGCATATGATAGAGTTGATAGAGATGCTCTGTAGAAGGTATTTAGAGTATATGGTGTGGGAGATAAGTTGCCAGAAGCAGTGAAAAGTTTTTACCAATGATGTAAGGCATGTGTAAGAGTATGAAGAGAGGAAAGCGATTGGTTCCCACTGAATGTCGGTTTGTGGCAGGGGTGCATGATGTCTCCATTGTTGCTTAATTTGTTTATGGATGGGGTTGTTGGGGAGGTAAACGCAAGAGTTTTGGCGAGAAGGGCAAGTAAGCAATTTGTTGTCAATAAGAGGGCTTGGGAAGAGAGTCAGTTGTTGTTCGCTGATGATACAGCGCTGGTGGCTGATTCGGGTGAGAAACTACAAGAGGTTGGCGACTGAATTTGATAAAGTGTGTGAAAGAAGAAAGCCGAGAGTAAATGTGAATAAGAGCAAGGTTATTAGGTTCAGCAAGGTTGAGGGAAAGTCAGTTGGGAGGTAAGTTTGAATGGAGAAAAACTGGAGGAAGAAAAGTTTGTAGATATCTGGGAGTGGATTTGGCAGCAGATGGAACTATGGAAGCATAAGCAAGTCACTGGGTGGGGGAGGGGGTGAAGGTTCTGGGAGTGTTGAAGTGTGTGTGGAAGGCGAGAACATTATTTCGGAGGGCAAAAATGGGTATGTCTGAAGGAATAGTGGTTCCAACAATGTTATATGGTTGCGAAGAGGAAGGTGGATGTGTTGGAAATGAAATGTTGGAGGACAATATGTAGTGTGAGGTGGTTTGATCAAGTAAGTAATGAAAGGGTAAGAGAGATGTGTGGTAATAAAAAAAGTGTGGTTGAGAAAGCAGAAGAGGGTGTATTGAAATGGTTTGGTCACATGGAAAGAATGAGTGAGGAAAGATTGACAAAGAGGATATACGTGTCAGAGGTGGAGGGAATGAGAAGTGGGAGACCAAAGTGGAGGTGGAAGGATAGAGAAGAAGATTTTGAGCGATCGGGGCCTAAACATACAGAAGGGTGAAAGGCGTGCAAGGAATAGAGTGAATTGGAACGATAAGGTATACCAGGGTCGACGTGCTGTCAATGGATTGAACTAGGGCATGTGAAGTGTCTGGGGTAAGCCATGGAAAGTTTTGTGGGGCCTGGATGTGGAAAGGGAGCTGTGGTTTCAGTGCATTACACATGACAGCTAGAGAATGAGTGTGAACAAATGTGGCCTTTGTTGTCCTTTCCTAGTGCAACCTCGCGCGCATGTGGGGGGGAGTGGGGTGCCATTTCATGCGTGGCAGGGGGACAACAGGAATGGATGAAGGCAGCAAGTATGAATATGTACATGTGAATATATGTATATGTCTGTGTACGTATATGTATGCATACGGTGAAATGTATAGGTATATATATGTGTGTGTGAGGGTGGGTTGGGCTATTCTTTTGTCCGTTTCCTTGCGCTAACTCGCTAATGTGAGAGACAGCAACATAGTATAATAAAAAAATAAACATGTATCTTAATTGCTTTTAATTCTAAAAATAAGAAATACTAATCTATTAAATGACTTTCTACTCACGATATGTTGGGTACTCTCCACTTTGCATCTGAACACCATCATAAGCAGTAGTGGATGTTGCCTGTGTATATGCCTGATCACTAGCAGTTGTTGTTGAAGTAGTTGCTGTACTGTGGGTGTTCTGAGCTGCAGCAGCAGCCACTGCGGCACTTGAGGTGGTAGCAGCTGATTTTTGATGCATAGCTTGAAGAGCTGACTGAGCAACAGCTGCTGCAGCATTGACAGAGTCTGATTGGTTTGAGCTGCCCTGCTGCTGTTGATTTGATTGGTATGCCTGTGCAAAAAATTCAAGATTTTAAATCTATTCTACTCAGGATGACTTCCTAGAAAACAGGTAAGATGAAAATCAGTAACTGAAATCTTGCAAACAACATCCTTTTCTTTTCATTAACTTTCTATTTTCCACAAAACTCAATGCATTTAATAAAAGGAAAATAAATACATATAAATTACAATTTTTTTTTAGTCAACCTAATATTACAATTTCTTTTTTAGTACTAAGAGATAAAAAATGATAGGAACAGATTTGAAGTTATCCTAACTGATAATTCTTTTCTTTCGTACATGTTTGCAGTTTCCCAAATCTGTGATGTATTTATCACACGAAGAAAATGAAAAAAGGCCTCATTTGCTCACATTCATACTTTAGCTGTTATGCATTATACAATACACCACAGCCCCCCACCCACAATCAGACCCCTCAGACCTTCCCGTAGTTTCATGGGCTGGTTCATATGCCCTAGTTCAGCCAATTGACAGTATGTCATTCCCAGTATACATTGTAATTCACTTTATCCCATGCAAGCTTTTCAGTCCTCAAAATCTTATTCACTCCACCCTTCCATCCCCAATTCAGTTTCCCACTTCTCCTTGTACCCTCTTCTTCTGGTACATATATCCATGTTGCCAACCTCACATTACTCATTCTCTCCAAACACTCAAACCACTTAAGCACACACTATTCAGCTCTCTCAAACATTCTCTTCTTATTACCACACTTCTCTCTTATTTTATCTTTCCTTATTTGATCTACTCTCCTCACACTACACATTATCCTCAAAACACAATCACCCTCTTTTACATATTCTCATCTATAGCCCTTGTCTCACATTCATACAACACCATCTGGACTATCATAACTTTAAACATATCCATCTTCACCCTTTTAGATAGTGATCTCTATTGCATAAATTCATCAATACTCCCAGGACCTTCACCACATTACCAACCCTAACACTCACCTCAGTTTCCATGTTTCCATTTCCTACCACATCCACTCCCACCTATCTAAATAATTTCACTTCCTCCAAGTTTTTTCCATTCATATTCACACACCTAATAATCAGTCTATTTGCACTGCTAAGCCTATACCCTTGCCATCTATCTATCTGTATCTCTGACAACTGTTCCCTCCTTGAAATCCCTCAAAGGGGTGGCCATGGCAATAAAGTCTCAATGACTAATGAACTCTAGTGCTGCTTCTAAGCCTTTACTGCCTCATCTTTAAGAGGCCACTGGCAGAATGCAACTCTAGTGCAGTGTTTGTAGAGGCTCCTACCTAAAGTTCCTACTGATTACTTCTACCTAAAGTTTCAGCCTACTATTTCTATCTTACTTTTATTCACATTTACTCTCAACTCTCTAACCCCACAGTCTCCTAAACTCAGACATTTGCCCCTCTCCAAGATAACTACATTTTGCCTCCTTTACAACTCAATCCAGAAACAAATCATATAGCTGTGGTTACATCACACACCCCTTCCAAAGATCCACCTTCACTTGGGATTGCTCACCCTCCTCTCTACCTATTCACACACATGCATACTCTTAAAAAAAAACTCACTGCTTATAACAACTTTCTTCCCACCCCATTTAATCATGACTATAAAACATCTCTTTCAACCATATCAAATGCTCTCCCCAAATCCATACATGCTACATACAAATCCTTGTTTATGGATGGGGTTGTTAGGGAGGTGAATGCAAGAGTTTTGGAGAGCGGCCAAGTATGCTGTCTGCTGTCGATGAGGGGGCTTGGGAAGTGAGTCAGTTGTTTTTTGCTGATGATACAGCACTGGTGGCTGATTCAGGTGAGAAACTGCAGCAGTTGGTGACTGAGTTTGGTAAAGTGTGTGAAAGAAGAAAGCTGAGTAAATTAGAATAAGAGCAAGGTTATTAGGTTCAATAGGGATGAGGGACACAAGTCAATTGGGAGGGTAAGGCTGAAAGGAAAAAAATGGAGGGAGTGAAGTGTTTCAGATATCTGGGAGTGGATTTGACAGCGGATGGAACCATGGAAGCGGAAGTGAGTCACAGGGTGGGGAGGGGGCAAAAATCCTGGGAGCCTTGAAGAATGTGTGGAAGTTGAGAACATCATCTCGGAAAGCAAAAATGGGTATGTTTGAAGGAATGTTTGAGGACAATGTGTGGTGTGAGGTGGTTTGATCGAGTAAGTAACGTAAGGGTAAGAGAGATGAGTGGAAATAAAAAGAGTGTGGTTGAGAGAGCAGAAGAGGGTGTTTTGAAATGGTTTGGGAACATGGAGAGAATGAGTGAAGAAAGATTGACCAAGAGGATATATGTGTTGGAGGTGGAGGGAACGAGGAGAAGTGGGAGACCAAATTGGAGGTGGAAAGATGGAGTGAAAAAGATTTTGTGTGATCGGGGCCTGAACATGCAGGAGGGTGAAAGGAGGGCAAGGAATAGAGGGAATTGGATCGATGTGGTATACCGGGGTTGACGTGCTGTCAGTGGATTGAATCAGGGCATGTGAAGCGTCTGGGGTAAACCATGGAAAGCTGTGTAGGTATGTATATTTGCGTGTGTGGACGTATGTATATACATGTGTATCTGGGTGGGTTGGGCCATTTCTTTCGTCTGTTTCCTTGTGCTACCTCGCAAATGCGGGAGACAGCGAAAAAAAAAAAAAAATTGCTAAAAATAAACAGGGAGGCTAAAAACTGAATGGATTCACAGGCTCTCAATTCTATACAATCAAATTTAGTGACAACACCAAAGGTTGAGAAAGATGTTAAGTTATAAGTATACATCTAACCTGTGCTTGTTGCTGATAATACATGGTATAATATTGCACATATGAAGCATGTTCCTCTGGAGTTTGTGCATATAAAGAAGCACTGTACTCGGCCAACTGCTTGATGTCTGCACCTGCTGTGTATTCAGCTGGTTGATGGTACTGTTGCTGCTGTTGGCTGGACCAGCTATTACCTGTAACGTAAATTCAATAAATTCATTTCTAAAATGACCAATCAGCTCCACACTGTAAAATGCATCAGCTAATGCCTATAAAGTCAATTTAACAAATTCATTTCCAAAATGACCAATCAATTCCACATCGTAAAATACATTAAATAGCATAAAAATTAGCAATGACAGAAAATTCTCCAGTAAGGAGAGACATTTGAGCCCTCAATGCATAATGCATCTTAGAAGTATTTGAGTGGTGGCTAGTCAGCCTATGCATTTGGTCATATGACACTAAAATAATGCTTCCCTTTTTCATGTACCCTTTGCTAAAGAACATCTGTCAATGATGCACCACAACTGGCCAGTCACATGATGACAACTGGCCAGTAACATGATGACACAACCATCAACCCAAGGTGGTGCAGGCTTTCCCTAGCTTCAAAGGGCATGAGATATGATGGGGAATCTCACTGACTATTGGTTGGTATAAGACAGGAGGCTTTTGTCACCTCATGGTCCAATGGTAGTATGACAAACAGACAACTCAGTTTATTTCCATAAAATTACATGGCTGAGGATGAAAAATCCATAGGATACATGTTTACAGGTCGGCACTGATCAACAAAAAATAATTAAAAAGTGTCGCTTGCCTTAACAAAGAACAACATGGTTTATAATAAAGAGAGAGAAATCAAAATGATTTACCCTAAGATATAAAGACATGTCCAACACTTTTCTTATCACTATCATAACATTACAGATGGCAAGATTTAATGAGTCCTGTCACATATGGGATACATGACCCCTTTAGACTGGTTGGAGTCAGTCAATACCACATGTTCTTGTGCTCACCTCATTGTGTCGAGGAGGAAGAGGGTCTTTGTGCCTTTGTGCCTACTGTCATTGAGAAGTTCCTTCACAAACTTCAAGGTTAGCTCCTCCCTGCTTTGCAACAACGTCCATAAGGAGGACTCTGTGAGGGTTTCTTGATAACTCTTTTCTTACCTACAGCAAATCTTTATAGCTCTCCTCTGCACACTCTTGTCTGAATGAGGCTGATGAGCATAGAGCCCACCATGAAACAGCAGGCAGCAATACTCCAGGGCAGGTTGTATGTAACATAAGTAAGTTACAAGGGTTGTGGCAAGTTAATTAGATGGGGCATTGCACTTCTTAAGCATGTGTAGCATGTACAGAAGTCAGGATCTGATATTACTTGTGAGTCCAGCCCATGTCAGGTCAGAGTCTATGGTGACTCCTAACAGTTTATGCCTGTCTACCACTGGAATGCTGGTGTCCCTTATGGTTACACTTGGCTGAGGCAATTGTTTTTTTTCTTAGCTTTTTTCACATTCATTTCTTAGCATTTGCCGGTTAATTGAATTTTGCTTATGACACCAATGTGGGTTAATTCACATTTTGCTTATGACACCCATGTGGCAGCTCCTGAGTTATTTCTTGCATGGTACTTTCCTCAGAAAGGTGTTCATCTGAGCATAATTCATAGATGGTGAGATTATCTATGGAGTTTAGGCATTTTTCTCTGTTATGCAGCCCCATTGATAATTGCCAAAAAGACAACATGACCACAGAAAGTTCCGTGTAGGGCCCAACAGTAGGTATAGCATATATGACTTGTGCATTCTGAAGGGGTGCATGCTCTGGGAGTGGTTTTGAAGAAGTACAACAAACAACCTAGCTAAGAAAGCCCATAAACCCATGATTAAGAGGCAACTTACAATGATGCAATCAATCAGGTCGAAGTCTTTGATATAAATATACATTATGAATGAAATTTTTTTTTCCTGGTTTTAAAAAAACAGAAATCACTTCATGCACAAGGCACACAATATTGTGGCTTGTGAGTTCTTTATATTTCCATTTTGTCTAGGTATATTTGGCTTGATCTCTGACATTATTTCTAGGACAACAAAGCTTTTAAAAACCTTAGAAAAGGTTGGAGTCAGGTTCACTGGTCTGAAACTATCAAATGAGGAAACTTTTTTCTGGCATGCTGGACTGCCATGTGGCAAGACTAAGGACAAAATCCTCCATACCCGAAAGTAAGTCATTATCATCTTTTCTATGTGTATGAAACATTTTAAAGGTACATGTGCTCTACCACTGTGGTGAGGGATTGATGTCATGCTACCTAAGACCCATGTGGGAATGGGCTTTCCCTACCCTCTCAGATCACAAGATGTGCTGGAGATCTCTTGGGCTACTGGTTGGTCTGATATGGAAAGCTTTTGTTGCCTTGTGGTCCAAAGGTAGCATACTGGCCCTAATGTGGGTGGAATAGGGTTGAAGTCCTTAGCACCCATGGCCCTAATGTGGGTGGGATAGGGTTGAAGTCCTTAGCACCCAAAGGTAAACTGCTATCATCTTCAGATAAGTTTCCTTCTGCCAAATATTTCAATTTCCTGTTTGACAGAACTCACTGACGTGATTTAATGAGGCCATTTCTGTCACTGGCACTACCTCACTTTTACGGAAAAAGGCAATTAAGAATGAAAAAATTTATCCGAGTGATAGAAATACATTTCCCTTCATGTACTATCTTTATCAGAGATATTCATCATCTAGTAGGATGAGAAATGCTGATGCTGCACTGGACATGGAAGAACCAGCACTACAAATTAAACTACACCTGACACCAAACAAATTTCACAAGCAACCTGAAATGTGCTTAGTCAGTCTCTATTAACAAGACTCCTAACTGAACAATTTTGGCATTTCTTCACTTGTGGAAGCAGCATTGAATCAATTTTCCTATTTCGCCACCAGAGTAATGACTGTCTACCTATCAATTCTGAGTACAAAGGCAATATGCATCAACATATATCTACTAAAAAAAAAAGTGCAAATCAATAAAAATTCATTTTCCTAGGATTTTACACTCACCCAATTAATCAGCAGCATTAAAAGACACCTTAATTCTCTTATCAACAAGCTTCTTTTTTTCAATCCTACATGAGCAACCCTTTTTATTCCTAAAACCTTTTTTTTTGATAATGCACTCGCTTTCTGCTAATCTAACCCAATGCACTTTAATGGCCATTCTTGTACTTCAAACTTGCTGCATAAATAGAAGGTTTCACTTAAACTTTCCCTTCTGACACTGCTATTCACAATACCTGGACTTCCTTTTTCATAAATTCCAAGTTTTTTCCCTCCTCACCACCTATGATACTCTGCTACACCAATGAAATAACTGCTATATTAATATCCATGCCTATACGTTTACTTTTTCTTCACAATTACTACTACCACTGACAAAACTTCAGATTCTTTGACCCATAATTCTAATACAGCATGACTAAATCAATATATCAACAAATTTAGATAAAAATATAATACTTACCAGAACTGCTATTACTACTCCCATTATTCTGGTTCAGTTTGCAGTATGAAACAGTCACCTGAAATAAAAATTTTTCTTTCTAAGTTCTCTATAAAATCATGACAAGAATTTCAGGTAACAGAATAAGTACGTGTGTTTATGATGCTAGATCTAGGGGTATGTGGTGGACTCTAATATTATATAAGTGAAATGCAGGTTTTTTCTTTCAGATGGTCAAGGATTACAGATGTCAATAACAAAACAAGAAAGAATGAACTTTAACCTAATTTCTATAAGAATGTTGTGCCATTTCAGACATTAATGAAACATCAAAACAAGAGATCAAGGTGGTGTACCGGCACCAATAGATTCAGCCACACTGATATATAGCACTCAGTGGAAATGTCTGACAAAAGCATGAGTGCACCAAACAAGCATGAAGTCCTAATAACTATTATAACAGGATACTAACCTGCTTGTTATCAATGGTAGGTGGGGAATGTGCAAGCTTATTGTGAAGTTGCATAGAGTCAAGAACTGAGTTAAGTTCAATATAGCAGACTCCCCGGGAAGTATTCGTCAAGGGATCACGTCCAATACGTACAGACCGAATGGGCAAATCACTACCAGCATGTTGGATTCCTTGCAAGACACTTTCTTCAGTACTTAAAACATCCAGACCTCGCAAGAGAAGAGCTGAAAAAAACAAATCATATACATTTATATTTATTCATTTGTTTCTTTATCATACTTGATCGCTGTTTCCCACATCAGTAAGGCAGAACCAGGAAACAGATTAAGCATGGCCCATCCACTCATTTTCTTTATTATTGTTATTTTGCTTTGTCAGTGTCTCCCGCGTTAACGAGGTAGCACAAGGAAACAGACGAAAGAATGGCCCAACCGACCCACATACACATGTATATACATACACGTCCACACATGCAAATATACATACCTATACATCTCAACGTATACATATATATACACACTCAGACATAGCAAGGTAGCGTTAAGAACAGAGGACTGGGCCTTTGAGGGAATATCCTCGCCTGGCCCCCTTCTCTGTTCCTTCTGGAAAATTAAGAAAAAAAAATGAGAGGGAGGATTTCCAGCCACCCGCTCCCTCCCCTTTTAGTCGTCTTCTATGACACAAAAGGAATGCGTGGGAAGTATTCTTTCTCCCCTATCCTTAGGGATATATGATCATTTCGTTTATTATACTTAGTCACTGTCTAAGTATAGCACAAGGAAACAGCCGAAAGAATGGCTCAACCCACCCACATACCCATGCATAAACATACATGCCCACAGACGCACAAATACATACCTATACATTTCAACGCATACATACACAGACATATACACATGTACATATTCATACTTGCTACCTTCATCCATTCCCGCCGTCACCCCGCCAAACATGAAATAGCATCCCCCTCCCCCACTGTGCACGCAAGGTAGTGCTAGGAAAAGACAACAAAGGCCACATTTGTTCACACTCAGTCTATTGCACCAAAATCACAGCTCCCTTTACACATCCAGGCCCTACACAACTTTCCATGGTTTACCCAAGATTCACAGGCCCTGGTTCAATCTATTGACAGCACATTGACTCTGGTATACCACATCATTCCAATTCACTCCATTCCTTGCACACCTCTCACCCTCCTGTATGTTCACGCCCTAATTGCACAAAACTTTCACTCCATCCACCCACCTCCAATTTGGTCTCCCACTTCCCCTCATTCCCTCCACCTCTAACACATAATATCCTCTCTGTCAATCTTTCCTCACTCATTCTCTCCATGTGACCAAACCAATTCAATACACCCTCTTTAGCCCTCTCAACCACATTCTTTTAATCACCACACATCTCTCTTACCCATTCATTACTTACCACCTCACACCACATATCGTTCTCAAACATCTCATTTCCAACATATCCACCCTCCTCTGCACAACCCTATCTATAGCCCATGCCTCGCAACCATATAACATTGTTGGAACCACTATTCCTTCAAACACACCCATTTTTGCTCTCAAAGATAAAACGTTCTTGCCTTCCACACATTCTCCAATGCTCCCTAAACCTTCACCCCCTCTCCCACCCTATGACTCACTTCCGCTTCCATGGTTCCATCCACTGCTAAATCCACTCCCAGATATCTAAAACACTTCACTTCCTCCACTTTTTCTCCATTCAAATCTACCTTGTCCCTTGACCCTACTGAACCTAATAACCTTGCTCTTATTCACTTTTACTCTCAGCTTTCTTCTTTCACACACTTTACCAAACTCAGTCACCAGTTTCTGCAGTTTCTCACCCAAATCAGCCACCAGTGCTGCATCATCAGCAAACAACATCCAACTCCCTTCCCAAGCCCTCTCATCCATAACAGACTGCATATATTTGCCCCTCTCTCCAAAACTCTTGCATTCACCTCCCTAACAACCCCATCCATAAACAAATTAAACAACCATGGAGATTTCACACAACCCTGGCGCAAACTAACATTCACTGGGAACCAATCACTTTCCTCTCTTCCTACACATACACATGCCTTACATCCTTGATGAAAACTTTTCACTGCTTCTAGCAACTTACCTCCCACACCATATATTCTTAATACCTTCTACAGAGCATCTTTATCAACTGTATCATATGCCGTCTCCAGATCCATAAAAGCTACATACAAATACATTTGTTTTTCTAAGTATTTCTCACATACATACTTGAAAGCAAACACCTGATCCACACATTCTCTACCACTCCTGAAACCACAATGCTCTTCCCCAATCTGATGCTCTGTACATGCCTTTACCTTCTCAATCAATACCCTCCCAGATAATTTCCCATGAATACTCAGCAAACTTATACCTCTGTGTAATTTCAACACTCACCTTTATCCCCTTTGCCTTTGTACAATGGCACTATGCATGCATTTTGCCAATCCTCAGGCACTTCACCATGAAACATACTTAAAATGAATATCCTCACCAACCAGTCAACAACACAGTCAACCCCTTTTTTAACAAATCCCACTGCAATACTATCCAAACCTGCTGCCTTGCTGGCACAAAGCTTTCAATACCTCTTCTCTGTTAACCAAATCATTCTCTCTGACCCTCTCCATTCGCACACCACCTCGACCAAAACACACTATATCTGCCAATCTATCATCATATACACTCAACAAAACTTCAAAATACTCACTCCATCTTCTTCTCAATTCACCACTGTTTGTTATTACCTCCCCATTAGCCCCCTTCACCGATGCTCCCATTTGTTCTCGTCTAATGGTGGGTATTTACCTACTTCCAAAACATCTTTTAATTCTCCCTTATATCAAATGATACTCTCTCACCCGAACTCTCATTTGCCCTCTTTTTCACCTCTGGCACCTTTCTCTTTCTTTTATACATCTCCCAGTCATTTGCACTACTTCCCTGCAGAAATCACCCAAACGCCTCTCTCTTCTCTTTCACTAACAATATTACTCCTTCATCCCATCACTCACTACCCCTCCTCATCTGCCCATCTCTCACCTTTCTCTGGCCAAAGGCATCTTTTGCACAAGCCATCACTGCTCCCTTAAATACATCCCATTCCTCCCCCACTTCCCTTATGTCATTTGCTCTCACCGTTTTCCATTCTGCACTCAATCTCTCCTGGTACTTCTTCACACAAGTCACCTTCCCAAGCTCACTTACTCTCACCACTCTCTTCACCCCAACATTATCTCTTCTTTTCTGAAAACCTCTACAGATTTTCACCTTCGTCTTCACAACGTAATGATCAGACATCCCTCCTGTTGCCCCTCTCAGTACTTTAACATCCAAAAGTCTCTCTTTCCCATGCCTATCAATTAATACGTAATCCAATAACGCTCTCTGGCCATCTCTTCAACTTACATAGGTATATGTATGTATATCTCCGTTTTTAAACCAGGTACTCCCAATCACCAATCCTTTTACAGCACACAAATCTACAAGCTCTTCACCATTTCTATTTACAACACTGAACACCCCATGTACACCAATTATACCCTCAACTGCCACATTACTCACCTTTGCATTCAAATTACCTATCACTATAACCCGGTCTTGTGCATCAAAGCTGCCAACACACTCACTCAGCTGCTCCCAAAACACTTGCTTCTCATTATCTTTCTTCTCATGACCAGGTACATAGGCACCAATAAACTCCCATCTCTCTTCATACATTTTCAGTTTTACCCATATCAATCTAGAGTTTACTTTCTTGCACTCTATCACATACTCCCATTTTGCGTGAGGTGGGGTGGCAACGGGAATGAATAACGGCAGACAGTATGAATTATGTACATGTGTATATATGTATATGTCTGAGTGTATATATATATATATATCCCTGGGGATAGGGGATTAAGTATACTTCCCACGTATTCCCTGCGTGTCGTAGAAGGCGACTAAAAGGGGAGGGAGAGGGGGGCTGGAAATCCTCCCATTTTTTTTTTTTTTAATTTTCCAAAAGAAGGAACAGAGGGGGCCAGGTGAGGATATTCCAAAAAGGCCCAGTCCTCTGTTCTTAACGCTACCTCGCTAACGCGGGAAATGGCGAATAGTTAAAAAAAAAAAAAAAAAAAAAAAAAAAAAAAAAAAAAATGTATAATTTGAGATGTATAGGTATGTATGTGTGTGTGTGTGTGGACGTGTATGTATTTACATGTGCATGTGGGTGGGTAAGGCCATTCTTTCGTTTGTTTCCTTGCGCTACCTCGCTAACACGGGAGACAGCGACAAAGTATAATAAATCAAATATATATTTCTTTATGGGTATGTCTGAAGGAATAGTGGTTCAACAATGTTATATGATTGCGAGGCATGGGCTATACATAGGGTTGTGTGGAAGAGGGTGGATGTGTTGGAAATGAAATGTTTGAGAACAATATGCAAGGTGTTTTGTTCGAGTAAGTAATGAATGGGTAAGTGATATATGTGGTGATAAAAAGTGTGGTTGAGACAGCAAGAAGAGGAGAAATCTAAGAGCTGAAAAGGAAGGCAAATAAGAGAGGGGCTGAAATAGTATCAATGAACTTCTGCGAGAATAGGAAAATGTTTTGGAAGTAGTAAAAATAGGACAACAGAGCAAATGTAAATGACAGTAAGCAAAATGATGGGCACATGGCAAAAGGCAAAGAGGTGAAAATGAAATGAAGTGAGTTTTTCAAAGGACTGCTGAATGTGTTAGATAACAGGGTGGTGGATGTGGCGAGCATGGGACAAAGAAGAATTTGGAGCCAGGAAATTTTGGAAAGTGGAGTGATGAAAGGGGAGGAGGCAGTGAAAGCCATGCTTAAGACAAAGTGTGTCAAAGTGGCAAGAGTGGATAGGACTGCAGCCAAGTATCTCAAGAACTGGGAGGGCAGCATTGTTGATTGGTTTGTTTGGTTATTCAACAAGTGTATGGCCCACAGTGGGGTGCTGGAGGTAACTGGCACAATGGATGTATAATGCCATTACAGTATATAAAATCTAACAAGACAAAAGTAAATGCATAAATTATAGAGGTACAAGTCTGTAAAGTATACCAAAGGTGATTAAAAAGTAGTAAATTACAGGGTGGTGGCATACACTGAACATATGACTGGACAGATGCAACACAGCTTCAATTTTGTGTAGACTAGGTTTACTTTGAAAAATTTGCATGAGAAATAAATGGGGAAAGAATCAGTTGTCTGAGGTGTTTAAGTATCTGAGGAAAACATACAACTGGCAAATTTCTGCACTTTAAGCATATTACAACCATACATGGACAATGTCAAAGTTCTTGCTTGAAATCTGATCTATGCTAAGAAACTAGCCATCCTTTTACAGGCTACTTTTGATTTTTTTTCTTTTACAAAACTTAAATGAGTTATACATGATAATGTGAAATCACAATCCACCCAATCTATCCTCCCCCTTAACACAATGTCACAGATAAGCTACTCCGCCCAAACCACATAGTAATCTACTGAAAAAATCACATCATTTCCATTAAATTGTGTAAAGATATATGTCAAGAAAAAACTGCAAGGACAACTAAATCTAAATGAAAGAAGGTAGGTTATAACTATGAATAAAAGATATCCAGTAGAACATATTCTTTTCGTACCTAAATTACACATTTCTTTTTAGTAAAGTTTCAAGTCAACATCAATAAAAGCAATGTCTATGGCATATTTGTCACTCACTATTGGTTGGATATGTACAAACTTCATCACTGCCTTCTTCCCCAGCCTCAGACTCATGGCGGGGTGCAGAACACTTGAAGCACGAGTCTCGCCGCTTGAAATTATGAGCACCACACTGGAACAATTAAAAGTGTAGTATCAGTTACAAGCTCATTACATTCTATTAGTCTAATATATACACAAATTATGTCTTCCAAATAAATAACTTAACTTCCTTACTTCTAGATCATGCAAGCAATACACATACCCTGATGCAGAACCAGTCTTGTGATGCCTTTGACTGCCTCTCTGAAGATTCTTTGGGAATGGAATACTGTAATGTTGCTCTATACACATCTTGAAGAATGAGAACATCCTGCAAAAGATGCCATTAAAAACATAAACACTCACTCTTGCATAGAATTTTAGGGTCTTACATGAGCTGTCACTTTTGGTCTCCAGTTCAGCTGTAAATGGGGTAAGAAAAGAGCCCATCATACAGGCCAGGAAAGAAGTAAGTCACAGTGGTAAACATCCAGTTACAAATGAAATTCCTACATACCTGTGCAAGAGCTCTTCCCTAGATCCCAAGATTGGCATGAAAAGGCAAAAGTCACTAGGCTCAATCTACAGAGGAAGGAGTGCCAACACCCTGGCTGGAGGAGAACCTTGGTGCCGAGACTTTGTAGTTGTGATGTTCGGGTGAGCACGTTTACTGTTGTGGTTGTAGTTGCTGATGCTGTTAAAGCAGAGGGTCCCGCAGGGTTGCCCTTATCAGGCTTGCTTCCTGGATGATATCATCTCTCATTGGGAGTAGAATAACAGTGGCTACAAGTTTCACTGACTGTCGCAAGCATGCATCCTTGAATGTGCTCTTAGAGACTCCAGAGGAAAAGCATTTGGGAAATAATAAGACCACCTCATGGATGCAAAGTGCTTAAACTTACAAGATAAAACAGGATGCAATGCTTGGCCTAATGGGGGAGTGAGTTATCTATCATATTAGGGGATTTACTGTTATGTCAAGGTGGAGGTGGCCTTAAAACACTTTATCCCTAGCCATGCTCTAAGTGTTAATAAGCCTTAGACAGCTGAGCAAAAAGCTACAGTCTCAGGTTCACTGATTCCTAGGTCAGCTTAATCTACAGTTGTTTTCACAGTCACTCAACATTCACACCATGAAGAGAGGAATACATGCTTACATAAACACAGTATCAATGAACAAAAATGAGCAAGCGTGAATTTAGGAAAAAAAATTAAGAAATTATTGTGCACTCAAAAGTGATGTAAGACTGATGCTTAATACAAGGAAATAAAGGATGAGGGGCGATACTTTCATAACGCACATGTACAATAACTGGTCAAGGTCTAACATTAACAGTTCCTCATAGAAAGTGACAAGTTATTGACTCAACATTGGAAGCAAAATTACAAGAGGAACCAAATGGCTATGATGGTATTGAGGAAGAGGTAAACCCAGTGTTACTGGCAGAGTTGGCTGACCCATGACCCCTTGGCTGTGGCCAGGGGGTCCAGGGACCCAGCCGGGGGAACTGCCGGGGGCCGGGCCGGGCCGGCGGGGATTCACCGCGATACCTGTTTGGCTTCCATCCACCGTGTGGCGTCATGTACCGTCGTAAACTCCACGAAGGCAAAGCCTCTTGATGCACCTAGACGCAAGAACACACACAAGCAAGTGTTAATAAATGATGTTCTTAAAGGAGGAGTGAGGGACACTCAACGTCGCACCCTCAAATGGCCGTGAGTTGGCCCTGTGGCCACTAACCAGCCACTTTGTGCCCACCTCGCTGGCTTTTAAACATTTTACTCTTTCAATGGCCTCTTCCAGGTCACAGGGGCCACTAATACACCAACACAAGTAACACAGCTGCACTGGTGTATACAAAAACATACTTCTACTCACTGTCTACAAAGTTTTTCATACACTCCCATGCTTCAAACTGGTGAAAATATTATTTTCACAAAACACTCCAGACATACACACAAACTGTCACACACAAAATTCACTGCTCAAGATGTTCAGGCTGGTTGTCCCCTACTGCTGCATTCCTGCATCAATCTTTTAAGGGTGCAAGGAACACAATTAGGAAACATTAATAAAATATCATCAAAAGTGAAATATACTAATTTTTTCTTATGAATTTGCTAAAATACACAATAAATACCCAGCTTGCATGCTAATAGTTGAATAGTGATCATATAATAACTTTAAATCTATACTCATAGTAAGTTCAAAGAGCTTATACTGAACACTGAAGCTAAATAATTACTTCTGAGCAGTATTGATAATAATGCCTATTCATTAACCCCAAGTACTCACAATTTCGAAGAATATTATAAACATGCTGCTGATCTGCAAAACAAGTGTAGGAACCTGGAAGAGTTTAATTTAGTGCTCAAAAACTAAGGTACAATGTTTTAGCAACCCTGTGACCTAGGCCTTCGTTTAGCCAGCGAGACAAACACAGGTGGACAGGAAAGAACATGGATAACAGAAAATGGGAACTAAAACATAAAAACGTAAGGAGTCGAGGGAGGTTAGGCCCATGGGAATGCTACTTTACCTGATTCTTTCTTCCTGACGAGCCTGATGTCTTTTGGCATGAGATTACAGGCTAAGATATCAGCACGAATCTAAAAATAAATGAAAAGTTTCAGTTAATAAAAAAAAACTATGATGCAAGATGAAAAAAAATAAACATAGTAATATATTCAACTGCAGGAAATAAAACAAGTTATCTGTTAATTTTGGAACTATCTTCATAAAAATAAAGCTATTAAATTTATCATATAATCTGAGCTTTAGTCAATGTAATCAAATTACAAAGTTTAAACTTTTATAAATGAACTTAGCAATCAAAACTGGGAGTATCTAATACATATCATCAATACTTACATCATTTTCTGTGATGTGTTGTGCTAGACCTCGAACCATGATTGTGTTGTTTGGAGGCTGGGACTTGTAATCTGATCGATCATCATCATAACTATAAATCAATAAAATGATTATTAAAGAAAAATAAAATAAGAGATGAAGAGCTTACATCTAAATATGAAGAGCAACTTAATTAAACATCTCAGTTAGTTCTAACTTGAGTCTGCCAACACAGCCAAATTTGCCTGCTGGATTTTGTTCAAAGCTGAGTGCCATTTATCAGTAAAAACACCTCAAACATGAGAGCACAAGCCAATCAAGTCAGCTGGACACCTACCAAATGCCAAACTTAGCATACACTTAATATGCACAACATAACAAATGTATCCCACAGGTCAGCCACAAATGGGAATGGCATAAACAATCAGTATTATCCTATACTCCCTCACCTAGCAAGTGTAACCCATTCACTGTCAGCTTCTGTAGATTGAAGATAACCCCATATTCAGAGATAATTCAATAAATCAAAGGGCTATAATTTCATAACTTAACTTTGTAAACTGGTACAGCATCTACTGCCAAGCGGAAAAAAAAAAAAATCAAAAAGGGCAATTCCTCTGATCTTGTTGAAGTTTGCTTATGTATGAAGGGAAATTCCTGTTAGCACTACCAGATGCATTTGAGTACCTCTGAGTTTTCCCTTCCAACATTTGTTTTTCCTACTTTAATCACACCAATAGTTAGGCTCTTCTGTGTTCTTCATTAGCACAAATCTGTATGAATGTCTGTTTTCCATGAATACATAGTAGCAAAGATTCATACATATTTAGGCAATGGTGAGATCTTTCCTGGCAAGTCATTTGCCTGAATTTCCTTTTTTTTTTTTTACTTTATTCATGCAAGCCATAGTGTCTGCCTAGTTTTTCTGTATCATGTGAAACGAATTACTCAAAAAAAAAAAAAAAGAAAAAAAAAGGAAAAGGTTATAATTATTTCGCATATAGTGTGTTGCCATTTCCTAGCAACTATGAGAGGACCTGCATAATAAGCTATTTGTTTACATAGTTTCTTCCTTCAATTTCTCAAGTTTGAAAAAAAAAAAAAAAAAATCCCATTACATGATGGTCTGAGATACTCATTTTTGTGACCTAAAAATCTGTAATCAAAGCTATACCATTTGCAAATATTAGAGTTATAACTTCCTACTACTTTGCTTATAAATTTTGTTAGGCTGCAAGCCTCACATAAGCCTGTTAAATTGATTTCTTTCACAGGCCAATGCACCGTTTTTTTTTGTTGTTGTCTTTTTTACTGTACAGTTACATCCATATTCCAATTCATACACTTCTCACAATAGAAAACTAAAATTATCATTTCTGGCTACTCACTGTCTCTTACTATAACTTCAACTCTTGCTAGCGTCATGGTGAGTTTCATCTTAGTTTTGAAAGAGTTCTACATCACTATATCGTGATCTTATTGGTGGTAAGCTTCCTGCTAAAGTTTCATATTTCTTGATAGTTTTACTGTGTTTGGCATGAAATATGTTTCTAACCTATACTGCTCATCCACCTTGCTTCAATTTTTCTATACTAGCTCTAAAAGCCTCATATTCTTCTAAATCTCCTTCTTTGCTTATTTTCCATTCATTGTTTCAGTAAACTCTATGAGGAATACATTAAAATCTGTTATGTACTTATTACTACATTAATTTTGCTTCTGGTTTTGCTATCATTAGACTTTGTACATTCATGAAAAATATTTTCCATGGCTTATTAATTTAATCACATAGTTCCTTATCAGAATATCAATGCATCCTGCTTCACATTTCTGTACACTATCTTTCTCACTAGTTCCATTACCAACTCTTCTTAGAATAGTTCTTGGTTATGATGTCAATACTTTCATACAGGGAATGTGAAGTGTCTGGGGTAAACCATGGAAAGTTTTGTGGGGCCTGGATGTAGAAAGGGAGCTGTGGTTTCGGTGCATTATGCATGACAGCTAGAGACTGAGTGTGAATGAATGTGGCCTTTGTTGTCTTTTCCTAGCGCTACCTCACGTGCGTGAGGGGGGATTGTCATTTCATGTGTGGCGGGGTGGTGACGGGAATGAATAAAGGCAGAAAGTATGAATTATGTAAATGTGTATATATGTATATGTCTGTGTGTGTATATATATGTATACGTTGAAATGCATAGGTATGTATATGTGCGTGTGTGGACCTGTATGTATATACATGTGTATGTGGGTGGGTTGGGCCATTCTTTCATCTGTTTCCTTGCGCTACCTCGCTAATGCGGGAGACAGCGACAAAGCATAATAAATAAATATACTTTTTTTTCATGCATATTCGCCATTTCCTGCATTAGATAGGTCACATTAAGAACAGAGGACTGAGCCTAAGAGGGAAAATCCTCACTTGGCCCCTTACTCTGTTCCTTCTTTTGGAAAAGCAAAAATTGGAGGAGAGGGTTTCCAGCTTCCAACTCCCCCCCCTTTTGGTCACCTTTTTTCTTAACACAGTTCTCTTCAGATGTGAAAGATCTGTGGGGCCTGGCTGTGAAGGTAGCCGTTTCAATCCAATACACATAAGTAGAGAGAGAATGTGAGCAAACATGGAGGAAATATTGTGGTTTACAGGTTAATCCAAAAAGTGAAACACAGACGTTGCCAGAAACTAAACAGAAACAAAGAAATTTTTTCTTTTCCAAAAGCCTTCATTTGAGTGAGAATCAAATGGAGCTGCTTCTTAATTATCAAAACCAATGTTGCAGCCAAAAAAGTAACTATAAATCCTGTGCGTAGACTCATAACAAAAAACCAGGTGACTAGAATGAAAATAGTATGGTTTATATTAAAATCTTTTCAACAGCTCCTCCCTTATGTATTTACACAACAGGACTGATACTTGATTATGGAACCTAAACTAGGAGTAACAAAATTCATTAATCCCTCTCTTCAGTACCTTATCACATAATCATTTGGCAAATCAGGACATGGTACTATAGGAATACACGTTCATCATTGTGCAGTATTCCCCAACAAAATTGGGAGCAGGGACTGCTTATCATATTATTCTACTCAGGTCAATATCCCATTATTCACCTCTTTCTGTCACAGGGTTAATGGCTATCACCTCACAGGCATAAAAAAAAAAAAAATAATAATAATAATAAAATGGGACCCCTAAACCTCTAACCAGACTACAAATAGATATGTTTCTTAATACAGGGACCTCGCTTTGATCTACGTTTCAAGATTTTGAGTCAAAAGTCAAATTAAAGCTGACCAAAGGCAGTGGCACAAGATGCCTATGTTCTCCTTTTTCAACAATCATAGTAATGGTATATACAAGTTCTTCAGTTACCTTTCTGCCACATTATGGGAAAGGTGTTAAATTAAACTGCTAAGTGACATCAAGCAGTATCTGCTCTATAGTGATCAAGGGTCTAATGATCCCAAAGACAATAATCAACTTAGGATATGAAGAACCAAGCCTACAAAACACTAAATAATGAAGGTTGTGATACTTTAAATAAGTAAACAACACACTATGTTGTGCTTCAGTGTTATCTCAACAATACAATCCCACCTGAATTTTTTTTGTCTCAAGGAAGAAAGTTTGGGCCTATTTCACTTGTTTCTGTTGTTCTCTTATTCTTACATAAAGTTTTCATTTCAGAAAGAAATAATAGTTTTTTAAAAATAGAACTATACTTGAAAAACACTTTTTTTCACTGATTGGTCACTGGGTGGACCTAGGTCAAACCAGTAGGCCAAAAGCAGTGATTTTTTGATGAGCAGGGCATGAAAGGCATTTACCTCACCAGAATGCATGAAGTTAAGAGATTTTTACCTTCCAAGGAACCTAAAGTTTCAAGACTCACAGAATAATCCTATCCTAAAGAAGAAAAGTTGGAAAACATTTGCCTTTACAGAAGATGCTGGAGGTAAATAGTGGGGGAAAAAAAAAAAAAAAAAAAAAAGGCTGCCCATCAAACTTTTTTGACTGAAGAGTACTACTATGTGAGGAGTTTTGAAGAATAGGTTGGCCTAAATGGTGAAAGAGGATGCAAGTAAATAACTGGAGTAAACAAAGAGGATGAATGTCAGTCAATAGATACGATATTATGCATGCTGAAATAAAAGTGCTTGTGTGGGTGGGAAGTTTGTATAAGACACCATCTAGAGAAGAATCTGTATAAGCAGTTTAAGTAATGATAAACAGTATATAACATAAATATCAAAACACACTGGTGTCATTGCACTTACTGGTCCCTATGATGATCATAGTCCCGGTAGTCCCTGTGATCACGGTCTCGGCGTGGGCTGCGATCACGATCATCATCCCTCCAACGATCACGGTCTCTATCCCTGTCACGGTCTCTGTCCCTATCTCGGTCACGATCTCTGTCACGGTCACGGTCTCTGTCCCTTTCTCGACGGTCTCTGTCTCTATCTCGTCTATCACGCTCTCGGTCCCGGTCTCTGTCTCTCCGTCGATCCTCACGGTCACGACGATCACGATGGCGTGGGGGTTCTGGGTCATAATCATAGGCAGCTGCATAGCTATCATATGGGTCTAAACTGCTACGACCATGTCGTCCACCTGGTGCAGCTGAAGCAATGTAAGCACCCTGTCCACAGAATAAACAATTAGGTAAGTATTTCCCAGTTTAAACTCCAATGAGAAATAAAAGTACTATACTCAAAAAATTGGATTACTACCCATTTCAATCAATATATGAAACAATTCTTTAAAACTTTACTGACAAAGCATGCAATAAAGTCAAAACTATGAATATTCAGTAATTCTTGAATCAAGTAATTCAAAACAACTTCATCTTTCATCCACATGCAAACACACCTGTGCAACATATTGCGGATACTGAGCATATGCTGCAGCCTCCAAGCTACTGTATGCTGCAGCTGCAGTGTACATGTGCTGTTGAGCAGCCATTGCGTTGATCATCTCTGTTAGACCAAGGCCCTGGCCCTGAAGCTGTATGGAGATATAACTGCAGTACTATACACAACACTGAAAAATACATTAAAAATTGTATTTGTGTTGTCATGTTACCCTTGAAAGCATTAATATTGCAGCAAGGCACTGAAATTTCAAAAAATTAATACTAACATTATAAATTCATCTTTTTCTGATTTCATTTCCAAAAGATCAGAGATCATAATTCTACACTCTATAACATGTATCATCACATTACAATTCATTAAAACTAATAAACTAACACAACAAACACATGAAAATGGACCTGACATTCTGCACACCTGAGAAACACAAATTAAATTATACAAAATAAATAATTAACCCGGTACCGTTTCCTGCCAAGCCAAATGGCACGTAACAACCGAAGCTTCCCTACATATTCTTGATCCCAACTTTTAACCTTTTCACAATGGCAATCCAAATATCCACTTTGTGAAGATGTGTTCCTAGAAAACACAACTCGGGAAAATCACCTGAGGGTGAATTCCATTTTACCATATGAATCAATAAAATGGGTGACTATCTTCCTTGGAGAGATTTCACAACCTATTTTCTTCCTTGGAGAGATTTCACAACCTATTTTTAGCACAAAACTATGAATAAAATGACAAAAGCACACTGTACAATAGAGGAACATCATCAATCTAAGCATTTAAGAGAAAAAAATGGCTTTATTGAAAATCATCAGCTCTATTCAAAACACATGGACCTCTATGGTACAATGGCAGTATTCTAGCCAAGATGCATTCACAGACTACCCACAGTTGAGAACACAGGTTCGAATCCTGGTTGTAATGGTTTATCCAAAGTTAACCTAGCTATCCATGCATCACCAAGGGTTGGTCGATAAATAAGGAACCTGGATGTGGCTAGGGAGCTGTGGTTTCAGTGCATCACACATGACAGGTAGAGACTGAGTGTGAACGAATGTGGCCTTTTTTTGTCTGTTTTCCTGGCACAACCTTGCTTAAGCGGGAGGTTGTGATGCTATTTCCTGTGTGGCGGGGTAGTGACAGGAATGGATGAAGGCAAACAAGTATGAATATGTACATGTGTATATATGTATATGTCTATGTATATGGCTGTATATGTTGATATGTATATTATGTGTGTGTATGGGTGTTTATGTTTATACATGTGTATATGAGTGGATGGGTCATTCTTCATCTGTTTCCTGGCACTACCTTGCTGATGCAGGAAATTGCAATTAAGTATAATAATAATAATAATAATAATAATAATAATAATAATAATAATAATAATAATAATTATCTATTTACTTGTTATACTTTGTCGCTGTCTCCCGCGTTAGCAAGGTAGCATAAGGAAACAGACGAAAGAATGGCACAACCCACCCACATACACATGTATATAAATACACATCCACACACAGCACATATACATCTCAACGTATACATATATATACACAAACAGACATAGACATATATTCATAGTCTGCCCTAATTCATTCCTGTAACCACCCTGCCACACATGAAATTGACAGCCCCTACCCCAGCATGTTTGCGAGGTAGCGCCAGGAAAAGACAACAAAGGCCACATTCATTCACACTCAACGTCTCTTGCTGTCATGTATAATGCACTGAAACCACAGCTCCCTTTCCACATCCAGACCTCACACAACTTTCCATGGTTTACCCCAGATGCTTCACATGCCCTGGTTCAATCCATTGACAGCACATCAACCCGGTATACCACATTATTCCAATTCACTCTATTCCTTGCACACCTTTCACCCTCCTGCATGTTCAGGCCCCGATCACTCAAAATCTTTTTCACTCCATCTTTCCACCTCCAATTTGGTCTCTCACTTCTCCTTGTTCCCTCCACCTCTGACATATATATCCTCTTGGTCAATATTTCCTCACTCATTCTCTACATGTGACCAAACCATTTCAAAACACCCTCTTCTGCTCTCTTAACCACACTCTTTTTATTACCACACATCTCTCTCTTACCCTTTCATCACTTAATCGATCAAACCACCGCACACCACATATTGTCCTCAAACATCTCATTTCCAGTACATCCACCCTCCTCCGCACAACTCTATCCATAGCCCACGCCTCGCAACAATAAAACATTGTTGAAACCACTATTCCTTCAAACATACCCACTTTTGCTTTCCAAGATAACGTTCTCGACTTCCACACATTTTTCAAAGCTCCCAGAACTTTCGCCCCCTCCCCCACCCTATGATTCACTTCCACTTCCATGGTTCCACCCACTGCCAAATTCACTCACAGATTTCTAAAACACTTCACTTCCTCCAGTTTTTCTTCAATCAAACTTACCTCCCAATTGACTTGTCCCTCAACCCTACTGTAACTAATAACCTTGTTCTTATTCACATTTACTCTTAACTTTCTTCTTTCACACACTTTACTAAGCTCAGTCACCAGCTTCTGCAGTTTCTCACCCGAATCAGCCACCAGCACTATATCATCAGCGAACAACTGACTCACTTACCAAGCTCTCTCATCCACAACAGACTGCACACTTGCCCCTCTTTCCAAAACTCTTGCATTTAACTCCCTAACAACCCCATCCATAAACAAATCAAACAACCATGTAGACATCACACACCCCTGCCGCAAACCAACATTCACTGAGAACCAATCACTTTCCTCTCTTCCTACACGTACACATGCCTTACATCCTCGATAAAAACTTTTCACTGCTTCTAACAACTTACCCCCCACACCATATATTCTTAATACCTTCCACAGAGCATCTCTATCAACTCTATCATATGCCTTCTCCAGATCCATAAATGCTACATACAAATCCAATTGCTTTTCTAAGTATTTCTCACATACATTCTTCAAAGCAAACACCTGATCCACACATCCTCTACCACTTCTGAAACCACAATGCTCTTCCCCAATCTGATGCTCTGTACATGCCTTCACCCTCTCAATCAATACCCTCCCTATATATATAATTTACCAGGAATACTCAACAAACTTATTCCTCTGTAATTTGAGCACTCACTCTTATCCCCTTTGCCTTTGTACAATGGCACTGCAAGCATTCTGCCAGTCCTCAGGCACCTCACCATGAGTCATTCATACATTAATAACCTTACCAACCAGTCAACAATACAGTCATCCCCTTTCTAATAAATTCCACTGCAATACCATCCAAACCCGCTGCCTTGCCGGCTTTCATCTTCCGCAAAGCCTTTACTACCTCTTCTCTGTTTACCAAATCATTCTCCCTAACCCTCTCACTTTGCACACCACTTCAACCAAAACACCTTATATCTGCCACTCCATCATCAAACTTATTCAACTAACCTTCAAAATGCTCACTCCATCTCCTCACATCACCACTGCTTGTTATCACCTCCCCATTAGCCCCCTTCACTGATGTTCCCATTTGTTCTCTTGTCTTACACGCTTTATTTACCTAATTCTAAAACCTTTTTTTATTCTCCCTAAAATTCAATGATACTCTCTCACCCTGACTCAAATTTGCCCTCTTTTTTGCCTCTTGCACCTTTCTCTTGACCTCCTGCCTCTTTCTTTTATACATATCCCATTCACTTACATTATTTCCCTGCAAAAATTGTCCAAATGCCTCTCTCTCCTCTTTCACTAATAATCTTACTTCATCCCACCACTCATTACCCTTTCTAATCTGCCCACCTCCCATGCTTCTCATGCCACAAGCATCTTTTGCACAAGTCATCACTGCTTACTAAATACATTCCTCCCCCACTCCCCTTACGTCCTTTGTTCTCACCTTTTTCCATTCTGTACTCAGTGTCTCCTGGTACTTCCTCACACAAGTCTCCTTCCCAAGCTCACTTACTCTCACCACTCTCTTCACCCCAACATTCTTCTTTTCTGAAAATGAAGCTCAAGGGTAAAGGGTAAGAGTGGTTTGGGAATGTCTTGGGAGTAAAGTCAGGGGTTAGTGAGAGGACAAGAGCAAGGGAAGGAGTAGCACTACTTCTGAAACAGGAGTGGTGGGAGTATGTGATAGAGTGTAAGAAAGTAAACTCTAGATGGATATGGGTAAAACTGTAAGTGGATGGAGAAAGATGGGTGATTAATGGTGCATACACATCTGGGCATGAGAAGAAAGATCATGAGAGGCAAGTGGTTTGGAGCAGCTGAGTGAGTGTGTTAATAATTTTGATGCACGAGACTGGGTTTTAGTGATGGGTGATTTGAATGCAAAGGTGAGTAATGTGGCAGTTGAGGGAATAATTGGTGTACATGGGGGTGTTCAGTGTTGTAAATGGAAATGGTGAAGAGCTTGTAGATTATGTGATGAAAAAGGACTGGTGATTGGGAATACATGGTTTAAAAAGAGAGAGATACATAAGTATACATATGTAAGTAGGAGAGATGGCCAGAGAGTGTTATTGGATTATGTGTTAACTGATTGGTGTGCGAAAGAGATTTTTGGATGTTAATGTGCTGAGAGGTGCAACTGGAGGGATGTCTCATCAACATCTTGTGGAGGTGAAGGTGAAAATTTGTAGAATTTTTCAGAATAATAATAATAAAAATAAGGGTGGAGTCTTGGAAATGAGATGTTTGAGGGCAATATGTGGTGTGAGGTGGTTTGATTGAGTAAGTAATGAAAGGGTATGAGAGATGTGTGGTAATAAAATGAGTGTGGCTGAGAGAGCAGAAGAGGGAGTATTAAAATGGTTTGGTCAAATGGAGAGAATGAATGAGGAAATATTGACAAAGAGGGTATATGTGTCAAAGGTGGTGGGAATGAGAAGTGGGAGACCAAACTGGAGATAGAAGAATGGAGTGAAAAAGATTTTGAGCAATCTGGTCCTGAACATGCAGGAGGGTGAACGGCGTGCAAGGAATAGAGTGAAGTGCAACGATGTGATATACCGGGGTCGACATACTGTCAATGGATTGAACCAGGGCATGTGAAGTGTCTGGGTAAACCATGGGAAGTTTAGTGGGGCCTAGGTGCAAAGGGAGCTGTGGTTTCGGTGCATTACACATGACAGCTAGAGACCGAGTGTGAACGAATGTGGCCTTTGTTGTCTTTTCCTAGTGCTACCTTGTGCACGTACAGGGGAGGGGGGGGGGGGGGTGCCATTTCATTTGAGGCGGGGTGGCAATGGGAATGGCTGAGAGCAGTAAGTATGAATATGTACATGTGTATATAAGTATTTGTCTGTGTATGTATGAGTATATATATGTATGTATACATAGAAATGTATAGGTATGTATATGTGCGTGTGTGGGCATGTATGTATATACATGTGTATGTGGGTGGGTTGGGCCATTCTTTCATCTGTTTCCTTGCGCCACCTCGCTAAATCGGGAGACAGCGACAAAGTATATAAAAAAAGAAAAAAAAATAATATGTATATGTGTGGATGGGCCATTCTTCGTCTATTTCCTGGCACTGCCTTGCTGACACGGGAAATGGCGAATAAAGATGGGTATGTTTGAAGGAATAGTGGTTCCAACAATGTGTCGCACACCACCTCAACCAAAACACCTTATATCTGCCACTCTATCAAACACATTCAACAAACTTTCTAAATACTTACTCCAACACCATCTCACTTCACCACTACTTGTTATCATGTCTCCATTAGCCCCTTTACTGAAGTTCCCATTTGTTCTCAAGTCTTATGTACTCTATTTACCTGCTTCCAAAACATCTTTTCATTCTCCCTAAAATCTAATGATACTCTCTCAACCCAACCCTCATTTGCCCACTTTTTCACCTCTTGCACCTTTCTCATGACCTTTTCACTTTCTTTTATACATTTCTCAGTCATTTGCACAATTTCCCTGCAAAAATCATCCAAATACCTCTCTCCTCTCTTTCACTAACAATCTCACTTCTTCATCCCTACCCTTTCTAATCTATTTATCTATTTATTATGCTTCGTCACTGTCTCCCATGTTAGCAAGGTAGCGCAAGGAAACAGACGAAAGAATGGCCCAACCCACCCATATACACATGTATACACATAAATGCCCACACATACACATATACATACCTATACATTTCAACATTTACATACATATACATACACAGACATATACATATATACACCTGTACATATCAATACATGCTAACTTCATCCATTCCCGCCATCACCCCGCGACACATGAAATGGCACCACCACCCCCCATGCCACATTCGTTCACACTCAGTGTCTAGCTGTCATTTGTAATGCACCAAATCCACAGCTCCCTTTCCACACCAAGGCTCCACAAAACTTTCCATGGGTTAACACAGACGCTTCACATGCCCTGGTTCAATCCATTGACAGAACATCCACCCTAGTATAACACATAGTTCCAATTCATTCTATTCCTTGCACGCCTTACACCCTCCTGTAAGTTCAGGCTCTGATCGCTCAAAATCTTTTTCACTCCATCCTTCCACCTCCAATTTGGTCTCCCACTTCTCCTCGTTCCCTCCACCTCTGACACATATATCCTCTTCGTCAATCTTTCCTCATTCATTCTCTCCATGTTACCAAACCACCTCAATACATCCTCTTCTGCTCTCTCAACCACACTCTTTTTATTACGACATCTCTCTTACCCTTCCATTACTTAGTTGATCAAACCACCTCACACCACATATTGTCTTCAAACATTTCCAACACATCCACACTCCTTCGCACAACCCTATCTATAGCCCATGCCTCACAACCATATGATATTGTTGGAACCACTATTCCTTCAAACATACCCATTCTTGCTCTCAGAGATAAAATTTTTGCCTTCCACAGATTCTTCAACACCTCCAGAACCTTCGCCCCCTCCCCCACCCGAGACTCACTTCCGATTCCATGGTTCCATTCGCTGCCAAATATCTAAAACACTTCACTTTCTCCAGTTTTTCTCCATTCAACTTACATCCCAATAACTTGTCCCTCAAACCTATTGTGTTTACCTAATGTTCCAACCTACTATTACTACTTAATCCTTCCAGCTAATGTTCCTACTTACTACTTCTACCTAATGTTCTATTGTTCCTGTCTAATATTTGTACCTAATGCTACTGTCTATCACTCCAATCATTTTGCCAAAAGGCAGAGCTAGCACAGAAAAATCTAGTTAGGAAAATAGAGTTGTGTGAGTTGTCATGTGTGACTTGGAGAGACTGTAAGTTTGTGGCTAAAATGCCAGCAGTCCATGATTGGGGGAGGTAAAAAGAAAAGAGCTAGCTACCTATGTCAAAACAGAGCAACTGATAACTACAGAAGTGCTGGCTAACTATGTAGCTGTTGTTGACCCTACCAATGCCCTGGCGGGTAGTTACAGTAATATACCTTCCAGGTTTGTGGCTGCATACCAACTAGTACCTATTGGGTTTTGCGTACTAAGAGAAAATCCTCACCTAAATCCTGCTGCCTATGATTCAACTTATCGATAAAAATGATATGGTGACAGTACTTCTTTTTTCTTCTACACAATTCCCTTCATGAATTTCCTTTCTAACACATTTACTTCATACTTGTTTGCCGTTTCAGCAACAGTGTCAGAAACAATGAAAATGCCTCATTTGTTCACATTCATTCTTGAGCTGCCATGAGTAATGCATCAAAACAACTGCCTTGATGTGGATTTTTGTTCATGACTGGAGCCACCAAGAAAGGAAGTTTTTCTGGTATATTTCAGCAATTTTCAAGATTTTGTGGGAGACAAGGCAAAGTATTTACGAATTTTGGAGAAAGTGAAAAACATGTCTTGAAATGTACCACCAAAATGAAACTCCTACCTAATTCCTACTTCCTCTGATTCAACTTATAATTGAAAAATTGATGTTTTAATTGTATTTCTCATGGTTTATTTACACAATTCTCTTCAGTAGTTCCTTTTCAAATGCTTTTCTTTCATACGTGTCTGCCGTTTCAGCATCAGTGAAGTATAACCAGGAACAAAGAAAAGACTTCATTCACAAATTCATTCGCAAGCTGTCATATGTAATGCTTCAAAACCACTGCCCCCTTTGTACAACCAGACCCCACAGACTCTTCCATGGTTTCCCTCAGTTGTTTCATATGCCCTTGTGCAGTTCATAACACACTGCTCCAAATCACTGTGCATGCCTTTGACCCTCCTGCATGTTCTAGTCCCATCCACTCAAAATAATCTTCACTCCATTCTTTCATGTCCAGTCTGGTCTCCCCCTTCACCTTTTTTCTTCCACTTATGACACACATTTCCTCTTTATAAACCTTTCCTCACTTCCCCTTTTTCTTTTCCCTTCCATTTCCGACACAAGTCCTCTTTGTCAACCTCTCCTTGCTTATTCTCGCCATGTCTCCTAATCATTTCAGCATGCCTACTTCAGTTCAATTCCTATTATCACAACTCTATCTTATCCTTGTATTACTTGATCAAACCACCTAACAAATGCTGTCCTTAAAAATTCTATTTCCAAAACATCCATCCTTCTCCACACATTGTCTACAGTCCATGCCTCACTTCCTTCCAACACTGGGGCTATACCTTCAAACATACCCATTTTCACTATCATAGATAATGCCCTCTCTTTAAACACATTTCTCAATGCTCCAGAACCTTCACCTTCACCCTCTCATCCACCTTGTGACTTACTTCCATGGTTCTGTTTCCTGCTATGTTCACTCCCAGATATCTATAACGCCACTTACTCTAAATTTTCTCCATTCAAATTCAATCCAACCTCACCTGTCTCCCATGTGTTAGAAGCGGAGGAAGTAAGGCACAGGGGCAGCCCAAAATTGAGATGATAAGATGGATGGAGTGGAAAGAGCTTTGGGGCAATAAGGCATGAACATGCAGAAGGCTGAGAGGCATTCAAATGATTGAGTAAACTGGTGTGATGTGATATACAAGTAACAACATGCTGTCACTGGGCCAAAGCAAGGCATGTGAAGTGGTCACGGAACCATGGAAACATCTGCAGAGCATGATTGTAAATATAGACTTTAGTTCTGGTGTATTATGCTTTACAGCTGGAGCATATATGTCATAGCAAATGAAGCTGTTTGTCGCCCAAGGCCATTATTCATCTGCACTGTGTTTTCTCAAGACTGGAAACGGCAAACTAGTATGAAAAAAGATATTTTCCAGTCTATTAAGAATAGAAAATTTCTTTTTTTAACTTCTGATGAAAAGAAGTACCATATGTGAAGAATATACAAAGAACATCTATAAAAAAAAATCATTAAAATTCCACTGCTTATTATCCAGTTCAAATATCACATGTTCAGGAAATCCTCAATTATGCAAATTCAGTATAAAACTATTTCTTCTCTTTTAACCTTCATATTTCTCAAAACATCAATAAAACCATGGAAAGTTTTGTGGGGTCTGGATGTGGAAAGGGAGCTGTGGTTTCGGTACATCACACGACAACTAAAGATAGTGTGAACGAACTTGGCCTTTGTTGTCTTTTTCTATAGCTACCTCGCACGCACGTGGGGGGAGGGGAGAGTCATTTCATGTGTGGTGGGGTGGCAGCGGGAATGGATGAAGGCAGCATGTATGAATACGTACATGTGTATATATATATATATCTGTGTATGTATATGTATGCATACCTTGAAATGTATAGGTATGTGTATGAGCGTGTGTGGACATCTATGTATATACATGTTTATGTGGGTGGGTTGGGCCATTCTTTCATCTGTTTCCTTTCACTAACGTGGGAGACAGCAACAAACTATAATAAATAAAATATAAATCATAAAAATGTTGATTTCATCACGGTTCACTTTCTGAAACACTGGCACATATAAAGAATCTATTTGATCCATGTTTCACAGATACTACTCTAAAGGAAAATATAAAATACTTCAAACGTTTTACAGACACAACTCAAAGGCAATCTATAAAATACTTTAGAAAAAAAAAAAACTTTTGATTTCTAGTGCTATACTTTTAAGACTACATTTATCCTTGATAGGTACCAGTTCATTTATAAAACTTTGTGGGAAACAAGTAGAAACAATTATCATCCATACAATACAATACTCAACATGCAAGAGTAAGTGCCTGCACCAAATTCAGTATTTTGAAACTAAATTTTCTTAAATTTATATGAATCAAGCTCATGTTTTCAATCTCATTCTATATTACCTAAT
The DNA here is from genome assembly GCF_036320965.1 of Panulirus ornatus. NCBI lineage: Eukaryota > Metazoa > Arthropoda > Malacostraca > Decapoda > Palinuridae > Panulirus > Panulirus ornatus. The sequence goes on along the minus strand of NC_092255.1, from coordinate 27,829,034 downwards.
ATCAACTCTCTTACTGTGAATGTTTCCTGAAGTTAATTGCCTCAAGTGATTTTGCAAATATAAGTATACCATTAAGTTTCCTCATAATAGCATAATTTCCTCTATGTTGGAGTGGGTGGCTGTAGTGGTCGAGGGTAAGCCCTGGATGGAAACAAGGATCCTCTGCATGTATATGCCAACTTTGTTTCTTAGTTTTAGATGTGATTTTGTTCTACATTCATCAACACACTTTACATAATTTGTTTTCCTCCAAGATGATGTAACACATACCTCACATATTTACACATTCTTAATTTCTTTCATACTTGTTCACCATCTGTGTAAGTGAGGTAGTGCTCCATATTCTTAATGTGAACATATCTATTCAACTTTTTACACACATTTCCTTATCATTCACAAAGAATACCATTAACATAAAAAATAACCTTATTTTCATCATAATCATATGCAATAATAAGAAATAAATAAGTTCCCTTTACTGTAAAAGTAACAATATTGGCTGTGAAGCTTGCTTTCTTGATGACACAGTAACACTTCCTTTGACAATATATGGATGACTGTGATGCATGATGGTATTCCTAAGCTCTTAGGTTGCTTGTGACATCTATGGATAAGATATGGTACAGTACATCTAATGAGGTATCAAAATGAGAATGGAAAGGTCCAGACTGAAAAATATGGTTCAGCACAAATACTATGACCAGGCACAAATGTGCTCAGCACAATAAAAGGGCAATTACACTCTAACAAAATATAGGTGACTGTGAAGCACATTCTTTTTCTAACTGTGCTGTTAAGTCACTCGTAAAATCTTATATATCATATATCAGCTTGTAATTCAAATGAGAGCATGAAGGTTTAGAGCCACAAATGGCTCAATGGATTGGCACAATGAGAGCTAGAAGCCTTGTTAGTGGAAGCATTTTCTGTATAAAATGCAATAAATTTCCATCTTACATTTTCTCTGCATTTTTGAGTTTGTACAAATGTGTTCTTTGAAACTATGGAAAGCATCATAAACATTTTAACGATATCCCTTTACAGCCTAAAATGTAAAGTGTATCTTATAGGATAATTTTCAACAGTGTTTCTGTAAAATACTCATCTTTTTTGCATTTTTTTTGCTAATTGTAAAAAAATTCTATGCATAACATTTTAAAAATTGGTTGACTATTCAACCTATTTCTCTTAAAATCATATAATTCTGTATTCCCTTTTCTCTCCTACGTTGAAGACCTAAAAGCAACACTAAAAGTATTAGAAAAAATTACTGTTATGTCTTCACACTGGCTGACTTGTTTGAACAAAGATATGTGAATTTGAAAAAAGTAATATGCCAAGCTAAACTTGATGTGCTTATCCTCTTCAAATCACTATTTATTCTACCTATCATTTTCATTAAAACTGGACAATCAATTCTTTTCTCCCCTGAAGTTAACGACCTACTTGTAACACTAAAAAATAACAAAATTACTATACTGATAAGTCATCATACTGGCTGTCTCTAACGTTTGTACAAATAAATCTAAATTTGAAAAAGAAGCATACCACAGCATATGAATGTGATTGGGACAATCACAAGTTTACCAAATGGCTTCCTAGTTTTGTCTCTTCGATATATATCAACTGACTTATATTTCTCTCGCATCTACCCTGATGATGTGATTATTACACGAAAGTGCACTTGGGAACTTATCGTGTTTCATTTTCCCCCTGGACTCATAGGAATATCTTGATCACGTGCAAAATTGTGATCCTTTCCAATACACACACACACACACATATATATATATATATATATATATATATATATATTTTTCCTTTCATACTATTTGCCATTTCCCGTGTCAGCAAGGTAGCGTTAAGAACAAAGGACTGGGCCCTTGAGGGAATATCCTCACCTGGGCCCCTTCTCTGTTCCTTCTTTTGGAAAATTAAAAAAAAAGAGAGGGGAGGATTTCCTGCCACCCACTCCCTCCCTTTTAGTTGCCTTTTTTTTTCCCCAAAGGAAGGAACAGAGAAGGGGGCTGGGTGACGATATTCCCTCAGAGGCCCAGTCCTCTGTTCTTAACGCTACCTCGCTGAGGCGGGAAATGGCAAATAGTATGAAAGAAGAAATATATATATATATATATATATATATATATATGTCTCGCGGGAGACCGGCAAAAAAAAAAAAAAAAAAAAAAAAAAAAAAAAAAAAAATATATATATATATATATATATGTAGGTTTGCGGCAGGGGTGTGTGATGTCTCCATGGTTGTTTAATTTGTTTATGGATGGGGTTGTTAGGGAGGTAAATGCAAGAGTCCTGGAAAGAGGGGCAAGTATGAAGTCTGTTGGGGATGAGAGAGCCTGGGAAGTGAGTCAGTTGTTGTTCGCTGATGATACAGCGCTGGTGGCTGATTCATGTGAGAAACTGCAGAAGCTGGTGACTGAGTTTGGTAAAGTGTGTGGAAGAAGAAAGTTAAGAGTAAATGTGAATAAGAGCAAGGTTATTAGGTACAGTAGGGTTGAGGGTCAAGTCAATTGGGAGGTAAGTTTGAATGGAGAAAAACTGGAGGAAGTGAAGTGTTTTAGATATCTGGGAGTGGATATTTCTTTCTTTCATACTATTCGCCATTTCCCACATTAGCGAGGTAGCGTTGAGAACAGAGGACTGGGCCTTTGAGGGAATAGCCTCACCTGGCCCCCTTCTCTGTTCCCTCTTTTGGATAATTAAAAAAAAAAGCGAGAGGGGAGGATTTCCAGCCACCTGCTCCCTCCCCTTTTAGTCGCCTTCTACGACATGCAGGGAATACGTGGGAAGTATTCTTTCTCCCCATCCCCTATATATATATATATATATATATATATATATATATATATATATATATATATATATATATATAAAAAATATATATATATATATATATATATATATATATATATATATATATATATATATATATTTTTTTTTATTATACTTTGTCGCTGTCTCCCGCGTTTGCGAGGTAGCACAAGGAAACAGACGAAAGAAATGGCCCCCCCCCACACACATGTATATACCTACGTCCACACATGCAAATATACATACCTACACAGCTTTCCATGGTTTACCCCAAACGCTTCACATGCCTTGATTCAATCCACTGACAGCACGTCAACCCCGGTATACCACATCGCTCCAATTCACTCTATTCCTTGCCCTCCTTTCACCCTCCTGCATGTTCAGGCCCCGATCACACAAAATCTTTTCCACTCCATCTTTCCACCTCCAATTTGATCTCCCACTTCTCCTCGTTCCCTCCACCTCCAACCGATATATCCTCTTGGTCAATCTTTCCTCATTCATTCTCTCCATGTGCCCAAACCATTTCAAAACACCCTCTTCTGCTCTCTCAACCACGCTCTTTTTATTTCCACACACCTCTCTTACTCTTACGTTACTTACTCGATCAAACCACCTCACACCACACATTGTCCTCAAACATCTCTTTTCCAGCACATCCACCCTCCTGCACACAACTCTATCCATAGCCCACGCCTCGCAACCATACAAAATTGTTGGAACCACTATTCCTTCAAACATACCCATTTTTGCTTTCCGAGATAATGTTCTCAACTTCCACACATTCTTCAAGGCTCCCAGGATTTTCGCCCCCTCCCCCACCCTATGATCCACTTCCTCCATCCACTGCCAGAACCACTCCCAGATATCTAAAACACTTTACTTCCTCCAGTTTTTCTCCATTCAAACTTACCTCCCAACTGACTTGACCCTCAATCCTACTGTACCTAATAACCTTGCTCTTATTCACATTTACTCTTAACTTTCTTCTTTCACACACTTTACCAAACTCAGTCACCAGCTTCTGCAGTTTCTCACATGAATCAGCCACCAGCGCTGTATCATCAGCGAACAACAACTGACTCACTTCCCAAGCTCTCTCATCCACAACAGACTTCATACTTGCCCCTCTTTCCAAAACTCTTGCATTCACCTCCCTAACAACCCCATCCATAAACAAATCAAACAACCATGGACACATCACACACCCCTGCCGCAAACCTACATTCACTGAGAACCAATCACTTTCCTCTCTTCCTACACGTACACATGCCTTACATCCTCGATAAAAACTTTTCACTGCTTCTAACAACTTACCTCCCACACCATATATTCTTAATACCTTCCACAGAGCATCTCTATCAACTCTTATCATATGCCTTCTCCAGATCCATAAATGCTACATACAAATCCATTTGCTTTTCTAAGTATTTCTCACATACATTCTTCAAAGCAAACACCTGATCCACACATCCTCTACCACTTCTGAAACCACACTGCTCTTCCCCAATCTGATGCTCTGTACATGCCTTCACCCTCTCAATCAATACCCTCCCATATAATTTACCAGGAATACTCAACAAACTTATACCTCTGTAATTTGAGCACTCACTCTTATGAAAGAAGAAAGTTAAGAGTAAATGTGAATAAGAGCAAGTTTATTAGGTACAGTAGGGTTGAGGGTCAAGCCAATTGGGAGGTAAGTTTGAATGGAGAAAAACTGGAGGAAGTAAAGTGTTTTAGATATCTGGGAGTGGATCTGGCAGCGGATGGAACCATGGAAGCGGAAGTGGATCATAGGGTGGGGGAGGGGGCGTAAATCCTGGGATCCTTGAAGAATGTGTGCAAGTCGAGAACATTATCTCGGAAAGCCAAAATGGGTATGTTTGAAGGAATAGTGGTTCCAACAATGATGTATGGTTGCGAGGCGTGGGCTATGGATAGAGTTGTGCGCAGGAGGATGGATGTGCTGGAAATGAGATGTTTGAGGACAATGTGTGGTGTGAGGTGGTTTGATCGAGTAAGTAATGTAAGGGGAAGAGAGATGTGTGGAAATAAAAAGAGCGTGGTTGAGAGAGCAGAAGAGGGTGTTTTGAAATGGTTTGGTCACATGGAGAGAATGAGTGAGGAAAGATTGACCAAGAGGATATATGTGTCAGAGGTGGAGGGAACGAGGAGAAGTGGGAGACCAAATTGGAGGGGGAAAGATGGAGTAAAAAAGATTTTGAGCTATTGGGACCTGAACATGCAGGAGGGTGAAAGGAGGGCAAGGAATAGAGTGAATTGGATCGATGTGGTATACCGGGATTGACGTGCTGTCAGTGGATTGAATCAGGGCATGTGAAGCGTCTGGGGTAAACCATGGAAAGCTGTGTAGGTATGTATATTTGCGTGTGTGGACGTATGTATATACATGTGTATGGGGGTGGGTTGGGCCATTTCTTTCGTCTGTTTCCTTGCGCTACCTTGCAAATGCGGGAGACAGCGGCAAAAAAAAAAAAAAAAAAAAAAATCTTTTTTATACTTATTCGCATTATCCCGCATTAGCAAGGGATAGTGAGCCTTAGAGGGTATATCCTCAATTGGCCCACCTCTCCGTTCCTTCTTTTGGAAAATTATAAATGGGAGGGGAGGAATTCCAGCCCCCCCCCCCCTTTAGTTGCCTTCTACGACATGCAGGAAATACTTGGGAAGTATTCTTTCTCCCCCATCCCCAGGGATATATATATATATATATATATATATATATATATATATATATATATATATATATATATATATATATATATATATATATGCTATTTTCATTATACTTTGTCACTGTCTCCTGCTTTACCAAGGTAGTGCAAGAAAACAGACAAACAAATAGCCCAACTCACCCACATACACATGTATATACATAAATATAAGAAAGTAAACTCTAGAATAATATGGGTAAAACTGAAACAGTATGAAGAGAGAGGGGTGATTATTGGTGCCTATGCACCTGAGAATGAGAAGAAAGATCATGAGAGGCAAGTGTTTTGGGAGCAGCTGAGCGAGTGTTAGCAGCTTTGATGCATGAGACTGGGTTATAGTGATGGGTGATTTGAATGCAAAGGCAAGTCATGTGGCAGTTGAGGGAATAATTGGTGTACATGGGGTTTTCAGTGTTGTAAATGGAAATGGTGAAGAGTCTGTAGATTTGGGTGCTGAAAAAGAACTGGTGATGGGAATACCTGGTTAAAAAAAGAGATATACTTAAGTATATGTAAGCAGGAGAGATGGCCAGAGAGCATTATTGGATTACGTGTTAATTGACAGGCACGTGAAAGACTTTTGGATGCTGATGTGCTGAGAAGCGCAGCTAGAGGGATGTCTGATCATTATCTTGTAGAAGCGAAAGTGAAGACTTGTAGAGGATCTCAGATAAGAAGAGAGAATGTTGGGGTGGAGAAAATGGTCAGAGTAAGTGAGCTTGGAAACGAGACTTGTGTGAGGAAGTACCTGGTGAGATTGAGTGCAGAATGGAAAAAAGTGAGAGCAAATGATGCAAGGGGAGTGGGGGAGGAATGAGATGTATTTAGGAAAGCAGTGATGGCTTGCACAAAAGGTGGGAGGTGGGCAGATTAGAAATGGCAGTGAGCGGTGGGATGAAGTAAGATTATTAGTGAAAGAGAGGAGAGAGACATTTGGACAATTTTTGCAGGGAAATAGTGCAAATGACTAGATGTATAAAAGAGGCAGGAGGTCAAGAGAAAGGTGCAAGAGGTGAAAAAGAGGCCAAATGAGAGTTGGGGAGAGAGAGTATCATTAAATTTTAGGGAGAATAAAAAGATGTTTTGGAGGGAGGTAAAGTGCATAAGACAAGATAACAAATGGGAACATCAGTGAAGGGGGGATAATGGGGAGGTAATAACAAGTAGTGGTGAAGTGAGGAGATTGAGTTTGCTAAAGTTCTGGGAGCAATGAAAAATGTGTGGAAGGTGAGAACATCATCTCTGAGAGCAAAAATGGGTATGTTTGAAGGAATAGTGGTTCCAACAGTGTTATATGGTTGTGAGGCATGGGCTATAGACAGGGTTGTGTGGAGGAGGGTGAAAGTGTTGGAAATGAGTTTTTTGAGGACAATATATGGTGTGAGGCGGTTTGATCGAGTAACTAATGAAAGGATAAGAGATATGTGATAATAAAAAGTGTGTAGTTGAGAGAGCAGAAGAGGGTGTATTGAAATGGTTTGGTCACAGAGAGAATGAGCGAGGAGAGATCGACAAAGGATATATGTGTCAGAGGTGGAGGGAACGAGAAGTGGGAGACCAAATTGGCAGTGGAAGGATGGAGTGGATTGAACCAGGATGTGAAGTGTCTGGGGAAACCATGGAAAGTTTTGTGGGGCCTGGATGCGGAAAGGGAGCTGTGGTTTTGGTGCATTATACACGACAGGTAGAGAATGAGTGTGAACGAATGTGGCCTTTGTTATCTTTTCCTAACGCTACCTCGCATGTGTGCGGGGAGAGGGGGGGTTTTCATTTCATGCATGGCGGGGTGGCAACAGGAATGAATACAGGTAGTAAGTATGCATTATGTACATGTGTATATATGTATATGTCTGTATATATATATATATATATATATATATATATATATATATATATATATATATATACATTGAAAAGTATAGGTATGTATATGTGCGTGTGTGGATGTGTATGTATATACATGTGTATGTTGGGCCATTCTTTCATCTGTTTCCTTGCGCTACTTCGCTAACGTGGGACACAGCGACAAAGTATAATATATATATATATATATATATATATATATATATATATATTTCAAATAAATCAGGACATGTCCTTAAAGGTTTTAAAGCTTACCTCCATATTACGAATCAAAGCAGATTGTTCTGAAAGGAGAGAAACATTCCATTAACAAAGACCTTCAAGCTTTAAGACCAACATCTAATTCTTTAATGTAACAGAAAGCAAGAGAAATTGATGACGGAATGCATATATTTAGCCTAGATCTAAATGGCTTAATAATTTACTTCAGGTGCAGAGCAAATAAACTTTCACACCAACTTATGTATTTCTAAGAGTTAAAACATTAAAAACCTGAAGGGAGCTCCTTCCCTACCCATGCTAATGAAAAAGTCATTTTCCTAACTTTATAAAGGTCAAGTTAAATATACTTAAAAGAACTGCCATATACAAATGACCAATTTCTCTATGGTGATGTCCACAAGCGAATTGGAAACACTAACAATGTCATCTTCCCTAATAAATTCAATGATGGTCAGCAAATCAACTGCACTTCTCATAAAGAAAACAGTTCTTAACATTTCACTTGGTCTAAAAACTTTGTTAACCCCTAACCCCTACGGACTGCAGCTGAAAAGGAGCCTACGTCACAAGCAACTATAATAATGAGCATCAGGAAAACTTCCATAGTGTCAAAGAGTCACATAAAATCATAAAGTAGAAAATCAACTAACCCTACGGACCCTAGTTGCTTGTGTATCGTCTTTACCAGCCATCACTTAAGCTGGAAAGCAAGCTTTATCAGTATACAGAGATACCTTACGTCATAAGCAATTATTAGTTGCAAGAAAAAAACCTAAGCAGTATATAGAGATACATTATGTCATAAGCACTTATTAGTTGCAAGAAAAAAAAACCTAGGTGTTAGTTACCCAAAACATCACACTATCTAAATGTGTATATCGTAACATGTATGGTTAACTTAGCAAATATCTTTTATGGGGGGAGGGGGGTCTACTTTTGAATTTTCCCCATCAAATAAGACTTTTTAAAAATAAACCTTTATCCTAGGGACTAACCTAAAAGTTTTCCCAGATCTTCATAATTTCCACTGATCTTCATAATTTCTATTAACACCTCTGCTATTACTGAATAAATCCTTGAACAATCCTTCAAATAGCATTCTACCACTCTCAATCTACTTTCTAAACACTTCAATACCATAGGAAAACAAAATTACTCAATACCCAACGATAACTATATAGTGGAGCTTATGCAGACATTTATCAATTCTGACAATTAAATAAAGCCCTAAAACCTGACACAAAAAAGGTTAATTTTAGGGATATGCCTTTCTTGTCTAAGAAAAAGTAAATAAATAAAAACATTTTACCAATGCATCAAACCTAGCTTTAAGTGTTATGTGATCTACAATGCTTCTGCAGTATTTAGAAAATACAATAATTGGCAGTGATTCAAAGCATTATAGATTATGGTATTTGACAAACCAACAGTAGTGAGTTATGAATACAGGGAAAATTGAGGTTAATCAATAAAACTATCTGAAAACCTTGTACAGAAATCAACACAACTAAAACCACATCAGCAGTCAAAATTTATCTTGCTTTCAATTATTCTAGTCAGGATATTCCCGTCACAACTATAACAGCACTGAAGTGATTACTTGTGTTTTCTTGGGGACAACAGACTGAGCAGCCAGCTATGCCACTGACTAACCTTCCCACAAGCGCTCATACCATGCAGTCTCTTGTAGATCAATTTAATGATGGTATAATCCTACTGTACAATTCTTCAACTTGGATAAGTGACGCTTTCAGTATCTGATTTTTTCCTTTTAAAAGTGATTCAACAACTCTTACATAAATTAACCCTGCATTTTTCCTGATAAATATACCCCTCACTACCAGTGAAATATCTAATACCATAGAAAGAAACAAAATGCTCCAGAAAACATTCTGCAATTTGCTGTATTCTCTAACTGCCAAAGATACACTACAATAGAAAAACACTCAATATCCAAAGTTAGTTTTGGTGCATTACTGAAACAGCTTCTCTTTACACAAAACTGCTATTCCATCTATTTAAAGATAGTCTAGGGAAGATACCAGGCAAAAAAATTATTTATTTTTCACACAGCTACTGCCTTCCACCCACGGCAAACCCTATATCCTACTTTGTGTATTGTTTGTTAAAACATATGAATCTTTTGACAAGAGATCTGGATTTCAGATGCATTTATTAGCCCCTTTATTAGGTTTCCATAATCACAACATAAATTTGAGCTAAGATGTCTGTAAAGGGAATCTGAGGCCTATGTCTCCCACTGATGGTTTGTCCCTAGCTCTCTACAGACACTGCAACCCGTGTTTACATTACCAAAACTTCAGTAAAACAATCCTCACAACCATACGACTTAACCAAACAGAGAAAATAATTAAAACACAAGATCAGGGATGAGCTGTCTGAGGGATGAAGTCAGTGAATACTTGGGGAGAAACCATTGGTATGGGCTGGTGTTGGCCCACTACATTAAGAAATAGAGACCAGATTAATATATAAGGGGATCTGCACCATACGACTATACAGGGACAGATTCTAATATTTATATTTGCATCTGTGCGCTGTCCTTATCACTCAAGACAAAAAATCCTCCTCATTAGCATCAATGACTGACAAGTTATTCAATATGGCAAGCCAAGTTACATCAGTGAGAATTAAAAATCTTGACCATAGTTTTAAAAAAGGGGTGAATACTATATTCAAAGTACAACAGAGATCATAACCCAAGGTCACACGTCCAGTCATAACCATTAACATTCTAATTATTACATTTACTAAGTCAACCCATTGAAAGCATGCTGTCCCCCTATACATGCTCAATGCCAATTAATTCCCAATCATGCCTCTACCCTTCTTGATCTTCATAGCCCTACCCACCAACGTTATCATAGTGTTTTCCACCCAAAATCATGATCCATCAGCTGTATCATATAATCCATAATGAAACTACTGCATAGTAATATCAAAAGATATTACAGAGATAATCACAATGTGACCCAAACTGTAAACCTGTTAAGTGTTCACTAACCACAGGGATACAATGAATTTTCAAATGGGTCAACTGGTTCTATACCAGTATGAAGATCAAGAAATCACTATGACAAAATATGCTTCCAGTTACTTCAGTTAGTTGTAATGTTTTCTAAAGCAATTGATCACATATACTCGAAACCTAATTAACTTTTAAAAACACTGAACTCGGCCGGATCTCTCAAGACGTTATTCCCATACATGTACATATAATATAACATTTCTCAATAAAAAGCAACGTTAAAAACATTCAGTGTGGTACATATAAAATACTTACATAACACTGGCTACCCATGGGCCAGATGCAACAATTAGACAATATTTCCCAGTGGTTACAACAAAATGGCGCCACCGCTAGTCAATACAAGCGTTTCAATCCGGGGAACATTTGAGGGTTTCGATGTAACCTTTAAATGTAAAATGTCAAGCAATGTAGGGCTATATAGTAGATTTTATTATTAATTCATTCTGGAATTTTTTTTTAACCCAACTCATTCCCATTACTGACAAAAAATAAAAAATAAACCAAAGTCGTGATAAGTAGTTCGAACACAAACATGAGAAGGCCAACCAAACTCGTGTAACTTGTCACCCACAACGTTTCCACAACCGGTAATTTTGTATGTACAAATCATAAATAAATATTGATATAATTATGCATATTCATAAACGTTATACACGTGAATGCAAAAATATTCTTATATAAATAATCTCACATTTGGGCATTATTACACGTAATGGGTCTACACACACCACAGCTAAAGGTCGTACAAATACTATATATATATATATATATATATATATATATATATATATATATATATATATATATATATATAATCAGTTCATTCTCTATCTCAACATCAGGATACCTAACCAAGCCAATGAAGCCTAACCTAACCTAACCTGCAAGCCTAGTTTCTCCCCTCAATATTTACCTTCAAGTAATGAGACAAACCTAACCAACCATCATCAAACCAACCAAACAAGAATGTGTATTCCTTCCCGCAACAACGACAGAAAGAATATGCGTAAAAAAAAATCTGCAAATCGCTTGTTACATACTTCAGCATGGTTAAGGATGATAACAATATGAAGTGGCAATCAACACAATCAGGATAATCATGTTTGGTCCACAGATGTCGACTAGTCAGCATTTTTTTTTTTCATTTACTGTGTATAGTCAGTATCAGTGTTACGGATAAATTTGCCGACCAGTCGGCATAATATGCACCGCATGATAGATTATTACCATCGGATAGTATATTGTAGGTTAAAGTCATCTATACCGTGATATATATATATATATATATATATATATATATATATATATATATATGTTTGTCCAAGACAATCGTATGTTTACCAAATGGCGTCCTAGCTTCGTCTCTTCGATGTATATCAACTGACATATTTCTCTCTTGTCTCCCCCTCTGATGATTTAATTATTACACGAAAGTGCACTTGGGAACTTATCGTGTTTCACTTCCCCCGTGGACTCATAGGTATATATATATATATATATATATATATATATATATATATATATATATATATATATATATTTTTTTTTTTTTTTTTTTTTTTTGCTTTGTCGCTGTCTCCCGCGTTTGCGAGGTAGCGCAAGGAAACAGACGAAAGAAATGGCCCAACCCACCCCATACACATGTATATACATACGTCCACACACGCAAATATACATACCTCCACAGCTTTCCATATATATATATATATATATATATATATATATATATATATATATATATATATATATTTCTTTCATTCAAACTATTCGCCATTTCCCGAGTTAGCGAGGTAGCGTTAAGAACAGAGGACTGGGCCTTTGAGGGAACATCCTCACCTGGCCCCCTTCTCTGTTCCTTCTTTTGGAAAATAAAAAAAAAGAGAGGGGAGGATTTCCAGCCACCCGCTCCCTTCCCTTTTAGTCGCCTTCTACGACACGCAGGGAATACGTGGGAAGTATTCTTTCTCCCCTATCCCCAGGGAATATAATATATATATATATATATATATATATATATATATATATATATATATATATATATATATGTGTGTATATTTGCGTGTGTGGACGTATGTATATACATGTGTATGGGGGGGGGGCCATTTCTTTCGTCTGTTTCCTTGCGCTACCTCGCAAACGCGGGAGACAGCGACAAAGTATAATAAAAAAAAAATATTAGATCGCCGTTTCCCGCGTCAGCGAGGTATCGCCAGGTGACAGACGAATGGCCCATTCACTCATACACACACAAAAAAAGTTGGGAATGGAAAGGAGTGGTGAGAGTAAGTGAGCTTGGAAAGCAGACTAGTGTGAGGATGCAGTGAAAAAGATCTTGAGTGATCGTGGCCTGAACATAAAGGAGGCTAAGAGGCGTGCAAGGAATAAAGAGAATTCGAACGATGTGGTATACCGGAGTCGACGTGCTGTCAATGGACTGAAGTTGGGAATGTGAAGCGTCTAAAGTAAACCATGGAAAGGTCTGTGGGGCCTGGACGTGGATAGGGAACTGTGGTTTCGGTGCAATGCACGACAGCTAGAGAGTGTGAATGAATGTAGGCTTTTTTTTCTTTTCCTGGCGCTACCTCGCTGAAGCGGAGAGTACCGATGCTATTTTCTGTGTGGCGGGGTGCCGACAAATGGATGAAGGCAAGTATGAATATATATATATATATATATATATATATATATATATATATATATATATATATATATATATATATATATATATCTTTCTTTTAAACTATTCGCCATTTCCCGCATTAGCGAGGTAGCGTTAAGAACAGAGGACTGGGCCTTTGAGGGAATACCCTCACCTGGCCCAATTCTCTGTTCCTTCTTTTGGACAAAAAAAAAAAAAGGAGGATTTCCAGCCCCCCGCTCCCTCCCCTTTTAGTCGCCTTCTACGACATGCAGGGAATACGTGGGAAGTATTCTTTCTCCCCTATCCCCAGGGATAATATATAAATATATATATATATATATATATATATATATATATATATATATATATATATATATATATATATATAAATATATATATATATATATATATATATATATATATATATATATATATATATATATATATATATATATATATGATCCCTGGGGATAGGGGATTAAGAGTACTTCCCACGTATTCCCTGCGTGTCGTAGAAGGCGACTAAAAGGGGAGGGAGCGGGGGGCTGGAAATCCTCCTTTTTTTTTTTTTGTCCAAAAGAAGGAACAGAGAATTGGGCCAGGTGAGGGTATTCCCTCAAAGGCCCAGTCCTCTGTTCTTAACGCTACCTCGCTAATGCGGGAAATGGCGAATAGTTTGAAAGAAAAGAAGAATATATACATATATATATATATATATATATATATATATATATATATATATATATATATATATATATATATATACATAGAACCACTTGGAAAATGAAGCACGATAAGTTCCTAAGTGAACTTTCGTATAATGATCAAATGGTCAGGGGAGATACAAGAACGATATAGACGTAGAACGGTCAGTTGATACACAGGGAAGAGACGTACCTCAGACGCCATGGTAAACGAGCATTACCGGATGGTGGGGCACTTGCTTATCGAGTAATCGTGTTTCATTTTCCTCGGGATTATGTATATGTATATATATATATATATATATATATATATATATATATATATATATATATATATATATAATACATCACGTGCACCACTGTGACTTCTTGCAATATGTTAAAGGCGTATACGGGACACAATGAATTGCGGCGATGTGGCATGTAGGAACCGACGTACTGTCAATGGTCAGGTCCAGGAGATGTGAGGCGTCCGGGGGGTAAACCATGGAAAGGTATGAGGGGTCTGCTCGTAGATAGGGAGATGTGGTGTCGGTGCATTACAATAAACAGCCTGAGAATGGATGAGCGGATGTGGCCTCTTTTCGTCTGTCCCAGGCCTGCCTTGCTATCGCGGAAAGTGGAGATTGTATATATATATATATATATATATATATATATATATATATATATATATATATATATATATATATATATATAATCAAACACGAAAAATCACCTGAGTAACACTATGCCGGTGTAGTTGGGATGAAGCTCTCTACACAACGTGAATGCAGGACAGGATTCATTCTAGCACAAACAAAAAATAATGAAGTAAGGTTAGCTCTCTTTAAAATGGTGTTACAATTTCGCGCCATATTGCTGGCACCCAGGGTAACGAAAGCTTTCTATGTACTTTTCTAAACATACACCCAAGACAACCAAACATGTAGAATAAAGTCTCCAAATGACTCAATATTCATAAACTTAGAGTCAAAACAGCAAAACACTCAATATTACATGGAACAATCGATAAATTTTTCTTTGTGGTGTTAATCTTGACTTGTCTGAAAATCAATATGGTGGGGAGCCTGTGACGTCATGTGTCGAACAACAATGTGTATAAATACATTCGAAGTTCATTGTAATTTGAACTGTTTGATGTAAAGTATATACTTATTCACTTTCGGTAAAACTATGTCTCTGAGATGCACGACTGACAGTAAACTTCCACAATGAACAGACAAGCACGCTCAATAGTGTCAACAAGAGAGCGGCGCCATGCGCACAATAACCTATTCTATTTCTCCTTCACAAACATTCAAGTTCAGCAAGTCTTAATCACAAGAAAAATAGTTATCCTACTACGACTATTGAAACTGCACACCCAATGTAAGTATCTATGGGTAAAATTATAGTAATATATATATATATATATATATATATATATATATATATATATATATATATATATATATATATATATATATATATATATATATATATATATATATATATATATATATATATATATATATATATACACACAAAGGTAGTCCTACAAGAAAAATATCACCAATTTCCAAAAGGATTTTCATTTTTCCTCCAAACATTAGCTGTGAGGCACGCCCTATCAATATAGATAAAACAAAAAACCACTTACCATACGTTTGCCTGAGAAAGCACAACTCTGTAATATGAGAGCACATCCTACCTGCCTCCATTGTGAGGCAATATGGGAGTAGACCCGTGTGGCAACGAATACGACTGGCTTCCCTACGTGATGAGGCCACTGATACAAACAACTAGGTTCAGAATGTGACTTACTACATAAGTATCAGCATTGTCGAATGCTGATACTGTACAGAATCTTCTAATAATTGTTCTGGAAGATCTAGTGACGAAATAAACTCCGTAGAAGAGAACTCGTATGAAGAATACGTTGTGATACTTCCCTGTTGGTCTCTCAAACCTTAATGGTTAGACGCGCTGCTGTGCCAAATCTAGAGAATCTGTGGCGCACACCCGCAAGACATACTACCGAAAATCCCTCCTCACGTAATTTCCTCTGATACCAATAAATATACATTAATACCATTATACCTGATTAACAAAAATACATGTATAGGAAATCATGTTTATCATTTAGTCTGGAAAATAATCGCAATTACTCAAATTCTTGACATTCTTGTTAGAGATAAATCTAAATCAAATTGATATCAAAATAGTTCTTAATATTTCATGTTTATTAGTCTTCAAGTCTGCAAAAAAAAAAAGTATTTTTAAAAGCACCTTTAACATTTCCATTCTGGAAATAAGCTGGCAACTACAATGCGCAGCCATTGCCCTTGGCTTGGCTGTGAAGCGTACTGAGCGACCCACCTTAGGACATCTGGCCGATTTATGTCCCCTTAGTTTTTGTCTTGTCTATTTCTCCCATTCTCTTGAATCGGGATATAGACATAAACGATTTTTTTTTTTTAATAAAACACAGTCTACCTTGCACACCCTATTCTTGTCCAACGGGTTCATGTAATTAAACCTGTTGACGGTTTCATGAAACTGTAGATCATTATGGACTTGGCTGTTCAGTGATTTAAAAAAAAACTTATACTTTGGAATCAGCAACATATAGTTAGTTACATCAGTGTCTAAGCACAATAATAACATACTTCACCACTAATGTACCTTTACCAAAAGTACCGCATCACCCACGGCCTACGTTCAAACATTACCACCATCGATAAATTAGTTTGTTTCCATCACATATGTTAGTGTGATATTAAGTTGATTTATCTTCTGACAAAAGGTCGGGTTTCATTCAAGAGAACGAAATACAATAAATGTTCACTTGTCTTTACGATTTTAACGTTAATAAATTACCCCAAAAAAAAGACTGCCTGGTTTACGTTCACTCTTACCAGCTACAAAACAAGTCAGCAATTTCTACATATTTCATAAGGAATTGTAAAAGTGTGGGCTGGTAATTATTTACGAGAAATTTCACAGGCGTGGTTATATTTTCACTTATTATATGATTTACGTAGTACATATCATCTTTATAATTGCATCACTAATGTCATCAATAAAAATGAAACTCGATAAGTTCCCAAATGCATATATATATGGGGATAGGGTAGAAAGAATACTTCCCACGCATTCCCAGCGTGTCGTTGAAGGCGACTTAAAGGGGAGGGAGCGAGAGGCTGGAAATCCTCCCCTCTCGTTTTTTTTTTTTTTTTAATTTTCCAAGAGAAGGAACAGAGAAGGGGGCCAAGTGTGGATATTCCCTCAAGGGTCCAGTCCTCTGTTCTTAACGCGACCTCGCTAACGCGGGAAACGGCGAATAGTTTTTTTTTTTTTTTTCTTTTATACTTTGTCGCTGTCTCCCGCGTTTGCGAGGTAGCGCAAGGAAACAGACGAAAGAAATGGCCCAACCCTCCCCATACACATGTACATACACACGTCCACACACGCAAATATACATACCTACACAGCTTTCCATGGTTTACCCCGGACGCTTCACATGCCTTGATTCAATCCACTGACAGCACGTCAACCCCTGTATACCACATCGCTCCAATTCACTCTATTCCTTGCCCTCCTTTCACCCTCCTGCATGTTCAGGCCCCGATCACACAAAATCCTTTTCACTCCATCTTTCCACCTCCAATTTGGTCTCCCTCTTCTCCTCGTTCCCTCCACCTCCGACACATATATCCTCTTGGTCAATCTTTCCTCACTCATTCACTCCATGTGCCCAAACCATTTCAAAACACCCTCTTCTGCTCTCTCAACCACGCTCTTTTTATTTCCACACATCTCTCTTACCCTTACGTTACTTACTCGATCAAACCACCTCACACCACACATTGTCCTCAAACATCTCATTTCCAGCACATCCATCCTCCTGCGCACAACTCTATCCATAGCCCACGCCTCGCAACCATACAACATTGTTGGAACTACTATTCCTTCAAACATACCCATTTTTGCTTTCCGGGATAATGTTCTCGACTTCCACACATTTTTCAAGGCTCCCAAAATTTTCGCCCCCCTCCCCCACCCTATGAAAGAAAATTATATATGTATATATGAGCAAGATCAACTAAATGATCAGCAAATCCACATTTTCATCTGAAATTCTTTCCATATGAAGAGGGAAAATTTTAGGCCATGGGCATGATTTTTTTTTTTTTATAAAAGATTGACATGGATACCCTCATATTAAAAACCTTGATAATAAAGTCAGTAAAAAACATTTTAAACATATTGTCTCTATTCCTGGGGAGCATAAGAGAAAATCATGCTTAGAATATGATAGTAAAGTAGATGGACGTTAATGTAGTGAGGTTGTTACACATTCATTAGTCACTGATGACATCCCTGAATTTAACTGACACTGTCCATAATTTTAATAGTAGAATATGCACAAGAGAAATCTTATATCCTAAACATGAATTTCTGTACTTAGACTGAGGAGCTCCCTATGAACTTAGGGTGTGAAGAACTAGTGTTAAAACATTCTTTTAGACCAAGGAACATATTGAGCAATCTGGGTCTGAACATACAGGAGGGTGAAAGTTGGGCACAGGATAGAGTGAACTGGTATGATTCGGTATACTAAGGTCGATGTGCTATTAATGGACTGAACCAGGGCATGTGAAGATTGTGGGGTGAACCATGGAAAGGTGTGTGGGGCTGGCTGTGGATAAGGAGCTGATGTGTCAGTACATTGCACATGACAGCTAGAGAATGAATGTGAGCCCATGCAGCCTTTCTTGGTCTGTTCCTGGTGCTACCTTGCTAACAAAGGAAATGGCAATCAAGTGTGAAAAAATATATGCATATATCTTTTTATAGTTTGCCATTTCCCACGTTTAAGAGGAAGCACTAGGAACAGACATGAAAAGGCCTCATTCCTTCACATTCATTCTCTAGATTCATGCATAATGCACCAACATCACAGCCCACTATACATAACCAGGTCTCACACTTTTCCATGGTTTCCCAGGCTGCTTCGTATGTCCAGTTTCAGTCCCCTGGCAGAAAGATACTCCAATTGACTCTTTACAGTACACATCTTTCACCTCTCTGCACATTCAACCACTCAAAATATTTTTTCGCTCCATCCTTCCATCAATCTTAGAATATAAGTTGAGATTACACTGTTAACACCATGTGCTTTTAGGACTTTCATACGATATCTTTAGCATTTTATGGCCTAAAGGAACCCAAGAGAAAGACTGTACATCTCTTGTTTATGATGAACTTGCCTTGGTCTTCCCTTCTTCTCACCTCCACTTCTAACACATATATCCTCTTTGTCAATATCTCCTAATTCATTCGCTCCATATGTCCAAATCATTTCAGCACATACTCCTCAGCTCATCTTAACCACACTTTTCTTATTACTATGTCTCTCTCTTACTCTTATAGTGCTTTCTCGATCATACCACGTGACACAACATGTTGTTCTTAAACATTTCATTTCCAACACATGCACCATTCTCAGAACATTCTCAGGGATAGCACATGCCTTGCATCCAAATAACAAAGCTGGGACTACTATGACTTCAAACATACCCATATTTAACTTCAAACATACCCATTTTTACCCTCCCAAATAACAAGCTCAATGTCCACACTTCATCAATGCTCCAAGAACCTCACATACCCTTTGAATCACCTCCGCTTCCATTGTTCCATTCACTGCCATATCCACTCTCTGGATTCTACAACAATCCACTTCCTCCCAGTTTTCATAATTCAAAATTGCACTCCAACTAACCTGTCCTTTTGCCCTGTTAAAGCTAATAACCATGCTTTCATTCCCATTTACTTTCAACTTCCTCATTTCACAAACTCCTATGCTCATACATCAACTTCTGCAGTTTCTCACTCAATTATATACCACTAGTACTGTCATCAGCAAACAACTGAATCATCAGTATTCATTCATGAACGTATATATAGAACTTGAGTCTGGTTTAATAGAAATGGAAATATAAATTCAAAAACAGAACTGGTACTCTGGTAAGTGATAAAAAAGAATACAAGTGCCACAGCATAAATTTTATGAAAATGCGTTATAGGTATGTCTTATCAATACAACTTAATGCATTACAGAAGCATGTGAAAAGTGCATATAATATGCAGATATGAAAACAAAACTTTAGCATACTTCTCTTGGGAGGAACATCCACAGGTAAAATCTCATTAACTTTTCTGTTCAGTTCAAAGTACTATCTGTAGCAGAGTATGATTAACTTCTAAAGTACTGACTAGAATAACATATAAAGCTGAACTTTCACCATCTTCCACTTGCAGAGAACAAAGACTTTGTATTTTACACATGAAATACAAAGGATTAAAATTGCCTGAGATGGGTGTTAATGATGTAAAATGATGTGTAAGAAATTCATGAAATACATGAAAACATTAGGTAAGTGATTTTTTATGTCAACCCTAGTAAATGGTAGTAAAGAGACAAATGTAGTTTTTACCATCATTCTAGTTAACCACGTGAAACCCAAATCCAGGAACTATATCTTCTATAGGTAACAGTATTATATACACCAGTGTGCTGTATGTCATAAACTAGAAATCTATATAAAGTAGTCTAAAAGCATGATATAATTTCAACACAAAGGCTACAATTGTTGTGGGGTGTGCTGATGACGTAGTTTATAGAAGGGGCTAATGATTGCAGGAAGGACAGCCCGGCGATGACGTCGGGACAATGCTTCCATGAAACTAAGATGGTCACCAGCACGCCATCCATTAACAACATTAGTCTGAAATACAAGGGAAACAACATCTTTTATGCCACTCCCTCCCATACATTTTTTTTTAAAACATGATTGCCACCTCCCATATCAGTGAGGTAGCACCACGAAACAGCAAAAAAATACATCTACTCACACACACACACATATATATATATATATATATATATATATATATATATATATATATATTTTTTTTTTTTTTTTTATACTTTGTCGCTGTCTCCCGCGTTTGCGAGGTAGCGCAAGGAAACAGACGAAAGAAATGGCCCAACCCCCCCCCATACACATGTATATACATACGTCCACACACGCAAATATACATACCTACACAGCTTTCCATGGTTTACCCCAGACGCTTCACATGCCCTGATTCAATCCACTGACAGCACGTCAACCCCGGTATACCACATCGCTCCAATTCACTCTATTCCTTGCCCTCCTTTCACCCTCCTGCATGTTCAGGCCCCGATCACACAAAATCTTTTTCACTCCATCTTTCCACCTCCAATTTGGTCTCCCTCTTCTCCTTGCTCCCTCCACCTCCGACACATATATCCTCTTGGTCAATCTTTCCTTACTCATCCTCTCCATGTGCCCAAACCACTTTAAAACACCCTCTTCTGCTCTCTCAACCACGCTCTTTTTATTTCCACACATCTCTCTTACCCTTACGTTACTCACTCGATCAAACCACCTCACACCACACATTGTCCTCAAACATCTCATTTCCAGCACATCCATCCTCCTGCGCACAACTCTATCCATAGCCCACGCCTCGCAACCATACAACATTGTTGGAACCACTATTCCTTCAAACATACCCATTTTTGCTTTCCAAGATAATGTTCTCGAATTCCACACATTCTTCAAGGCTCCCAGAATTTTTGCCCCCTCCCCCACCCTATGATCCACTTCCGCTTCCATGGTTCCATCCGCTGCCAGATCCACTCCCAGATATCTAAAACACTTCACTTCCTCCAGTTTTTCTCCATTCAAACTCACCTCCCATTTGACCTGACCCTCAACCCTACTGTACCTAATAACCTTGCTCTTATTCACATTTACTCTTAACTTTCTTCTTTCACACACTTTACCAAACTCAGTCACCAGCTTCTGCAGTTTCTCACATGAATCAGCCACCAGTGCTGTATCATCAGCGAACAACAACTGACTCACTTCCCAAGCTCTCTCATCCACAACAGACTTCATACTTGCCCCTCTTTCCAAAACTCTTGCATTCACCTCCCTAACAACCCCATCCATAAACAAATTAAACAACCATGGAGACATCGCACACCCCTGCCGCAAACCTACATTCACTGAGAACCAATCACTTTCCTCTCTTCCTACACGTACACATGCCTTACATCCTCGATAAAAACTTTTCACTGCTTCTAACAACTTGCCTCCCACACCATATATTCTTAATACCTTCCACAGAGCATCTCTATCAACTCTTATCATATGCCTTCTCCAGATCCATAAATGCTTATATATATGTAAGTTTATCTATACTTTCCCTTTCCCCAAGCAGGTAGTAAGTGGGAGGTATATTACCAGTGCTTCCTGCCTGGGTACCAGAAGGTTTAGTGATGGCTGCATAATGAGCAGCATTGTAGAGGTTGTCAAGCTGCACTCCTCTGACCCAGCTAGCTGTCTTTTCTATCTCACCAACAGGTGGACTACTGGCATTCTGTCCACAAGAATACAATCTCTTCTTGTCATATATAACACCTGACAACAATCAACTCGCACAGCTCATTCTTCATAACTCTCGATTTTTCAGCTGAGCAGCATGCACTAGCTCTGCCTTTTGGCAGGATGGTAAGAGCAATGGAAGCAGTAAGTAGGAACATTTAGGCTGGAGCATTAGGAAAAAAACATTGCGGAGAAGTAGTAGGTGGGAACATCAGGCAGGAGCATTAGGTAGAAGTAAGCACTGAGCTAGAGTTTCCCTCTGCCACTGGCCTGTTAAGGGTGAGGCACTAATGGCTAAAGAGTAGCACAACATTTACTTGTTAATGAGACTCTACTGCTGTGGCCACACCCTTGAAGGAATTCCAGTTGGGAAAAGATGTCAGAGATATAGGTAGATTGATGGACCTACCCTATGATAAATTTCCATGAAACAATCCCAGAGTTACTCAGGATCTTTCTAAAGGTTCCTGCAGTCTAAGCTGTACTACTTCCAATAACAAGGAAATGTACACTCTCTTGTAATTATTAAGTTCTTTGAAGAGACTGTAACTCCAGCAAAACAGCCTTGACAAAGATGACTTTTCACACATGGTGTAAACTAGAACAGGTGGAATCCAGTAACACCTACACACCTTACCTTACCTTTTCTTCCTGCTCCATGAGTCCCTTGTATCCTAATGAGGCTCCTGCAGCATTCAGAAAGCTTGCCACATCCAGAAGTCAGGACTACAATTCATAAAGTGATGTTATAACGTTTGAGCATCTATGTGCAGAGTGTCCAAGTCAACTGATTAGTAAATGCTCAGTGTCTTCTTTATGGTAGTTGCATCATGGGTATGAAGGGTCTTTGAATATATTGAAACAGTGTTTGTAGTGTGGTGATGGATGATGTTCACAGAATAAGCAGGAAAGCATGACTGTCTGGGGAGTGTGGTTTCTGTTAAGAGTACATCTAGTGGGTTGGAGTTTAAGACTGAGTTGGAGGTCAGGTGTTTAAAGGTTATTTCACTGTGTAGCTGTTATGTCAGCATTATGTTTGATGAGAGGGAGGGGGGGGGGGGGGTAAGGGGGTATCTGTGGGTAGAGGTTAATGATATGTTTGTCAGGAGTAGCTTTTTAATTCTATCAGGGGGTTGGTGATTAGTTGTAGTGATTTGGGTGGGAGAGGTTTGGTGCTGTTTCATATATACTTGAATAGGTGAAAGAAATACTTAGAGAAACAGATGGGTTTGTATGTGGCATTCATGGATCTGGAGAAAGCATAGGAAGGGTTGATAAAGATGCCTTGTGGAAGGTCTTAAGGATATAAGGTGGGGGTATAAGGTTTTAGATGCAGTGAGAAGTTTTTATCAAGGTGTAAGGAAAGTGTATGAGTGGGAAGGGAGGAAAGCGAATGGTTGCAAGGGAAGGTTGATCCAAAGCAAGGGAGTGTGTGGTGTCCTCATATCTGCTTAATATGTTTATGGACTGGGTGTGAGAAAAGTAAATGCAAGAGTCTTGGAGAAAGGGGTGAGTATGCAGTTAGTAGGGAAGGAGGGGGCATGGGAAATGAGTCAGTTGTTTGCTGATGACACAGTAGTGATGGCAGATTTAAGTGAGAAATGGAAGTTGGTGACTAAGTTTGAAAGATTGACTGAATGGAAGTTGAGAGTAAATGTGGATAGAAGCAAGATTATTAGGTTTAATAAGGTAAAGGGACAGATTAGCTGGGGTGTGAGTTTTAATGGAGAAAATTTTGAGGAAGTGTTTTAGATAACTAGGCATGGACATGGTAGTAGCTGGAAGGCAGCCATCAACCAGGGAGGCACATTACCAGTGCTACCCACTTGGGTATGGGGAGGGTCTGTTACTGCTGTGTAGTGAGCCAGCACTTCAGTGGTTGCCAAGTTGTTCTCCTTTGGCTCAGGTATCTGTCTTTTCTTTTTCTCACACCCACAAGTGGACTGCAGGCATTCTGTCCGCAAACAAATAATCTCTCCTTGTCACACATAACACTTGAAAACACTTAACTCACACAACTCACTCCTCCTAACACTAGATTTTCTGTAGTAAACGCTATGCACCAGCACTGCCTTTTGGTAAAATGGTAGGAGAAATAGATAAAAGTAGTAGGAAGGAACTTTAGACAGGAGCATTAAGCAGAAACATTCGGTAGTAGTAGGTAGGAACATTAGCTGGCAGCATTAGGTAGAAGCAGTAGGTTGGAACATTTGGTAGACACAGTAAAAAACAGTAGTTAGTGGGAACATTAAGTAGAAGCCTCAGAAAACTGTGCAAGAGTTGCCCTCTGCCAGTGGCCTATTAGGGATGGCACCAAAGGCTAAAAAGTGGTACTGAAATTCATGAGTTATGGAGGCTCTTTTGTCATGGCCATCCCATCAAGAAAGTTCCCAAAGGAAACAGCAAATGGAATCACTGAAGTGGAAGTGAGTCATAGGGTGGGTGATGGGACAAAGGTCCTGGAAGCAGTGAAGAATATGAGGAAATAAAGCTCTTCATCTGAAAGGGCAAAAATGAGTCTCTGAAGGTATAGTAGTCCAAACAAAGTTACATAAATGCGAGGCATAAGCTACAGAGGAGGATGTGCAGACGAGGGTGGATGTGTTGGAATCTATGTTTGAGGATAATATGTGGTTGAGGGAGATTCATGGAGTAAGTAATATGTGGGTTACGAGAAAGGCTTGGTAATAAAAAAGACTGTGGTTGAGAGAGCAGAAAAGGGTGTACTACATGGTTTGGACATATGAAGAATGAGTGAGGAGAGGTTAACAAACAGGACATAAGTGTCAGAAGTGGAAGGGATAAGAAGGGGTAGACCAAATTGGAGATGAAAGGAGGGAGTGACATAAGACTTTTAGTGATCAGAGCCTGAAAATGCAGGAGGGTGAAAACATACATGAGAAAGAACGAATTGGAATGATGTGGCATACAAGGGTAATGTGCTGTCAATGGAATGAACCATGACATGGGGAGAAACCAGGGTAAACCATGGAAAGGTCTGTGGTACCTTTATAAATCCTCTAATAATCTCTCTAATGTAAGGCATGTTACCTCAGTTTTTCTTTTTTCTTTTTTTTTTTTTTTTACATATTCCTTATTTTTGTATGTATTTCTTTCATTCTATAATGAGGAAAAGGAATATGTGAAAACTTGTTTTTTATCCATATTGCAATCAACTTTCTTCAAGTAAACTAATATTTAAGGGTTAAGATACAAACACTAAGCCATGAAGCATGCTCACATTTTCCAGTTCTATGTTACACATTATAAATTGTGAGTCATTCTACTATTTGCTTCATATATCACTGGAGGCTCATGCTGTGCCTTCTAACATTATTATGTAACTTGAAAAAAAAATACACCATCAATTATCATTGACTCATTCCCCATTTAATGTGATGAATCAGGTACATGCACTAAATCAGAGATCTCTAATTAGATTAAACTCTTCAGAAGGAAAAGTATATGTGCAAAAATGTATAATTACACGACAAGTTAATAACCTACATATAAATCAAATCCAGATTTATGTGAGCTTCTCTACTCTTTAAATTTGTTTCATATGAACACATCAGTGGTGAAACATGAACACACTTTTCAAGTATGAATTCTCCTAAAATCTTTTTTTTTGTTTACATGACTTTGTGTTCTGCTTTATGCATAAATAATGACCATTCCAAATCTTATCTCATTAAGACAATAATTATAACTAAATCTGCATAAGATCCTTCAAGAATAAATCATAAATGATACGTTTTAAGAATGAAATACAATATCACATCATACCAAAACAGTTTATGATTTATGGTAGCCTGCATCATATTAACTAAATCAGTATTAGAATTCTGAAATGAGAAGCATAAATGATAGAATTTAAGACTGAAATACAATGTCATATCATACCTGAAAAACAGTTAAAGATTCATGGGAGCCTGCATTCTTATTGATGTTTCCTTTCAAATGTCTGAGAAGTGCTACAAGAAAATATACGGCATAGTCAGGTCCTTGCAGCAGCACCAGGATAATGTAATGACAGACCTCCACCCATGGTAACACACTAAGGAACAGGCACCGAACCCA
Organism: Panulirus ornatus; assembly: GCF_036320965.1. Taxonomy (NCBI): domain Eukaryota; kingdom Metazoa; phylum Arthropoda; class Malacostraca; order Decapoda; family Palinuridae; genus Panulirus; species Panulirus ornatus. Next base: position 27,802,434 of record NC_092255.1, on the reverse strand, counting down.
CTCTCCCACAACACTCCATAAACATACATCACTGGCCTGTAAAAAATTATCATAATAAACCATTACTAGTATATAGTAATATTTAAATAATATAGTAGTAGTAATAGTAATATTTGTTTTAAACTTCAACCCTCCAGACATATACCCAAAAGAAACCTCACTTTCCAGACAAATATGAGTCACACTCTCCCACTTACACTCTGGACATCACCTGTCACTACAACTCTGTAATCACCATTTCAAAACATTCCAAGATCCTTCGTGCCCACAATGCAACTACAATAAAGAAGACACAAGGTACTTACTACTCAAATGCCCTGCACTTTCAGCTCATAGACAAACACGCAACATCACAACGCTTATGACCAGTGGTCATGACTAGTGGATATGGCCAGTGGATGAACCATTTTTATAGGATGTTGAGGGAATCTTTTTCTGGTCTTACACACACACACACACACACACACACACACACACACACACACATCTGAACTCTATCTCCCCCAACCTCCCCAGTTTGATATCTGGATAATGCCTGATTTGACTTACCATCTTTACACATGAGTGACTATCTCCAACAAATTTAACAGCAAAAGAGATATACATATTAGACACCTTTTCCAGTGAGCTAGTGAACTAGTACCTCTCAAGAGGCCTATGTCGCAGCTGCATTCACCTCAGTGTAAACAACGGGCTACAGCCCTTTGACTGTTGGAGTTATGACCCAGTTGACCAAAGGAACTCCATAACAGTTTTCTTGAGGGTCAGAGGATCAATCACCTGATTGACAATTATCACCACAATCACCATGTACTAACCAGTGCTCATACACATAAATGAATTGTCCTATACCTACTACTGTAAATGTCATAAACAATTCATGAAAAAAAAAAAAGCATATGTCGACTACTATATTACTGTAACACAACTAATGTAAAAATATTCATCGCTTACAGTTCACCATTAACACATCATATATGTCAACACAGTATTACTACAGTTCAACAAATATGTAAGTTTACACCTCTTACTGTTCGACATTAAACACATATCATATGTCAATGGAATATTACTGCAATTCAACCAATATGTAACTTTATATCATGGAACATTCAACTAATCACCACATAATGTGCAATGTGTAATTCATATCTATCTATTGTACTTAATTGCTGTCTCCTGCGTCAGCGAGGTAGTGCAAGGAAACAGACGAGGAATGGCTATAATACTGAATCACCATCTCCCGCGTCAGTGAGGTAGCGCAAGGAAACAGATGAGGAATGGCCCAACCCACCCACATACACATGTATACACATAAATGCCCATACACTCACATATACATTTCAACGTGTACTTACATATACATACATACACGTGCATATTCATACTTGCTGCCTTCATCCATTCCCATCACCACCCAGCCACACATGAAATAGCATCCCCTTCCCCCTCCAGTGAGGTAGCACCAGGAAAAGACAAAAAAAACGCCACATTCCATCACACTCAGTCTCTAGCTGTCACGTGTAATGCACCGAAGCCCCTGTTTCACCTCCCTTACCACCCCATCAACAAACAGATTAAAGAGCCACACACCATTGCAGCAGACTTACCTTCACATGCAATCACTCACCCTCCTCTCTACCTACTTGCGTACATGCCTTAGTCTCTACATAATAACTCTTCAGGGCTTAATAGCTTTCCTTGCACACTGTATATTCGTAGCACCTTTCATAGACTATTTCTGTCAACCCTAGCAAATGATTTTCCATATCTATAGATGCCACATATAAATCCTTCTGTTTTTTCTAAGTATATCTAACACATGTTTTTTCAAAGAAAACACCTGATCCACACATCCTATCCCACTAACGAGCCACATTGTTCTTCCCAAGTCTGATGCTTTGAACATACCACCATCCTTTCAATCACCACTTTTCCATACAACACAACTTACCAGGTTCACCTAACAAACTTATATCACTGTTACTCAAATATTCACTTTTGTTCTTACTACCTTTAAACAACATTACTAAACGTGTATTCTGCTAATCCTATGGCACCTCACCATGATTAATATATACAAAGAAAATCCTAATCAACCACTCATCCACACAGTCACCCCTTTTCTTAAAAAATTCAACTGTAATATCAATCACTCCTACAGCCTTGTAAAATTTCACTACCTCATCTTTTCAGCAAACCACTTGTCACAACTCTCACTTTGCATACCTCTCTGTCACAAACCCTAGATCTACCACTCTATCACCAAACACATTCAACAATCCTTCCAAGTAACTACTCAATCTCCTCTTCACCTCACCACTGGCTATCACCTCCCCACTGTCCTGAAGAATAACAAAAATTAAGAAATCACAGAAACCCTCTCATGATAAAAAGATTTATTAAATCAACATGGATGGTTCCATTCTAAAGGCTTATTCTTGTCTCTTTCCCTAATTCTGAGACTAGTTGCACAGTGGGAAAAGATCCCATGTTCCACTGCTGAACCTCCCGGAGGATGTATGGTTCTGCAGACATGGGCTATTTTCTTTAGATTTCAGTACAGAAAATCATAGAAACCTTACATAGAGGACTTTATGGCTTTTTAAGAAATAAGTTAATCAATGACACAAAGATAATACCTAAAATATATTCTGTATGCCATAACTTTCTTTTTTGTATGCCTGCTCCCTTTTCCCACCTCTTCAAGTGAGTGTCAGGAAAAGAAAACCAAGCTTCAAAGGAAAAATCCTTGCGTGGCTCTTTATTTTATTCATACTTTTTGAAAATGACAACACAGAAGGGGGACTTACAAGCCCCTGCACTTGTCCCTCTCAAATGCATTCATGATGAGGGGATTGCACTCTTTCTTCCATCCCCAGAAATGAGTCATGCTACCATATATAAGAATGAGTAAAAACAGAACATACTTTACCTGAAGAGCCAAATAAAGATTAGGAATTTCTATACTCAAAACTAGCTGGACATTATGGATGATTCCAACTAAGGTTATCTCTCCAGGCATTATTTCATGTGAATCTGTGAGGGAGTCTGAGAAGGAAGGCCATAAAACACCTCCTACAAGCACACCACTCATATTTGCTAAAGCACAGCGACACCTGAAAAGGGAGAGATTCATCTGATTTTGTTATGTGATTTGCCATCATTTATGTAGTACTTATGAGTACAGTAATAGCTTAACAACAAAAACAAGATTACATATCTACCCTTCTGAGCACTACTGTGTGAAATGTTTTGACAGGAATCTACAAATATCTTACACAAGCTAAAAAATGAACAACAATAACAATGAAGGAACAATCAGAATGGTACATGAAGTGGTGAAACACTCATTTCTTAAGAGTAATGACAATGGGGAATTTCAATTATAAAGAGACAGACATGGGAATTGGATTCTTATGGTGACTGGGAGTCATAGATACACAAGTTTTTACTGTATACAGGAAAATTTCTTATACCAACAAGTCAGGGAGTGTACAAGGAAGAGAGGGATCAAGATTCCATCACCACTAGATCATGTCTTCACACATACCAACATGACAAAAATATAAACATTGAGAACATTATCTATATGATACACCAACTGGAAGAAGTGAACATGTTACACTCATTTTTGACTATGAGATAAATGAGAACACTATAAAAGAGGTGAGACAAAATATTGTGGAAACTAAACAAACATTAATCATTTCTATGGTTATGTAGATTTGGAAATGGAGTTCAACAGCCAAGAAACAGGGCTTTCTGATGAGAAAGAGGAAAGAATGGTTTTATAAAACATATAAAAAAGCAAAGGACCTTCAAGTGTGGTTGAGAGAGCTGAGGAGGGTGTGCTGGAGTGGTTTGGGCACATGGAGTGAGTGAGTGAGGAAAGATTGACAAAGAGGTTATGTGTCAGAGGTGGAGGGAAGAAGTGGGAGACCAAATTGGAGGTGGAAGGATGGAGTTAAAAAGATTTTGAGTGGTTGGGGCCTAAACATACAGGAGGGAGGTAGGCGTGCAAGGAATAGAGGGAATTGAAACAATGTGGTATACTGGGGTCGACGTGCTGTCAATGGATTCAACCAAGGCAAGTGAAGTGTCTGTGGTAAGCCATGGAAAGTTTTGTAAGGCCTGGATGTGGAAAGGGAGCTGTGTTTTCAGTGCATTACACATGATAACTAGAGACTGAGTGTGAACGAATGTGGCCTTTTTTGTCTGTTCCTGGCGCTGCCTTGCTGGAGTGATGGGGTGGGGTGGTGTGGGGGATGCTATTTTGTTTGTGGCGGGGTGGCGAGGGGAATGGATGAAGGCAGCAAGTATGGATATGTACATATGTATATATATGTATATGTCTGTACATGTATATGTATGTATATGTGCACATGTGGGCGTTTATCAATATACATGTGTATGTGGGTGGGTTGGGCCATTCCTCATCTGTTTCCTTGCACTACCTCACTAACATGGGAGACAGTGGTTAAGTATAATAAAAATATTCTTTTATTTATCATACTTAGTTGCCGTATCCTGCATTAGCGAGGCAGTGCAAGGAAACACACGAAAGAATCGCCCAACCCACCCACAGACACACGTATATACATTAACGCCCACACACACATATACATACCTATACACTTCAACATATACATACACAGACATAAACTTATATACACACGTACATATTCATCCTTGCTGCCTTCATCCATTCCCGTTGCCACCCACCTAGCCTGACCTAACCTAACCTGACATAACATTCCACAAAGCTTTCACTACCTCTACTCTGTTTACCAAACCATTTTCTGTGACCCTCTCACTTCGCACACCACCTCGACCAAAACATCCTATATCTGCCACTCTATCATCAAACACATTCAACAAACTTTCAAAATACTCACTCCATCTCCTTCTCACTTCACTAATACTTGTTATTACCTCCCCATTTGCCATCTTTACCGATGTTTCCATTCATTCTCTTGTCATGCACTTTATTTACCTCCTTCCAAAACATCCTTTTATTCTCCTTGAAATTTAATTATACTCTCATTTGCCCTCTTTTTCACCTCTTGCACCTTTCTCTTGACCTCCTGCCTCTTTCTTTTATACATCTCTCAGTCATTCACACTACTTCCCAGCAAAAATCGTCCAAACGCCTCTCTCTTCTCTTTCACTAACAATCTTACTTCTTCACCTCACCACTCACTACCCTTTCTAATCTGCCCTCCTCTCACCTTTCTCATGCCACAAGCATCTTTTGCGCAAGCCATCACAGCTTCCCTAAACATATCCCATTCCTCCCCCACTCCCCTTTTATAAATATAAAATAAATGAAAAAGCAAAGGACCTACGAGATGTGCAGTGGTAAAGATAGAGACAGCACTCTAACCAGCCAGCATTTGCAAGGTATATGAGAGACTAGAATAAGTATAGCAGGATAAGCAAGGAGGAAAAACTGATTATAATACTGTGAACATGGTAGGTGTAATTCCAAAAGTTTTTCATTAATTAATCAGGAGTCACCTGTCAGTTAAGGAGCAGCTACTCAGGCAAAGATATTCATAGGGAAAAGTGTAGAGGATGATGTAAGGATACGTAAGGAACTGAGTAACAAGTTAAAAAGCATTTTTGCAGTGAAAGACACTATATAGGTTTTTAGTATTTATGGCTGCTATGCACCCCATGATTGTTTTGAGTGTACGATTTTTATGTGGTAGGCATCTCAGTTATATTTTCTTTTGAGAAGAAGGAAGACCAGGCAGGTGAGGCACAGTTTAGAGTGGCACCAGACAGTGGATAACAGTAAATGAGACCATTTCTTCATCTGTTCCTGAGCACTGGGGGAGTTTATAAAGACAGAAAGGGAATCTGTGGGGCAAAAAGGAGGGAATGATGGAGGAGAGATTGTGTGTGATGTCATCACAGTTGCTTGATTTTTTATGGCTGGGGCAGTGGGGGATATGAATGGAAAGTCCAGGAGAGAAGAGCAAGTCTGCAGTCTTGATGGGGTTATGGGTAACTGAGAGGTGACTCAATTGTTCACTGATGAAATGGCACTTCAGGGAGATTTAAGTGAGAAACTGCAACAGTTGGTTAGTGTGGGGAAGGAGAAAATTGAGAGTAAATGTGATGAAAAGCAAGGTTATTCGGTATAGCAGTGGAAAGGGACAGACAGTTGGAGTGTGAGTTTCAACAGAGAGAATCTAGAGGAAGTGGAATGCTTTAGATACCTAGGAGTGGACACGACAGCAAAAGGAACTATGGAATGTGAAGTCGTATAATGGAATAACATTTCAGCCATTACCACATTATATGATTAAAACAAAAATAAAGGAATCTGAGCTCTTTCTTTCCAGTCAACTTGAATGATCCAAAGATGAGTGTTCAAACAATGTTACATATAATTACTGCCAAAATCATGGAATCTGAGTTTTTCCTTTGCAGTCAACACAGCTATCCAAACATGAGTTCAAAATTCTACAATAAATATCTAAGGTCATAAGGATGGTGCAAAATTTTCCTAAGTCTAAATGCCCACTAGTGACATAACAAAGAATGCATGGCTACTACTAGAGGTGTCTCTAAAAACCTACTCAGCTCTGTTCCTGTATGAGGCATAAACCTAGATTGTGAAAATTTTGAATTTACACATCCTACCAAGCCAACTTGGTATTGATGGCACCCTACTTACGCCAAAATGAATGATCATAGAGAAAAAGAGCTAAGTTAGAAACCTCATGAATCAGCATTAAACATACCCTCACATCAAGTGGGTTTAAGCATGACCTAAAAATATTTTACCTATATACTGTAGTCAAGACATCTATATCTAAATCAAAATTTGTTTTAATAATCTAACTGCCACCTTTAACTCACTTCACCTCAGCATAGAGTGGATTGAGCATGTACAGCCTTAAAGACAACTCTTACTTACAGTACTCTCATGTTAGTACAGTGTACCAAACAAAACTGACTATGAAGTCAGTATTTAGCAAAACATCTTTCAAAATTTGAAGTCACAACTCATAATAAGAAAGATACATATTAAACCATCTATCTATCTATCTATCAATCTATCTATCTATATCTCTGATGCCATTCCCTCCATGAACTTCATCAAAGGGGTGGCCATGGCAAAAGAGTCTTCATAACTGGTGCTCCTTCTTAGTCTTTAGTGCCTCACCCTTAACAGGCCAGTGGCAGAGGGCAACTCTAGCACAGTATCTGCAGGTGAATTTTTGTATATACAAACACTGCAGAACCCTAAGCCTATATATCCCCACATCGACCCATACACATGTTGGTGGAGCCTGTATGCTACGTCACTGGCCCTAAAAAAAAAAAAAAAAATGAAATGTGCTGGTACAAGGCTAACGAGAATGTAGATTCATCTACACTTTGCTCACACTTTCTATACCTTTCCTGATGGTATCCATGCCTTCCCTCTGAGTATCCATACCTCTCCTCACAGTTTCCTTGCAACTGAGGGTTCTGGGCATTGTGACGTCACAAGGCATCCTGCACAGCTGGGTCCGTTTTTTGGAGTCAGAGTGGGTTGACTTGATATATATAGGCTTAGACAGATCCACTGTCAATATTTTAAGTCAACACTTTGAGCTAGTATTATCAAATATGTTTAACAGTTTTCTTAAAACCACACATTGCAGTATGAAAAAAAACTACCTTTCAAGGTTAAAGAATGATTATGGTTACCATACTCATAGGGGAATACTTTGGCCAATGCAGTGTAGAGTATGCACTAGATGACACAGTTTAAAAATTTACAACAAAGCATCATCCAAAGATTTATGTAAACTCACCTATCAACATTTCCACCATATATAAGAAATATACTCATAGTGAACCAGTCACATTTGTTGGAAGCAGAGAGTAGAATGTTTGACTCTGCATACTTCAAGACTTCAATAAGATTCTCACGGACATTTCCATTGGCATTTAAGACTTGAATTTCACCACCATACCTGCAAAATATAATATCAGTAATATCCCTAAGGGCATGGGAGTAAGAATTCCATCCATATATCTCCTGTCTTCGGTATAAGGTGGCTAATGGGTTAGAGCAAGGGAAAGGAAACTCTCCCATATTATATCATCACATTCCAAAAACTGAAACAAGAAAAAACAGAACAAGGATTTGTCCTCAAAAGCTTATGTTAGGACTTCCATATGTGCATGGATGTAACCAGGATGGGAAATGGGAAAAAATACTTCATGTGACTGATAAGTGTAAATTGGTTGTTTTGGCTGAGTGAAACTAAGTTGAAGGGGAACAGAGAATATGGTTCAGAAATGTTCAGGTGGTTAATTCTGAGGTCAGTGTACCTACATGTAAGTACCTATGACAAGATTTTGCCATGATGGCAGGGGTAACTGATGGCACTCAGAGCACTGTAATTAGACCTTTTTCCGATGTAGATTACAAATTTTTAGTCCACTTCAGTACATTTTCTTTCAATGGAAAAATACTTTGTCAGTTCTTCTGCAGCTACATGATGCATGGGCAAAGGTAAATTATATGATTTGCACCAGTTCAAACTTTTTATTGCAGAAATTCAGTATTCCTAGATAGAAGGTATCCAAAAAAGATGCTATCCAGAAGGACAAGCTATAAACTGTGAGCTTTTAACCTTCTATAATGCTCTTCACAAGCTAAAAGTGCTGAGCTTTGGATCTTCTATGGTGCTCTGACTCAGGTTCGTCCCTTTATAACATCTAGCAGTAATCTGCAAGCATTCCTTCATTCCAGAAACCCTGGTATCAATGTTCCATCATGCTGATGTCCTGATGGAAATGCTCACCTTGTTCATCAGACACTGCTCCAAGGTTCTCCACAAATACATCCAGCTGTGCATCGAGGAAATGTACCTTGAGCGACATCCTACATCCCATAGCAGTACAGGATTTCAGAAGTCTTTTCACGCGACCCTCAAAATATGGAGATCTTACGTTTCCCATGAAATTTTCATATAGCCAACCCAAATAGTTCCAGGCCTCTAGCTCCAAGTCAAGATATGTCCTGAAATTGTGGTCTTTCGGGAGTTTCTTTATCTGCAGACCGACGAAGATGCCTTCTTTCAACTTGGCCTCAGTGATCTTCAGAAATTTTCCATAACATACTCGAATCCTTCCGAGCTTCTCTTGGCTAGTTTTCACAAATTGCTTCATAAGACCAAGCTTTATGTGGATCAGGGAAGAACATTTTGTGAATCAGCCAGAGGCTTATCCTGGACACTCGAAATTCCTGACTCATATGATCTTCGTTAAGGTGAGTCCAACTCCACATAATGCCTGGAAGTTGCTCAAATATCCTAGAGGCATAAAAAATAGCAGTATTTCCTGAATCCTGACTACATTCCCATCAGCATGCCGATCACTTTCAAGTTCCCATATATTTTCCAGTCTTAATTTATGTATTTTATGGCATCTAGAAGTGCCTGCATGTTCTCAAAACACTCTTCCATGTGTACTGAATGCCCTACAGGAACAGAGGGTTTCTTCTTCCCATTGTGGAGCAGCACCACTTTCAGACTTCTCTTAGATGAGTCGATGAACAAGCGCAATGTTGTTGCAAAAACAGAGTAGCCCATCCACAGAAAACTAAGAAGTAAGAGTCTGACTCCTTTTCCTGAAATAAGTTATAAAACTGTCCTTCTTGAGCAGATATTTTTCTTTTAGACAAGACCTGTCGGCAGTGCCAAATCTCTCATGAAAAGTAGACATGATACAAGTAAACGGATTGCATTTTCGAAATCAGCATCCAAAACTACATCATGAACACCATAAGCTATGTGTGATGAAAATGAGTCGTTGACTAGTATTACGAATGAAAACCTTGAATCTAAGAAGCACACTAATAGTGCTCTCTAGAAGATTAATAAGTGGTATGATATTAAGAACCTTTATAACATGAGAATAAAAATAAGTGGTATGATATTAAGAACCTTTATAACATGAGAATAAAAATCTAATAACGAAAATAATAGAGGAAGTATTGCATGGTCACTAGTTATGTAATGAGAAAATTATTGAAGATCTAAAGACACTTCACAAATAAAACAAATGGGCCTGAGCATATGAAATACCATGAAAGACTGAACGAGCTTTAATGATACAGTATAGATAGACACACAGAAAGATTTTTTTTTTATACTATTCACCATTTCTTGTGTTAGCGAGGTAGCATTAAGAACAGAGGACTGAGCATTTGAGGGAAATCCTCACTTAGCCCCCTTCTCTGTTCCTTCTTTTGGAAAATCAAAAATGAGAGGGGAGGATTTCCAGCCTCTCGCTCCCTCCCCTTTTAGTTGCCTTCTACGACACGCAGGGAATATGTGGGAAGTATTCTTTCTCCCCTATCCCCAGGGATAAGATATATGGTAATATCTGCCTGGCAACAAATACAAGTCATTGCGACTAATATGCTAAACCTGAAAGCTAATCAGCTTGGTAGACAGAGAATCTTTACATCAAAGTATCACCTGAAAATACAGTAAAATGGCACCAAACAAAAATCCCATTAGTCCCTTGCTATTTTTAGAGGTTACATTCCAGTAAACCCCATAGTTGGCAAAACTGTGGTTGGCAAAGTATTAGCCCTAAAGGAAATAGGGTGTTAGGGGCAGTGACTCATGAGAGACATACCTTAAGTCCTATAATGAGCACTTGAAAATTAAAAATCAGCATTTCATACCTATGAAACAGGTTTGTTTTAAAAAAAGTATGAAAAAAAAAGAAGTATAAACTTTTACAGTAAAGGAATAGAGGTCAAATACCACATAAAATATTGGCAGGTGGCTTCTGTACTCCTACAAAGCAGCCAGGCAGCTATGCTGCACAAAAGGCAGCCTCCTTTTCCTTAACGGTTCACACTTAAACCACTAAAATCAAAATGCTTCCTAACACATGCTGCACTATCACCATGTGCAAGGCAATCAGATAAGTCCACTTTTTGCTGTAAAGACATCACTTTCCTTGCCCTCCTTGAGGTAACAGAACTTGCATCATTAGATTTATGCTCAGAAACCATATCTACAAGCACATAGTCACAAGCAGGTTAAAGTTATCAAGAGTTTGAGATGCACTAAGATCACTTATGGAGTTCATCAACAAGTAAGCTTCACAATCAGACAAAACAAGCAACAATGCTTGAGTGATGCGGTTATCCAACTCGCACATTACTGCACACATCTCCACTGTGTTGGATCCCAAAAACCTTGGTCAGAAGTAGTCCCAGGCTCCACTTACCTGACAGGCAGAAAAAATGCCACAGATACTCAAAATTATGCTGCTGTTGTAAAATGGTATCAATTATCTTGAGCATGGAGGCTTGAAACTACAGTTGAAAATACCATGATAAGCAAGAAAACTCTGTATATGAATGCCCAGTGAGGAAACTAGAACACTTATTTACTGAAACACCATGAGTACTAAAAAATTTATATTTAGTGTCTGGAAAAATCAAAGGAAAATCTGACTATTGGATGAAGAAAATACCAGATGAACCCTGAATAGATGACTATGCCAGGGTAGTAGCTATCAAAAAACAATATCATACAACAAGCAAAATATGCCATGAGTGGAGGGCTGATGAGCAAGGGAAATAAGACCCAACAAGCAAGTTGTACAGTGAGCACTACAAGCTAGCCCTGATATCAAGGCAAAATCTCATTAAAGGTACTCATAAGCAGTTATATTTCTCTTTCCCACTTCTGTATAGCTAATGCGGAAAACTTTACTCTTTTCGCATATATTTTTTTCTTGTGAATATAGCTGATAAATGCATCAACTGCGTGGCACACACTTGTGCAATTCTTCAGAAAGATTTTCCATTTCCATAATTCTGTTATCACTTATGGTATAAAGATGATTGATTAAAATATACCCCAAGAAAATTTTTTTTGAGCTCTCCTCTAAGTAAAAAAATAAATGCAGATGAAGGCTATAACTATAAATACAACTAACCTTAGAAGTAGTTCTACAGCAGCATATTGAGTGTCTGAGAGAGGCTGTGATTCTGAACCCACATCAATATGAGGAAGTGGTGGAGATGCAGGTGAAAAGGTTGTTCCTGGAAGTAAGTTAATTGTGCTTGTTGGGGAGGAAGCTGTTGGGGAGGTAGGGGTGACTGAAGCAGAGGTAGGCAAGCAGACAGGTGAGCCAGGTAACAGTTCTTCAGCAGAAGACAGGAGAGCACGCACAGCACGATCTATGATGTCCATCACTAGCCAGCTCTAATGGTAAAGATAGCATTATAACTCCAGCAAATAAACATCAACAATAAAAACATTGATTAATTTCATAACATTCTTGGAAACGATTAGTTTCTAATTGTAATGATATACAAAACATTTTGTAGGAAAGGCTTAGAGAATACAGCTGAATCTAATGAAGTACCAAAATGTCAAGGCTAAGAATATGAGTACCATGAAGGATAAGGCTCATGGAAATATGAAAAGCAAGGGAAAGGTGGAATGAAGTAATGTAGGTAAAGGAGTTATGTGTTCGTACAGATATATATGTAGATATAATCAGTTTCTAAGAAATTCATGAAATGTTAGAAACTGGATCAAGGCTTAAAAGACTTAAATCAGAAAATATATTTGATTTTGAATTAGAAAATATATAATTTGAAAAATCTTACCATATACAGTTCCTATAGTTTTCTCCAATTTCAGGTACAAGATTTTCAATAAAATCCACATCTGGAAACAACACAAACCGTTGAATTCTAAAAAGTAAAAACATTACAGGGAAAGGATGATATGATAGTAAATCTGAAAGAATAATGGTGAGAGCAATGTTATGGGTAGATTAAATGTAAGAGAGTAGGAAAGAGGTGGACAGAGTTTGCTGGATTTGTAAACTGAATACAATTTGTGTATTAAGGTCCTCCTCAGACATAAATCAATTCACATAGCAAAATAGTATAGCGTGGATGGTACATAAGAGGCACCACAGGACTATGTAAATGAGGACAGCATCATAAAATTGGGTAAAGTAAAAGAGAAAAGTTTCAATAAAAAACTGTCAGGCTATCATGTGGACAGTGTTAAAAGGATGATAATAAAAAAATTAAACAGGACATAAGTAATAATTATAAGATGATATTAGGATGAAGGATACAAAAAGAATGACATGAAAAAATGTAGAAATGAAGAAAACTACATTCAAATGTGGATTGCGAAAGAATGCAAGTGAGTACAAAGGAACAAAAATGGCTACAGAACACTGGGTGTTTTCAAGACTGTTTGTGGTAAAAAAAAAAAGGGATTAGAAACATACAGTTCAATGTGGATGGAGCTGAAAGGGAGAAATGTCTGTAATCTCTTTCAGTACCTAGGTATTTTTATTTCTTTTTATTTTGCTTTGTCGCTGTCTCCCGCGTTTGCGAGGTAGCGCAAGGAAACAGACGAAAGAAATGGCCCAACCCACCCCCATACACATGTATACACACACACGTCCACACACGCAAATATACACACCTATACATCCCAATGTACACATATACATACACGCACAGACACATACATATATACACATGTACACAATTCACACTGTCTGCCCCCATTCATTTCCATTGCCACCTCGCCACACATGGAATAACATCCCCCTCCCCCCTCATGTGAGCAGGCAGCGCTAGGAAAAGACAACAAAGGCCCCATTCGTCACACTCAGTCTCTAGCTGTCATGTAATAATGCCCAAAACCACAGCTCCCTTTCCACATCCAGGCCCCACAGAACTTTCCATGGTTTACCCCAGTACCTAGGTGAAGGTGCAAATAATGTCAGTCGTGGAACTGATGTGAGGCACAAATTTACTTTGTGGGTTTCAAGTACTCTGATTGATGCATTGTTCTTTATTTTCACACTGATGTTGAAGTACTTTATCTCATATAAAGGAAAGTACTTGCCTATGTGTTTGTTTTTATCCCTAAGAATGAAATCAGACTGATCTAGGCTTCAATAACTCCTTACATCAAGATTGTCAAAATCTCTGATAATCTTGAATACCTATATCAATAAGTTAAGGCCATGTAAATGGCTCTAATAGGATTTTTCACATTCTAATGATAATCTTGGCAACTTCCCACTCTACTCCAGCTACAGTAAGCATAATAGTGAACTTAAGATACAAACAGGCATAAAGATATAAACAAGAGTCACAGCAAATGATGATGCTATGATAGTAAACATAAAAAAAGTCAGATGTGACTCGGTGAGACTTTCTTGCATCTGTGACAAGGCAAGCTATTATACTTAGGCTTTTGTCCTCCATCCAGTCCCTGTTGAACCACATAATATGGTAAGTCCATCTGTCTGTATATATTAGTGATGATATTAGCCAATATTACTGATTTCTCACCTAATACAAGTAGCAATCAATGCACCCTTCCTAAAGAAATTCTGTTTTCTGTCTTTTTCATACTTGTATGCTACTTCTCACATGAACTAGGTAGCATCCAGGACAGATGACTGAGCCTCAGAGGAAAAGAGATACTCATTTGGATCTTTCCTTTGTCCTTTCATTTGGAAAGAAATACATGAAGGAAGGATCTCCAGCTCCCATCCCTCTTGGTCACTTTCTACAACAAGCAGGAGATACATTGGCAATATGCTTTCTTCCCTATCACCAGCATGACATCATTGGATTCATTCTCAACTGATGATGCTTTTTATTTCACACCTTCCTACAAGCTCCAACTTCAGACTCATAAAACTTAGATTTAAATAACAGTGGGCCGGTGGTAGTACAACCTTGGGTTTCCATCCTGAATATACACAACCTGATTTTCCCTGTCCTGAATATGGTAAAAAGTCTAGATTAAACACCTGTTTCCTGAGTCTGCAGGGGTAGGCTACAAAACATAGGTTTAACTAAAATAAACTTGTCAATTAGTGGAGTGAAGGCCACTTGCTTGACCACAGTCCCATTTGAAAGTAATCTCTTAAATAACTGTGTGTAAATGAGCACAATATGAGCACATGTCCTTCTAATTTGCTCCACTATCTATCTTCTTAAAAGTTATGTGGATACCTTCTTGAAAAGTTGATAACAATAGTAACTGAGAAACCTTAAAAAAGAAAAAAAATCCTAGTCATGAAAATAAAAGTTCAAATATGGAGTATCAGGGAACCTGAAGCTCATGTTTCATATTAATCAAAGGTAAAGACTGACAATGAGTGAACATTTAAAAACATTAGTTAACCAAAATGATACTGCTAATGTCTTGTAAAAATAAACTACAAATAATATACTAAGCAATGGCTTTGACAAATCTAGCAACCAGATACTGAAGTGACTACAGTGATAAAATATGATCATTGCAGGATGATTCTCAAATTTCTACAATTACTTAAGCATCTTATACATAAACAATTTCTGTTTGTGAGGTGGATTCCTGCTTCTTTGACATTCTTTATGCTGTTTGCACCTAAAATCTGTGATGATTAATGAAGCTGTTATTAACACAGTTCTTGTTACCATCATCACCACTGCACTTACAAACCAATATAATACAAATAAAGATTAATTTGACTCTAACGCACAATTCATCTGTTAAGTCCTTTATGTTATGTTCTTTTAGAAGTCAAAATTTTTCTAAATCTATACTTTCAGAGGGAAAATAATATTACAGCAGAAATGTCTTCTATGTTCTATATTTCTATTAAAAAACAAGAAATGCAGATAATATCATGAGGTAAGTTAATCAACAGATAATGAATATAGGGTTAAAATGCATGAAACATACCTTAATATCTTCTCCTGAGGCAAGCATTGTACGCACAGCTTTACGGCAGTGATTGAGCCAACCTATGTCATGAAGACCATGGCGGGTGTCTGTAAGGAACCTCCAAACCTCATTTTGTTTCTTGTGCATTGACCGGATGGGTTTTTCAGGGATATAATCCTTTGGAGGTGGGTACTGACTGAACAAAGGTAGCTGAAGAAAAACACACCAATGTGAAAGTTAATCCCAAAAGGAATATTCCTCAGAAAAAATAAATTAATGAAAAAAAAATTATCTATTTTTATTATTTTGCTTTGTCGCTGTCTCCCGCATTTGCGAGGTAGCGCAAGAAAACAGACGAAAGAAATGGCCCAACCCTCCCCATACACAATGTATACACACACACGTCCACACATGCAAATATACATACCTATACATCTCAATGTACACATATATATACATACACAGACACATACATATATACCCATGCACACAATTCACACTGTCTGCCCCCATTCACTCCCATCGCCACCTCGCCACACATGGAATACCTCCCCCCTCCCCCCTCATGTGTGCGAGGTAGCACTAGGAAAAGACAACAAAGGCCCCATTTGTTCACACTCAATCTCCAGCTGCCACGCAATAATGCCCGAAACCACAGCTCCCTTTCTACATCCAGGCCCCACACAACTTTCCATGGTTTACCCCAGACGCTTCACATGCCCTGATTCAATCCACTGACAGCACGTCAACCCCGGCATACCACATCGATCCAATTCACTCTATTCCTTGCCCTCCTTTCACCCTCCTGCATGTTCAGGCCCTGATCACACAAAATCTTTTTCACTTCATCTTTCCACCTCCACTTTGGTCTCCCACTTCTCCTCGTTCCCTCCACCTCTGACACATATATCCTCTTGGTCAATCTTTCCTCACTCATTCTCTCCATGTGCCCAAACCATTTCAAAACACCCTCTTCTGCTCTCTCAACCACGCTCTTTTTATTTCCACACATCTCTCTTACCCTTACATTACTTACTCGATCAAACCACCTCACACCACACATTGTCCTCAAACATCTCATTTCTAGCACATCCATCCTCCTGCGCACAACTCTATCCATAGCCCACGCCTCGCAACCATACAACATTGTTGGAACCACTATTCCTTCAAACATACCCATTTTTGCTTTCTGAGATAATGTTCTCGACTTCCACACATTCTTCAAGGCTCCCAGGATTTTCGCCCCCTCCCCCACCCTATGATTCACTTCCGCTTCCATGGTTCCATCCGCTGCCAGATCCACTCCCAGATATCTAAAACACTTTACTTCCTCCAGTTTTTCTCCATTCAAACTTACCTCCTGATTGACTTGACCCTCAACCCTACTAAACCTAATAACCTTGCTCTTATTCACATTTACTCTTAACTTTCTTCTTTCACACACTTTACCAAACTCAGTCACCAGCTTCTGCAGTTTCTCACATGAATCAGCTACCAGCGCTGTATCATCAGCGAACAACAACTGACTCACTTCCCAAGCTCTCTCATCCACAACAGACTTCATACTTGCCCCTCTTTCCAAAACTCTTGCATTCACCTCCCTAACAACCCCATCCATAAACAAATTAAACAACCATGGAGACATCACACACCCCTGCCGCAAACCTACATTCACTGAGAACCAATCACTCCTCTCTTCCTACTCGTACACATGCCTTACATCCTCGATAAAAACTTTTCACTGCTTCTAACAACTTGCCTCCCACACCATATATTCTTAATACCTTCCACAGGGCATCTCTATCAACTATATCATATGCCTTCTCCAGATCCATAAATGCTACATACAGATTCACTTGCTTTTCTAAGTATTTCTGATGCTCTGTACATGCCTTCACCCTCTCAATCAATACCCTCCCATATAATTTCCCAGGAATATTCAACAAACTTATACCTCTGTAATTTGAGCACTCACTTTTATCCCCTTTGCCTTTGTACAATGGCACTATGCAAGCATTCCACCAATCTTCAGGGACCTCATCATGAGTCATACATACATTAAATAACCTTACCAACCAGTCAACAATACAGTTACCCCCTTTTTTAATAAATTCCACTGCTATACCATCCAAACCCACTGCCTTTCCGGCTTTCATCTTCCACAAAGCTTTTACTACCTCTTCTCTGTTTACCAAATCATTCTCCCTAACCCTTTCACTGTGCACACCACCTCGACCAAAACACCCTATATCTGCCACTCTATCATCAAACACATTCAACAAACCTTCAAAATACTCACTCCATCTCCTTCTCACATCATCACTACTTGTTATCACCTCCCCATTAGCCCCCTTCACTGATGTTCCCATTTGTTCCCTTGTCTTACGCACTTTATTTACCTCCTTCCAAAAGATCTTTTTATTCTCCCTAAAATTTAATGATACTCCCTCACCCTAACTCTCATTTGCCCTCTTTTTGACAGCATGTTGTTCCCGGTATACCACATCGTTCCAATTCACTCTATTCCTTGAACATCTTTCACCCTCCTGCATGTTCAGGCCCCGATCGCTCAAAATCTTTTTCATTCCATCCTTCCACCTCCAATTAGGTCTCCTGCTTCTTATTCCCTCCAACTCTTGACACATATATCCTCTTTGTCAATCTTTCCTCACTCATTCTCTCCATGCGTCCAAACCATTTCAACACACCCTCAAATGAATACAGCATTTCCAAAACCATCTATAACGAAAGACTGCACATTCATTAGGATGAGTGGAATTCAAAAGAAGTCTATAAAGTTATGGAGATGACAGCAATATATACTTTTGAGAAAGGTAATTCAGAGAAGAAAGGTGGGTCCATGAATGAAAAAACAGTGATATATGGAGGAGATTCTGCATGTGCTTGCCTGTGAGATAGTGCCTAACTGCCTGCAAGTACCTACAATGAAATCTTGCTATGACAGCAGGGCAAGCATGTTGAGATCACCACTTGATTTGTATATAGAATAATGATGTTTTTCTTTACTGACTTTCCTCATCCCATCATTCATCTTGCTTGTTGTATAAGGCTATTCTATCTAATTAACTATTTCACTGGCATGGTTACCAATTCTAGGTTCATCCATTATAATCATGAGTCCATAATCTCTTTTGAATGTTTCTGTAGTCACTCCATACAAATATCTCATCACCAGGCACTGCATTAGCCCTTAACACTGCCAAATGGATATATGGCAAACTGAGCAATGCCTTAAGATGGATGTTTACACGTCAAGATGCACACCTTAATTTCAAGGCTGTGTACATGGATGGGTTGTGGTTGAGATGGCAGGGTACAATAAATTTCTCCAGATAGGGTAATCGGTCATTCTCCAGCCAAGCCAAAGAGAGTATATTTTTGTGAGTTTTCTAGAAAAGAAATTAAGCAGCTTTTAGCTAAATTTATAGGATCAAGCAGAAGATAATCCTGAATTATTTGATGATGATGATCTGTCTTTGCATTCTCAAGAGTAATTATATGTACACAAAAGTTGACCAAGATGAGGCTGAAGGTTTTCTTGCAAAAGTGGAGAAGTGGAGCTAATGTTGCCAGCAACCTCCTGAGCTTGAAAACAAAGCATCTGATTGCTGTGGCTAGCAATTTTACAAACTTTTATAGTCTTTTCTGTTTTGAAAAAATCATATCAAAAACCATATTGAGAACGGTTTATCCACCCAGTGATTCCAGATATGCTGTAAATGGGACAGCCACTTCTGGCACTTGACTGAGAGAGTGCCATATACGGTCTGGAGCATTAAAAAATCCAAGGCATTGAAATCAGCAGAGTAGTGAAACAAGAAGCAATGAATGACTTCTCAGACAATGTTTTCAATGTTTACACATCCTTTGCCCACATTCTTTCAACTCAGCTGCTCAGTAACTTTCAGAATATTATTAGTATATCACTTTTGTATTGCCTACCCAACAAGGAAGCTGTACATGGTTAATGTATGCAGATTTACATAAATAAAGTCCACAAATCTAGGGTAAAGGAGACAGAATCCTACTTCAGCATTCCCTGCATGCCGTAGAAAGCAATTTAAGGGGGGAGGAACAGGGGGTTGGACACACTGGACAACCCTCCCACTTCTTGTATTTCAATTTCTAAAAGAAGGAACAGAAGAAGAAGCTAAGTAGGGGGGTTAATTGTCCACAAAGGCTCAGGCTGAGGGGTTTAAATGTGTGTGGATATAACAAAGGTGAAAAGAGAGGACAGATAGGTAGTATATTTGAGGTAAGAAACTTGGATGTTCTGGCACTGAGTGAAACAAAGCTCAAGGGTATAGAGGGTAAATGGTTAAGAAATGTCTTAGGAGTTAAGTCAGGGATAGGGGTAGCACTACTCCTGAAGCAGGTGTTGTGGGAGTGTATGTTAGAATGTTAGGCAGTAAATTCTAAATTGATGTGGGGAAAGGTAGTAGTTGGTATATTACCAATATTACCTGCCTGGGTATCAGGAGGGTTAGTGATGGCTATGGGGTTAGCCAGCACTTCAGTGGTTGTCAAGTTGCACTTCTCTGACCCTGATAGCTGTCTTTTCTTTCTGGTTCACCCACTTGTGGACTACTGGCATTCTGTCCACAAACAGAGAATCTCTCCTTGTCATACATAACACCTGACATAACACTGAACAACTTAACCTCCAGAGTTCATATTTTGTAACCCTAAGTTTTCCTGTAGTGAGCGCTACGTACTAGCCCTGCCTTTTGGCAAAATGGTAGAAGCATTAGCCATAAGTATTACCTAGGAACATTTAGTCAGGAAAATTAGTTAGAAACATTAGATAGAAGTAGTTCGTAGTAACACTAGGCAGGAGGATTATGTAAAAGTAGTCAAGTAGAACATTAGGTTAGAGTCTCTGCAAGCACTGTGCTAGAGTTCCCATCTGCCAGTGGCCAGTTAAGAGTAATGCACAAAAGGCCACGAAGAAGCACTGGAGTTCACTAGTTATGGAGACTCTACTGCCATGGCCACCCCCTTGAGGGAGTTCCTGTTGGGAACAGGTGTCAGAGATAAAGACAGATGTGGGTAAAACTGAAAACTTAGGATGGAGGTCCTTTGGGTTGAGAAAACTATTAGAGTGAAAACACATGATTGAAAGCACTTCAAACTATTCATCGGCTATAAATATGACATCCTTCCAAAACTGTAAGACACACAAAATGTAATAAGAACTACTTTTACACAACTAAGCCACTGTTTGACTTGAATCAATCTAATACGATTGTAGAAAGTTTAATAGCAAATTGCTTGATTCTTGTGTCACTCACTAAATATCATACATGGCCCCTTTTTACAGTGAATAATGTGGAAAGCAAAACAGGAAAGGTTAAAAGAAAAACTTACCAAGCCTGATGCAGACAACTCATCAACAGCAAGTGGGGGAAGCCATCTCTCACCACTGCCACCCATAAGGTAGGACTTCACCAATATATGGTTACGAAGAACTGAGTTTTCATCTACAATGACTGAGTCCCCATCTCTGAACTTCACATGATATTGCTGTTCAAGAAGCTGTTCCTAAAATATCACGCACAAACTTTGTTACAAAATGAGTTTATAATCTTAATCTTTACATTAACACAAATGAATCCATAGGAATTCAAACAGCAACAGACCATTGGGTACTAATGAGGATAATTGTAATAAACAAAAACAGAAACTCGTGGATTAATGTGGTAAGAGTAAAAAGACATACAAATTTTTCAATGAGAAAAGACTGCAGACTTTTCACATAGCTAAGGATGCACTCAGATAATATAGTAGATTTGAAGAAAAATATTTATCACATCTTTGCCTAACCATATCAATGGTACTACTTTTAACTACCCTAACCAGACCCTAACCAGTAAATCATTCCATATATCACTAATCATGTTGTAAAAAAAAGTACTTTACCTCACTCATGGTAAAACATTCGCCTGTGAGTTTGCCTCTTTTATAATGAGCAAAATAAGGAAAATTTAACCTTAAGGAGCTTGTTCGAATGAGATTCCCAAAACCTTTGATAATCTTAAATACTTTGATTAGATCATCTCATAACCTTCTCTTTCTTAAACTAAATGAATTTTTTAAGTTGCTTAGTTGGCCCTCATAGGATCTGTTTCTCAGGCTGAGGATCATCTTGGTACCTTTCCACTGTAATCTCTCCACATCTTTCTACAAGTAACATGACAAAAACCAAACACACTATTCAAGATGGGGGAGTACGTCTAACTTGTAAAAAGTACAAATAATTTCCCTAAACTTAAAAGCTCTGCCTTTGAATCCATGAATTCAATTCCCCTTTATTACTGCTTTTGTGCACTCTTAACCTGGCTGTACGTAGCTTTAGGTCATCAAAGATTATTTCGTCCCCAAATCTTTTTCCTGATCCTCCTTTAGTAGCTCAAAGGAATTCTAGCTGTAACTTGTTTTTCATTTTAACAACTGATAAGTAAAATCACAATTATCAATATTAAGATCAATTTTCAACCTTTGGGCCCAGCCCATCAGATCCTTTTCTATGTCAGTTTGAGGCTGCAGACATTCAATTTCTGTTGTACATTTATTTCCAAACTTAGTAATGGACATGAATTTTGATATCTTACTATGCACCTTATCATCAGTGCCTTTAATATAGGTGAGAAAGAGAACTGGCTCCAGACTTATTCCTATGACACACAACTTGTAATACCTAACCATTCTATGGCTTTACCATTAATTACTACTCTTTGTTTACAACTGCAACTATACTGTGAGACTTAACTTTTGTTAGTAATCTTTGATATGGAACTTTATTGAATGCTTTCTGATAATCTATATACATGACATCAACTGCTTTACTTTCAACAAACATGTTGAATATATCAAAAAGAAATCAAGGAGATTTGTCTGACAAAAAACAACTTTGTCAAAAATCATGGTGAAAATTCCTTTATAAGTGGTTGTCCTCTAATATAATATAATTTACCTTATCTTGTTGGTTACTGGTCACTGAGTTTATGTACTACTTTCTTAGAAAACAAGCATTTCTTTACATAACTGCTCCATCATTTTGTCCTTGTTTAGAAAAAAGACTGTTTACTGCGCACTAGCACATATGTTTTTGGTTACTACTTTGAAAGTTTTCCTGAAGCTTTTCAAGATACATCTATATTGTTTTCATTAACAACATCCTAGATTTGTCAATCAAGAACAATGCAAACAAAGAAATTTGCATGTCTACAATCTGGTATTTCTTTTGCAACTTTCATGCTGACCACTATCATAAGCAATGTTGAAAGTTACGGTGATCATTTGTACCAAACTTTTCTCGAACTTGAACATTATAACCGAGACTCATATTTGTAGCTCAAACTAAATCTAATATGTTCTTGTCATGTATAGGTCTCTCAACTAATTGTGTTTGGTTACCAAGCAACTTAAGGTAGAGCCCATGCCCCAGTCTACAGGAATGGGATTCTCCCAGCTTAGATACCAGTATGTCAAAATCTCCTATTATGACTGAATCCTGTCTATTAAAAATTTCTGTAAATTGATCATAAAATTGTTTGTCTATCTCTGGAGTCTGTGCTGGGGCCTATAAACTAATCACACTGTTATTTTCTAAAGATGTTTGGCTTTAATTTCTATAATAATGAGTCACTTTTTTTACCATCAACTACAACATAATGTTCATTGTTTAAGATCTGAAAACAAACATAAAAGACTCATTTATTCAACTTAACTACAGTTGCATGCTTCTTCTTTTAACTTTATATACAAGAAAACTTTTATTACAGCTCAAAGACTTCTTACTTTTTCTGACAAAAACAAAAACAGAGGAAATTCTAAATTCTATGTTCCATACGATCTACGTTAGGTCTTCTGTCAGATGATCTTCCTACATGACAAGCAAATTAAGTGAAAGATGCAATAACATATGGCGAACATGTTTGCAAAACAGATATATTTACTTAAGAGTGCATGAAAGAAGGAAGTTGAGAGTAAATGTGAATAAAAGCAAGGTTATTAGGTTTATCAAGGCTGAGGGGATAGGTTAGTTGGGTTGTGAGTTCAAAAGGAGAAAACTTGGAGGAGGTGAAATGTCTTAGATACCTGGGACTGGACATGGCAGTAAATGGTACCATGTAAGCAGAAGTGAGTCACAAGCTGGGTAAGGGGGAGAAGGTTCTTTGAGCTCTGAAGAATGCATGGAAAGAGAGAATGTTATTTGGGAGGTAAAAATGGGTATGTTTGAAGGAACAGTAGTGGCAACAATATCATATGGATGCATGGCATGGGCTATAGATAAGGCTGCATGGAAGAGGGGGACGTGCTGGAAATAAAATGTTTGAAAACTATGTGGTATGAGGTGGTTTGATAAAGTAGGTTTGATCAAGTAAGTAATGAAGGGGTAAAAGAGATGTGTGGTAATAAAAAGGGTGTGGTTGAGAGAGCTGAAAAGGGTGTGTTGAAATGGTCTCGACATATGGACAGCATGAGAGAGGAAAAGTTGAAAAAGAGGACATATGTATCAGAAGTAGAGGGAACAAAGAGAATGCACAGACTAATGGAGTGAAAAATGCTTTAAGTGATTGGGGCCTGAACATGCAGGAGGGTTAAAGACGTGCATGGGGTACAGTGAATTGGAACAATGTGCCATATCAAGGTCGATGTGATGTCACTGGACTGAAGCAAGGCATGTGAAGCATCAGAGGTAAACCATGGAAAGTTCTGTGGGGCCTGGTTGTGAATAGGGAGCTGTGGTGTTGGTGCATTACAAATGAAAGCTAGAGAATGAATAAGAGTGGATATGGCCTTTCTTCGTCTGTTCCTGGCACTACCTCACTAACACAAGAGACGGTGATCAAGTAGAAAAACAAAACTTACTAACTTCCTGCCCCAGGAGTCCCTTTTATCTTTATGAGGCTCCTGGAGCACTCAGGAGGGTGGCCACATCCAACAGTCTGGATCATCGGTCATAAAGTGTAGTGACGCTTTACATGTGTCAAGTACAAAGAATGCAGGGAAATTTAGTAGTTCGTGCTTGGTGTCTTCATTACTGTATCTGAATTATGGGCATGAAGGGTCATGTTGAAATGGTGTTTGAAATTTGTTCTGTAAGACTGTTTTACATCTCTTCAACATTCTCTAACAAAGAACTTGAATCTATGCATGCCGTCTGCATTAACCATGTTCTCAGTCATTTCAATCCATTCATCCACTACTCTTAAACCAAAAAAGTTCTTCTTTATACTTTTTTTAACAGCTTTCTTGCTTAATTTTATGTTAGCTCTATCCTTAAATTCTTGAACTGTTCACTGTCCACATCATCAATCTGTTTTAAAAACTTAAAGATTGTGATCAGATCACCCCTCACTCTTCTCTCATCCAAGGTGGGAAAATTCAAAGCCTTTAGCCTTTCCCTGTAACTTAGCACTCTTAATTCTAGTAACATCTTTGTTGCCCTTCTCTGGACCTTCTCTACTGCCTCACTGTGCTTCTGCAAATGCAGTGACCATTCTTGAGAAGCATATTTAAGTTCTGACCTTATACAGGATGTGAACAGCTTACTACATAATTCCTCATCTATACACTTGAAAGCTACAGTTTTAAATATCTGCCAGCAGACAGTTTGTTTCCTTAACTATTATCCTAACGTGGGTTAGGGATGAAATCAACTCCAAAGTCCTTCTCACAGGAAGAGAAGCGAGTGTTTTGGGAAAACTGAGAGAGTGCATTGTCAATTTTGATGCAAGGGACCAAGTATTACAGAAAAATATTTAAGCAGTTCCATAGTTTGTAAGTATGAATGATCATTTGTACTTCATACTAGGAGTCAAATATTATTTTTCTGAACTCATTCATATGTACGGCTGTTAGTAGGAACTACCAGCATATGTATATACATATACACTCCACTTCTAAATCACCTCACCTGATAACCAAATGAGGCTTGAAGGAATGCTACGGAATCCAGAACAGATGTTGAACATGCCAAGAGCCGTAAAGCAATGGTGTGCATCTCTGATAGCATTTCACTGGCAGAGAAAAGTGACTGTGATATGGCTTTCATCAAGCCCTGTTCACTGAAGACAAGCTGTGTACCTGCATATACAAGGAATTACTATTTTTCATGGGCATTAAATACTTCATAATGCAGTGAAAGGACTCTGGGTTTTACATCACACATCATAGTTAGGACAAGTTCTCCATGCAAGCTTCTATGCTCTTTACTCAGTTTCTTCCAGTCCACCTCCAATTTTTCTCCCTCATAAGACTCTACTCACAATTTAAGCTTTTCCAGTAACATTCTGATTTGAATTTACTCCTAAATTACTAAACTCATTTACAGCTTCCAAGACTTCACCATTCAGAGTGATACTGCAATAACATCCCATCTCTTAGTTAAACTAAAGTTTACATATACTCACATTCACTTTCTACATCCTATGTACAACATTAAAGTAAATCCCTTTCTGTAAATTACTCCTCTGATTCAGCTGGGTACAACAACTATAGTAAATTCCATTCTGTTCATCATGATAAAGCAGTGCCCAAAATCACCTCACATTGCTTTCATATCATATTAACTTTCCACTCATAAGAACATTAAACAACCATGATGGCATCACACAGCCTTGAAGCAATCCCATAATAATTTCAAAACATTCACTTAAACAATCACTTACTCTCAAATATGTAGTGCAGGTACCCCAATTATAAATGCTATGAACAACATCTGAAAGTCCATGAACATCAAAAAGAGTTCAAACTTCCAGCACAGTTTTCCAAGTCACCTTATCACATACCTTTTGTAAATCCATAAATGCTACAAAAAAGTATATCTCTACTTTTTCCACTGCCAAAGTGTAAAAATTTAGTTGTACATCCTCTTCCCTTCCTAAGCCCACCTCCACTTATAACAGCTAAAATGTTCATAAATCCTTTGAAGATAGGCAATCCATATCTTATACACACCTTGTCAACCAATCTCATTTGGTTTATTTTTCTGTTACCTTTACAATCAATCAAAATCCCTTAATATTTTACAGTGAAACAATTACTTCCTTTGTCCAGTAGTCAGGCATATGACAATTTTTCTCTCATGCTCATTCTCCAAATCTTTTCCACTCTTAAGAGCATTATTGCCCTTCTTACTTCCTACTCTGTAAAGTCTTCCCCTTCATTCTTCATTCTGAAATCTCACTGTAACAATAGCCAAATCTCCTGCATCATAATTTCCAATATATTCTTTGGATTACTCTCTTCATTTCTTACAGACTTTCCCAAAATCACTAGCATTCTCCCAAATCTGTCTAATGCACCTTCTCCTCAAACATAATCCTACTACAGTTTTATCAATTCTTATATTTCTCTCAAGATCCTCATATGCTTTCTTCTAATTCCTAAACAAAGTAACACATTTTTCACTTTCTCCTTAGGATACTGCATTTTTTGTTTGTCCTTTGCCCTTAAAGTATCACTTCTTTCTGGAAGATTCACCATTTTCCACACACTGTATTCTTTCTCAACAAAATCTCTTAAACTTTCCTTCTACTATGATGTATGTACCTCTCTTTCCACAAAATATAACTACATTACCAAACACCTCCAAGACATCCTTTAATAATGCACTCTTTTACTGCCTCTACACCTCAACTTTAGATTGCATTATTTCTGATTCTCTCCACTTCATATTTATCAACTGCTCTTGTAAGCTGTCACTCCCATTATCTAATTTCTCTATAGTTTCATTCACACATCTATATCATTCATAAGAAAGGCTAGGCTAATTATCCCTAACAAAAATGAGTTGTCAAACCCTGCCCTATAACTCTGCTAAACCACACATTATGCACACTACATACCATATTCTTTCTCACAAGAAACAAATCAATTAAGTTATTGTCTACCCTACTTTCACCATATCTTTTACCATGTGTATTCAAGATCTTTACATTTCTATTAAAATAGTAAGGATATCTCCTTTCCTGGTTTGTCAACTTTAAACATCTGGCCACATTATCTAACTGTAAATTTGAATCTTGGGCATTTAGCCATTCTGTACTGTACTGTGACCACGTTATCAAATGGTTAATAATGTCATGCATTTGGCCATCACATACTGCAAATTACACACAAGATTAAGAAGTCAGATTACAGATTAATTCTGGAATACTGTAATTCCTCTACCTTGATATGTTGCTGTCAATGTCAAGAGAGGGGCCATAGCTGCTTCTATGGCTTCTTCCCTTTCCTCTTCTGGTGGCGGTCGTTGCATTAGATCCTCTCCCTTCACTACATGGCAAAGAATATCCCAGAAAGGCTGGATAACCTTTAAACTACCAACAACTGAACAACCTGCATAAGGATATTTTTGTTACATCAATGATAATCAATGCTGTGTAAGTTATCCTTAGGAAAAGAGGGATGAGAAGACTTAAATCCAAATTACAATAGCAAGCATCTGCCACACAAGGGACCATACAAAACTATATGCTTAACTGAGGAATTGGTAAGTTTCAGTACATTATCTACCTTACAGGATGGGACACAGATTAATACACATAGCTTCTTCCCTCAAAGTGTGAAAGAACAAGGGTCTCTCAGGAGTGGAGAGCCAGCCATGAAGTAGCAACATGGAAGATAAAAGGGGTAATGTGCTACACACCCAGCACATCATACTCTTAACAGTCCCATTTAGCAGTGGTTTACCAAACATTCTCAAGCTCTACAGTCATACAAACAATGGTATAACTATACATATTACTTTGTGCTTTCCTACTTGTACTTTTCTTCTTGCTGGAATTGGTTATCTTAGCTGCTGAGGTACTGTAATTGCCATTTCCTTCATTCACATTTTCATATCTTACAGGCATGTGACAACTTTCCATTTCAAGTGACAGCATGACCAGAATGCATAATTCCACGAGCTGCTTATATAGTGCTGCAGCAAACCAAATTTTGGTTCACAATATGCTTACTTCGTCAAACAGGCCAAATTCTGTGTATTCTGTTTTTGAGGTTAGGAACAGACAAACGGGAGAGACTGTCATGTGCTAATATGTTGGTGATGACGTCATCATGAGCTAAATAATTACCTCCCTGAATAAAATTCACCAGATTATACAGGAATTAAAACAATGTCAGACATGAGAAAAAGACCAACTGATATCTAAAGGAGTACAAAAGAACAATTACAGACTTTGGAGGTTACATGAGATAACTGTTTCCAAACTGGGTAGAAGCAGTACTTTGAGGATACCATAAACATGACTAAAACAGACCAAGTTTAATTTTTCCACAAATGAGGACTTAGGAAATTATCGTACACAAAAGAGAATTAGATCCTATGAATAAAACTAAAATTGCATAAAGAGATCTCAAACTGAATGTATATTTTTTGGAACAGTTAGAGAAGTGTATCAAAACAACAGATAATTAAGATTAATTGTAGGAGGTATGACATATAAAATCATTAAAATTCAGTTATTTAACATAAACACACCTAGTTCAGTTTGGTTCCATTCTTACTGGGAACAGTAAATTACAGAGTATTGGCAGTGTGGTACGGCACAAGGTTTCACAAGGAAAAAGGGAAGAATATCAAGACCAGTGAAAGATGAAAAGGAAACTGAGTCTTGTAAACCTACCTGAGTATCTACTAATCTTCACCAGTGGTAAAATGACAGCCATACCAACAAAACCTCATGAACAGAGGTACCCATTAAGACCAGTAAAACTTGCCTTTAGCATAGAAATCTCACCGTTACCTTTTTAACAGGTAATCAGACTCAGTGTTTACCAGTGAAAAGGTGGGGGGATGGAGCGAAAGGGATTTTGAGCGATCGGGGTGAAAGGGATTTTGAGCGATTGGGGTGAAAGGGATTTTGAGCGATTGGGGCCTGAACATACAGAAGGGTGGGAGGGGTGCAAGGAGTGGAGTGAGTTGGAGCGATGTGGTATACCAGGGTCGACGTGCTGTCAATGGATTGAACCAGGGCATGTGAAGTGTCTGGGGTAAACCATGGAAAGATTTGTGGGGCCTGGATGCAGGAAGGGAGCTGTGGTTTTGGTGCATTACACGTGACAGCTAGAGACTGAGTGTGAACAAATGTGGTCTTTTTTTGTCTTTTCCTGGTGCTACCTCACTGGAGTGGGGGTGGGGTGCTATTTCATGTGAGGCAGGGTGGAGACAAAAATGGATGGAAGCAGCAAGTATGAATATGTACATGTGTATATATATGTCTGTGCATGTATATGTATGTATATGTGAGTGTAGGGGCGTTTATGTATGAATATGTGTATGTGGGTGGGTTGGGCCATTTCTTGTCTGTTTCCTTGTGCTACCTCGCTGATGCAGGAGATGGCGATAAAGTAAAACAATAAAATATATATATATATATATATATATATATATATATATATATATATATATATATATATATATATATATATATATATATATATATATATACATGTATATTCAATTATCATACTTTGTTGCTGTCTCTCGCATTAGTGAGGCAGCACAAGGAAACAGACGAAAGAATGGCCCAACCCATCCACATACACATGTACATACATAAATGCCCATATACATACATATAAATTTCAACATATGCATACATATACATACAAAGACATACATATATACACATGTACATATTCATACTTGCTGCCTTCATCCATTCCTGTTGCTAGCCCGCCACACATGAAATAGCATTCCCCTTCCCCCCCTCCAGTGAGGTAGCACCAAAAAAGACAAAAAAGGCCACATTCATTCACTATCAGTCTCTAGCTATCATGTGTAATGCATCAAAACAACAGCTCCCTTTCCACATCCATGCCCTACAGAGCTTTCCATGGTTTACCCCAGATGCTTCACAAGCCCTGGTTCAATCCACTGAAAACACTTTGTCCCCAGCATACCACATCGTTTCAATTCACTCTATTCCTTGCATGCCTTTGACCCTCATGTATGTTTAGGCATCAATCACTCAAAGTCTTTTTCACTTTATCCTTCCACTTCAAATTTGGTCACTCGCTTCTCCTTGTTCCCTCCACCTCTGACATATATATCCTCTTTGTCTATCTTTCCTCACTCATTATCTTCATGTGTCCAAACCATTTCAACACACCCTATTCTGCTCTCTCATCCACACTCTTTATATATATATAAAGCGTCAAAAAAAAAAAAAAATAAAAAATACATATATATATATATATATATATATATATATATATATATATATATATATATATATATATATATATATATATATATATTTTGTGTGATTGGGGCCTGAACATGCAGGAGGGTGAAAGGAGGGCAAGGAATAGAGTGAATTGGAGCGATGTGGTATACCGGGGTTGACGTGCTGTCAGTGGATTGAATCAAGGCATGTGAAGCGTCTGGGGTAAACCATGGAAAGCTGTGTAGGTATGTATATTTGCGTGTGTGGACGTATGTATATACATGTGTATGGGGGGGGTTGGGCCATTTCTTTCGTCTGTTTCCTTGCGCTACCTCGCAAACGCGGGAGACAGCGACAAAGTATAATAAAAATATAATAATAATAATAATAATATTATTCTATTTTTTTTATTATAATAATAATAATAATATATATATATATATATATATATATATATATATATATATATATATATCATCCCTGGGGATAGGGGAGAAAGAATACTTCCCACGTATTCCCTGCGTGTCGTAGAAGGCGACTAAAAGGGGAGGGAGCGGGGGGCTGGAAATCCTCTCCTCTTGTTTTTTTTTTAATTTTCCAAAAGAAGGAACAGAGAAGGGGGCCAGGTGAGGATATTCCCTCAAAGGCCCAGTTCTCTGTTCTTAACGCTACCTCGCTAATGCGAGAAATGGTGAATAGTTTCTAAGAAAAAGAAATATATATATATATATATTTTTTTTGCTTTGTCGCTGTCTCCCACGTTTGCGAGGTAGCGCAAGGAAACAGACGAAAGAAATGGCCCAACCCACCCCCATACACATGTATATACATACGTCCACACACGCAAATATACATACCTACACAGCTTTCCATGGTTTACTCCAGACTCTTCACATGCCCTGATTCAATCCACTGACAGCACGTCAACCCCGGTATACCACATCGATCCAATTCACTCTATTCCTTGCCCTCCTTTCACCCTCCTGCATGTTCAGGCCCCGATCACATAAAATCTTTTTCACTCCATCTTTCCACCTCCAATTTGGTCTCCCACTTCTCCTCGTTCCCTCCACCTCTGACACATATATCCTCTTGGTCAATCTTTCCTCACTCATTCTCTCCATGTGCCCAAACCATTTCAAAACACCCTCTTCTGCTCTCTCAACCACGCTCTTTTTATTTCCACACATCTCTCTCACCCTTACGTTACTTACTCGATCAAACCACCTCACACCACACATTGTCCTCAAACATCTTATTTCCAGCACATCCATCCTCCTGCGCACAACTCTATCCATAGCCCACGCCTCGCAACCATACAACATTGTTGGAACCACTATTCCTTCAAACATACCCATTTTTGCTTTCCGAGATAATGTTCTCGACTTCCACACATTCTTCAAGGCTCCCCGAATTTTTGCCCCCTCCCCCACCCTATGATCCACTTCTGCTTCCATGGTTCCATCCGCTGCCAGATCCACTCCCAGATATCTAAAACACTTTACTTCCTCCAGTTTTTCTCCATTCAAACTTACCTCCCAACTGACTTGACTCTCAACCCTACTGTACCTAACAACCTTGCTCTTATTCACATTTACTCTTAACTTTCTTCTTTCACACACTTTACCAAACTCAGTCACCAGTTTCTGCAGTTTCTCACATGAATCAGCCACCAGCGCTGTATCATCAGCGAACAACAACTGACTCACTTCCCAAGCTCTCTCATCCCCAACAGACTTCATACTTGCCCCTCTTTCCAAAACTCTTGCATTCACCTCCCTAACAACCCCATCCATAAACAATAATATATATATATATATATATATATATATATATATATATATATATATATATATATATATATATATATATATATATAAAAAACTTCCTCAGTAACTGTAGTTTTAAACATACCTTGAAGTGAGCAGCAAACACATGCAAGAATTTTTGCATGCAAGTTGCCATTTCTAGCCATCTCTGGCAACACCTGCATGAGTGCCAGAGCTAACACTCCTTCATTTTCTAACAAAAACACTCCTTTGTATGTCATCAGTAGTGCAGTCAACAATGGAAGTGATTGGGGTAGACTAAGATGTAATGGCTCACTTGCTCTAAAATCTTCTCCTTGGGGTTGTTTCTGTAAGGAGACTGATTTGTTTTTATCCTTCAGATGCTGCATTACACTTTTTATGAGAGGATGTTCAGCACACATGTGTATACCTATTGGTGAGGAAAGTAACCTGCAGCAAACACTGATGCCAATTCTTTTTAAATCTGAGCTTGAATGTTTGCTTTTCAAGAGCAGCAAGACCAAGTTCATTAACTCAAGAGCTGGGCTGCTAGTAACCCCAGATAAACTAGATCTTGAGCTGGATTTCCTTTTCCGTCCCAGCAGTATGTATTTTTGCCCAATCTGAGTTGATAAAATACTTTCTAGTATTAACAGGACAGCCTGAAAATAAGTTGATGGAATCTGTATTTCTAATTCTCCTCCTGGCTCCTTAAGCTTTTCTTGCATTCGTTCAAGATTGCTTACCTCTTGAAGAATTAACTCCACTATTCCAGCATCACATAAAATCCAGGACCTCATTTCATCTTGTGAACAAAACTTCTGAAGCAGATTACTTATTTCTGTATTCATGAACTTAGAAACATTACTGTTTACAGCTCTGATCAAACTTTGAATGATCCCTTGCATAGTCACCAACTCTTCCTTTGAAGGGACATTTACAGGGAAAAGCTTTCTTCCATCTGAAAATCCAAGAACAGTTAAAATAAGATTAATGCTATGAGAGAATCTCAAATGCGCAACAACACTAGGACTGAGTACATCCCCAGTGTCTATTTGTGACAATTCAGCCAAGTTTTCCAGATGTTTAATACAAAATGAAACAGAATGCAAAAGAACCATAGAGTTACTTTTCATTGCTGAGAAGGTTTTGCTTCTTCCCCACTGTCCATGTACCCATCTTCTAAGCCAAGATGCTTGGGGATCAACAAGAGAATACATATCTAATACTGTCATTTGTTTACTGTCCCTAGTGGAGAGATTTAAGGCCATAATGCTAAAAGTAGCTTCAACCATATCATCAATAAATCTTTCTGGATACCTTATCCAAAGGAGAGGAAGTTCTTTTTTGAAATCTACTAATATCTTTATGATTCTAATAATATTTTCACAAGACTTCAAATCTATATTTTCTCCCTTTATTGGAATTTTACAAGCAAGTCGTTTAGACATATAAAAGCCTGCTAAGGCATCTAAAAGATTTAAGTAAGCTTCCTTTACTGCATTATGTACTTGAGATGTAAGAAGCTTACAATGTACCTTTAAGGATTTGTCAAATATTTCTGGAGTGTCTTCAAAAAGACATTCCCTTAACCCTTTCCTAATTTCACACCAACATTCCTGCATCACTGGTTCTCCAGGTGTCACTGCTAATAAGACATTAAGAGAATCAATCCATGTTTCTGATTCCTTTCTGCTCAAAAGACTTTTGGCTATGTTATGATATTGTGCTGGATGTAAGAACAGAAGTCCAGACTGATTCAGAGAAGAATTGAGTGAGGACTCATTTGAATCATTTGGGCTGACATTGTAAGTTTGTTCATCTTCATAATTTGCAAACATTCCTGTCACTATTTCATCATCAAAATGATCTGTAATGTCTTGCACTGTACTCTCCATGTTTTTCCTGATTTCATCCACAAAACCACTAAATCTATCTCCTGTTGTAATCTTTTCCACAATAAAATCAAGTGGATTTTCAGAGCGCATCTTTCCCTTCTGTTCCTTCAGATATGCTTCAACATGCTCCTCTATGACTATGCTGAGTTCTTCCCGCAACCCTTTCCTTAAACTTCTGACCAACTGCAATTTGTGAAAGGCAGGATCCATATCAGCAAGGTATGATAACATTTCTGAAGTGTTGTCTGCAGTTCCAGCTAGGTATATCATTGGGTCCATGTGAGCTAGGAGATCTTTCACTTGAGGTTTTGATCCCATGACTGCATCCTCATTTTTATGGATTTTTTCCATGCTGAAGAGTCTTCTGCCTCTAGTGTCCTGCTTACTGCTTTTCAGTGATCCTAAAGTGTAACTCTGGAAACTGCAGCGATATCATGCTCTCTGGTTAACCTGTAACAGTAACAGAATAATCAAAACTAGTAAGTGTAACAAACTTACACCTAAATCTTCAAATCATACCATCACAATTAATAACTAGCCATTAATTTGTTATCACAATCAAGGTTTTCCCAGTTAAATATTTCATACCTCCGGTCCTTATAGTGTGACTGAAAATTTTCATCCCAAAATGCTACTCTCAGAATTTTGCTCTACTGCTTACTCTTTTCTTTCCACAAATGATCTTTCCTCAACCTAAGGCCCTACTGACCCTTTCACTCATTATTCTACTCTACGATCTGAACTCACTTTTTCTCCCTCCTCACCCAAATACTCTTTCATTTTCTCACAAAGAACATATCTATGCAGGATCTTAGACCAGGAAAGCAGAAATTTAACCACAATGGAATACAAAGGACTTCAAACAGCAACAGACCTCTGGATCCTTTTGAGGCTGTTTGTGAGAGTAGAAGCTACCAAAAACTTATTGATTAGTGGTGTAAAAGTAGAAAGGCATACAGATGATTCAATGGGAAAACCTGCAAACTATTCAAGAGGCTAAGTTGGAGCAAGTAATGTTAGCCATGGATTTGAAGCAAAACATTTATAAAGTCCATTGTTAAATGTATCTATACATTACTGCTATCAACTACTCTAATTGGTAAATTATTCCTTATATCAACCCTAATGAAGAAAAAGTACTTCACCTCATTCAAGTTAAGATGTTGACCCTTGAGTTTGTATCCATTACTACAAGTGAAATCATACAAATTAAGCCTTATGTAGTTTGTTATATGGAGATTATCAAAGCCGTTGATAATTTTTAACAACTGTATTAGATCGCCTTTTAACCTTCTCTTTTCTAGGTTATATAGATTTAAGTTATTTAGTTGACTCTCACAGGATTTATATCTCAGCCAACTTGATAGCTTGACACTATACTCTCTACATTGTGTTTCTTTTTTTTTTTTCAAAGTAGGGTGATCAAGACTGAACACAGGATTTAAGATGGGGATGAACCAATAAACTGCAAAGAGTGATAATGACTTCCCAAGACTTAAATTTGCAGTTGGGAATGTTGATTTCATTTTTGTAGAAAGTGAAGATAGACTACAGAAAAAATAACAGTAGGACTAGTTTATAGGCCCCACATAAACAATAGAGGCAGACAAAAGATTTTTTGACATTTGCAAAAATGTGTAATGAACAATATTCTATCATAGATCTTAACATACTGGTATCTAAATGGAGATAATCCCATTTCAGTAGCTCTGGGTGTGGACTCTTAAATAAATTTGCTTATCAGTGCCTATATCCAATTTCTTGAGAAACACACTTGCAACAAGAATAAGTTAGATTTAGTTCTTTATACAAATCCCTGGGGATAGGGGAGAAAGAATACTTCCCACGCATTCCTCACGTGTCGTAAAAGGCAACTAAATGGGATGGGAGCGGGGGGCTAGAAACCCTCCCCTCCTTGTATTTCAACTTTCCAAAAGGGGAAACAGAAGAAGGAGTCATGCGGGGAGTGCTCATCCTCCTTGAAGGCTCAGATTGGAGTGTCTAGATGTGTGTGGATGTAAACAAGATGAGATAAAAGGAGAGATAGGTCGTATGTTTGAGGAAAGGAACCTGGATGTTTTGGCTCTGAGTGAAACAAAGCTCAAGGGTAAAGGGGAAGAGTGGTTTGGGAATGTTTTGGGAGTAAAGTCAAGGGTTGGTGAGAGGACAAGAGCAAGAGAAGGAGTAGCACTACTCCTGAAACAGGAGTGGTGGGAGTATGTGATAGAGTGTAAGAAAGTAAACTCTAGATTGATATGGGTAAAACTGAAAAGGGCTGGAGAGAGATGGGTGATTACTGGTGCCGATGCACCTGGGCATGAGAAGAAAGACCATGAGAGGCAAGTGTCTTGGGAGCAGCTGAGTGTATTAGTGGTTTTGATGCACGAGACTGGGCTTTAGTGATGGATGATGAGACTTTTCAATGTTAATGTGCTAAGAGGTGCAACTGGAGGGATGTCTGATCATTATCTTGTGGAGGCGAAGGTGAAGATTTGTAGAGGTTTTCAGAAAAGAAGAGAGAATGTTGGGGTGAAGAGAGTGGTGAGAGTAAGTGAGCTTGGGAAAGAGAATGATTTGGTAAACAGAGAAGAGGTAGTAAAAGTTTGCGGAAGATGAAAGCCGGCAAGGCAGCGGGTTCAGATGGTTTTGCGATGGAATTTATTAAAAAGGGGGGTGACTGTGTTGTTGACTGGTTGGTAAGGATATTTAATGTATGTATGACTCATGGTGAGGTGCCTGAGGATTGGCAGAATGCATGCATAGTGCCATTGTACAAAGGCAAAGGGGATAAAGGTGAGTGTTCAAATTACAAAGGTATAAGTTTGTTGAGTATTCCTGGGAAATTATATGGGAGGGCATTGATTGAGAGGGTGAAGGCATGTACAGAGCATCAGATTGGGGAAGAGCAGTGTGGTTTCAGAAGTGGTAGAGGATGTGTGGATCAGGTGTTTGCTGTAAAGAATGTATGTGAGAAATACTTAGAAAAGCAAATGGATTTGTATGTAGCGTTTATGGATCTGGAGAAGGCATACGATAAGAGTTGATAAAGATGATCAGTGGAAAGTATTAAGAATATATGGTGTGAGAGGTAAGTTACTAGAAGCAGTGAAAAGTTTTCATCAAGGATGTAAGGCATGTGTACGAGTAGGAAAAGTGGAAAGTGATTGGTTCTCGGTGAATGTCAGTTTGTGGCAGGGGTGCATGATGTCTCCATGGTTGTTTAATTTGTTTATGGATGGGGTCGTTAGGAAGGTGAATGTAAGTTTTGAAGAGAGTGGCAAGTATACAGTCTGTTGTGGATGAGGGGGGCTTGGGAAGTGAGTCAGCTATTGTTTGCTGATGATACAACGCTGGTGGCTGATTTGGGTGAGAAACAGCAGAAGCTGGTGACTGTATTTGGTAAAGTGTGTGAAAGAAGAAAGCTGGGAGTAAATGTGAATAAGAGCAAAGTTATCAGGTACAGTAGGGTTGAGGGATATGTCAACTGGGAGGTAAGTTTGAATGGAGAAAAACTGGAGGAAGTGAAGTATTTTAGATATGTGGGAGTGGATTTGGCAGCAGATGGAACCATGGAAGCAGAAGTGAGTCACAGGGTGGGGGAGGGGGCGAAAGTTCTGGGAGTGTCGAAAAATGTGTGGAAGTCGAGAACATTATCTCAGAAAGCAAAAATGGGCATGTTTGAAGGAATAGCGGTCCCAACAATGTTATATGGTTGCAAAGCGTGGGCTATAAATAGAGTTGTGCGGAGGAGGGTGGAAGTGTTGAAAATGAGATGTTTGAGGACAATATGTGGTGTGAGGTGGTTGATTGAGTAAGTAATGAAAGGGTAAGAGAGATGTGTGGTAATAAAAAGAGTGTGGTTGAGAGAGCAGAAGAGGGTGTTTTGAAATGGTTTGGTCACATGGAGAGAATGAGTGAGGAAAGATTGACAAAGAGGATATATGTGTCAAAGGTGGAGGGAGCTAGAAGAAGTGGGAGACCAAAATGGAGGTGGAAGGATGGAGTGAAAAAGATTTTGAGCGATTGGGACCTGAACATGCAGGAGGGTGAAAGGTGTGCAAGGAATGGAGTGAATTGGAACGATGTGGTATACTGGGGTCGATGTGCTGTCAATGGATTGAACCAGGGCATGTAAAGCGTCTGGGGTAAACCATGGAAAGTTTTGTGGGGCCTGGATGTGGAAAGAGAGCTGTGGTTTCGGTACATTATACATGAAAGTTAGAGACTGAGTGTGAACGAATGTAGCCTTTGTTGTCTTTTCCTAGCACTACCTCGTGGGCATGCTGGGGGAGGGGGTTGTCATTTCATGTGTGGTGAGGTGGTGACAGGAATGAATAAAGGCAGCAAGTATGAATCATGTGCATGTGTATATATGTATATGTCTGTGCATGTATATGTATGTATACGATGAAATGTATAGGTGTGTATATGTGCGTGTGTGGGTGTGTATGTATATACATGCGTATGTGGGTGAGTTGGGCCATTTTTTCATCTGTTTCCTTGTGCTACCTAGCTAACGTGGGAGACAGCGACAAAGTATAATAAATAGATATATAA
This sequence comes from Panulirus ornatus, assembly GCF_036320965.1. NCBI lineage: Eukaryota > Metazoa > Arthropoda > Malacostraca > Decapoda > Palinuridae > Panulirus > Panulirus ornatus. The sequence continues at coordinate 27,763,234 of NC_092255.1, read as the reverse complement.
ATATACAAATGAAAATCTCTATAATAATGTTGAAGCTGGTGAAGAGTTGGGTACAGCTGATCAGTGACAAATTACTTTTGAGATCACTTTCAACAATGCATAATCCTGATCAAGATAAGTAGCGAAAAAATACCTGATTTAAAATGGAAAAATTCTAATGATCTTCGCATCATTCTTCACGGGCAAACCTGGAACAATACGGGGAATGAAAATGACATTGAATGTAACTTGGAAAATTTTCAAAAAACCTTCAGAGCAGCTGTGGAAACATATGCACCAATGTGTGGTAGATGGTTTATTTCAAAAATAAAACCAAGGTGGTGGAACAGTGAATTGAAAAAGTTCCTATTTTCTTAGAAAGTAGCTCATAAAAAGCTGAGAATCCAGTATCTTAAGTGGTACATTAAGGCATGCAAATTTGCGAGAGAAAGTAAGACAGTTATAAGACAAAGTAATGTTAATATGAAGCATATATTGTTGAAAATAGCAAAAGAAACCTAAAGGAATTTTACAGCTATGGTAGAAGCAAGATAGTCATCACCAAGTCAATAGGTCCATTAACTGAGGAAAACAGTGACTTGGTTCAAGACAAAGAAGCCATGGGAAAAAATATTAATTGACTTTTTTGCATCTTATTTACGACTGAAGACACCACCCATGTGCCAAATCGGGTTTCATTGATAAGAAAAGTGACCATTCTTTAACAGCCATAAAAGCTGAAGACATACATTCAGCAATAAACACAATGAAAATAAATAAAATGGCACAATCTGATGAGTTTTATCATAGAAAAATGAAAGATGTAAAACATGAGAAAGTTAAGCCCTTGACTGCCCTTTTCAATAAGTCACCTGCTACTGGAAAAGTTCCAAATGAATAGTTTGCCAACGTAACACCAAATAATTAAAGAAGGTAGTAAGTCACTGTCCGAAAAAATCGTCATATTAGCTTAACCTCTACTGTTAGAAAACTTATGAAAAACCATCATTTGAGATCAAATTCTATATAATTTAGAGGACCATCACTCAATATACAATTCTCAGCATGATTTTTGACAAAATCACTCAAGTCCAATTAATATACTTGATTCCTTTTAAGATATAATCAATATGTATGATGAATGTAAAGCAATTAATATTATATATCTAGACTTTGAAGATGCTTTTTATAAGGTTCCACTTCAAAGATCACTGGCAAAATTCAAGGCATGTGGTATTGATGGGGTTGTACTTCAGAGGGTATAAATTTGGTTAATTGGCCAGAAGGAAACAGTCAAGCCTCAGAATATATATATTGATGACAATGATAATGGGCTGTATTGCAAGACATCAAAATTAACTAATAATACAAAGATGGGAAATAAATCTACAAATGAGCTTGAAAATCTAGTTTCAAACTGACATTGACAAACTGATGAACTAGCCCCATAAGTGGCAAAGGAATTTCAATAAGTGCAAAGTTTTACATACTGTTAGTAAACACAAAAAGGCAAGCTACAGTATGAATTCTGTAGAAGTGCAAAAGGTAAATGGGGAAAAAGACTTAGGCGTAATAATCTCTGGTGACCTAAAACCAAGTCAGCAGTGCACAGAAGCAGTGAAAAGCGAACAAAATTCTTGGTTTCATATGTACAGCCTACGAATCAAGTCTTGGGAAATCACTCTAACTCTTTACACGTCATTGGTTCCTCCACGATTTGAATGTTGGGTTCAGTTTTTGTCACCCTCCCTAAAAAAGACAAACCTAATGGACAGAGCAGAGTCTCGAGCTACAAACTGGTAGTATTACATGTGCTACACCGACAATCCCATACCCTACATCTCTTCACACTGTAACTTTGCATTCCTGAAAGACCACCAGTCACAAGAAGCCTGACTGATGAGGAAAGCAACACTGCAGTCTGATCCCGCAACACATTATAAAGCTTCTTAAATTATCTTTCAGTCAGGTATGGTTGTAATGTAAGATTCATGCCTCTTATATCTGACATAAGACATGTTAAAAAATACATGTACTGCAATATACGGCATAACAGTCAATACTGAGCAAATTTCCAAGATGCCAAAATAAGAATGCAAATACACTTAATAGCCCTTATAGGGAATTTTAGCTCACATCAGACGAATTATCTTTCATAATGAAAAAGTAATTTTTTTTTTCCATATACATACACATGTCGGCGGGCCTGCAGGTTAGTGTTGACTGGGCACCAACTACTTCACTCTGGTTACTCCAACTGTCGCCACTGAAACTGTTTGTTGTTGTTGATATTCACTTTCGTATGTAATGAAAATGTATTAATTGTCATAAACCTTAAGCAATTTATAAGATTTCATCTATTTCCAAAATTTCAATTCAATTGGCTCATTTCTTATCGACAATCTCTTATTCTACTCTAATCAAGCTGATATTCTAAACTTTTAACGAATCATTGAATTCTTAAATCAATTTGCGCCTATTAATTAAAGAAATTGTAAAACATATAAATGTAAATCAATATATTACATGTTCTGGAACCATGATAAGTAATACAAGAAACTTTAAAACGCAAAAGAAGGCCTTGCAATAAGCACATCAAACGTACAAAACAAAACAAAAAATCTAATAGGTAAGATTTTTTGGAAAGGCATGGCATTACAAACCGTATGAATCAAATATCAATAACTTTACTAAGACCGAAATCACTGCTATAATAGAAAGTGTAGAAAATACTGTGCATGTCAAATAATGGGTGCACCGAAATAGACAAAAAAGATCAAATTAAGATTAGAAATAGGCGCTTCAAATATGGTGGCATAAAGACTGATAAGAGAAAACAAATTTACAATATATATATATATATATATATATATATATATATATATATATATATATATATATATAATATATATATTTTTTTTTTTTTTTTTTTTTGCTTTGTCGCTGTCTCCCGCGTTTGCGAGGTAGCGCAAGGAAACAGACGAAAGAAAAGGCCCAACCCCCCCCCCCATACACATGTATATACATACGTCCACACACGCAAATATACATACCTACACAGCTTTCCATGGTTTACCCCAGACGCTTCACATGCCTTGATTCAATCCACTGACAGCACGTCAACCCCGGTATACCACATCGCTCCAATTCACTCTATTCCTTGCCCTCCTTTCACCCTCCTGCATGTTCAGGCCCCGATCACTCAAAATCTTTTTCACTCCATCTTTCCACCTCCAATTTGGTCTCCCTCTTCTCCTCGTTCCCTCCACCTCCGACACATATATCCTCTTGGTCAATCTTTCCTCACTCATTCTCTCCATGTGACCAAACCATTTCAAAACACCCTCTTCTGCTCTCTCAACCACGCTCTTTTTATTTCCACACATCTCTCTTACCCTTACGTTACTTACTCGATCAAACCACCTCACACCACACATTGTGTATGTGTATGTGTATATATATATGTATATTATCCCTGGGGGATAGGGGTGAAAGAATACTTCCCACGCATTCCTCGCGTGTCGTAGAAAGCGACTAGAGGGGACGGGAGCGGGGGGCCAGAAATCCTCCCCTCCTTGTATTTTTTTAACTTTCTAAATTGGGAAACAGATATATATATATATATATATATATATATATATATATATATATATATATATATATATATATTAATTTTATACATAATCGTTGTTTCCCGCGTCAGCGAGGTAGCGCCAGGAAACACGAAGAATGGCTCATCTACTCGTGTATGTACATAATGGAGGAGAGTATGGGGACGCGATTCATGGAAGACTAAGACAATACACAAAGACTATTGGACAATACATGAGAGCGGTAAGAAAAGATGAATGAAAGAAATTACAGAAAAGTACATCCAGGAAACAAAAATTTATTATATCAAGCTCCACAAAATGACAAAAGGAAAATAAAAACGAAGTAAATAATTGGGATATAGTAAAATGGAAAAGATGGATGATACAATTCCATGGATATGTATCGAGAAATGGCAGGATATAGAAGAAAATAACATAATAGGCCATCATTTGGAACATTGTATAAATGCAAACGATTTACCATTGAGTAATAGAAATAGATTCGCCGGTGGTGGTTAAATTTGTGCTTTATGTAGAGCACAGGAGGATTTCCATGATATTATTTAGTGCCTGGAATATCAAGAAGAAAGATGGGATTCAGGCAGAAATAGATCAACGGTATATACAAGAAAATAAGATAATCGCAAAACTCTTGCTCAGAAATGAAAATTTAGAAGCTGTAAATAACTAATCTATAAATTTTGTAAATTACGGGAGAGAAGAGAGGAAGAAACTTGAAAACAACATCCACAGTATAAACCCTAAAAATAACTATACATAGCAGGCCAGAGTACAGTAAATTTGATAAATCAACAAAGAGAAAGAAAGTGCAATTCCTCCCAAAGTACACCTGAACTGAACCGATAAGACTAACCATACAGGAAATATAAGTTTAGAATTTTTGCCTATACAGGAAAAAATATATTGAAACTATAAATGATAAGGTATTATACACTTTTCTTATTCATTATTATAATGTATAATCAAACATAAAATACAAGCGTAAGTTTGTGCTCTGGTATTCATTGCTCAACCATACTAATGCAAGACAGCTAAAAGAAAATTCACCCAGAAAATCAACTAATTATTGTTACATAAATGCTACGGCAACACTCGAAATCAGTTTCGTAAGATGAGAAAGTGTACAGGTTAATGAGACGACCTCCCTCTTGTAAACCCATGTTGAGAATCCCTAGTGAGATCATGGTTCTCCAAGTGTTCACCTATTTTCTCATCTATAATTGATTCGAGAAACTTCCCCACAGTAGCTGTCAAACTGATAAGACGGTAATTAGAGGCAATGAATCTATTCCCTTTCTTAAAAATTGGAATTACATTTGCTGTCCTCCACTGTTTAGGAACTACGCCTGATTCCTTTTTATGGCTATAATATTTCTTTTTAAGAAAATACAAGGCATGACGTCAGATTAGCTAATTTCACATAAGGATTTCTGAACCTGGTACAGCATTAGGTAAATCAGTCCAAAGCTTGATAAAGGTTATCAAGTACACTGAATCTAAATCAGGACCAGAAGATGTAGTGGGGATTGTGAACATAAAAGCAGGGACAGCAATTTGCCGTTATTTCATGTCACATCTACCATGTAGCAAAGCATGACTGGCTACATGCACCACAGGATATGAATATTAATGACTATGGCACTTACATGAGTAACACTGAGATAGTAAGACAAAGTAGCTGTACAGGTAAATACACAGGAGCACATACCAGTAATACTGAGATGGGTGAGAGACCCCAGAAACTCAAAAGGATGGTACAGTAATAAATAAAACTTGTTAGGAAACCATATGTATAATCTTACTGAATGACAGATACCTCAGAAACCCATTTAGGTCATACTGAAATCATTCAAACACTTAAGTCTCAAATCGAGCCAGAAGGATACTGGTGTTCATTCAATCTCCCCCTCATCAGCATTTCAACTTACATGTAATTCCAAATTGTTACAGTAGTCTACATTGTGCAAAAGGCTTTTCAAGGAAAAACCAAATTATATGAAGTGACACTGCAAGAACTTATCGACATTTTAGCTAAAATCAAAGTATAGTATCTGTTATCAGCTTCATATCTGATAGGATCCCCAAGTGGGATCCACGATATTGAACTGATTTTTGGATCATGGCGAAGTGCTAGGGGCTTGCTCCACCTTTGCCGTGGGTCAGCCCAGTATTGCAGTACCTCCGAGATTGGTCAAAGTCTTGTCCACATCCAGGTACAGAAACTCAAGCCCCTTTGCCTGATGTTCTCAATCCTGAGAAGGGTTTCAGTAATCCAAGAACACTCCTGTACGAACTCCTATGATGAACGAAATGCAAAGTCTACCTTCTGCTTCCCCCAAAAGAATCAACCCCATTACATTAAGATGACAAGTATTTACTTATCTTCAAATTGAAATGGGCCAGATCCACCTTCAGCAATTCAATCAGCTATCACTATTCATGTACATTTTGGGATTGGAAATGCTGAAGAATTTTTGGTTATTACAATAAATGATTACTGTTGTCATGTTTAAATCTTAACTTATTCACCGCAAAAACTCCAACTCTCTGTTATAATTTATCTGATCTGCTTTCAGGTTTGGTACGCATGAGATCCCGAAAATCCTGAAAATTCCAAAATCAGCAACTGTGTTGCCAAATTTGACTTGGAACAGCTGAGTATATTCCTCAGGAACTCTCAGGGACAGAGTAGTGGCACAGGGGCACAGTGTTTCTTGGTAACTAAAGTTCATTCAGTACTGCAGTAGTTTTTACATCACTCTAACCTCAGAGAGTGAATTGTGCTGACTAGTGCTTTGAGGCTACTGTAGCTTTTCAGGCAATATCACCATAGGTTAAGAGTTCTTTCAGATCATTACAGACTACTAAGTGGTATTGGAGTTGTGTACTGGGACTTGTAACATGCCATATGATATTAAAGTGTATCATTGGCATGTTAGTGCTAAAAGACTCATGGGCCACTTGAGCCCTAGCAAATTGAAGGCAAGTACAAAAACTCCTAAATAGACAAAATACAACTTTATTGACATACTTGTAGAGCAAGGAATCGAGATAAAAGTAACACTTGAGGTGGTGTTCAGGAGGAGGCGAAGCACTCATCAAAGACCCCCTATTTGTTGCTGCCATTAATCTTCATGGTTATCACTTTTATTAAATCTTTCTAATAATCATTTATTTCATATTTTGTCAGATAGATTGCAATTATTGCTGTTCATAGTTTTATTGATCTCTGATAACTATCATCCTTGTTTTTCATTTTGATCTAATCATTAACCACACATGTCACTTTGCTGCAGGCATGCATGATCATTACATATATAAAAATGAAATGTTGTACTATATAGGCATTCAGCAACTAAAAGATAGAAAGACTAATTCTTTAATACACATGTAAAAACAGTAAAGGTTACCTGTTCAATACATTCAAATATTATCTACATATGCTCATGTGTGGAGTGAATACGTTCCTCCAACCAGGCTCATTTGAGCATGACAGCACAGCTGTCTAAACCTTATAATTTGATATGATTCATTTTATTTACATATATAGGATTATAATGCATCAGTCTGAGGATTTTGATTGAATGGTCCAGTTTATGGGTGCAACTTAAAGACACTTTTATCCAATGGGTGATAAATAATTCAATATGGTGCAACATGTATGAACATGGTAATTTAAGTTCTCAAAATCTATCAGATCAGCATTCATTACAAAACTCTCATGCCTGACTGTATCAAATTATTCTGTTTTATAACCTCAGTTTGATTATTAAGCATATTAATTGCTATCTGCAAAGTACATAAAAGGCAAACCTTACTGTCTAACATAAACCACTACATCCACAGGGGTCCAGGAAGGGCCTCTGTCTTAGAAAACACAGATGAAACATTATATCAAATTATAAGAAATAAGACCCTAGAAAAATATAATATAGGAATGAATATAGCAAGTTTGTCCTTTGCAAAGTTTTAACAGCAAGTCAGAGCAACATGTACACATATGAGCACCCTCACATGCACACATACAAACATTTGCACACTCACAATTATCATAAATTTGATTTGCTAACATTATACACATACTTCACTTTAGTACACAGAGAACCATGAGTATATATATATATATATATATATATATATATATATATATATATATATATATATATATATATATATATATATATTATATATATATATATATATATATATATATTCCTATGAGTCCACAGGGAAAATGAAACACGAAAAGTTCCCAAGTGCACTTTGGTGTAATAATCACATCATCGGGGAGACACGAGAGAAATATAACAGTCAGTTGATATACATCGAAGATGAACCTAGTACGCCATTTGGTAAACATGTGATTGTCCAAAATGGCATCCTAGCTTCGTCTCTTCGATGTATATCAACTGACTGTTATATTTCTCTCTTGTGTCTCCCCTGATGATGTGATTATTACACGAAAGTGCACCTGGGAACTTTTCGTGTTTCATTTTCCCCGTGGACTCATAGGAATATCTCGATCACACGCAAAATTGTGATCCTTTCCAATATATATATATATATATATATATATATATATATATATATATATATATATATATATATATATATATATATATTTAAAAAGACAAGTCAGTGGCAATGAATGTTTCTTTGGATTGCCATTGTTATAGCAGTATAAATATCCTATGTAAGCAGATAAATTTCAATTATGGAAAATTTCTTTTATGATGTACTGTACAGTATATCATGAACTCTCTATGACATCTTAGAAGTCCTCCTGGCTACAACTCTTAGTCATTGCCTGCCTATATCACCTATGATAAAGGAATGACTGAAAGTTTCAAAGCTACAATGGATTTCTTGAAATTTGATCCACAACAAATGTGCGGCACTAACTGATGCTGCCAGATGGACAAGTAACAAGTCAATGAGAGTACCTATTGCTGTTAGGTGATGTCCTGAAGAGTGTCAGAGGGGATGCCTGTGTGACATCATGTGAAGACACCACATGTGAACACCACCTGGGGACAGTACAAAAACACCACACAAGGTTAACATATGAGGGTACTGAGTGAGGACAAAATGCATGGACAAGAATAATGTGAAGACCATACATGGACACCAAGTATTATCACATTAGGATCCTGTATGAGGTAACTAGATGAAGACACCATGCTTGGTAATCACGTAAAGACACTACATGAGGGAACCACACAGACAGTAATAAAAAACCTAGGGAAGAAACATATCGATGACACAATGCAAAGTTGCCACATTAGCACACCACTGAGGACAACATGCAAATATACCAAGTAACTATGTGAAGACGCCATGCAAGTACATCACATGAGGACATCACTGGAAGACGTCCCTTGAGGCACTCATCAGATGACCGTGTTTGTCAAATTTCCCTTCCTCCCATCCCCTACCCCCCTTAACTTTTGTATACAACAACTGTTATAGTTATGTGAAGGAAGTACAAATAGTCACAACAATAAGAAAATATATACTTTCATACAGTTTCAACATCATAATGTATAATGTATGGCATGTTGCTGAATACAACAATTCTTTAAGAAATAACAGGGTGGCGAGTCCACAACCACATGATTTCTGTACAGTCACATACCACTGTATATTGGCATTTAGCTGGGACCACCTTGGGTATCTGGCCTTTACAGCTTTACACATACTGACTACTGAGAAAGTCTCAAGATTCATTGCTTAAAGTTTAGAATTAATAATTTCATGCAAATGAAAATTCTTAAATCAACTACTGGTACTACATTAATTCAAAGGAAATACCCATGGCAGACTCAGTTTAGTTACATTCTGAAATAAAACACACTTTATACCTGTGATGAAATAATGGTGCTGAATACACTTCAACAGAAGGCTTTTATCTACTTTCAGTCCACAACATCTAACAAGATCCTAAAAAAATACAGATGCTTAAAAGTTGTAGAAAAACTGGTTTGGCTGGAAAGACTAATTTCTGTATTCTTTAAGAAGATTCAGAGAGCACTTGCTTAATCATCTTTTCCCATCAAAGTTGACCCAAACCACAGTCTAAACCACTCAATAGCTGAACCCTCAAACAACCCATCATAAGTGAACCAGCCTTTTGTAATCCTGGAAAAATGACAACCTGGTTGTTATCCCTATTCCCAACCCAGATGGAAATTAATTCATCCTGCTGTCAATAAAGTGTTGAAATAATTCCTACATTAAAAAATAGTCATGTAGTCATAATTACAGACTTCACTGAGAACCAACCAATTTTCTTAGACGTAAAATTAATTTAGTCATATAAAGAAGTGTGTAATGAGTTTTGTTTGAGGTACATCTTTGGGAAAGGGCTTGAGTGACTTGCAAATATCCCTGCAAATCATATACATGACACAAAAGACACCATGTGGATTATTAGTGTTTCAGACAAATAATCTGAAATTAGACTAGGAATGTAACCCAGTTTCATTCTTTTGGCTTTGTCTAAATATACATCTGATAAATATATTGGTCCATTTGTTACAAAATATCACAAAACAAAATGCACAAATATCACATACTCCTGTTTGAAGCAAAAGACAAACAAGAAAATTTCTGCAAAAAGTGATTCTAAACTTGCATCTTCCAATGGTCTAACTAGTTACAGACTCACAAGTGGTTTTACTTCAAATTATCGATGAAGATAAAAAATTTCATCTCTGATTATGTCAAATTACTTGAAGAATTGCTGCTTCTTTAATAGCACTAATTTCTCTCATGGCTGATGAAAAACAAGGTTATGACAAAGTCTAGAACTGATTATTTGTTTTGAAACTACAAATTAGTATGGTTGAATCAGAAATTACAGAAACATATTCAACTTCCCCATCCTTAAGTAAGTGGATCAGGTAATAACAGTACCCCAAAGGAAAGTAGGTATATGAAAACTTATAAAGTCATTTTTCTATGCTGTTATACACAAATACAGAGAGGTATTAAAGAGAAAGGGTTTGTATAAATCTTTTAGAATCTAGATCTTTAATGTAACAAACTAAGCAGTAAGTGGCTTAAAGCTTCTTAACCCTTAACACTTCTTTTACAGACAGTGAAAATCCAACTTCTCTGGCATTATATCCATTAGAATAAATAGCAGGAAATCTTTGTAAAAACATTATCCAATAACAGTTTGTAAGAATTTGTGGCTATGGCTAACAGCCCTGTGGACTTGTTACATAAATAATGATCAGGATAAAATGTCCTATTTCCCTAAAACCATCTCTCAATAACTAAACCAACATTAAAAGAATTTTAACTTCTTAGTGCATTAACTATGCACACCAATCTTAGTGTCATAGACCTGATGTAGTTAAATGAGATTTTTTTTACCTTTATATCACCGAAAGAATCTGTAGGTGATCTTAATGGTGAAGGTAACTGTGATATGATGTATGCAGCAGCTGTAAATGTCAAGAGGTAATGAGGCCTCAGAGAAAACAATCATTGCATTCAACCCTGACAGGCACTGCTGGTCTTAAACTCTAATGTTTTTGGACTATATCAACAGCTGCACGAGTGAGCTATCAAAGTGTATGCCATATCGGACAACAGCATGTAGAGTGCAAAAATGTTTATATCAGAGTTGGGTTCTTGTGATATCAACTGTTTGTTACATGTAAGTTAGCTTCCACATTGGTGGTCACCCAGATACAATTATATTCTTTTTCTGATTCTAAGGAAGGATTAATTCAAAGAGGAAGTTTCTATTGTGAACAAACTTTTTTCTCTTTCAAGGTAAATTTAGCAGGGCTATTATTCAGGACCACTAAATGTTGTTTTTGATCTGCCTATAGCAACCAGCTTGCCTGATTTTAAGCATCTTTTGGTGTTATATTTTAAGTAACAATCAGTGTGTTTACCTGTTTCATAGATTATCTAGTGATTAATACCTCAACATAAATCACTGGAAGGATAGAGTGAAGGAGGCTTTATGGTGGTGGGCCATGAACATTCAGGAGGGGAAGAAACACACACAGGGCAGAATGAACTTCATCAGTGTGAAATAGGTGCGATAACGTGCTAAAAACAAGCTGAATGAGGGCATACAAAGCTGTTAAGGTAAACTATGGAACAGTACGTGGAGTGACTATGGGTGGTAGGCTCTGGTTTCAGAATTTATACATGACACCTAGAGAGTGGATGTGTGCAGATGAGGCCACTGTTGATTTGTTCCCAATGGTACCTCACTACGTTGCGTGAAGCAATTAGGCATCAAAAAATAATACAATACACGAATTCTTAATTCTTTATATAGCTGTTCCAGCCACTGCATATTGTAATGAGTCACTATAAAAATGATGCAAAGGAGTTCAATGTGACTTAGGTTGTAATTATAAAGGCATCACTAAAGTAACATTTGTTTGCACAGTTTATGCAATCTTCAAGGCTCACATTGAAGGTACTCATTCATCTTCATTATAGCCTTACAGTTTAGTGTAACCTAACTTTCCACTCCTATTCATTAAAAAAGTGTCCAACTGTCTAATTAGTAAATATTCTGATGGCTGGATAAACTTTGCCCATGAACTGAGCTACCCTAGGGTAGATGCCATTTGTGACAATAGTTTGCTTTCCAGGTTAGCATTAGGTGCTCCAAAATGAAACTGACCGATTAATTTGATCCTATGTGAGCATCTTCCCTTACCATATTTAGGTCTACTCCCTTGACTAGACAGGATGATCTAGCATACATCTTTCAAATCCTGTTGAATAAAATAATGTTCATAATGAATGCAGCTGAGTTTCACAAAACGTGAATGAAAATGATCAGTAATAATATAACATAATTACAAAGCTGCACATACCTCTGGACTAAAGTCAACAAAATCTTACAAATCATGTCAACTTTACTTTTTGATATTATAAAATGTATAAACTACTTTATAACAATGATATAAATTTGTTTCAGACACCTACAATCTGTTTATTTGTTTGATCAAAAATGTATGTCCATTTACTTGTGAATAAAGGTATGTGTGTGGGTGTATGTTAATACTTATAAGTGCATATAGGAAAAGTTTGTTACTTGTGAAGCCCAGTCTCTTAACCTCACTTTTTCAGCACACAGTTTTGTAAGATACAGTATATATTTACATATTTACACACTTACACACACATATATATATTTTTTCATACATATTCGCCGTTTCCTGCATTACAAAGGTAGCATCAAGAACAGATGACTGAGCCTCAGAGGGAAAAATCCTCAACCCCCCCCTCTTTCTTCTTTTGGAAAAATAAAACAGGAGGGGAGGATTCCCAGCCCCCCAAGCTTCCACCCTTTTAGTTGCCTGCTACTACACACAGATAATATGTTGTAAGAATTTTTTTTCCCCTAACCCCAAGGATAATATACATATTTTTTTCTTTCTTTCTCACCCTTGACTGCCATTTCCTGCATTAGCAAGGCAGACCCAAGATCAGATGAAGAAAGGCCACATCCACTCACATCCACTCCCTAGCTGTCATGTATAATGCACCAAATCCACAGCTCCCTGTCCACAACCAGGTCTCACAGGCCTTTCCATCGTTTAAACCAGATGCTTCACATGCCCTGATTCAGTCAACTGACAGCACGTCGATCCCAGAATACACATTGTTCCAATTTACTTCATCCCACGCATGCCTTTCATCCTCCTGCATGTTCAGGCCCAGATAACTCAAAATCTCTTTCACTACATCCTTCCTTCTCCAGTTGGTCTCCTCATTCTGTTTGTTCCCCCCACTTCTGACACATGTATCCTCTTCGTCAACCTTTCCTCACTCATTCTCTCCATAAACAAGACACCCTCTTCTCCTCTCTCAACCACACTCTTTATATTACCATACAACCCTTTCATTACTTACTTGATTAAACCACCTCACACCACATACTGTCTCCAAACATTTCACTTCCAACACATCCACCCTCCTCCGCACAACCTTATCTATAGTCCATGCTTTGCACCCATATACTATTGTTGGGACTACTATTCCTTCAAACATACCCATTTTTTCCCTCCCAGATAATGTTCTATCTCTTGGCATATTCTTAAGTGCCCCCAGAACCTTTGCCCTCTCCCTCACCATATGACTCATTTCCACTTCCATGGTTCCATTCTCTACTGTGTCTCCTTCTAGGTATCTAAAACACTTCACTTCCTCAAAGTTTCCTCCATTCAAACTTACATCCAAACCCTGCTAAACCTAATAACCTTGCTTTTACTTATGTTAACTTTCAACTTTCTCCTTTCACCCATTCTTCCAAACTCAGTCACCAACTTCTGCAGTTTCTCGCTCACATCTGCCACCAGTGCTGTATCATCAGCAAACAACTGACTTACTTCCTAGGTCCTCTCATCCCCCACATTCTACATAATTACTCCCCCTCTCCAAGACTCTTCTATTTACCTCCCTTACCACCCCATCCATAAACAAATTGAACAACCATGGTGACATCATACAATCCAGTCACAGACCAACCATTACTTTAATCTATTCACTTTCCTTTCATATATATTTATTTTTTTATTACACTTTGTCACTGTCTCCCGCGTTAGCAAGGTAGCGCAAGGAAACAGACGAAAGAATGGGCCAACCCACCCACATACATATGCATATACATACACGCTCACACACATATACATACCTATACATTTCAACGTATACATATATATACATACACAGACATATACATATATACACATGTACATAATTCATGCTTGCTGCTTTCATTCATTCCCATCGCAACCCCGCCACACATGAAATGACACCCACTCCCCCCACACGCATGCAAGGTAGCGCTAGGAAAAGACAACAAAGGCCACATTCGTTCACACTCAATCTCTAGCTGTCATGTATAATGCACCGAAACCACAGCTCCCTTTCCACATCCAGGCCCCACAAAACTTTCCATGGTTTACCCCATACGCTACACATGCCCTGGTTCAATCCACTGACAGCACATCAATGAATGTGCATGAATCTGGCCTTTGTTGTCTTTTCCTAGTGCTACTTTGCGTGTGCATGGGGGAGGGGGTGCAATTTCATGTGTGGAGGGGTGGTGATGGGAATGGATGAAGGCAGCAAGTATGAGTGTGTACATGTATATATAGAATATGTCTGTGTATATGTATGTGTGTATACGTTGAAATGTATAGGTATGTATATGTGCGTGTGAGGGCGTTTATGTGTATGTGAGTGGGTTGGGCCATTCTTTCCCGTTTCCTTGCGCTACCTTGCAAACGCGGGAGACAGCGAATAAGTATAATAAATAAATAAAACAAAATTCACCCTCTTCTGTACATTCTTATTTAAAGCCCATGACTCTCACCATACAATACTGTTGGGACTACTAGACTTTCAACCATGCTCATTTTTACCCTCCCAGATAATGACCTCTCCACACATTCCAATAATGCACCCTAGACTATCTGTCCCTTACCCACTCTATGATTTTCTCCCTTCACACACTTTCACAAAATCAGAGAACAATATATCCGCAGACCCTCTACAGTATATATTAATTTTAAGTTAATCCTACTAGTATGCTTTGTCTGAAGGTACAAAATATTCATATAATCCTTTTTTCCTTGATAATGGCTAAAAAAAAAAAAATACACTAAGGCTAAAAGGATTTGTGGGAGACATCTTACTGTCCCTCTAAACTTTGGTTACGAAGGCTAGACTCTATAATGGGTCAACCAATGTTGGAAACAACACAAATTACAGGAGCAGCAAGCACTAGATGTGGACTGGTTTAGCTAAACACCAGCTAGTTCTTTCCTTACGAATATTATTCAATCAGCTGTTATTTCTAAAAACGAGGTACATGCTGGCTTCACAAGAATGTCCAGACAAACTGTCAGGGCAGGAAGAGGCTGATAAAACATTCACCTAGCATAACGATACACATTGGATCTCTACTGATATCCTGTGGTATGAAAATATATAACCCTACATCTCAAGGGCATTAAAATGAAAAGAGAGTGAATGATGGTAATTTGGGAAAACACTTTCCTTCTAATGACTTAATGCCATTTTGCAGAAATATTTCTTCTAACTTTTTGAACGTGCGAATTGTTCAGTTATTTACATAGGAAAATTTGTTATAATAAAAAGGTATCATCTTGTGCACAAACTTTGAAAGCTCATGACAAATAATGTGCTCAAAGATGCACAAAAAGATAATCACTTAATTTGTTACTTTGGGATTGAAGATGATTTCAACTATAGCATGGTAATTTTCTTGAAATATTCATGCAGATTGGCAACATATATATAAAGCATGGATGTTTTGTCTGAAATGTGATAGTCTCAATGTCACAGCTTACATTTGAAGCAAAATAACATTGACTTTGAGGTTTGTAAACCCATATGATCACTACGGTCTGAAAGTTTCATATACAAAGAGTTATGTTTCACCCAACTGGTTGACACCATTATAAACTCTATATTGAGAGATTTTAATTCTATAATAAAAAAAATTCACTGCTATTCACAACAGCGAAAAGTTTGTAAAACTTATATTAAGGATGATAAAGTTTGTATCTTTGGTAAAAAATACATTTGGTTGCAGGATATCAGTATGACTCTTGTAGTCATAGCTCAGTTTCTAATCCAAAGAACATAAAATAAGTGTACAAAGAGACTAAAGTGAAACTGCATGTTAAGCGTATTGAGTTCTCAAATGCTACTGACTGAATCTGGGCCCATTTTTTCCCATAAAAATATGATCGTTCCATTCTGCAACATACATGTTTAAGTTACCATCATCATGATCTAAATAGCAATACCATTTAATGCATTTCAAACGACATTTTCTAAATAAGCACTATATGTCACAATATGGTGAACCATCATTTAAAGTGATGATATGTGATCCCTCTTTCTCCATGATAAGAAGTCAGTGAATAAAACTATAACATATGAAGCACTGTACTTCACTGACAATATTGAAAATTTTCACAAACAGCCTGGTGACCTTGATGAATAAATCTACAACTACCTGCACCCGTAAGAATAAAGACAGGTCACATCAGTTACTGAAATGAGTAAATAAATATCATCTAAAAGAACAAAATAAAGTAATATCACTCTTAAGAAAACAGCATAGGGAACAAAACTAGTGTAGAATTAATATTGTACATGATATCAAACTGGTTGATAACATTCATTAAAAAAATTAGGTAATACTACTTATGGATATAAAACAGAGCAATGTCATTTATGAAAATGAAAGAATATCATTCATGAACATTAAAGTTCTGTACCTTCATAATCATTTGGGAAACTCAATAATGTAATCTTTGGTTCTTGAATAACAGGTATCTTGAAAGCAGCTGAATGTGCTAATATTGTTACAATCATGATATTGCCATTCACTTACAATAATGAACTCTTACATAGTTAACACTGATACAGTCTGGATCATTAACAGTTTCTGATGGTCATTTCATGCTTTTTGATATCTTGAAATAAATGCTAAACATAGTCCCTATATCAAGGGGATCACATACACTTAATATGGCAAGTAAGCATTCACTCACACCCATGGAATATATAAAGTGTATTTGAATTTTAGAACTCTTAAGAAAATAATTCTTTTTATCAATTACTTGTCAATAGCATTTTAAGGTAAACAAATGTGTAGTAAAACTGAAGAATCTTTGATCTCTCAAATGCAGTAGCATGTAAACTACTTGTACAAAAATACTTTGAAAGCAGATTCAAAAGTCAGCAAGCATGGGACATGTTTTGACTCTGAATGTGAGCTGCATTTGCAAAGATCACACTGATATTCCCAGTACTAATATATACGAGTAATACTGTACCATTGAGCAATATTACTACAAATAAAACTTTAGTTTCATTGTAAGGAACCCAGTGATCCAGACTGAAAAGTGCTTTGGAGGTGGGAGAAAACAACTGATGGTGCTCTTTGTGACCAGACACTTGCCCACTCCAGAGACTTGGGTTTGATGGATTATAACCACTGAAGGGTTGGGTCAACCTCATTCTGAAGGCAGAGGTCTAACCTCACTCTAAGGGTTGCAATCTTACCTAACTCTGAATTTAGAAGTCTAGACCTTGTCTGAAGGCTAGATTCTTATGCTACTCCAAAAGCTCGGAGATCATCCTACTGAAAAGGCTGGGGTCTGTCCCAATACCATTGCCAGAGGTCTGACCCCATAGCAAAGATCTAGATCTAATTCTGCTCTGGGAGATGGGGACTGATTCAGCTTGGAGACTAGGGTTTCCCTTACTCCAGACTCGGGTTTGGCCTCATTTCAAGTACTGGTGACCTAACCCCACTCCTAAAGCTAAGGTCTGACCCATTTTAAGAGGGATGAGGCATTACCCCATGGACCAGTTAGCATATCTTTCACATCACGTATGACAGATGCCACTCTTTGTCTTTGTGAGACTCAATCTCAGGATTATTAATGTTGATCACAGTAACATGGTAAATGGAAAAAATAAATAATGGCATTTCTATAATACTGCTGAGAAACAGTAATGTCACTTTACAAACTGCGTGTTTCCTAGCATGGTGGAAGTCATCTTAAAAAACTGACAGACAACTTAATAGCTTTTACCATGATACTAGCATTCATAGGAATGATAGATTACAGCTTAGCAGTATTGAGAAAATGTTACTTAATGTAAAGATGATCATGAAAGGTGTGCATTTGTATGTCATTACATAATGTGCAGGTTTTGCATGAGATTAAGAAACATGAAAACAAAATGAAGAAGTGGCACAGATTGCAGAATAAGAAAAACAAAAACAGGGTGAGGAGGTGGCACAGATTGCATGTTAACAATCAATTCACATTCTTTGCCAAATATCCATCCCACAACAGATGACCACAGGAAAAATAATATAAAAAAATTGCAAAAAGAATGCTTCATTGCTTTCCACTGGAAGTTGTAAAAACTATCTGCATAATGTTGATCTCTACTGTCAGACCTTGTATCCACAATGCATTTCAAACAAATATTATGAGTGTTCTGTGTTTCAGCTCAAGAGAACTGAGAGAAGTTACCATCAACATGAATGCTGCATCAACTATTAGAAACAGACAAAGAGTGACGTCCATAACTGTTTCCTACTTTCTTATTTCGCTAATGGCCGGTAGGTTCAGGAGTGTTCATGGGTATGGGCGTGGTCAAGTCACCTTGAACCTAACATGGAGGTAAAGGTTCACAGTGACCTGACATTGTAATGAACACAACCCTTCCTGTTACCCTTGAGCTGGTGGAAGACGGAGCAAGAGGGATATGCTAAGGACCCCCAAAAGGAAGCAATAGAGAAAACACAGTACCTGTAAATACCCTTTGGTAAATGTGAGACCTATTAAGACTAGATGGCCTTATGAAGGACATTGAGCGAGTGAGGTACACAAACATTGGCCTACACACAAAATTAGACATAACCCGCATGACTATCATAATAAGTCACTTAAAGGTTGTCACTATGGGACTGGAGGCAGAGTCTGCATGTAATGTTGGAAAAAGATTATGAATGATCTGGCTCAAGTACAAATTTTTTACCTCATTCTGGTGGCCTTATCAAGTATGACATATCAGCTCCATCAGTCTAAGATTTTTACAATGAGCATCATTTGGCAAATGTATGAGATAATGTCTTTGGTTTTTTAAGAGATTGGCAACAGTTACTGAGAACTTGTATAATGGTGTGTAAAGTTCTCAAAACTTTGCTTATGATGAACTGACAGTTCTTGGCGATATCATCACAGAACCACTGTCCATGAAGCATGGTTTAACTACCTTCATATGACCTCTTAAGCCATGAGATTAATGGAATGACTAGCCCTTGTAAGTATATCTGGCCTCTTTTTCCCAGCATCTTGACATAAGGGATTGCCCTTTGGCGTACTGTTAAAGTCAGTGGCAATAAGTAGTCCAGATTTCTACAGTAACCTGAGAAATGGTTCTCCCTGGAGATTATCCTTTATAGTTTCTTCAGTAAGCGAGCGGCCTGGTAAAGTAGGCCGTCCAAGGTCCTGTCAGCAAGATATTCGGTTAGAAATGCCCATTCGGTTGAGTCTCTCAGGCTCTGATGTGGAGTGGGCACGATGGAGGGACAGTGTCTGCTGCAGGGTCTTGAGGATATCAGGGAAGACTGGCCGCTGGGCTGTCTCAGAATCCCAACACTCATCAATTAGTGTCTGTGGAAGACACACAACCTATCATCAGAATTAATATAAACATTTCTAATCATAAATGAGACAAAGTTCTAGGTTGCTAATACCAAATATGATGAGGCTACAGGAAGCTGCTAAAAGGTCGATCTACTGAATATCTTACATACAACAAGTATTCAGATTTTCTCTCCACTGACATTACTGGCTTGACTCTCACAATAATTCATAACCTTCATCATTTAGAATAGCATGAAAATGCTAAACCATTCTCATTCCATTAGTTTACTATACTGTACATTAAAAATATAAATAAGTTGGGACATTGGGTCATTCAAAAACAAAGATTTGGGTATAATTATAAATTAAAATATTAAATTGAACATTGGTGAAATAATGCTCTCCAGCAGAGTAATAAATGGCATAATAATAATGTTTTAACAACAAGGGAAAGAAAGCTAATGATGAAAATCTTGCTATTAGGACTATGTACAAAAATACTTGAGAATAACAGAAGGAATCTTTGCTATGAAGACTATGTACAAAAATACTTGAGAATAACAGGACGTCTATCTAACTATACCTCTGATGCATGTTCTTACCTGGAACTCCCACAAGGGGGTGGCCACAATAATAGTCTCCATAACTATTGAACACCAGTGATGCTTCTTAGCCTTTTGTGACCCTACCCTTAACAGGCCATTAGCAGAGGACAACTTTAGTGCAGTGTTTGCATAGGCTCCTACCTAATGATCCTACAGACTAATTCTACCTTAAGCTCCTGCCAAATGTTCCAACCTACTACTTCTAACCTTGTTTCTACCTAAAGCTCCAGCCTAAATGTTCCTACCTAATACTTCTATCTACTGCTCCTACCATCTTATCTAAAGGCAGGGCTAGTGCACTGTGCTCACTGAAGGAATATCTAGAGTTAAGAAGAATGAACTGTGTGGTTGTTTTCAAATGTTATATATGACAAAGAGACTATGTTTGTGAACAGAATGCCAGTACTCCATATGTGGGAGTGGCAGAAAGAAAAGACAGCTAACTGGGTGAGAGGTGTGCAACTTGATAACCACTAAAGTGCTGGCTCACTATCCAGCCTTCACTAACCTTCCCGATACCCAGGTGGGTAGTACTGGTAATATACCTCCCTAGTTGTTGGCTGCTTACCAGCTACTACCTATGGACTTGTATCTGGTAAATATGGATCTGGAGAAAGTGTATGGTAGGGTTACATAAATTTTTGTTTATAGCCTGTTAACCAATTTCCTAACCACCAAAGTAACACTCCCATCTACAACATGACAACTTTAGCTAGTAACTTTTGCTTGATGTGGAACACTGTTGAGAGCTTTTTGAAAATCCCAATAGATAACATCAACTTCTTTAATTTCACTGTACATGTTGCTTACATCATAAAAGAAATAAAGGTTTCATCAAAATCGACGCTGAGATCATTTATTAAGAGGAGGTCCTGTAAATAATTAAAAATCTTGTCCCGAATGATGGTTGTCATAGGTTTACCAACAACAGACATTAAGGTAAATGCATAATAATTTCCAGGCAACTTATTATCTCTTTTGTATATCAGTGTTACACTGGGCTTAACCATCTCATGTTTTTGCCTCTTTCATTGCCTACCATTTACTTTTATTCCATTTACAGCTAATAGTATGTCTTCAACCTTTATGTCAAAATGTTGCAAACTCAAATGCACACACAATTACTTGATCTCTCTCTCTCTCTCTCTCTCTCTCTCTCTCTCTCTCTCTCTCTCTCTCTCTCCCCTGGTGAAAAAGGGCACAATTATCCTGTTCAGCACTTACCTTGAGGTTTTGTGTACACTGGAGGTCTCCAGTGGCTGGCTGTATGCGTCTGCCCACCTGCAGGATAACAGCATGGGGGTGTTGCATGGCAAAGGGAGGGGCTTCAGCAAACAGCTCATATAAGAGTGTGCCATACATGTAAACATCTGACTGCTGGGTAGGTGATGCTGTTACTGTCACATGAGGTGGCACTATCTGAATGGTACGCATCATCTGGAAACATCCAACAACTCTCTCAGTGCTTTCATGGAAACTGTATCATCTAGAAACATCAACAACTCCCTCAGTGTTCTCATGGAAACTGCATCATCTAGAAACAACAACTTTCTCTATTTTCTTGGAGACTACATTACTGGAAATCTCAATAATATTTTTTATTACTCTTTTGAAAGTGTCATTTGAAAGCATCAGCAACTTCATCTGCATTTTCTTCAAGAGGACAAATATCTGTTGTTTGTTTGAGATTATGAGATTTCTACAGTCATAGAATAAGAACAGAATTTATTTCTACTTTCTGTAGAAGATGCCATATATATGCCTAAGTCATACTGAAAGCAGATTGTGAACTACATGAAGAAAATTTAAGGCTGCTTTTTTTTTTGTCTTCAATATGGTTATCTGTTTGGAGTCAATCTTTATGATGTGATGATAGGAGATGTTAAGATCTACAAATACTAAACTGATTAGTGGCTATATTTAGAATATACATCAGACACTAGACATGGATAAGAAAGATATGATACAAAAAAGAGAAAGACAAAGGGGTACACAGAATTTGCCTTTTTGATAAGAGATGATAGAAAAAATGAAAATAATAGTATTGCTGTAAGAAGTGAAAGTACAAGAAATCTAGAATGCTTTCTAAGATAAACAGAAGATACTCATTATGGAACCTCAAGGTTTTAATTGGATTTTTGCTGTTTGCATAACATTTACAACTGTTTCATACAATTAATAGCTCCTGTTTTGTCTTTACTTTGATTTTGTAACACTGATGAAATTGAATTATTGTAACCATGGCTTTTAGCCAAACATTCCCTCAGTAAGCAGTGTCTTGTGAAACATTAAAAGAATTGTTAAAGAAATCCTATTCAAGGATCAATACCTTATCACTAGCCTTGGATGATGCAGAAAGCAACGGGTACAATATATATGCAACTGGAATAAATGTAGTTGAGAGAACTGAGTTAAGAAGTGTTATTCATAAAAGCATTTCAGATAGGTAATGGGAACAGCAATGAAAGTCGTAATGAAAATAGTCTTATGTCGATATACTGGTGCTTGTTTAAGCGATAACAGTATGATGGAACATTAGGTAGACACTTAAGCAAGAAGTGGTGGTAGGAATATTCGGTAGGAGCCTCTGAAAATACTGTGCTAGAGGTGCCCTCTGTCAGTGGCCTGGTAAGGGTGAGGCACCAAAGGCTATGAAGCAGAACCATTTATCTCGAGTTTTGGGGGCTCTTTTGCCATGGCCATCCCTTTAAGGGAGTTCCCAAAGGGAATGGTAATAAGAGATATAGATAAATAGTGAGATATACCTTAGATACTATACATCGATAAGAAAAATATGATAAAAGGAAGAAAGACATGGGGTACATGAATTTGCCTTGTTAAGAAGAGAAAAGGATAGAAGAGATGAAAGCAACAATATTGCTATTATGAGGAGAAAGTACAGAAGAGAAAATCTAGATTGCAACAATTACTGGGTAAAAAGGCACATTAGGGATGTAGTTGAAAATTATTTTATTATCATTTGTGCTTATTTTCCTCTCCTCACAAACTCTCTCAAGCTCAAACACCAACTTCAGTAGTAGCTCACTTGAATCTGCCACCAGTGCTCTGTTATCAGCAAACAATAACAGACTTTTCCCAGGCCCCCTCACCTCCTACAAACTATACTTGCCCCTTTCTCCATGACCCTTTCATTACCTCCCTCCACCCCATCCATGCACATCCAAAAATAGGACTGGGAGCAGACTTAAGTAAAAAAACTACAGAAGTTGTCTAAGTTTGGTTGATGAGGAAGTAGAGAGTAAATGTGAATAAGAGCAAGGTTATTAAGCTTAGCAGGGCAGAGGGACAGGTTAGCTGGTGTGTGAGTTTGAAAGGGGAAATTTTGGGGCTGATGAAGAGCTTTACATACCTGAAAGAGGACATGGCAGTGAATGGAACCATGGAAGTGAAAGTGACTCATAGGATGAGTGAAGAGGTGAAGTTCTAGGAGCATTGAGAAAAGAGTGGAAAGAGAAGTCGTTATCTGGGAGAGAGAAGATGGGTGTGTCTGAAAGTACAGTAGTCCCAACAATGTTGTGTAGATGCAAGGCATAGGCTATATATGAGGTTATGCAGTGGGTGGAAGTGTTGGATATAAAATGTGTGAGGACAACATGTGGCATTAGGTGGTTTGATCATGTATGTAATAAAAAGGTAAGAGAGAAAGGTGTGGTAATAAGAAGTGTATTTGAGAAAGTTAAAGAGTGAGGAAATGGTTCCCTTTCACTGGGGATGTTTCTATTAACTCCTACTTAGGGCAATAGTGCAGTGATAAAATGGAGACAACTTACTAAATAATGTGATGCTTCTAGCCTTTGGATAAGAGAAAAAATTATATGTGTATGACAAGTCAAAAGCCTGTGATACTGCTAATCTATTTCTAAATCTGACACTGTGACTTGAAACTAGCAACAATGCATACAGAAGAATGACCAGAGCACAAACCTCAGGTGGCAGGTAGGTCAGGAGTCCCTGAGCAAGGCACCCTGTGTGTTCTCCAGTTGGGCAAGCCTCTGCCATGCTGTGGTCTAAGAGGCTCAACTTGATTTTAGCCTCTAGAAACACATTTCGGGAGTTGAGGCGGCCATGGATGATCCCACGGGAATGGAGATAGGACATGGCTTGTGCTACCTGCAAGCAATATGGGCTTCTTGTAATGCTCCTCTTCCCAACTCACTAACAAGTATTGAAGTAAGGCATGCTACTATGCTCAAATTTATCAACTCATGTCTACAAAAGTTATTATGAGATGCCAAAAATTTCTTGTAAGAGGCACATGTTACCATTCTAAATCTAAGGATGCTGACCTGTCTAGCGATGTTGACCCGTGAGGGATAAGGGATAGAGCCCCTTGAGGTGGTATGCTGGTGGAGGGACATGCCCCGTCGCACGCCTGTCACGATGGCTAGATTAGGTGGCACCATACATGCCCCCATGAAAAGTACAATGTTTTCATGGCGGATCATGGAGAGGCTGGATACAAGCTCCCAGAAGCGGCGCTCTGTTGTAGGATCAGACCCATCAAAAGTGTGGATCATTACATCCCCATGCCATCGGCCTCTGTAGGAAAGTTTGTGAAACTGATAGTATGCAGTGAAGACACAGATAAAGATGTTCGAAAACATTTCTTAAGTTCTTAAAAATCGAGAAATGAAGGTGACTGTACCTGTAAATGTTAGTAGTGGAGCCACGCCGAAGAACATGACCAAAGCGCAGCTGGTCCCAAGATATGGACCACTCAGCCAGAGGGTCATGACTGGTTGCCGTCTGTGTTGTGGATGAACCAGAATCACGTCGCTCTTCCAGTACCAAAGGCGGAACCCGCACTTCTACAGGCTCCTCCTCCTCAAACCCGCTCTCCTCTCCTGTGCTCTCCTCTCTGCTAGAGGACCCTGGCCGAGACATCCGGCGAGCACTCGTGACCAGAGGGGTGTTCGGCCGCCCACTACAGTTTGGCTCTTGTGGTGTTGTCAAGGTTTGTGGTGGTGCGGGAGGAAATCCTTCATCCTGACTAATCGTTTTACCCCTTGAGAGGCGACGCCTGCGCTCTGCTGCTTGTGCTGAGAAGCGACCATCCAGGGTACGTCGGAGGTGATCTGACGGGAGGGACATACGAGGTCTAATGGACGGCTCCCGCTGCGGTGAGAGTTCTAAAGAGCGTCGCATGTAGCCTGGTGGGTTAACCAAACGGTGGTGGGCAGTTGGTGTGTGCTGTGCAGATATATTAGGCGAGGAATATCCACTTTCCTGTTGTGCAAGAAGCGTCCGGCCCTCCTCCCATGAACCTCCTCGTGCTGCGCGACGTAACAGGTCAGCGAATCTTTTTCGAGCTGTTCTGGGGTCATGTGTCGGTGCTTCAGTTCTGAGGCCATAATGCACCTTGGCATGATGCTCAGCGGACCTGGGTGTGCGGCCTGACCGTCGCTTGCGACCTAGCCACTGAACTAGACGTAAGTAGAAGCGTTGTGATGTCCTGAGGGCAGCAGTGCGCTCATCGCCTGTGCCCAGCAGCTCAGCCACCCCAGGATCCAGCTCCTGCTCCGTCTCCTGCCCAACCACCTCCCCAACCTCCACAACCTCTGTGGTGCTGAGAGGTTTGAGAGGAAGCCCCATGAGGCCGGAGAGGGTGAGTCCTGGGTGGGCAGGTGGCACCTGGAGGGTAGTGGGGGGGGAGGACAGGTGGGCCAGGCCCACGCTGTCAGCTTGGTCCGGGGGGGCGGCGGGAGAGGGGGCCGAGGTAAGGGGGGAGGGAGGGGGGCTGCATGACCCCACGCTGCCGCTGTCCTCGTCTCGTGGGCACCTGCGAAAGAACACCATATGTAAACACCCTCATGACTGGAGAACCTATCAAGTGCTGATCATGTACCTGAGGTGCACCAACACACCAGGGAAGACTCACCATCCTACCATCTTACGTTAGTTCAATCAGGCCACACACAAACACACACACACACACACATCCTCTCTAAACCTAGGTACAGTTCCAGTAAAGACTAGTGTAACACTTTCAACAAAATGTTCTATCATACAACCTCATCCATCTCTGTATGCTGTCTGCATTGACAATGTTCTCAGTCAGTCTGTTCCATTCATCCACCACAATAAAAGTATTTCTTTACAATTTCTTTACATCCCTGTGAAAAAAAATGTACATAATGTTATGGTATGTCGTGTGGTTGTTGTATCCCTACATCTCTCAAAGAACTGTTCACTGTCTACGTCCTTCGATCTGTTTTAAAAATTTAAAGGTTGTCATAAGATCACCCATTACTCTCGGTGTGTCCATAATTACCAATTTGTATTATAGAGAAAAGCAGATTTACATTCATATGGCCACATCTTTTAAACACTGTCCACTATCATACTGTATAACTCTTCAAACTTATGTGTGAGGAGTGCAATCACGATTTCCTCATTCAGTTTATTCCATTCATCCACTGTTCTTGTACTAACAGTTCTTCAAAACTTTTTTTTTAAGTTTCTCGCTTATTTTCATGTTCTCTGGCTGTTCCAACCTTATATCTTATGTACAACTGTTCACTGTTTACATAATCAATCAAGTTTTAGAGGTTATAATCAAACACCTAAGTTCTATCTCTCCCATGGTGGGCAAGTCAAGGACTCCTGCCTTTCTCAGAAACTTATTTCCCTTAATTCTGGTTTGCTAGGGTTTTGGACCTAGCTCACATTGCATCTTTAGGTGTAGTGGTCAAACCTGAGAAGCATTATCTAGTTTAGGCCATATGGAATATGAGAACAGCTTAATGAAAATGTTTTTAACCATATACTAGACATCTGTTCTTATATTTGCCAGCAGACTAGTTAGTCTCTTGTGGGACCCTGGTGACGGGACGATGTCAACTCTCAAGTCCCTCGCACACTGAGTTTCTCTTTCACTGTTTCCCATTGTCATCATACTAACTCAGGCTGAAGACCATGTATCAGATCGGTCAACTCTGGAGTTTGTCTACATCTTGTGAGATGATGATAGCATCCTCGTTCTTTAATTCTCTCGTTGACAAGTCATTGTTTGGAAACATGTTCAAGTAAGATTCCAATTCTTTCAGGATTTTAATCACACAAATTGAGAAGAGAAATGGTCCCATAACTGTAACATGACACTGGAGACTTCGTTTTACTTTGAAAACGTTCCTCTGACGTGCGTTCTTAGTTGCCTTTAACTCAGACACTCATCTACTCATTGAAATAGTCTTTCCCTATTTCCGGCCTGATAATAAGGCGTCTTTAGCATCCTCCTGTCTCTGTGACAGTGTCACATTTTTTCTTACTTTCCAGATACAAACAATCCATCCAACCATTGTTCTCTGTCTACACCACATCTTACTCTCATAGAAATCTAAGAGATTCATTACTTGGCTTTCTTCCTTCCCCTGGAACCATGTTGTCTCTAACTTGGGAAGTTTCTTCTCTACAGAAAGTCATCTGTTTCTTTTGTGATTATGTTTTCACGTAGCTTGCAGTCCACACTCAGACCAGTCTGTAGTGAAGCGCCTCCCCCCAGTCTCTCTCAAACATGTTGTGTTTGCAATCGCCCATGTCCTTAACACTTTATCTTTTTCCACCTCCCTCTAGAAAATCACTTCAAGCAGTTTGTCAAATGTATGTGCAAACATATCCAGCACATATGGAAAAATTCCATCAGACTCCTGAACATTATCAGTGTCAAGACCCTTCGTCAATATCGTGTTGATGTCTTGTGTATATATTTCATTGTTTTCCAATACTTCCTCCCACCCCACTCCACCAGGGTTCAAGTTACAGTGTCTCCAAAGGACACACTATTCCATGCACTCACCATGTGGGACCCGTCTTATTACCAGGACAAGTTATCTCTCCTACTCGTGACCTGGTACTCCTACCCCACACCCATGATAAGCTATCATCTCTAATGCTCCTGTGTCACTCCCAGGATACGTTAGTCCCTACCCTTGTAAGGTGGTGGCCTCTGCCTCACGTTCACGATATGTAACCACCTACACTGCCTAGGTAGCGCCTCACTCTCACGCTAGGTTACCATCAACACCCCTGACGTATTACCCACTATCTGAAGTCCACACCATTTGACCTCCTCCACACCAGTCATCGTCGTACCTCCTACCACAAGACACGTTACCTCAACACTCCTTAAGCAGTACCCTACCCCCTTCCTCAAGCCCAGCACAGTTTCCCTCCCTCCCTTACGGTGCAGCAGCTACCCACCCCCCGTCGGTTGCCAGGTAACGCACAGCGAGGGTGAGGTCACGGCTACTGACATTTACAGGACAGGCAGGCGTGGGCTGAGGGGGGGGGGGGGGGCACCGGGGGAGGAACACCTGGTGCAGGCTGAACGGGAGTGGGGGGGGGGGGGTATGGTGGAGCAGCAGCAGCAGCAGCGGTGGTAGTGGTGGAGTGGTGGTGGAGTGGTGTGGTGGTGGTATGATGTGGTGGTAGTGGTGTGGTGGTGGAGTGGTGGTGGTAGTGATGTGGTGGTGACATAATGCCACCAGAGATAAACTATATATAGCCAGTCCAGAGAACACATTGTATAAATAGAAGATTTAACCACAGGTGACGAAGCTACAGTAGGGTCGTCGTCTCCACCAGCAGGGTACTCTCTGGTCACAGTGGACAGCACGACCCTTGATCACAACGGTCAAGCCACCAGCAGGGTACTCTCTGGTCACAGTACACACCACGACCCTTGATCACAACGGTCAAGCCACACTGCATGGCACGACCCTTGTTTGTAATGGTCTGCACTTGCACCTGACCTTTACGATGACAACAACGCCTGCTACCGAACGTTGTGGTGGACACTGTCATGTACCGCCGAGCTCCACCTGTGGTGGACGGACACCATCTGAGTGATGGTTCATCTAGCCACATCATGTACCGTCTGACCAAACCGTGTACCACCTTCCTTCTATATAATATATCGTGTATACATTACGGATGACGTCATGTACCGTCTGTCACTTGAGAGGGTAATGACCAAACCTTCCAGACCAAGAACCTGACGTACCACCATGATGGGTCACGTGGCCCCACGTACACGTTGACAACCATGACCTGCCTTTATGGCTCATACTTTTGTTTCCATGAAGCAAAAATACTCTCTCTCTCTCTCTCTCTCTCTCTCTATTTCTTTTACTATTATAATAATACTCGATCGCAGTTTTCCCGCGTTAGCGAGGAAACAATACAGACCCATCCACTTACACACACACACACACACACACACACACACACACATATATATATATATATATATATATATATATATATATATATATATATATATATATATATATATACATATAATATCCCTGGGGATAGGGAAGAAAGAATACTTCTCACGTACTCCCTGAGTGTCGTAAAAGGCGACTAAAAGGGGAGGGAGTGGAGGGCAGGAAATCCTCCCCTCCTGTTGTAAATCTTTGCAGAAGGAACAGAGAAGGGGGCCAAGTGAGGATATTCCCTCTAAGGCTTAGTCATCTGTTCTTAACGCTACCTCGCTAATGCAGGAAACGGCGAATAAAAAAAAAAAATATTTTTTTTTTTTTGCCGCTGTCTCCCGCGTTTGCGAGGCAGCGCAAGGAAACAGACGAAAGAAATGGCCCACCCCCCCCATACACATGTATATACATACGTCCACACACGCAAATATACATACCTACACAGCTTTCCATGGTTTACCCCAGACGCTTCACATGCCTTGATTCAATTCACTGACAGCACGTCAACCCCGGTATACCACACCGATCCAATTCGCTCTATTCCTTGCCCTCCTTTCACCCTCCTGCATGTTCAGGCCCCGATCACTCAAAATCTTTTTCACTCCATCTTTCCACCTTTAATTTGGTCTCCCACTTCTCCTCGTTCCCTCCACCTCCGACACATATATCCTCTTGGTCAATCTTTCCTCACTCATTCTCTCCATGTGCCCAAACCATTTCAAAACACCCTCTTCTGCTCTCTCAACCACGCTCTTTTTATTTCCACACATCTCTCTTACCCTTACGTTACTTACTCGATCAAACCACCTCACACCATTTCAAAACACCCTCTTCTGCTCTCTCAACCACGCTCTTTTTATTTCCACACATCTCTCTTACCCTTACGTTACTTACTCGATCAAACCACCTCACACCACACATTGTCCTCAAACATCTCATTTCTAGCACATCCATCCTCCTCCGCACAACTCTATCCATAGCCCACGCCTCGCAACCATACAAAATTGTTGGAACCACTATTCCTTCAAACATACCCATTTTTGCTTTCCGAGATAATGTTCTCGACTTCCACACATTCTTCAAGGCTCCCAGGATTTTCGCCCCCTCCCCCACCCTATGATCCACTTCCGCTTCCATGGTTCCATCCGCTGCCAGATCCACTCCCAGATATCTAAAACACTTTACTTCCTCCAGTTTTTCTCCATTCAAACTTACCTCCCAATTGACTTGACCCTCAATCCTACTGTACCTAATTACCTTGCTCTTATTCACATTTATTCTTAACTTTCTTCTTTCACACACTTTACCAAACTCAGTCACCAGCTTCTGCAGTTTCTCACATGAATCAGCCACCAGCGCTGTATCATCAGCGAACAACAACTGACTCACTTCCCAAGCTCTCTCATCCCCAACAGACTTCATACTTGCCCCTCTTTCCAAAACTCTTGCATTCAGAAGTGGTAGAGGATGTGTGGATCAGGTGTTTGCTTTGAAGAATGTATGTGAGAAATACTTAGAAAAGCAAATGGATTTGTATGTGGGAGGCAAGTTGTTAAAAGCGTGCAAGGAATAGAGTGAATTGGAACGATGTGGTATACCGGGGTCGACGTGCTGTTAATGGATTGAACCAAGGCATGTGAAGCGTCTGGGGTAAACCATGGAAAGTTCTGTGGGGCCTGGATGTGTATAAGGGAGCTGTGGTTTCGGTGCATTATTACATGACAGCTAGAGACTGAGTGTGAACGAATGGGGCCTTTGTTGTCTTTTCCTAGCGCTACCTCGCACACATGAGGAGGGAGGGGGATGTTATTTCATGTGTGACAGGGTGGCGACGGGAATGAATAAAGGTAGACAGTATGAATTGTGTACGTGTATATATGTATATGTCTGTGCGTGTATTTATGTATACGTTGAAATGTATAGGTATGTATATTTGCGTGTGTGGACGTGTATGTATATACATGTGTATGTGGGTGGGTTGGGCAATTCTTTCGTCTGTTTCCTTGCGCTACCTCGCTAACGCGGGAGACAGCGCCAAGCAAAATAAATAAATAAATAAATAAATAAATAAATAAATAATAATAATAATAATAATAATAGTGACAACGTGAAGAATGTTGTAGAAAATATTGACCAACTTTACAGAAGTTTTCCTGGTGACGTCATCTGGTCACCCGTCACGTGCATGACGTATCTTGAGTGTGTGTGTGTGTGTGTGTGTGTGTGTGTGTGTGTGTGTGTGTGTGTGTGTCTGGCTGGTGCAGAATACATGTGAGCTTCTTCCTTTGGTCATGAGAGCAAGAGTGATCTTTCCTGCAGTCTGGTTAAGCTCTGCTCACCATGCACCACACAAGCCAGCATCCCGACCATGACGTAAACTCACGTAATCTCATGATCTTGAGGTAAACTCACGAACTTATGGTAATCTCATGATCTTGAGGTAAACTCACGAACTTATGGTAATCTCATGATCTTGAGGTAAACTCACGAACTTATGGTAATCTCATGATCTTGAGGTAAACTCAAAGCCTTGTGGCCATCTCCAGGCCTTGTGGTAAACTTACGATTTCATAGTAAACTTATGGTCTTATGGTAAGGTAATGACCCTGTGATAGACTCGCGACCTTGTGGTAAACCTAGGTCTTGTCCAGAGGTAAACTGCCCACCATGGGGAGATCACATAACGCACCAGCGATACCTTACAACGACCATGTGGTAACCTCATTATACTCATGTGTTACCTCATAACGCCCATATCTACCTCAAAAGGTTCACATTGTGTTCTCATGATGCTCATAACGCTTATGTAGTAACCTCATAGCGTTCATATGGTAATTCATCGCTCATGTGCTAAACTATCAACACTCGCGGTAACCTCATGACATCCGTGTGGTAACTCATAATGCCCATGCGATAACCTCATAAGTACAATGTGGTTACCTCAGCAGTACAGAGGAGTTACTTCATGAAGCCTATGACTTACCCAGTGAAGTAAAGCCTAGTTACCTCATAGCCCATGTGGCAAGAATCAGAGGTAACTCATAAAGACGATGTGGTAACCCTGTACGAGGCATGTGGTATCCTTAAGCGAAACATGGTAATTCCATATAAACAATGGTGCAAACGGGAGCGTGTGATAAACCTCATGTGGAGTATGTGGTAACCCCATGTGGAGTATGTGGTAACCCCATGTGGAGTATGTGGTAACCCTAATGTGGAGTATGGGGTAACCCTAATGTGGAGTATGTGGTAACCCTAATGTGGAGTATGGGGTAACCCCATGTGGAGTATGGGGTAACCCCATGTGGAGTATGTGGTAACCCTAATGTGGAGTATGTGATAACCCCATGTGGAGTATGTGGCAACCCTAATGTGGAGTATGTGGTAACCGTAATGTGGAGTATGGGGTAACCCCATGTGGAGTATGTGGTAACCCTAATGTGGAGTATGTGGTAACCCTAATGTGGAGTATGTGGTAACCCCATGTGGAGTATGTGGTAACCCTAATGTGGAGTATGTGGTAACCCTAATGTGGAGTATGTGGTAACCCCATGTGGAGTATGTGGTAACCCCATGTGGAGTATGTGGTAACCCTAATGTGGAGTATGTGGTAACCCTAATGTGGAGTATGTGGTAACCCCATGTGGAGTATGTGGTAACCCCATGTGGAGTATGTGGTAACCCTAATGTGGAGTATGGGGCAACCCCATGTGGAGTATGTGGTAACCCCATAAGGAGCATGCATGTGGTAACCTCATAAAGCCTATGTGGTGGTAACGTCATAAAATCGTTCCAGTCATGTCATTATAGCATCGTGTTGACATGACAAGTGATGATTCTCCCACAGAGAGAGAGAGAGAGAGAGAGAGAGAGAGAGAGAGAGAGAGAGAGAGAGAGAGAGAGAGAGAGAGAGAGAGAGAGAGAGAGAGAATAAATCATGGTGGGGGGGGGGAGGCTACTATATGTATCGATCGTTTATGAAGGCGAGACCCCCCCCCACCCCCTCACCTGAGGCTGGGGAAGGGGTCTCCTGCATCCCCCCACCCACCTTCCTGCCTTGTACCTCACTACTACCTAAACTGTACCTCACTACTACCTAAACTGTACCTCACTACTACCTAAACTGTACCTCACTACTACCTAAACTGTACCTCACTACTACCTAAACTGCACCTCACTAGTACCTAAACTGTACCTCACTACTACCTAAACTGTACCTCACTACTACCTAAACTGTACCTCACTACTACCTAAACTGTACCTCACTACTACCTAAACTGTACCTCACTACTACCTAAACTGTACCTCACTAGTACCTAAACTGTACCTCACTAGTACCTAAACTGTACCTCACTAGTACCTAAACTGTACCTCACTACTACCTAAACTGTACCTCACTACTACCTAAACTGTACCTCACTACTACCTAAACTGTACCTCACTAGTACCTAAACTGCACCTCACTAGTACCTAAACTGTACCTCACTACTACCTAAACTGTACCTCACTACTACCTAAACTGTACCTCACTAATACCTAAACTGTAACACAGTAATAACTAAACTTGCACTTGTATTATACTTGGCATATCTATCTTCTAGTACCTCGTTCTTCAATAATACCTCAGTTCTATCATCGTAGTGTCTCTCATGTACCTGACTGCTACCACATCATCACAAGAAACTCACTAAATTCTCACTTTTATCATCCTACTGTCTTACTGCTCATTGATACTATTCACCTAAACTGAACTAGTACCTTGTACTTCACTAGTAACTTCCAATTATACTTCGTTAGTAGGTATCACTTCACTAGTAACTTCCAATTATACTTCGTTAGTAGGTATCAAGCAGTAGCAAGCCTCACCAGTTCCTAGTGTACCATGTTTGTACACTATCTTCCTTATATTCCACCATTAACATCAGTTAACTGAAGCCAAACTCTCTAGTACCTCCCTTGTAACTCTTTATGATCGAGTAAATACTATCAACCCACACTTAACACTGGTACCTCATACCCTACACCCTCCTGGTACCTTATTAATACTCCAGTCCCTCGTTAACGCGTTACTTGTATTTTAGAACACAGTACCTCACTTGTACCCATTTACTACCTCACCATCATCTACCTGAGTCTGCTTGATCTACAATGATGACTTGCTTGAAGGTACATAACCCTACCTGAATATGTTTGCACATGATGCAGTCACAAGAGAAGTGGCAAGAGAGGAGGAGGATTGCATCAGCTTACAAGGGGACCTAAACAGAACCCAAAGCTGGTCTAAAACGTGATGGACGAAATCCAACCCGAGCAACCGTAAAAACTGAGGATGAGACAAAGCGAAACGCGACCTCAATATGATTACTACCAAGCAGGAAGTGAGATCAAAGATTGTGTGTGTGAGAGGGACTTGGGGATAGACACTGTCTCTAACCTGTCGCCAGAGTGCCACATTAGGAGAACAGCTCAGGAGGCAAACTGTCTGTTGGTAAATATCAGAAGGGCTTTGAAGTATGCGAGTATGTGATAAATAAATATTTAGTAAGCTATTCATATACTAACATAAAGGCAAAGTTGGTCACCGCAACTAAAGTCACAAAGAGCTCATAAGAGGAGATCCAGAGAAGGGTAACAAAGATGTTACCAGAATTAAGATAGTTAAGCAACAGGCAAACGATGAAGGTTTGAAATTTACCCACTTTGGAAGACAGTAGAGTGACGTGATGACAACCCTTAACTTCTTACAAGGGATTAACGAAGTGGACAATATTGTGGGAGGTGTAGTGATGGAGGAACCAGAGGACAAAACATGATGGAGGAACTAGAGGACATAACATGATGGAGGAACCAGAGGACACAACATGATGGAGGAACTAGAGGACATAACATGATGGAGGAAACAGAGGACACTACATGATGGAGGAACCAGAGGACACAACATGATGGAGGAAACAGAGGATATCACATGATTAAGTAAGACACTTCTAAACAGCGAAGTAAAGTAATACTGCTGTAGTATAATAGTGATGGATGAGCGGATCAAACCGACTGAGGACATGGCCATTATGTACAAATTGAAGAAGTTGGACGACGGTATAGTGTTCAAGACATGGTGCCCCACCACAGCAGAACTCCATCTCGTCCAGTAAAAGTAGGTAATTACAAAAAGATAATTACATCTCATTAGCATCTATCAACTAGCAACCTAACTAGTATTTGCCACATTCCTTACCAGTGTTTATTACACTTTACTAGCAATTATCACAATTATTACATTTAGCAATTATCACATCTTATCAATACATATTACACTTGGTCCCATCATATACTTTATCACCAATCACATAGCTAACTAGTACCAATCACATACCTTACTAGTGCCTTCCATACTTTACCAGTATCCATAATATATCTTACTAGTGTCTGTCACAAACCCTTCTAGTATCACATAACGTGATGGCACCTGTCACATACGAGTCCTACACACACACCACACCACGTCTCCAACTCAACCTCATGATTTCTGTCTGTGGCGATGTTATTCTTGTCCATCTTCTGCACACACACACACACACACATCATCATCATCATCATCATGAATTACATCTGCCAGTAATTGTAGTGTCCTAGTACATCATAACCTCATGACCTTGTGTGTATGTTACCTGTACCTCACTAGTGGTACAATGATGCCTCACTATGGTCCTCACTAGCACCATACCTGCCTCCCGCCTGCCCTCTCCTCATGACGCATGACCTACTCCTTATTACATGACCAGAAATATATACATAATAGTTCAAGTACGTTCTCAGTTATGATGACATGGACTCCCCAAATCACTGAAAATAAGAGAAAGTATCAACATTTTATCCATTCTTTATAATATGAATATTTACAATGTTTCTTCTTATATGTCTGGGGCCGATAGCGGGAAGTGTGGTAAATCCATTACAAAAACTGTTTTTCAAGGAAAAAATCAAATCAAAAATATATTTTCCCATATATCTGTATCTATCTTTTTATAACAGATAAAACAGTATTCTTCAACAGTGTATGGTCGTGCAGAACATGGCAAGATCCGCTTCATGTTTTTCTTTTCAGTGTAAAAAATATGTCACTGATATTTTTAAAATGTGTTCGCGGACGGTATGGTCAAACCGCTTAGAATATATATATATATATATATATATATATATATATATATATATATATACTACTGTAGTGAGTGTATGAGCAGCAGGGTGATGCTGGAAGACCTGGTCGGTCATCATAAGGAATGGTTTTGCCTTCATGGTCATGGGTCAACCTCGTCTGCTGGTTGTGATGTACATACATGGTCAGGTGAGCCCGCTACCTGGTCTACAAATAAGTTCACTTTGATGTTCTGGCTACATGACATATTTGTATGTTACACTTCTGTCTACTGTCCGGTACATCTGTTTACTGTTCACTATTTACTTTTGTTCAGTGTATCTGTTTACTGTTAATTGTTTGTTGGGTTTATTCAGTCGTTCCTTACTTTTCTGCTCACATGACCTACTGAACTTTGGTTCCCTGCAATCCTGACATGACCTGACCTAAACTTGTTATTCTGCTGACCTTCAATGACCTTTATGCTCACGTGAACTCCTGAACTTAACTTCCGACTCTCATGACTTAACCTAACGTGACCAATATTTATGATCATTTTCTTGATACTTTCCTCTCATGACACTAACCAACCAACATCATGAAACACCTTGTGCATGACGTCATTCATATATTACTTACCCCACTCTACCACTAGTGGTCAGCTTTGTGTCAGTTTTCATTGGCAAAGTACGTGTGGTAAACAATCATACTGTTTCTACCATATATATATATATATATATATATATATATATATATATATATATATATATATATATATATATATATATTACATGACTGCTAGAGACTGAGTGTGAACGAATGTGGCCTTTGTTGTCTTTTCCTAGCGCTACCTCGCGCACATGCGGGGGTTGTTATTTCATGTGTGGCGAGGTGGCGACGGGAATGAATAAAGGCAGCAAGTATGAATTATGTACATATATATATATATATATATATATATATATATATATATATATATATATATATATATATATATATATATAAGTTGAAATGTATAGGTATGTATATGTGCGTGTGTGGACGTGTATGTATATACGTGTATGTGGGCTGGGCCATTCTTTCGTATGTGTCCTTGCGCTACCTCGCGAACGCGGGAGACGGCGACAAAGTATAATAAATAAATATAATATAATATATTTTTTTTTTCATACTATTCGCCATTTCCCGCATTTGCGAGGTAGCGTTAAGAACAGAGGACTGGGCCTTAGAGGGAAAATCCTCACCTGGCCCCCTTCTCTGTTCCTTCTTTTGGAAAATTAAAAAAAAAAACGAGAGGGGAGGATTTCCAGCCACCCACTCCCTCCCCTTTTAGTCGCCTTCTACGACACGCAGGGAATACGTGGGAAGTATTCTTTCTCCCCTATCCCCAGGGATAATATATATATATATATATATTCACCTTTGATTATACTTGTACCTGCTAGTACTATGTGGTACTTCATGTGTGTGCGCCCCAGGCTCCTCCTACGTGTACTGGTGACGGAAGATAAATAGGAAAAGTTTTCTTGGAGCAGTAATTAAATCCCCGTCCTTGTAGCAGCCATGCTGGCCCCACTTGCTCCCCTTCACAACAGTCAATACCAAAATTTTGAACCGTTGTAACGAGCCTCCACCAATTGCACGGTCGGCTGCCGTAACCGTCACGAGAACTGGCGAATGAGAGGAACCCTCCGGATGACGTCAAGCAAAAGAGGCCT
Organism: Panulirus ornatus; assembly: GCF_036320965.1. Lineage (NCBI taxonomy): Eukaryota > Metazoa > Arthropoda > Malacostraca > Decapoda > Palinuridae > Panulirus > Panulirus ornatus. The sequence goes on along the minus strand of NC_092255.1, from coordinate 27,724,754 downwards.
ATGATTGGTCAAGGCTGGTGAGCAGTCGATCTTAGGTTTTTAAAGACGTTAAATGAAGTCGAGGATCAACCTGTTGTTATCTACCACCAACGAACAACAACACTGTTGTCTTGTCTACTGAACTTTTGGATAGTTGGGAAGAGCAACCCTATTACAACAAGACAGTATACATGAGGTAAATATATACACATTCTCCATCAACAACATATAAATCGGAGGCAGTCTCACAAGACCACTACGTTAACTGAATATTTCCAGACATCTCCAACAATGTCAAAGAATTGTTGATACAAAATGGTTGGACTTTGGTCAATATGATTACTGCAGGGTTAGCACTAATACTGAGGTGTTTCCTAATAAACAGTGAAACTTGGCAAGATAAAGAAATGAAGAAGGTTGATAATAATATTAAATGTTACCAATGAAAATAGATGCTGAAAATCTGTTAATATAGTTAAATACTGAAGCTGTAACCAGGTGTACCTGTGGGTACCTTACTGTCAACACTACATACAGCAGTGTTGCTAGTATGCAATACATGATGCAGGGTTGCCATTACAAAATAAATGTAATGTTGTCAGAAGTGCATGCAAGCCGCAGTGTTGCCGCTACATACATATATATGATCATTATCTTCCCAACTTGACAATGATGGATCGATGGGTCAACGTAATTAAAACAGAGGATTATCATACTTCAATACCCAATTATGATATGTAAATATCAACAGAGGTTTACTTATCGATAACTATTCAATATTTCTCGATCCAGGACCATGTTATACAGGTTAAGCAGCCGAGAACACAACCCAACATGTTCTCCTTCAAGATCACTTGAACATTTAGGATGCTTCTTCTGGCAAGGCATTGTATGGTATAATTTGTTGTTCGGAGAAGCTGGCGGGGCAAGGGGAGGGGGGAGACGATCCCCATAGTGGGGTAGGTGACAACCATCCCCAGGGGGGGGGGGGGGGACCCCAGCGCGGATCCGGCAGCTGGTGGGGGAGGGAGATGCTTCAGCCAGCGACCTCTGGCAACGTGTATCGACTCAACAGGTGAGAGAAGCACGTCCCCCCCCACCCCCCACTCTCTCTCTCTCTCTCTCTCTCTCGTATCCTTTTTTTTCTTCCCTTTTTCTTCTTCCTCTTGATGTTCACTCCTTGAACTCTTTCGTCTGTTTTATATATATATATATATATATATATATATATATATATATATATATATATATATATATATATATATATATATATATATATATATATCAGTTTCACCAACAAGGACCATATATTCTATTTTCTTAAGTTGTAATTCACTTTCTGTGTGACCTCTCCACTTTTCTGTTCACCCCCACATCTAGTGCATGTCTAGGTACCCCCACATCTAGTACATGTCTAGGTACCACTACATCTAGTACATGTCTAGGTACCCCCACATCTAGTACATGTCTAGGTACCCCCACATCTAGTACATGTCTAGGTACCCCCACATCTAGTGCATGTCTAGGTACCCCCACATCTAGTACATGTCTAGGTACCCCCACATCTAGTACATGTCTAGGTACCCCCACATCTAGTACATGTCTAGGTACCCCCACATCTAGTGCATGTCTAGGTACCCCCACATCTAGTACATGTCTAGGTACCCCCACATCTAGTACATGTCTAGGTACCCCCACATCTAGTACATGTCTAGGTACCCCCACATCTAGTGCTACACACAGCCCATCCTCACACACAATTTACCAAAATTCATAATTTCATAAAAACAGAACATCAACCCTTGCCAGGCCAGCCAGTCCTCCACACACACACACACACACACACACACACACACTTGCAGTAATACTGGGGATTTCGCAGTACAGTGGTTAGCGTCGCTGACCACGTTTCACGCATGGGCCCAATCGGGTTCGAATCATGGTGGTGGTAGTCTCCCCACAGCCAAGCCAGCTGTAACTCCTCCCTCGGGGCTGGTCGATGAGTGTACACCGAGCTGAGGCTGCTGGTATGTGTGCACTTACCTAACTGTCCCATGTGGGGAGGGAGCGGAGCCTCATATGTACCACACTTGAATTATTGTATGTTGTACACATAAAGGCTGTGTCTTCTGTACTACGCATGTTGTGGACAGACTTCATATCTTTCCTATGTTTCTTACTTTCTTGTTCTGTCCCCTGGTTGTCCTATCCCTTCATCACTCAAGGAAATGGTCACTAAGTCATCGACTGTCTGTTTTACAAACGTTGTGATCACCTTAACTCTCACTCCTCCAAGATGGTACAAATTTAAGCCATTCCCTATACCCAACTGGAACCATCTGTGCTCACCTCCTCTGCACCTTCTCTACCAGCTCTTTCTGCTTCTGTAGCTCAGGTAAACAAACTTCAAACACATATTACTTTCAGCCAAATGAATAATGTAAACAATGTGTGTGTGTGTGTGTGTGTGTGTAGAGTAGATATGGTAAACAAGGTCGAGTCGAGGTAACATAGGCTTAATCCACTCTCTACGTCATCCCTAAACATTAATCATGTACATGCAACAGTAAACAGTCACACACACAACAACAACACAGAGAGGAACACAGAAATCAACAGACAAAGGCACAGACGGTTGGTCTGATCTATGACCTGACCTTTAAGAATTAAGGTCAAAGGTCACTCCATGGTCCAGCCTCAAGGGTCGTAGCTTGGTGGTCAAGATGTAAGTGTAAACTACAATTCAGATAATGTTAAATGTCTATGAATACAATCATCATTACCAATAATTACAATATCATAATTATACGTTATACATTATAATGTTCACTACATCCTAAGAATTATCAAAGGCAAATGTTTATGAAAATTATATTTTGACTATGAAACGATAAATTAATTTCAAAACAGAATAATTCTATGACAAGGACGAGAAAATATGAATATATTAATTTTCCTTACTGTTGGCATCTCTGATTCTCCCATGTTGTCTTCTGGCATCACATAAGTACAAGATGTCACACACACACACACACACACACACACACACACACACACACACACACACACACGGGGGGGGGGGTCGTGGGGCGTATTCTAATATAAAAACGATTGCAAAGAATTTCAGAGATTTTTTCTATAAGGAAAAGTACAGAAAAAATATTTCTAAGTTTTGCCATAAGTGAGAGCATAACAACTTAATCAAAATTGCTTCCAAGTTTCTGTACATCTTAAGATCAGAGAAGTAATGAACGAATTATGTACACATTACTGTACAACAGGTTAGGCATACTCTCACACATTAACATGTATTATATCTAACTAATACACAGGTATACATACATATATATATATATATATATATATATATATATATATACAGAGAGAGAGAGAGAGAGAGAGAGAGAGAGAGAGAGAGAGAGAGAGAGAGAGAGAGAGAGAGAGAGAGAGAGAGAGAGAGAGGGGGGGCACTGTATCACACACTGAGGTATACATATAGATGTGCCTCTTGTATGACACTCATACACAGGTATATACATACAAATCTCCGGCATCACATTAATACAAGATATACAACACATTTATCACACTAATACACAGGTATGAGTACATGCAAGGCTTTCGAATCACACTAACACACAAGTATACACATAGAGCCTTTATTACAGTAATACAGAATTATACATATACACATGGCTCCGCTATCACACTTGTACAGATATACACTATTCTTATAACACATGTATACATATACACATGGTTCTTGTATCATACAAACGCACAGGTATACATACACATGACCCCCTAATCACACAAATACAAAGGTATATATCCAGAACAGGCCAGGTTACAGTATCATGCCACTGTAGTTCGCATTATAAAAATACAGCAACTAATTAACCAGGGAAATGAAAGCAAAGATCAAGCTTACTGTGTGTGTGTGTGTGTACAAGCTGTGTGTAGCACAGACCTACGCTGCCTCACAGCAGTGTGCATCATGGGAGAGGAGTCACTGGGCACAGACAACTGTGCCACAGCTTTAGATTCCCTCCCAAAGAAGGTCACCGAGGGAGCCACACAGAAGACTCAGTATTACACGCAGCACAGGAAAACCATAACAGCAACCGTAACACAGCACAACAAAGATGAGAACAGATCACCACAGCATTACAGTGCAAAGTACCGCCACACCAGTACACACCACCACAGCAGCAGTACACAGTACCACAGCAGCAGTACACAGTACCACAGCAGCAGTACACAGCACCACAGCAGCAGTACACAGCACCACAGCAGCAGTACACAGCACCACAGCAGCAGTACACAGCACCACAGCAGCAGTACACAGCACCACAGCAGCAGTACACAGCACCACAGCAGCAGTACACAGCACCACAGCAGCAGTACACAGTACCACAGTAGCAGTACACAGCACCACAGCAGCAGTACACAGTACCACAGTAGCAGTACACAGCACCACAGCAGCAGTACACAGTACCACAGTAGCAGTACACAGCACCACAGCAGCAGTACACAGCACCACAGCAGCAGTACACAGCACCACAGCAGCAGTACACAGTACCACAGCAGCAGTACACAGCAACATGAACGTCTGTGTTGTCATAGTCTCCAGTTCTGATTATGCAAATAAGCAAGTACAGCATTTCTGAATGGCGGGTCGATGGTCAGATGAGGCAGGAGGCCCAGGAAGGAGAGGCACCGAGGCTGCTGCTGGCGAGGGACGGGAACATGTGTCATGAAGGAAGGTGAGACAAGTATGTGGAGGCGTCATCATGAAGGAAGGTGAGACAAGTATGTGGAGGCGTCATCATGAAGGAAGGTGAGACAAGTATGTGGAGGCGTCATCATGAAGGAAGGTGAGACAAGTATGTGGAGGCGTCATCATGAAGGAAGGTGAGACAAGTATGTGGAGGCGTCATCATGAAGGAAGGTGAGACAAGTATGTGGAGGCGTCATCATGAAGGAAGGTGAGACAAGTATGTGGAGGCGTCATCATGAAGGAAGGTGAGACAAGTATGTGGAGGCGTCATCATGAAGGAAGGTGAGACAAGTATGTGGAGGCGTCATCATGAAGGAAGGTGAGACAAGTATGTGGAGGCGTCATCATGAAGGAAGGTGAGACAAGTATGTGGGGGCGTCATCATGAAGGAAGGTGAGATAAGTATGTGGAGGCGTCATCATGAAGGAAGGTGAGACAAGTATGTGGGGGCGTCATCATGAAGGAAGGTGAGACAAGTATGTGGAGGCGTCATCATGAAGGAAGGTGAGATAAGTATGTGGGGGCGTCATCATGAAGGAAGGTGAGACAAGTATGTAGAGGCGTCATCATGAAGGAAGGTGAGACAAGTATGTGGAGGCGTCATCATGAAGGAAGGAGAGACAAGTATGTGGGGGCGTCATCATGAAGGAAGGTGAGACAAGTATGTGGAGGCGTCATCATGAAGGAAGGAGAGACAAGTATGTGGGGGCGTCATCATGAAGGAAGGAGAGACAAGTATGTGGGGGCGTCATCATGAAGGAAGGCGAGATAAGTATGAAGATGAAGGAAAGCTTCAGTGTGTGTCTGTGTTGATGTCTGTATGTGTGCCATGTTATCTGGCCGACATCCCTCACTCAAGCTACACTTCTGCAAAGTTTATAATAAATGTCTCGCCAAATAAGCAACGCCCCTGTACACGTCCTAGCAACCCAGCCCCCTGTGCTGTACACGTCCTAGCAACCCAGCCCCCTGTGCTGTACACGTCCTAGCAACCCAGCCCCCTGTGCTGTACACGTCCTAGCAACCCAGCCCCCTGTGCTGTACACGGCCTAGCAACCCAGCCCCCTGTGCTGTACACGTCCTAGCAACCCAGCCCCCTGTGCTGTACACGTCCTAGCAACCCAGCCCCCTGTGCTGTACACGGCCTAGCAACCCAGCCCCCTGTGCTGTACACGTCCTAGCAACCCAGCCCCCTGTGCTGTACACGTCCTAGCAACCCAGCCCCCTGTGCTGTACACGTCCTAGCAACCCAGCCCCCTGTGCTGTACACGTCCTAGCAACCCAGCCCCCTGTGCTGTACACGTCCTAGCAACCCAGCCCCCTGTGCTGTACACGGCCTAGCAACCCAGCCCCCTGTGCTGTACACGGCCTAGCAACCCAGCCCCCTGTGCTGTACACGTCCTAGCAACCCAGCCCCCTGTGCTGTACACGTCCTAGCAACCCAGCCCCCTGTGCTGTACACGTCCTAGCAACCCAGCCCCCTGTGCTGTACACGTCCTAGCAACCCAGCCCCCTGTGCTGTACACGTCCTAGCAACCCAGCCCCCTGTGCTGTACACGGCCTAGCAACCCAGCCCCCTGTGCTGTACACGGCCTAGCAACCCAGCCCCCTGTGCTGTACACGTCCTAGCAACCCAGCCCCCTGTGCTGTACACGTCCTAGCCCAGTGTGGTGTGTACATCCGGGTAAGAGCCCTATATACCTCTCTTCCATAATGTATAATGGGTGAGTTTTCTTGATTCTTCCATATGGAGCACATGTACAACCCACGGGTGGGATGGGCCTGAACACATGTACAACACATGGTTGTACTATAAATGTACAAACAGTAGTCTGATGATCATGTTATACAAGCAAGTGCTACAATGTTGTACAGATTGTACATTTCTGTACAAAACACGTATCAAAACCAAGTGGTTTATGTTTGGTCGTACTTACGTTTGCGTTGCTAGCTGGCAGTCATCCTGGAGTGGACGCTTAGGGCTCAAGTTCGCATGGTGATGGATGGTAATTTCAGCCGTATGGGCAGGTATGCCACAAGACAGTGTTACACTGGTGTGGGTTGCTACATGAGAGTTGTACACCCTCACTGTACCACATGGCCCTCACTGTACCACATGGCCCTCACTGTACCACATGACCCTCACTGTACCACATGACCCTCACTGTACCACATGGCCCTCACTGTACCACATGGCCCTCACTGTACCACATGACCCTCACTGTACCACATGACCCTCACTGTACCACATGGCCCTCACTGTACCACATGGCCCTCACTGTACCACCTGACCCTCACTGTACCACCTGACCCTCACTGTACCACATGACCCTCACTGTACCACATGGCCCTCACTGTACCACCTGACCCTCACTGTACCACATGGCCCTCACTGTACCACCTGACCCTCACTGTACCACCTGACCCTCACTGTACCACATGACCCTCACTGTACCACCTGACCCTCACTGTACCACCTGACCCTCACTGTACCACCTGACCCTCACTGTACCACATGACCCTCACTGTACCACATGACCCTCACTGTACCACATGACCCTCACTGTACCACATGACCCTCACTGTACCACATGGCCCTCACTGTACCACCTGACCCTCACTGTACGTACATTGTAGGTAGTGGCACACGTGCAAGGCTGAATTGTGTGTGTAAGTCAGGATACAAGAACATCAGACGTACGTGGGTACGGACAATGTACGTGGTCTATGACGTGCGAGAGTAACTCACGGTAGGAGTACAGACGGGGTAACAAGCGCAGGAGTAAGAATGGGGTAACACGTGCAGAAGGACGAGTTAACACGTGCAGAAAGGCGATGTAACTCACCTATGGGATTAAGGACGAGGTAACTCACGTGCATAAGTAAGGACGAGGTAACTCACGAGCATAGGTAAGGACGAGGTAACTCACGTGCATAGGTAAAGACGAGGTAACTCATGTGCATAGGTAAGGACGAGGTAACTCACGTGCATAGGTAAGGACGAGGTAACTCACGTGCATAAGTAAGGATGAGGTAACTCACGAGCATAGGTAAGGACGAGGTAACTCACGTGCATAAGTAAGGACGAGGTAACTCACGTGCATAAGTAAGGACGAGGTAACTCACGAGCATAGGTGAGGACGGGGTAACTCACGTGCATAGGTAAGGACGAGGTAACTCACGAGCATAGGTAAGGACGAGGTAACTCACGTGCATAGGTAAGGACGAGGTAACTCACGTGCACAGGTAAGGACGAGGTAACTCACGAGCATAGGTAAGGACGAGGTAACTCACGAGCATAAGGACGAGGTAACTCACGAGCATAAGTAAGGACGAGGTAACTCATGTGCACAGGTAAGGACGAGGTAACTCATGTGCATAGGTAAGGACGAGGTAACTCACGAGCATAGGTAAGGACGAGGTAACTCACGAGCATAGGTAAGGACGAGGTAACTCACGTGCATAGGTAAGGACGAGGTAACTCACGAGCATAGGTAAGGACGAGGTAACTCATGTGCATAGGTAAGGACGAGGTAACTCACGTGCATAGGTAAGGACGAGGTAACTCATGTGCATAGGTAAGGACGAGGTAACTCACGAACATAGGTAAGGACGAGGTAACTCACGAGCATAGGTAAGGACGAGGTAACTCACGTGCATAGGTAAGGACGAGGTAACTCATGAGCATAGGTAAGGACGAGGTAACTCACGAGCATAGGTAAGGACGAGGTAACTCACGAGCATAAGGACGAGGTAACTCACGAGCATAGGTAAGGACGAGGTAACTCATGTGCATAGGTAATGACGAGGTAACTCACGAGCATAGGTAAGGACGAGGTAACTCACGAGCATAGGTAAGGACGAGGTAACTCACGTGCATAGGTAAGGACGAGGTAACTCACGAGCATAGGTAAGGACGAGGTAACTCACGAACATAGGTAAGGACGAGGTAACTCACGAGCATAGGTAAGGACGAGGTAACTCACGTGCATAGGTAAGGACGAGGTAACTCACGAGCATAGGTAAGGACGAGGTAACTCACGAGCATAGGTAAGGACGAGGTAACTCATGTGCAAAAGTAAAGATGCGGTAACTCACGTGTGTGCAGCATGAGTCAGTAACTGAGGGGCAGGAGTTACTCACGTGCAGTTGAGGGTTGTAGGGCGGAGCAGGGGGCCCCAACACCAGTGGCAGTACAGCCTGACCCGTGGAAGATAATCAGTTAGTTAGTTCCAGTTACCTCTAACTACCAGTTATGTCTTAAAACCAATCATCAGTTAGTTCTGGTTAACTCTAACTACCAGTTATGTCTTAAAACCAATCATCAGTTAGTTCTAGTTACCTCTAACTACCAGTTATGTCTTAAAACCAATCATCAGTTAGTTCTAGTTACTTCTAACTACCAGTTGTCTTAAAACCAATCATCAGTTAGTTCTAGTTACCTCTAACTACCAGTTATGTCTTAGAACCAATCATCAGTTAGTTCTGGTTAACTCTAACTACCAGTTATGTCTTAGAACCAATCATCAGTTAGTTCTGGTTAACTCTAACTACCAGTTATGTCTTAAAACCAATCATCAGTTAGTTCTAGTTACCTCTAACTACCAGTTATGTCTTAAAACCAATCATCAGTTAGTTCTAGCTACCTCTAACTACCAGTTATGTCTTAGAACCAATCATCAGTTAGTTCTAGTTACCTCTAACTACCAGTTTATAACAAGTTATACTGTGGACACAAGCAAGGTTTATGGTCCTGATGGCCTCCATTCCCGTGTTCTGAAAGCGTGTGACTCTGAACTTGCACCTGTGCTTGCTCGTCTGTTCCGTTTCTATTCAAAAACCAAAACATTTCCTTCCCTTTGGAAGCGTGCTTTGATATATCCCATCATTAAGAAGGGTGATCGTTCTGACCTCTCTTAACTATCGTCCTAATGCTTTGACATCTGCCATTTCCAAAGTGTTTGAATCTCTCCTCAACTCCCAGATCTTTAGACACCTCGAGACTCAGTCTTCTCTTTGATCAACAGTATGGCTTCCGTAAGGCCAGATCCACTTACGATATTCTTTCCTATCTTGCTAATGTTTGGTTATCAGCCTTGAAAGATTCTCGGGAAATCTACATGTCAGTTTCAAAGGTATTTTTCTCTGTATGACACACATTTGTATGAACGTAATATGAACTGTAAGTGAAGATTAACGTGTGTGTGTGTGTGTGTGTGTGTGTGTGTGTGTGTGTGTGTGTGTGTGTGTGTGTGTGTGTGTGTAAGGTACATATATCACAGCACATGAGGTTCCTTTCATCTTTGATGTATATATCTACAATAACTTGAATATGTACTCAGAATTATAATGTAGAGGTCATGTTTCTTTACACAGTTTTGTGTACAACTTTCCCAGGTGTACAGGTGGGCGAGGCGCCTCACACTGTGTGTGTTATCAATGGTTGTACCTTGAAGGTGTCCACATATTATCATGGCAGATGTGCACTGGAGACTCATCAGGTTTTGACGCTACACTAACTGTACTTCTGTGCTGTACAGTAATTCTATGCTGTACAGTACTTCTGTGCTGTACAATACTTCTGTGTCTGCCTTTTTTTTCTAATAATTTTCCAGTAGAATGGCCACATCCTCCATCCCGTTTTCTAATAACGCTGTATCATTAATACAATCACAACCATCAGGCAAAATCTACCATTATAATTCAAGACTGAATAGATTATATACATGAGCAGAAGGAGGAAACTAAATTATTTAATGCAGATACAAGACATAATTATAGTAACTAATATCAATAAATAATTGAGCCAAACTGCTCATGATACACATAATGGCCACTAAACCTCGCTTACTACCTCACTCTAACAAGGAAAACTAACTTCACGAAAATAAGGAATATCTTCACCTGCCCTCAGTGGTCTTGCAAGACCAGCCACACGTGCAGGTACATGTACACGTACAGCCACACGTGCAGGTACATGTACACGTACAGCCACCCTTGAGCAGGACGGTACGACCCTTGAGCAGGACGGTACGACCCTTGAGCAGGGCGGTACGACCCTTGAGCAGGAGGGTACGACCCTTGAGCAGGAGGGTACGATCATGACGGTCTGGGGGTAGGCTCGTGCTCAAGGGTCGTCGTACCACAGGAGGTAGTGAAGGAGGTCGTGCGGGGTCGTCTCCTGACGTGAGCCGAGCATCATACATGATCATGACTGACAACAATAATACTGGTGTACACACACACACACACACACACACACACACACGGGTGTCGGCATAATACTTAGATTTGGCGGAATGACTGTTATGTTGTCCTGCTGCGGCAGTGAGTGAGTGAGTGAGTGAGTGAGTGAGTGAGAGTGGCATGTGAGAGGTGAGTCAGCAAGATGAGCATCTCTCCTCCACAGGGTCACCTCCTTGTGTTATTGTTGATGTTTACGGCCGATGCTTACGTCACGGCCGAGACCGATGACGTCAATGGTGGTCTTTGATTCTTACAGTGAATGGGCAGGCGTGGCAGACCTTACTACACTGGGCAGGCGTGGCAGACCTTACTACACTGGGCAGGCGTGGCAGACCTTGCTACACTGGGCAGGCGTGGCAGACCTTACTAGAATGGGCAGGCGTGGCAGACCTTACTACACTGGGCAGGCGTGGCAGACCTTACTACACTGGGCAGGCGTGGCAGACCTTGCTACACTGGGCAGGCGTGGCAGACCTTACTAGAATGGGCAGGCGTGGCAGACCTAGCTACACTGGGCAGGCGTGGCAGACCTTGCTACACTGGGCAGGCGTGGCAGACCTTGCTACACTGGGCAGGCGTGGCAGACATTGCTACACTGGGCAGGCGTGGCAGACCTTGCTACACTGGGCAGGCGTGGCAGACTGTAAGGTCTGGCCTTGATTGGTTCCTGGAGACCTTCATGTGGAGGGTCATTAAGGTCATAAGGTTGGGCTGTGTGACCCCGGCAGATGGACACACCTGCAGAATAACGTGGGGGGCGTGGGGCGGGTTCCATGCCATGTCCTCACATGTTGCCGCTCACGTCATCATAGTAAATACTATTACAGTCTACAACCCGTTCAACATCAGTGCTTCCTACAACCGTACAAGATCACAACATCTGAGATCTCTTCATCACATCTGTACAGTCTATACAGCAGCACAACATGTGTTCTGTACAACCGCACATCTGTACAACCTGTACACTGTTGTTGTCTCGTACATACGGCTCACTGGCAGCAAGTTCAGCTCCGTCTGGTAATGAGCTTCACTAATTAATATAATTAATAACATTCAACACACGGGGGGGGGAGGGGGACTTACAATAATAATAAAAGAATTCGTAGACCCAAACACTCCAGCTGACTCTACCATCGTAGTACGACTACGAGAATACGACTGTACGTCCAGCCAGGGGTCGCACACACGGACGCACGGTGGGGAAGACGGCAGCGGAGGCGTCGTAAGGAAGCTGATACGACAATGCTGGCCGTCGTAGAGGGTCATCTACGAGAGCAGGTCAAGTGTGGCGTGGCTCATGATGGGTCGATGATGACCGCCCGCCCGCCCGCAGACCCGCCCACAGGCCCGCCCACAGGTCCGCCCACAGACCCGCACGGAGACCCGCCCGCAGACCCGCCCACAGGCCTGCCCACACACCCGCCCACAGGTCCGCCCGCAGACCCGCCCACAGGCCCGTCCACAGGTCCGCTCGCAGACCCGCTCACAGGCCTGCCCGCCACACATACATCTGATGGAGATGTTGGGGGGGTAATTCTCCCCCCCCCCCCGCTATAAACTCACTATGTAACCTCCGTCACAGTATTTCCTATAGCACACAACAATCACCTTTGCTACGTCATCAATCATCATAAACGACTGACACGCCGTTTTCTTCGCCAATGTCTCCACACCCATCACAGAAATATATTTCTGAGCTAAACATAACATGAGAACGTATTCAGTATCTTGTACTTAATGTCACTCGTTCGTTTAGGGCGACTTTACTACCATGAGCTACAACATCCTGACCCATACGACTTTAGATTCCTGTGATAATACGACTTACTTCATTTACGTTTACTCAAATAAATAATGAACGTTATGACTAATGATCATCCTACTTGTTCATTATTTAACAATCATATAACCAAACTTCACAACCTTACTGGCTAGACCCAGGCTACAACAACGGTTACCACACACACACACACACCTACATGTGTACCATACATTGTTCTATAAAGGTAAATAATAATAATAATATCATCATCATCATCATCATAATAATAACAATAATAATAATAATAATAATAATAATAATAATAAATCGTCCACACTAATTTCAAGAACATACATATACGTATATTCAGCAACATACCAACTCCTATATTCCTAATATAAACCAGTGTATCTACCCAGTATACATAAACACATGTACGTATACATATATACACATGTACGTGTATGTATACAAATGTACGTATATATGTGCAAATGTAGGTATACATATATAGACATCTACGTATATATGTACAAATGTAGGTATACATATATGCACATGTACGTATTTCTATGAGTCCACGGGGAAAATGAAACATGATAAGTTCCCAAGTGCACTTTCGTGTAATAATCACATCATCAGGGGAGACAAAAGAGATAAATATAACAGTCAGTTGATATACATCGAAGAGACAAGCTAGGACGCCACTTGGTAAACATGTGATTGGACAATCACATGTTTACCAAATGGCGTCATATACTTGATCAAGCGCAAAATTGTGAACCTTTCTAACATGTACGTATATATACACATGTACGTATACATATATACACATGTACGTATATATTATAAGTAGTGAACGAAGTATGTGGAGTGTCAGGTTGACCTGACCTGCAAGCTGGAGCGTGCTGACATACTGAAACACGATGACTGATAACCGTAGACTGGAGGCCATGTTAACTCTCTCTCTCTCTCTCTCTCCACATAAACACACGCCCCCCATGAAACAAAGGCACATGTCACCCCCTCCCGCAAGCGGCCAAAGTGTGTGTGTGTGTGTGTGTGTGTGGGGGGGGGGGCTGTCTGACCGTTGGACGCGACGGTCGACCGCTGGATCAGCTGCTCTCGCCTCTGACCCCTCGTCAAGGGTCAGGTCAAGGGGCGGGTCACCACAGGCCAGGGTTGTGCCACTAGTTCAACTTATCAGAACTACTGGTCTTCATTAAGACATTATCAATACTTACATATAAATACCTATGAAGAACATCATCACATTATATATATATATATATATATATATATATATATATATATATATATATATATATATATATATATATATATGAGATACAGAAGCTATCTGGCCATCGCAAACCCTCCCTCTCAGGTTCTGTCTAGTTCCATTCCATGGACCACAAGTGAGCGTGGTGCAGGAGTTAGCGTGGCTTCCCATAAATCACTGGGCCACGAACACAATCCCGGACGGGGAATTTGGCTCAAAGCCAACTCAGCTGTTCATCCCTCCACTGGCCTGGTCGATGAGTAGGAACGAGGTGTGTGTGTGTGTGTGTGTGTGTGTGTGTGTGTGTGTGTGTGTGATCTTAGATAAAGTACATAATACCAGGAGGTAACCATAGTAACAAAAAACAATATACACATCCAAGTTACAGAGCAGTACAGCAGCAGGACAATATACACATCAAGTTACAGAGCAGTACAGCAGCAGGACAATATACACATCCAAGTTACAGAGCAGTACAGCAGCAGGACAATATACACATCAAGTTACAAAGAAAGTTACCGGGGAGAAGTATGCTCCCCATGTGACAACAGGGGAGATCGATATATACACCCCAGGTTAAAGAACACTACAGGAGCGGAGAAATATGCTTCCTGTAGTGTACAGGAGCATGGCTACAGAGAGCAATATAAACACTACATCAAGAGCAGTATAGCACAACACAGCAACACACACAGCAGTATAGCAACACAGCAATATAGCAACACACAGCATCTGACACAGCAGTATAGCAACACACAGCATCTAACACAGCAGTATGGGTAAGATCAACAACACAAGGTAGACCTTCCATGTCTTCCGATGTTTATAATGATTATGACATGACTCACCGAGCATGAGCCACATGGTATATATGACCTGGTCAACCAATACATTACCAATATCAACTATATTCACACAAATATATTGTTACACTTGGCTACAATACCTTATATATATATATATATATATATATATATATATATATATATATATATATATATATATATATATATATATATATAACTATTCATCTCTAATGCCCATGCCATCCAGTTTTGAATTCATATAATTCTGAAATGCAAATTTTTGAACAAATTGTGAGCGGTGTTATTGTATATGGGACGCCAGAGAATCATCATACAGAGAAGATGTTTCACTTGTTTCTTCTCTATATCATTCTTACTGCAGCTACACTAACTCATCCAACACACCAGTTATATACACTGGTTAAAGTCCTCACTATGACCACCACTTGGTATGGTCTGCACCTAGTACTAAGACAGTAGAAGACCACCAGACCACCGTCTGCACCTAGTACTGAGACAGTAGAAGACCACCACACCACCTGGTATGGTCTGCATCTAGTACTTTGACAGCAGAAGACCACCACACCACCTGTATGGTCTGCACCTTGTGTGTTCAGTCGGTTCGGTTGACCAACTCAAATGATGACATTAAACAAAGTCATCAGATGATGTACGCAGACCATTCAATTAGAATGGTGATTACCAACTTGGCTCACATTATAACATACCAAGACATAAACCAGCACAATGTAATACCACAACCAGCTGTCCTGGTCGACAGTACAGCTGGCCACCAGCTAATGTGTTCACTATACAACAAACAACTGTACAGTACAATATGGTGATCATTCTGTGTTACATTCATCAACAAATGAGCATTACTGTACCAAGCTATAGCCAGGGTCACAACAGACAGTAATAAGCAGAACACCTTTGTACATTACTGTACATCTGGAGCAGTAATTGTACCAGATCTGCACATCTACAGCAGTCATTGTACTAGATTTGTGCACCTACAGCAGTGATTGTACCAGTCTGAACACTCATGCGTGGTACAGATCATGGCTGTACACAATCATCATTGTTGTACTGAAGTGTTCACTGCAGCGCAGCCCTCCGTACCACTGTTCACTGTGGCACAGTATTGTGCGCTAATGTTCACTGTGGCACAGTATTGTGTGCTAATGTTCACTGTGGCACAGTATTCTGTGCTAATGTTCACTTTTGTGCAATGATGCGTGCATTCACTGCTGTCACGTATCAAATATCACTTCATATCACTGTTGAGAATTGGAGATTAACGTTAACTGCTAAAGTACTGACAGCAATTCAATGTTCAATAGTTTACAGTTGTTAGCACTTTTCACTGTTCTTAGTACTGAGTAGCATTGTTCACCATAACAGAGGGCTGGGTAGCAATGTTCAGAAGTCTAGGTAGCACCGTTCACTGCTAGAGAGAACTCATTACAACTGTTCACTGCTAAAGAAAACTCGGTAGAGCTGTCTACTGATATAGAAAACTTGGCCGCACTGTTCACTGCCATAAAAAACTGGGTAGCACTGTTCACTACTATAGAAAGCTGAGCAACAATGTTCACTGCTTTGGAAAGCTGGGTAGTATTTAACTGGTACAGAGAACTGGGCAGCACTGCTCACTGGTACAGGGAAGTGAGTGGCACGTTTCACTGCTGCAAAGAACTGGGTTGGGCTTTTCATTGTTAAAGACAACTGGGTAACACTTCACTGATACAGAAACCTAAGTAGTACTTCACTTGCATAGTGAACTGGGTATCACTGTTCACTGTTATAGAGAACTAGGTAGCACTGTTCACTGTTATAGAGAACTGGGTAGCACCGTTCACCGTTATAGAGAACTGGGGAGCACTTACACTGTTATAGAGAAATGGGTGGCATTGTTCGTTATAAAGAACTGGGTAGCACTGTTCACTGTTATAGAGAACTGGGTGGCGGTGTCCACTGTTATATAGAACTGGGTAGAACTGTTTACTGTTGTAGAGAACTGGGTATCGTTGTTCACTGCTATAGAGAACTGGGTATCACTGTTCACTGTTACAGATAACCATTCACTGTAGCTTTGTAATTCATGATTTAGATTCAATTTGTCGTGGGCGGTAGAAGGAAAGATCACTGCATTTTAAATCTACCAGAACTTGTTCTCCACGTGACTTCTGAACAGCAGTGACAACAATAAATAGTATTAAACAGGTTCTGTTTATGTAGTATATAACTACACTACCAAACGTACGATGAACTCAAATCGTCAACTCGACAAAAGCAAATCTAAATTTTCCTTGATGAAGAACAGCATCATTGTGAAGCATAACACAAGCCAGTTTTCACCAATCACCAATGAACCAATCATGGGAATATTGGCGTAAGCACAAGTTATCACTAAACCTCTGTATTTCTTAATAGATAAAAATTCTCTATATCGTAATATTATACAAATATATGAAAAACGTAAATACGTTATATATATATATATATATATATATATATATATATATATATATATATATATATATATATATATATATATAAAAACCCTGGAGAAAGAATAGGTTTAAACCAAATTCAATATATGCTTGGGGGTGTCATGGTTTTGAGGGAGGATAGGGTTGCTGGTCGAGGGAGAGATGCCGCGTGCCAAGGACAGAGGCCGGAGCCGGAGCGTCAGTTGGCACGGTAAATGTCACAAGCAGGAACGGTGTAGCAGGATGGCATCATAGCAGTGTGGGTCTGTATGTAGCAGGAGCAGCACGGAGATCAACACACATACTCACACGAGTTCCAACAGGCTCGCCACGGAGCCTATCTTTGCTGGCAAATAAGCGCTGCGAGCAACGACAGCTACCCTGGTTTAGTCCCTCTCTCGCATGGCGCGCTTGCCGATACCTCACAGTAAATAACGAAAAGTAAATAAAAACTAAAAAAAAAAAATCTGTTGAGGTGTATGACTGGAGGCACAAGAGATACAGCCTCCCTCTTTCGGGGCCAGGCTCACACTGGCCGCCCGCGTCCCACCATGTTGCTGTACCTACCTGCCGCCACCACTGTTGCCACCTGCACGTTCATCCATTTTCCCGCCCACATTGCCTTTACTCCATTACTCGTCCTACATGAACACCATATTGTCCATCATGCAACCACATAATCCACCGGTCTGTTAACACACTACATCCAAGGTTTATCGTTCAGGTTTATACAGGACACTAGAGCACGATGGGTGACCCGCTGCCCAGGAGGAAAACAAGAAAAAAAAAAGAAAGGATTACCCGCTCTTAAGGTTGTGATGCTTATCTTGCAGCAGCCTAGCACTGCGAGCTGCCTCCTCCTCCTCCTCCTCCCGGCTCTTATCTCCCGCGTGAGATGTGGCACCCGGGTGGGTGAGGGGAGGAGGGAGGCTTCCTCCAAGTGTCAACTGTGTGTGTCGTGACCTTGCATGACCTAGCCTGCCATGCGGGGCTACCTCTGCTGTACCAGTAGGTGTACAGTGCCAGCTGAAGCCTAACATGGTCGCGGGGCTTCTCTAGCCAGGCTACTATCTATGATACCAGGTGATACCTGTCTGTACCAGGTCATACATGACCTCTGACCCCCCCCCTCTCTCTCTCTCTCTCTCTCTCTCTCTCTCTCTCGAGAGAGAGAGAGAGAGAGAGAGAGAGAGAGAGAGAGAGAGAGTACCATGTAAACATACTTGGACAACATACATGACTACATCATTATCGCTTATATAACGCATACCACAGCTTCGGTTACATACAAAATTTATTGTATTAATTACTAAATATCACAAGAGAATGAGGAGAGCAATGTCAAATTCTGGAGAAATTTCAGGAAATTATCATATGAAATAAAGATACACTGCAAAATATGAAGAAACTTATCTACAGTAGTGAAGAAAACTGAAGAAAGGATTTAATACAGTGGACAGACGCTAGGATGGTGGGACCACGTGGCTAGTGATGGTGGGGCTAGTGATGGTGGGGCTAGTGATGCTGGGGCTAGTGATGGTGGGGCTAGTGATGGTGGGGCTAGTGATGGAGTGGTTAATGACGGAATTAGCTGGTGATTGGGGTGATGGTGGGGGGAATGGGCGTGGGTTCACTATTGAGCAGGTTCCGATGTTATGATTATAAATAGCCTTACCTTCACCTGGCTGATCCTACCTCATCCATCACGCTCCTGCCTCACCCATCACGCTCCTCCACCTGTACGCTCATCTCATCCATTACGCTCCTGCCTCACCCATCACGCTCCTGCCTCACCCATCACGCTCATCTCACCCATATGCTCCTGCCTCACCCATCACGCTCCTGCCTCACCCATCACGCTCCTGCCTCACCCATTACGCTCCTGCCTCACCCATCACGCTCCTGCCTCGCCCATCACGCTCATCTCACCCATATGCTCCTGCCTCACCCATATGCTCCTGCCTCACCCATCACGCTCCTGCCTCATCCATTACGCTCCTGCCTCACCCATCACGCTCCTGCCTCACCCATCACGCTCCTGCCTCACCCATATGCTCCTGCCTCACCCATCACGCTCCTGCCTCACCCATCACGCTCCTACCTCACCCATATGCTCCCGCCTCACCCATATGCTCCTGCCTCACCGGGTGCATCACGCTCCTGCCTCGCCCATCACGCTCATCTCACCCATATGCTCCCGCCTCACCCATATGCTCCTGCCTCACCCATCACGCTCCTGCCTCGCCCATCACGCTCATCTCACCCATATGCTCCCGCCTCACCCATATGCTCCTGCCTCGCCCATCACGCTCCTGCCTCACCCATTACGCTCCTGCCTCGCCCATCACGCTCATCTCACCCATATGCTCCTGCCTCACCCATATGCTCCTGCCTCACCCATATGCTCCTGCCTCACCCATCACGCTCCTGCCTCACCCATTACGCTCCTGCCTCACCCATCACGCTCCTACCTCACCCATCACGCTCATCTCACCCATATGCTCCTACCTCACCCATCACGTTCCTGCCTCACCCATCACGCTCCTACCTCACCCATCACGCTCCTGCCTCACCCATCACGCTCATCTCACCCATATGCTCCTGCCTCACCCATATGCTCCTGCCTCACCCATCACGCTCCTGCCTCATCCATTACGCTCCTGCCTCACCCATCACGCTCCTGCCTCACCCATCACGCTCCTGCCTCACCCATATGCTCCTGCCTCACCCATCACGCTCCTGCCTCACCCATCACGCTCCTACCTCACCCATATGCTCCCGCCTCACCCATATGCTCCTGCCTCACCCATCACGCTCCTGCCTCGCCCATCACGCTCATCTCACCCATATGCTCCCGCCTCACCCATATGCTCCTGCCTCACCCATCACGCTTCTGCCTCGCCCATCACGCTCATCTCACCCATATGCTCCCGCCTCACCCATATGCTCCTGCCTCACCCATCACGCTCCTGCCTCACCCATTACGCTCCTGCCTCGCCCATCACGCTCATCTCACCCATATGCTCCTGCCTCACCCATATGCTCCTGCCTCACCCATATGCTCCTGCCTCACCCATCACGCTCCTGCCTCACCCATTACGCTCCTGCCTCACCCATCACGCTCCTACCTCACCCATCACGCTCATCTCACCCATATGCTCCTACCTCACCCATCACGTTCCTGCCTCACCCATCACGCTCCTACCTCACCCATCACGCTCCTGCCTCACCCATCACGCTCATCTCACCCATATGCTCCTGCCTCACCCATCACGCTCCTGCCTCACCCATTACGCTCCTGCCTCACCCATCACGCTCCTGCCTCACCCATCACGCTCCTGCCTCACCCAACACGCTCCTGCCTCACCTGTACGCTCCTGCCTCACCCATCACGCTCCTGCCTCTCTCCCGGGCGACGTAAGGGTCGAGACTTGCGTCACACCAACACAACTCTCACATGATGACTGTACTGTTGGTAAACAAGCAGCGGGAGGCTTGGCACGACAGGCAACCAGCGCTCCTCACCCATACATCCACCACACACGGATGACGGTAATAATAATAATAATAATAATAATAATAATAATAATAATAATAATAATAATTATTATCATTATAATTATAATAACATCTTTACTCTGTGTGTGTACCAGGTTCTTACCTTATGTATACACAATACACACACACACACACACACACACTAGTTCAAGCCAAGTAACGTAAACTCAGATGTATAAGTAAGTTCACTTACAGTTAAGTATCAGTATGGGAAATGCTCTGTCCTCTTACGTCATTCATTCATAGAATTATGTGAAAACAATGTATTTCCAGACACTTTACATGGTAATATCATATGGTACAGACATGTTCATGACATTCTTTGTTTGTGGCCCATTGATAAAGATGAAAATTAATTTCTAAACAATCTCAATTCCATGGTTTACTCCGGGACGCTTCACATGCACTGGTTTACTCCACTGACAGCACGTCGACCCCTGTATATCACATCGTTCCAATTAACTCTATCCCGGGCACGCCCTGCATACTTCTGCATGTTCAAGCCCCGAACGCTCAAAATCTTTTTTACTCCATTAATTTGTTTTCCCAGTTCACCTCGTACCCTCCACCTCTGACACATTTCGTTAAGGCTCTTGTGAGGAGTGTTCACCACCCCGCCCGTCGTCCACCCAGGCATCGCCGTCTGATCCCGCTTCTCACGTGACATGCCAAACGCTGGTTCATACTTTAAATGTAGACATCTAATTGATTTTTGATCTACTTTTCTAACGTTGTACTGACTATGGTCACCAGAGAGACCAGTCTGTGCTTCCACGGATCATCTTGCTATACATCTACTCCCCCGGCACTCTCTCCACCGACATCTTCAACACCATCATCTTCACACACTGTGTCATCCTGGGTCTTATCTGGTTGTCTCACAGCTGTACATGACCTCCTCCCTATCCCACCTCGCTGGTACTTGGGTTGTGCCGTCTTACATTGTGTGTGTGTAGCGTCCAGGAGTATATATATATATATATATATATATATATATATATATATATATATATATATATATATATATATATACATTCTTTCTTTCAAACTATTCACCATTTCCCGCATTAGCAAGGTAGCGTTAAGAACAGAGGACTGGGCCTCTGAGGGAATATCCTCACCTGGCCCCCTTCTCTGTTCCTTCTTTTGGAAAAATTAAAAAAAAAAAAAGAGGGGAGGATTTTCAGCCCCCCGCTCCCTCCCCTTTTAGTCGCATTCTACGACACGCAGGGAATACGTGGGAAGTATTCTTTCTCCCCTCTCCCCAGGGATATATATATATATATATATATATATATATATATATATATATATATATATATATATATATATATCATATACAATATTTGTCATTCACAAGTCCTGCTTGTGTGCTCGAGTATAAACATGTCCCAAGATAAATCTTATATGTCATACATATGATCATTGTGAACACTGAAGAATACTAAAATTGTACATTATCAGGTGCACTGTGGTCGCTGCACACACTGGCTGGCTGGGCAGGAGGAGAGTGAATGAGTTTGTAGTCACTACATATGCTGTGACGTGACGCACAGTTTATGCAGCGAGCATATGACGTCAATGAGCCAGTAGTAAACAGCTTGAGTCGCTTTACTCAGTCGATTTTCCGCAAGTTGTGCTGACGTAGTCGGGTGACGTCACAGAAGGGGGAGGAGCCCGGCCTGCCGCCGACTCCTCCCACCGGTCGCCTCTTCTTGCTCCTCATGCATTGTTTTGCCTTATAAACCTGGCTGTTTCCTGCGCTTCCTCCCTCCCTCCTTCTTTACTTAATCCCTTCAGTACGACCAAGTAACCATTTAATTATTAGTTCTTAGAAAAGTCAGCACATCAACTTGAGTCATTCAGCAAGAAAACCTTGAATTTTCAGTATGATAATCTGGTTCGTTAGTACGATAGTCAACCGTTGCGTACAACCTTGAGTACTATTCTTTACCCCCTGAGTACGATGACTATTCTCCATAGTGAACAGCGATACACTGTCGTACTCAAGATGTTACGGCACGTTCCCGGTCTTCATTACAGGACAACAACTTCAAATCCAAACTTACAGTCCTGTTAGTCACACGTCATTATGTACGTACAGTTTGGTGTTGTACCTGGGAAAGACATATGACAGATGACCCTTTGACCCACGTCTCGGTTATCTATGTACGTTCCCCTGCCAACAGTAACAACAAGCTCTAGTGTTGACGTCCAAGGCTAAAGGTGTGTGGTTCATCGTGCGTGTGAAGGTCCGCGCCAGGCAGGAACCTCAGCCCTTACAGTGTTGATAATGATGCCACATGTTAACACACGGGTCAGGTTAATACCATGATAAGCAAGACAACTAACAATACAACCATTACATGGGGAACAGCGCCCCGATCACGTGACGCCAACAAGCCAGGGATAAGGGAGCCTCTATGTGATCATCAATTATCAATGGGGAACCCACGAGAGAATGTCTTGAGGAAGCAGTCACCTGTGATATACATCTCGTTTTCATACAATGTTCGTGATTATTCGAATCCAGAAAATGGGAATAATATCCCGAGAGACGAGAGGACGAGAGAGGTATTAGAAAACGGGACATTAGACCTTAGAGTTAATAAATAACATTCAGAAAATGGGCTCACAATGTAGTGTTACAACTAGAAAATCGAGAACTAAAAAATAAATGTAATAATCTTGTAAACATTAAATATAACGTTACGAATGTCATGTACGAAAACAACGAAATAGGGAGAAAACATTGAATGGAGAAAACGGGAAAATATGAAAGTTGATAATTGAGGATAAACTAAACTACCGACATAATAATCTCAAGTGTAACACTAATATATATATATATATATATATATATATATATATATATATATATATATATATATATATATATATATCATACTTTGTCGCCGTCTCCCGCGTTAGCGAGGTAGCACAAGGAAACACGAAAGAATGACCCAACCCGCCCACATACACATGTATATACATACGTCCACTACGCACATATACATACCGAGACATTTCAACGTATACATACATAT
The DNA here is from genome assembly GCF_036320965.1 of Panulirus ornatus. Lineage (NCBI taxonomy): Eukaryota > Metazoa > Arthropoda > Malacostraca > Decapoda > Palinuridae > Panulirus > Panulirus ornatus. The sequence continues at coordinate 27,700,799 of NC_092255.1, read as the reverse complement.
ACAAATACAGACATTTACATATATACACATGTACATAATTAATACTGTCTGTCCTTATTCATTCCTGTCGCCACCTCGCCACACATGAAATGACAACCCCCTCCCCCCACATGCACGAGGCAGCACTGGGAAAAGACAACAAAGGCCACATTCGTTCACACTCAGTCTCTAGCTGTCAAGTAATAATGCACCGAAACCACAGCTCCCTTTCCACATCCAGGCCCCAAAAACTTTCCATGGTTTACCCCAGACGCTTCACATGCCCTGGTTCAATCCAGTGACAGCACGTCGACCACGGTATGTCACATCGTTCTAATTCACTCTATTCTTTACACGCCTTTCACCCTCCTGCATGTTCAGGCCCCGATCACTCAAAATCTTTTTCACTCCATCTTTCCACCTACAATTTGGTCTCCCTCTTCTCGTTCCCTCCCTGCAGTAGTTGCTGTAGTAAACATTACCAACCCTTGCTGCCTCCTTAATGATGAATGTATTGTACCACCATCAATAATGATGTACCATCAATTCTTTTTCATATTTCGCGAAACTTTTTTGTTTGACAATAGACGTGACCTGCCAGCCCCCGGCCTGATGTACGTACACACTGTACACCAGATCACGTGACCTCCCACCCTACATCCCTACCATGACCGACACCCCCCCCCACCTGACCCACAGAAAATGGTCCCCCACAAACACTGGTCGGTCTGGCCTGAGAGCCACAGACCACGTTGATTATACAGACCAGGTTAACAGACAGACCGCGCGCCGGGGGCAGGAGACGGGCTGACTGTAGCACAGACAGACAGACAACACAACAGACCACCTAGGAACGCGAGGGAACACACAGGTGTACAATTCTCTGTACATACCTGAGACACATGTACGTACACCACACGTACAACAACAGAAGGTACATATAAAAACAACTGCAAAAAGGAAAAAGAGGAAACCCAGACACTTCAGCAGACAACACACATACCAAGACAGACAGATGAGCATATAGTTACGAGTAAGAGAGAGAGAGAGAGAGAGAGAGAGAGAGAGAGAGAGAGAGAGCACGACATATAATTCTTATATTGTAACAGACAACACAAGAATTTCAGGAAAGATATTGCCATAGACACAAATACTTCACGACAACTAGACAAAAGCAAACACAGACATCACATTCAACAAATACACAAACACAAACACCACAATAGACAGAGGATACAGACAGAGGTAGACAGACGAGAACACAGACTGGGGGAGACACAGCAATGCAGGGAGCAGCTGCTGACGTCACTGGTGACGTCGGCACCCGAGTCCTCTCCTCTACTTAAAACTGACCAAGGATGATGTGTCCCTGGTGAGGTAACATCCGGGGATGATGTGCCCCTGGTGGGGTAACACCCGGGGATGATGTGCCCCTGGTGGGGTAACACCAGGGGATGATGTGTCCCTGGTGAGGTAACATCCGGGGATGATGTGCCCCTGGTGGGGTAACACCCGGGGATGATGTGCCCCTGGTGGGGTAACACCAGGGGATGATGTGCCCCTGGTGGGGTAACACCAGGGGATGATGTGCCCCTGGTGGGGTAACACCCGGGGATGATGTGCCCCTGGTGGGGTAACACCCGGGGATGATGTGCCCCTGGTGGGGTAACACCCGGGGATGATGTGCCCCTGGTGGGGTAACACCAGGGGATGATGTGCCCCTGGTGGGGTAACACCAGGGGATGATGTGCCCCTGGTGGGGTAACACCCGGGGATGATGTGCCCCTGGTGGGGTAACACCAGGGGATGATGTGCCCCTGGTGGGGTAACACCCGGGGATGATGTGCCCCTGGTGGGGTAACACCAGGGGATGATGTGCCCCTGGTGGGGTAACACCCGGGGATGATGTGCCCCTGGTGGGGTAACACCAGGGGATGATGTGCCCCTGGTGGGGTAACACCAGGGGATGATGTGCCCCTGGTGGGGTAACACCCGGGGATGATGTGCCCCTGGTGGGGTAACACCAGGGGATGATGTGCCCCTGGTGGGGTAACACCAGGGGCCCTTGAGCAGGAGGGCGGGACGACCCTTGAGCAGGAGGGCGGGACGACCCTTGAGCAGGAGGGCGGGACGAGGCAAGTGTAGGTAGGATGAATGACAGGAGAAATCATCAATATGTACAGGCAAGTGTGGTGGTATACAGATGGCCGGCCATCATTATGATCCTATGTATATAACAAAGTAGAAGGCAGTAGTATGAGGTACAGGACACAGGTATAAGGAACAAGTATAAGGTAGTCATGTACGGGGCGGGTGTATGGATGTATCTTTCCCAGGATGGTCTTGCACGAGTCCCTACATAACATGTACACATAAACATCTACTAACAAGGTTGTAACCCTCACACACCTAATGTCTCCCCTCACACCACGTGCACTGACGCCGACCTGGGATGTGTGTGTGTGTGTGTGTGTGTGTGTGTGTGTGTGTGTGTGTGTGTGTGTGTGTGTGTGTGTGTGTTTGGTACATATATGTAAAGTATAAAGACAGGACAACTCGAGTGTCAAACTGTCTCCTTGTGAGACAGACACAGTAATGAGACATTGTGTCTGGTGACACACAGTGGGCCAACATTCACGTTCACGTCGGCTGAAGCAGTACAGCTCACCCGTCCACATCCCACATGAGGTCAATAAACTCTACGTCTTAGGTCAGGTCACCTCCCCTTATCAATGAAGCACAAGCACATAATAGAGAAGGTCCAGAGGAGGGCAACAAATATGATACCAGAATGAAGAAAGATGAGTTACAGAAAATGGCCAACTTGGAAGAGAGAAGAATGAGGAGTGACCTGATCAAAACATTTAAGATTTTCAAACATCGTGGACAGTGAACGCTTCTTCAAGAGATGTGGGGGACAGAACAACCAGAGAACATAACATGAAGCAAGAAACTTGTTTGAAAACATGTGAATCATTTTCATTATGACATATACACGAGTGCAGGATATATGGAAGAGAACCACCCACGACATGTTTAATGGACACAACCTACACAATATCATGCTGTATGACACACTGTGCACGACATCAGGCCCCACCAGCGTACAACTCCCTCCCCCGTACTGCACACACGAAGACTGAACCTATGTGATGTTTATCCACATGACACATACTTTAATACTGTATGATAGCACAGCCCCATTCCTCTCCCAAGCTCACACACCCTCCCCATTCCTCTCCCAAGCTCACACACCCTCCCCATTCCTCTACCACGCTCACACACTCTCCCCATTCCTCTGCCACGCTCACACACTCTCCCCATTCCTCTGCCACGCTCACACACCCTCCCCATTCCTCTCCCAAGCTCACACACCCTCCCCATTCCTCTCCCACGCTCACACACCCTCCCCATTCCTCTCCCACGCCCTCCCCATTCCTCTGCCACTCTCACACACCCTCCCCAATCCTCTGCCACGCTCACACATGCTCCCCATTCCTCTCCCCTCCCTCAGACTCGTCCAAATCCTCTGGTGTTGATCCCGAGTCTGGCCACAGGCCGGCCTCTGCCCGTGGTTCACCTCTAACATTTCTGGTGCACATCCCTGTTACTCATCCCAGCCCAGGATCACACCACCCCCTCCCCTCCCCTCCACGGTCTCTGTGGCTGTATGCTGCACTATGCTGTGTGTATGTTACTGTATGCAGCACTATGCTGTGTGTATGCCACTGTATGCAGCTCTATGCTGTGTGTATGTCACTCTATGCTACACTATGCTGTGTGCATGTCAAGCTATATAATGCCGTATGCTGTGCTATGTCAGGCTATATGCTGCAGCATGCTATCTGTATATCAGGTTGCATGCTGCACTTTGCTAATCACAAGGCAGCAAACAAAGAACAACCAGGCTATAAGATAATTTCAAATTGTTACACACACACAACCAGCATTACTGTAATACGTCAGAAAGCAATATATATAAATCATCATTAGTTTCTTCGTGTCCTGATCTTTTTTCAAATTACAGAAATACATGAAAAATATCTGGCAGTCATTGTTAACTGTCTGTCTGTCTATGAGTCAGTATGTTTGTCTGTCTGTGAGTCTGTGTAGAGTTACACTTGGTACCGTGGGATTCACAACAACATACTGAAGTCTCGTGTGTGGTGGGTGAGCCTATCTCAGCGAGGTCGTACTATAACTACTCACACATCAAGATATCCGACCATGTAATACATCTGCAGCTTGCATGACAGGTAACACATTACCTCACACACACTACCGCCTGACCCCACCCCCACCACTGGTCATGCGGGTCGTACACTATCCTATAATGACAATAATTACCTCACTCATTATTAATGACGACTACGACCCTTTACATATAGTACGATTCTTGCAAAAGCAAGCAATTTTGTTTACCTACCTATAACAACGGTAATGGCCACTTGCGGATGGGTCTGGTTAATCACAGTTCGTATGTAAGGCCAAAGGTGATTGGTCAAGGATGAGATTACGTCATGCATATCAAGCAAGGACGTTGACTGGCTGGCGAGTATGTAAGTGTGAACGTTCGCATGTAAACCCGACAGTGGTTGGCTGCCAAATCCGTTGATGGTTTGTCAGTCTAGCGGTGATTGGTTCTTACTATTGTTCTGTAAGCCCAGCGTTCATTGGTCGTTAAAGGCAATACTGTTTTGTAAGCCCGACGTTGAATAGCTGTTAAATCCAATGTTGGCTTTGGTTGCGACCCTCAAGCAGGACGGGACTAAATAAGTTTTTGTTGAACAGTCATTTGGAGAAAATATATAAATTTACTAGATTTTCAGAAAACATCATCACTTACGTTACGTTAGTTTGGAGATGAGGACCATGCTAAGACTAGCGTGTGTCCTGCAGGGATGGGGCAAGAATACTAATATACATAGCATCATACACTTTATACATACTTCAGATCCACGACTGAAATTGCTTGCACCTCCGTACATAAATACATTACATACGTACATACATACATTATATACATACAGACATACATTACATACATACATCCATCCATACATACATACAAACATATAAAGTTCACATGGTTTCTTCAAATCGTGTTAACTTTATTATCACATTATTGTTTGCTTTATTATTACCATTAATACGCACACTTGACTCAATGGTATGTTGCTGTTTGCATCCTTATGTAATAATAATAATAATTATAATAATAATAATAATAACAATAATCATTATTATAATAATGATACTAACAATAATGATCAATCATAATAATAATGATAATGATTAATAATATTAACAATAACAATAATCACAATACTAATAATTATAATGACAATAATGATCAATAATAATAAAAATAATAATAATGACACTAATGACTGGTAATGGTATAATAATAATAATAATAATAATAATAATAATGATAATAATAATAATAATAATAAAAATAATAATAATGATATAAATACAGGAGGGAGGAGGAGTATTCTTCATATGACGTACAGACTTTACTAATGTATCATAATTATAGCAAGACATGTAGAGGTGGACCCGTCATGTACGTCAGGATCGTCCGTACGTTACGTCTGTCTGCTGACGTTAAGGAAGGTGTCGGGAGGTGGACGTGAGCTAGGCTACAACCGGGGCAGCGCAGATTGGTGGTTGGGTCGTTAGTGCTCACATGTTAGGAAGATGATGACCAAGTGTGGCCTGAGGTTGGCAGGCCCAGTGCCCACCCAAGGTTAACAAGGTCGAGGCACTGTAACAGGGTCAACATTCGCCTAAGGTCGAGGTTGAGCAGATAAAGTATACACACATCAGTTACACTAACCTGAGGTCGAGGTCAGGTAGACAAGGTCGAGGAACAGCCACCGTTGCAGGGAGGAAAACATCCTCCTCCCCTGGGATCATCCACCGGCAGTCCCCACTCCCCCAGCGACTTCCTAGGGAGTCCCAGCTGCTGATGCTGGAGACGAGGGAGTCTCCCTGGCTGCCCAAGGACCCAGCTGCTCCACCGCGGAAGTATGAGGTCGTCATCACGTAATACGACGACCACCACCAGATTTAGTCCAGCCACAGTTAAACGACTCACCATTAACATCACTTCTAACACGAGAATGATTCCCACAATGTTAACATTAACATTTCTTATGTTAATATTATTTTGAAGAATAAGGTTGAGAGAGATAAAGGTATTAGGAGATGCTCGACGACCACTCCTTCACTCATGACTGAATCCCTCAAACTGGGCACGCTCCGCTACCCACCTGTATTTATACCTTTCTCCTCTGTACGAGTTGCCAGTTCGTCTTAATATTTTTCTACCCACTAACACTACATATTCAATCATGCTCTGTTCATACTACAGTATATATATATATATATATATATATATATATATATATATATATATATATATATATATATTTATATTCATTATACTTGATCGCCGTCTCCCGCGTTAGCGAGGTAGCGATAGGAAACAGACGAATGCCCCATCCACTCATATATATATATATATATATGCATAAACGCCCGTATAGGCACATATACATACATATCAACATACACACATATACATACATTTACATGCACAGGCATACATAAATAAACATGTACACATTCATACTTGCTTGCCTTCATACATTCCTGGCGCTTCCCCGCCCAACAGGAAACAGCATCGCTACCCCCCGCTTCAGAGAGGTAGCGCCAGGAAAACATAAAAATGGCCACATTCGTTCACACTCAAGTCTCTAGCTGTCATGTGTAATGCTTCGAAAAAGCAGCTCCCTTTCCACATCCAGGACCCACAAAACTTTCCATGGTTTACCCCAGACGCTTCACATGCCCTGGGTCAATCCATTGACAGCACGTCGACCCCGGTATACTACAACGTTCCAATTCACTCTATTCCTTGCACGCCTTTCACCCTCCTGCATGTTCAGGCCCCGATCACTCAAAATCTTTTTCACTCCATCTTTCCACCTCCAATTTGGTCTCCCACTTATCCTAGTTCCCTCCACCTCTGACACATATATCCTCTTGGTCAATCTTTCCTCACTCATTCTCTCCGTGTGACCAAACCATTTCAAAACACCCTCTTCTGCTCTCTCAACCACAGTTTTTTTTTATTACCACACATCTCTCTTACCCTTACGTTACTTACTCGATCAAACCACCTCACACCACACATTGTCCTCAAACATCTCATTTCCAGCACATCCATCCTCCTGCGCACAACTCTATCTATAGCCCAAACCTCATAACCATATAACATTGTTGATACCAAAATATCTTCTACATCTTCAAACATGACCATTATTGCTCCTCCACATAACTCCACTCGTTAATATGCCCATCTACAATAATCTGACATGATAGTAATTGTAATGAGAGCAATCTCAATCCAAACTTTTCGTGAATTTCGATCCGTTGATCAGGTCGGTACGATGCTTGAGTACGACTGTACAACCTTCCGTACGACAGCACGACATAACCATCCTTAAATACCGATGACCTCCTCTCTGACCTGACCGTCTCGTATCAGGTCAGAGGCCACACCATCATAACCAACAGGACCGTCATGTTTCTTGAAGAACATCTGTTCACTGTTCAGTATGTACAATGTTCAGGGCACCAGTGGGAGGCGTGGGAGCTCAGTGACTTCAATGCTACCTAACCTCCAAGCTCAACCCAGGCAACACTACCTGCCATGCTCGACCCACCCACCATACATCAAGACTCGCAACACAAAAACAATAACAACGAATTAACACGTTCCACTCTAGCACCATCCACTATATATATATATATATATATATATATATATATATATATATATATATATATATATATATATATATATATATATATATATTCTTCCAAACTATAGCATAAAAATTATTAGAGCATTTTCTAGTTAGAAACTTGAATTAATTTGTTTTTGAGAAGGGAATTGGTTGTTTCCGGAGTGAAGGAATGATGAAGACGGCCGGGAAGTAGCCAGACTTCAACGGTTTACAGCTGCAACTGGAGGAAAAATTCGCACTCAAGTGGAGACCAAGTTGTGCTCAGCTGACCACCCACCCAAGCACCGACCTCCGCACTTTGCCTCCTTGACCAGTTCTTTATTATCTTCGTGTGAACGAAATAAAACAATATAGTTTCTCCAGAATATGACTAATTGAATCAGAAAAATGTTATAAAAACTTTCTATGGATACAATACATCATAAAAGATAACAAAACGGTGAAAATATGAGAATTAGTCAGACGAATCAATACGAGACGCGTGCGAGGGTGAGTGGTGTGAGCGGCGGACGCGTGCCCGCCAGGATCAACAGGTGAGCAGCTGGGCCGGCACGCTAGGCTCCCCGCCCCACGCTAAACCCCGGGACTCTCGACCTTACCCACCCTCAACAAACCCGGCCAGGCGGGCAGCTGCGCCGTCACACACGCCAAGTCTTTCATTATAATACATCTGCCTCCAAGACGGCGGCGGCGCACGCTCAGTGCAAGTAATGCACTTTATAAAGTAATGCACTTTATAAAGTAATGCACTTTATAAAGTAATGCACTTTATAAAGTAATGCACTTTATAAAGTAATGCACTTTATAAAGTGAGAGGAAAATTTAGTGTTTTTCATATGTTACGTGTAGCGTGGACAGATCAGGCAGTAGATCAGCACATGCACAATATGACGTGTGTAAACAATGTACTTCATGATAATGCTCGGGGGGGGGGGGGGTATCTCTTGCCTCTGAACAACATAATGACTAATTATCAGGATATTAATTGGTCGCTCACTACAGTACGTTTGCGGCGACTCGCTGGCCACGGTGTACCCTCCTTGTGGCTCGTTAAACACAAGCGTACCTTGCCTTGGTTCGTTAAACATAAACGTACCCTCTGTAGCTTGATGACGTTAAGCGTAACTTAGCTCTGGTTCGTTCAACGTGTACCACTCGGTCAATACGGGAGTCCTGACTGTATCTCATTGAACACAAGTGTATACCTTGCTTGACTCGTTGAACACTATGAATATGACTCTCTGAACATTGACAGGTGCTCACCTGGCTGTGGCTGCGTGAAGAAAGCCGACCTTATCTGCACGACGGCAACACAGGCAAACCCGGACTCAGTCGCGCTTAACAGAGGCGAGGCGTCTTATAACTTGTCTTGTTGAAAGCATGAGCATCCTGGGCGTGAGCATCCTGGGCGTGAGCACCCTGGGCGTGAGCACCCTGGGCGTGAGCATCCTGGGCGTGAGCACCCTGGGCGTGAGCATCCTGGGCGTGAGCATCCTGGGCGTGAGCACCCTGGGCGTGAGCATCCTGGGCGTGAGCACCCTGGGCGTGAGCATCCTGGGCGTGAGCACCCTGGGCGTGAGCATCCTGGGCGTGAGCACCCTGGGCGTGAGCATCCTGGGCGTGAGCACCCTGGGCGTGAGCACCCTGGGCGTGAGCATCCTGGGCGTGAGCATCCTGGGCGTGAGCATCCTAGGCGTGAGCATCCTGGGCGTGAGCACCATGGGCGTGAGCATCCTGGGCGTGAGCACCCTGGGCGTGAGCATCCTGGGCGTGAGCACCCTGGGCGTGAGCACCCTGGGCGTGAGCACCCTGGGCGTGAGCATCCTGGGCGTGAGCACCCTGGGCGTGAGCATCCTGGGCGTGAGCATCCTGGGCGTGAGCATCCTGGGCGTGAGCATCCTGGGCGTGAGCATCCTGGGCGTGAGCACCCTGGGCGTGAGCATCCTGGGCGTGAGCACCCTGGGCGTGAGCATCCTGGGCGTGAGCACCCTGGGCGTGAGCATCCTGGGCGTGAGCATCCTGGGCGTGAGCATCCTGGGCGTGAGCATCCTGGGCGTGAGCATCCTGGGCGTGAGCACCCTGGGCGTGAGCATCCTGGGCGTGAGCATCCTGGGCGTGAGCACCCTGGGCGTGAGCATCCTGGGCGTGAGCATCCTGGGCGTGAGCACCCTGGGCGTGAGCACCCTGGGCGTGAGCATCCTGGGCGTGAGCACCCTTGGCGTGAGCATCCTGGGCGTGAGCACCCTGGGCGTGAGCATCCTGGGCGTGAGCATCCTGGGCGTGAGCACCCTGGGCGTGAGCATCCTGGGCGTGAGCATCCTGGGCGTGAGCACCCTGGGCGTGAGCATCCTGGGCGTGAGCACCCTGGGCGTGAGCACCCTGGGCGTGAGCATCCTGGGCGTGAGCACCCTGGGCGTGAGCACCCTGGGCGTGAGCATCCTGGGCGTGAGCACCCTGGGCGTGAGCACCCTGGGCGTGAGCATCCTGGGCGTGAGCATCCTGGGCGTGAGCACCCTGGGCGTGAGCATCCTGGGCGTGAGCACCCTGGGCGTGAGCATCCTGGGCGTGAGCACCCTGGGCGTGAGCACCCTGGGCGTGAGCATCCTGGGCGTGAGCATCCTGGGCGTGAGCATCCTGGGCGTGAGCATCCTGGGCGTGAGCACCCTGGGCGTGAGCATCCTGGGCGTGAGCACCCTGGGCGTGAGCATCCTGGGCGTGAGCATCCTGGGCGTGAGCACCCTGGGCGTGAGCATCCTGGGCGTGAGCATCCTGGGCGTGAGCACCCTGGGCGTGAGCATCCTGGGCGTGAGCACCCTGGGCGTGAGCATCCTGGGCGTGAGCATCCTGGGCGTGAGCACCCTGGGCGTGAGCATCCTGGGCGTGAGCATCCTGGGCGTGAGCACCCTGGGCGTGAGCATCCTGGGCGTGAGCACCCTGGGCGTGAGCACCCTGGGCGTGAGCATCCTGGGCGTGAGCACCCTGGGCGTGAGCATCCTGGGCGTGAGCACCCTGGGCGTGAGCACCCTGGGCGTGAGCACCCTGGGCGTGAGCATCCTGGGCGTGAGCATCCTGGGCGTGAGCACCCTGGGCGTGAGCACCCTGGGCGTGAGCATCCTGGGCGTGAGCATCCTGGGCGTGAGCACCCTGGGCGTGAGCATCCTGGGCGTGAGCATCCTGGGCGTGAGCACCCTGGGCGTGAGCATCCTGGGCGTGAGCACCCTGGGCGTGAGCACCCTGGGCGTGAGCATCCTGGGCGTGAGCACCCTGGGCGTGAGCACCCTGGGCGTGAGCATCCTGGGCGTGAGCACCCTGGGCGTGAGCATCCTGGGCGTGAGCATCCTGGGCGTGAGCACCCTGGGCGTGAGCATCCTGGGCGTGAGCATCCTGGGCGTGAGCACCCTGGGCGTGAGCATCCTGGGCGTGAGCACCCTGGGCGTGAGCACCCTGGGCGTGAGCATCCTGGGCATGAGCACCCTGGCTCTCTCAAAGTAAACGGAAGCTGGCTGTGGCTCGTTGAGCGAAGTTGCACCTTAACTATGGCTCGTTGATCAGACATGTCCGAGACCTGCTCGATCGTGAAGGCACCCACGCCGTAACTCGTTAACCAAAGAAGACTGATTCGTTATTGAAACTATCATTTTCCCTTTCTCGTTGACCAGAGCCGTACCACGGTCAACGACCACTTGTCCCCTACGCGTGTGCCCAGTTCATCGTTACTACTCTCTCTCTCTCTCTCTCTCTCTCACCGTGGGGTTTACATATGGTAAATCTTCGTTGACCGGTCATGGTCTTGTGGGAAGGTGGGTGATACAGTGAGCAGGGACAACATAAGGCTCTTCACCTCTTACCACCACCACCTCCACCACTTCCACCACCACAACCACCACCACCTCCACCACCACCACCACCTCCACCACTTCCACCACCACAACCACCACCACCACTTCCACCTCCACCACCACCTCCACCTCCACCACCACCACCACCTCTCACCACCACCACCTCCACCCTCACCAGTACAGGAACACTGCTGAGGCACGACCCACCTCAGGGTTACGTCTGCATATCCCAGCAAGGTCGTACCGTCGTACTCAAGGATCGTACCGTCGTACTCAAGGGTCGTACCGTCGTACTCAAGGATCGTACCGTCGTACTTTAGATGTTGAACATATGTGTGATGTCATTACTAAACGTAAGTGTAACCCTTCGTTCTTAACCGAGCGAATGACTTCGTTAAACCTTGGTTTAACCTCGGTGCAGGATGAGAGCACGTGACCCTCTGCACGTGAGAGTAAGCAACCTCAAAACGGCACCAGGAACCCTTCCTGACCCCCCCCCCCCCCGCACCCCCGGCTTAAGGACTCACACCATCTGCAACATGAGCAGATGACCCCAGCCGGCCGTGGTATGTGACCTCTGACCTGAGTCCAAGAAGGTGTGGCCGACATCTGACCTAGATTGACCTACTGGTAAGCCACGTGTGCGAGATGGTCAAGACTGATGAAGGTAGTCAGGTCATGGCTCCAACACACACACACAGACACACACACACAGACGTTGGTCATGTTCAGAGCGCTGTGTGGTAGAGGTTAGGTCATGGTAGGGAGGGAGGAGGGAGGTGGTGCCACACCACTGAGGCTGTACATGTGGTAGGAAGGAAAGTATATACAATGTGCAATGTTTCAGACTGATAACATGGTTCACATGTGTCTCCTGGATACCATCCTACATCCTGGATACCATCCTACATCCTGGATACCATCCTACATCCTGGATACCATCCTACATGTGTCTCCTGGATACTATCCTACATCCTGGATACCATCCTACATCCTGGATACCATCCTACATCCTGGATACCATCCTACATACACTAGGCAAGTAAAGTAGTGCTACCACCTGGCCGGCCACCAACAGTGTTGTGATGTGTGTTCGTCCAGACGTAGGGAGAGAGGGCGCCCCACCTGAGCTGTGCCTATCAGAATGTTGGGAAGAGAAATCTAGAGATGACTGGAGGACATTAGGAGGGAGGAGAGAGGTGAGTGTACGGAGGAAACATCGCAGGATATTTCCCACTAAGGAATGAAGGAAGGAAGAAAACAAGAAAACTACTTGTAAACACAACTACATGAAGAAACCTTCAGTAGAGAAGGAATGACCAGGCCAGCACAGCAGTGGCCCACACCCTGCTCAGGATGGACACCAGCAAACAATAACATCATGTAAACAACATGAACCATAATATCATGTAAACAATATGAACCATAAGGAAGGAAACCCAAATATCTTGAGAAATCTTAAGACTGCAGCGTAACCTGAGGTGTTTGTGTAGGTGACAAGCCTCATAGTACCTACCTGTGTGACCACGACCTCACGACCACCTGGCCTTTGACCTGACCCTTAAAGATCAGGTCACACACACCTGGCAATCATATCCATGAGTCGCACCGTCGTGGTCATGGAGGAAGGGGGGGGGGGGATGAAAAATAACAAATAAAAAAAATAATTAGTGAAAAATACAAGAAAAATATTGGCAGAAAAATTATTTTGTGATCATAAGGATCATGACCAACACCAGAGATAAGGAAGCTAACCTGATACAAAGGAAAATGACCAAATGAGGAGGAGGAGTGATGTATAAGACAGACAGACAGACGGACAGCCAGGCAGACAGACGGACAGCCAGGCAGAAAGACGGACAGCCAGGCAGACAGACGGACAGGCAAGTAATGAAAACTTCAAGACAGACGGTAAGCGACAGATGCAACTCCTGTATGGTACACAGACAGACCAGCGTCAGTAATGATCTTCACGTGTGACCACATATCATCATGTATCAATGTGGCAGTAGTGACACTCACATGATACACTGAAAAGTGCTGATACATTACTATATCCTTGGCAAATGTAACTATGATGGGTGGCAACACACACACACACACACACACACTGACGCCTGACCTGACCCCAGCCAGGTGGAGACACCAGTAAGGTCCTGCCAGGTAGATGCGGTGGAACACTGGGTCACCAGACTAGCCCGGGAGGAGTGTACAGTGTGGCTGGCTGGCTCTGGAGGAGGACTGGTTATTGTAGACATGTGATGAGCGCTACGCGCCACCTCTCCCTAACAAGATCTCGTTATACACTGCAAGAATCATGTTTAGACTTACGTTATCTCTTTCTTCTACGTCAAGTTTTTGCATCTAGCACGAACTCGGGAATTCGTAAATACGATGCAGACCTTATCCTTCAGGTGTATCATGTGTGTGTGTGTGTGTGTGTGTGTGTGTGTGTGTGTGTGTGTGTGCAGCAGCGACCCAACCTGACACTTGGTATGGTCCTATATTTTCACTAATGTTTGTGCATTGTGTCGTGAGTGTTGATTGCATCATGGTGGGCAGCTTACGTCGTCACCACACAATACAGGGAGGCGTAAGTGGCCTTCTTAAATATATACAAATATTGACATCAACTTCGTGCCTCGTGATGAAGGCTGCCATCATCACAACACTCCGGCCTCAACTCCTCAATCTGACTCTTTCAACATGGTCTCCAAACTGCTGCCTTGCTTGTATACTACTGCATCATGAGAGAGAGAGAGAGAGAGAGAGAGAGAGAGAGAGAGAGAGAGAGAGAGAGAGAGAGTCCATCACCTTCTTGAATCTGTTCAGCAACATTCTCAATCTTCTATTACAGCGAGAACCGTCGTCTATTTTACAGTAACATCCAATGAACATACATTTAAATATAAATCTGAAAAATGGCCTAAATCCTCTCATATCAATGCCAAGGTACACACGAACCCCCCTCCAACACGCTTCACTCTATCGAGTCTCCTGTTTTCAATCGATCCTGGTAACTATTATGCCAGTACGTCCTTAAAGAGAACCTATACACAGGTACCCCACTCCCAGCTTAAGCCCTGGCCAGGGCGAGCAGCAGGCTGGCTACCACCGCCACCAACCCTCACCTCACTCATCGTCGGTCACGACCAACACATCGCTTAATTTGAAGGAAACACACACACACACACACACACACCCTGACCACCAATACAAGCACTAATTACTGGGAAGGAAACACTCTAGTGAACAACCCATACAAGTCTTAATACTAGGACACGAGACACAGTACTTGAGGACTCATCCTTGTATTCAGCGAGTCATACCCGCTAGGCGAGTAGCAGTCCAGGCCATAATTTCATGGGGACAACACACACGTGTGCACCACTGCCTGACGCCTTAAAGGTCAGGTCGCAGGGTAGGGTCATCATCAGGGTCGAACCAGCTTGTCCAAGGTCGAGTCCATGTCTTCAGGGATCTGACGTGGGGGGAGGGGAGGGGGGGAGCACATGGGACAAATAACATACCACGAAGGAGGAAGGTAACACAACGACCTAGTGACACTGTTACATATAGTAACATGTGATACTGTTACATATCATAACATCATCTGATACAAATATATCAATCATGTTAATCATAATGTTTTTGTTTATATTATGATGTACCGCTATACAGGTCCACTAGTTTGTTTACTACTCTGACCTACTGTGCTGGACCACAACATCCTGGCCTCCACCGACCATGACCTCACCAGCAGTAGGAGAAGAGACGTGGAGAGACGAGGGCCGGGAGACACCACCTACACATGTTGTGTGCCTCACACTTCCCGCCGACGGTCGTGAGATGTATGAGTGACGACCTTGTACACCGGCGCCAGTGTCCTGCAGGCCACACCACCAGCAGGCACGTCACCCCGGCATGTGGTAATTCCCCACATACAGACAGTGTGGCAGATATGGCGGCCTCCAACTGCTGAATCTGTTGACCAAAATGTGTGAGGGAGGTTGTGCATGGCACTCTGACCTTCTGGCTGGGCTGTGGGCGGCAGCACATGACAAAGTAGTTGGCATGGTGTGCACATAATGTTCTGGTTGTCAGCCGTATGATTAATTCCCCAGCAGCCGCTGGACTACCCTGATGACATGTAAATCTGTGTGGCTGAGTGAGAGCAGGTCCTCCCGTACAGTGATTATCCAACACAACAATGATGTGGCCTGGCAAACACCCAGGGGTGGTAAGCAAGTCTAATGCTTCACTACAGGACGTGATTTCGAGATTGATTCTAATAATTTCGTATTATGAATAGTTTGACTTTTCTTAACTACATCACAGCAAGATAATCACTTGACCCTACTAACAGAACGGCCAGTATATACGCACCTTAACCATTACTGCCTCATATACACAGCCACCATGCACCACTACAAAGCCCCAGTTATTCTCACGTCTGCCGGACGAGGCATTTCTGAAATTTCCATTGTATAGGAGACACATGCATCAGGTGACATCACGTGTGGCCCTGGGAGAGCTATCGTACATGAAAGGTGAAGTGACGTACTCACGATCCACGTGAGTACTGCTTATGGGGGGGGGGGGGTATCACCGGTGGGCCTAGATGACATCATGTCTCCACGACACAGTTATCTCACTCCTGTGTCACGTGAGGAACATATCCAACCCAAGCAACAATTCCCAAATTACAGACGAGTGGCATTACCGCGTGTGACATGTGTTTGTGTTAGTGTGTCGCTCTGTAGTTCAATGTCGAGGTTGGCCCGCACGTCAAGCGAGACGAAAATAAAACCAGCGCATAAATTACAGCGAAATGTAACGTAAAGAAACAGAACAACTGTAATGCAAGAGACCATGTTAGTGAACCATTCACTGTTTACAACACACAGGAAGAGGAGGAGGAGGGGAGGCTGGTGAGGTGTGGGCAGCATGAGGGTTGTGTACACATGTTTGCTGCTCGTCGTATAACTGATTTCTGACTGGCAGGAGGACTAGGCTTACTGACCCGGTCATTACTGGTGGTCATCACTAACTGCTGGACGGTATCTCGCCTCGCCAAGACCAGGTCAGGTAGGTAGGAGCCTTGATGCTCGGCCCCTGAGCTAACCCTCGAGGTTGTGGTGGAGGGCCGGGCCGGGCCGTCCGTCAGGGGTAGGGTCACGCCAGGCCACACAAGGTCGGCTACCTCCAGGTTAAGGGGAGTTGACGAGACGTTGTGAACCAGTGAAGAAGAGAAGGACCTTCTGCTGGGTGTCCACACCACTCATGTGGCAGGTAAATCCTTCTTGCTCGGCGTGAAGGAACCATGGACATCTGCCTTCACCTCTAGTTATCTATTGAGGTGGTCCGTGCCGGCCTGTTAACTGGCCGATAGTGACAAGAACACGGACCATCTGGCCGGCCGGCTGCAGGGGTTTCTAATGAAGGCATCTCTCCACAATGCGTCATGCGACTCAAGTATTTCCCTGACCCCTACATAAACTTACTGTATTACCCCCCCCCCCCCCCCCCACGTAACATCTTGTATGTTATGTAACCTTTAAAGTTGAGGACCAGGATATGGTGGTGTGTGCTGACGTGTGTATGCAAAACACCAGCATCAAACAAGAGGTTCAGCCAACTAACGACGTAATTATGTAGCACTACAAACAAACCAGCCTACCGCTGACGAGGCCTAACTCCACCTCACATACATACATACATACATGCCAGATGACACAGTCTTGCTATGTAGCGGAGAGAGTGGTGTGTGGGGAGGAACCTAGTGCCATACAAGCCTGTCTGCCGCCGTCTACATACATACTTGATGTTTCTCTCACCAGGTCATAACCTCGTCATAAATCATCATGTGGGTTTCCTAGGTCTTCCCTCTCATGTACCGGGAGGTTGTGGCCCAGGTTGTTTGTATGGATGAAAACTACAACCTGCCAGTTTATGAGGGAAGATGTGAGTGAATGGATGATGATGATGTAGTGGTATGAGGAATATAGCAAAAGTCTCTATCATGAGGCAGTCATACAACTTGAACTTAGTTGTACAACCAAAAGGCGTAATGGCGCTACTAGGAGGCTATCGTACTACCAGACGGATCTGTCGTACTACCAGACGGATCTGTCGCGCTGACAAACAGCTTAAAGTTGTCAACGCCTCTTACATTTGTGTGAGCACGACGGTACGAGCACACAGTACGACGGTATGACCCTTGAGCACGACGGTACGACCATTAGTATGATGGCCTGGCCTTTGACCTAACTATCCTAGGTCAGGTCACTGGACACAAGGGTCGTACCATGTTGGTCGTAGCTTCGTGTTGAAGAAGGGAACATCCAGTGCTGGATGTTTGTGGTGACCTTACATCAGCAACATCATCATTGTGGACAGTTGGTGATGTTATCCCATCCTTACCTCACCAGGGTCGCACGACACATCTCACATCAGGAAAGCTCCACTGTTACTCCTCTTCCCTGCAGAAGGAAAAGAAGAGAAAGTTGTAAGATAAATAATTTGAGTCAAAGGTCATGACCCTGACCTTCAGCAAGACACCCACACCTTAACCACACCACCATCTTCCTTAACCTCCCCCCCCCCCCAACCAACTCTTGACTACATTCTCCACTCTTCCTCCCTCCCTCCTTCAATGATTACTGTACCTCCCTCCCTCCTTCAATGATTACTGTACCTCCCTCCCTCCTTCAATGATTACTGTACCTCCCTCCCTCCTTCAATGATTACTGTACCTCCCTCCCTCCTTCAATGATTACTGTACCTCCCTCCCTCCTTCAATGATTACTGTACCTCCCTCCCTCCTCTACATCATTACTGTACCTCCCTCCCTCCTCTACATCATTACTGTACCTCCCTCCCACCTCTACATCATTACTGTACCTCCCTCCCACCTCTACATCATTACTGTACCTCCCTCCCTCCTCTACATCATTACTGTACCTCCCTCCCTCCTTCAATGATTACTGTACCTCCCTCCTTCAATGATTACTGTACCTCCCTCCCTCCTCTACATCATCACTGTACCTCCCTCCCTCCTCTACATCATTACTGTACCTCCCTCCCTCCTCTACATCATTACTGTACCTCCCTCCCACCTCTACATCATTACTGTACCTCCCTCCCTCCTCTACATCATTACTGTACCTCCCTCCCACCTCTACATCATTACTGTACCTCCCTCCCACCTCTACATCATTACTGTACCTCCCTCCCTCCTCTACATCATTACTGTACCTCCCTCCCTCCTCTACATCATTACTGTACCTCCCTCCCTTCTCTACATCATTACTGTACCTCCCTCCTACCTCTACATCATTACTGTACCTCCCTCCCTCCTCTACATCATTACTGTACCTCCCTCCCTCCTCTACATCATCACTGTACCTCCCTCCCCCCTCTACATCATTACTGTACCTCCCTCCCTCCTCTACATCATCACTGTACCTCCCTCCCCCCTCTACATCATTACTGTACCTCCCTCCTCCTCTACATCATTACTGTACCTACCTCCTCCTCTACATCATCACTGTACCTCCCTCCTCCTCTACATCATTACTGTACCTCCCTCCCTCCTCTACATCATTACTGTACCTCCCTCCCACCTCTACATCATTACTGTACCTCCCTCCCCCCTCTACATCATTACTGTACCTCCCTCCTTCTCTACATCACTGTAGTTCCTGCTCTACATCACTGTAGTTCCTGCTCTACATTTACTGATCTGCTGCTTTGTAGATTATTTTGGTTCCTGCTGTTCTTAAGACATCATGAGTTTCATTATCATTACTATTATTATTACTGGTAATAGTTGTAGTATCATTATAATTATTATTGGTAGTAGTAGTAGTAGTAGTATCATTATTATTATTCTACGTCTTTTACATGTATTCTTTCATTCCTTTGGCAGTTTCTGGCGATACCTTGCTAATGCGGGAAATGGCGAACATGTACAAAAAACAATAATTTTATCATTGTTTTATGTAGTATCGTCATCATTACGGTCATGAAATAATGTCATTATTACTATAGTAATTATATTTACAATCAAGCCTTCCTCCTCGTATGGGTGTGAGAGGGTAACCTGCGTCCACATTTTCTTTCATTCTCACCCATCAATAAAACCGGGTCACCTTCACGTTGTGCTGCGTGGGTGGCCCTATAGCGGGGTTTGGGAGGCACTACAACAAGAGGTTGGGAGGGTGTGGGTGGCGCTATAGCGGGGTTTGGGAGGCACTACAACAAGAGGTTGGGAGGGCGTGGGTGGTGCTATAGCGGGGTTTGGGAGGCACTACAACAAGAGGTTGGGAGGGCGTGGGTGGCGCTATAGCGGGGTTTGGGAGGCACTACAACAAGAGGTTGGGAGGGCGTGGGTGGCGCTATAGCGGGGTTTGGGAGGCACTACAGCAAGAGGTTGGGAGGGCGTGGGTGGCGCTATAGCGGGGTTTGGGAGGCACTACAACAAGAGGTTGGGAGGGCGTGGGTGGCGCTATAGCGGGGTTTGGGAGGCACTACAACAAGAGGTTGGGAGGGTGTGGGTGGCGCTATAGCGGGGTTTGGGAGGCACTACAACAAGAGGTTGGGAGGGCGTGGGTGGTGCTATAGCGGGGTTTGGGAGGCACTACAACAAGAGGTTGGGAGGGCGTGGGTGGCGCTATAGCGGGGTTTGGGAGGCACTACAACAAGAGGTTGGGAGGGCGTGGGTGGCGCTATAGCGGGGTTTGGGAGGCACTACAACAAGAGGTTGGGAGGGCGTGGGTGGCGCTATAGCGGGGTTTGGGAGGCACTACAACAAGAGGTTGGGAGGGCGTGGGTGGTGCTATAGCGGGGTTTGGGAGGCACTACAACAAGAGGTTGGGAGGGCGTGGGTGGCGCTATAGCGGGGTTTGGGAGGCACTACAACAAGAGGTTGGGAGGGCGTGGGTGGTGCTATAGCGGGGTTTGGGAGGCACTACAACAAGAGGTTGGGAGGGCGTGGGTGGCGCTATAGCGGGGTTTGGGAGGCACTACAACAAGAGGTTGGGAGGGCGTGGGTGGCGCTATAGCGGGGTTTGGGAGGCACTACAACAAGAGGTTGGGAGGGTGTGGGTGGCGCTATAGCGGGGTTTGGGAGGCACTACAACAAGAGGTTGGGAGGGCGTGGGTGGCGCTATAGCGGGGTTTGGGAGGCACTACAACAAGAGGTTGGGAGGGCGTGGGTGGCGCTATAGCGGGGTTTGGGAGGCACTACAACAAGAGGTTGGGAGGGCGTGGGTGGTGCTATAGCGGGGTTTGGGAGGCACTACAACAAGAGGTTGGGAGGGCGTGGGTGGTGCTATAGCGGGGTTTGGGAGGCACTACAACAAGAGGTTGGGAGGGCGTGGGTGGCGCTACTGTTGGAAGGTTTGCCAGGCACGCACGCGGCGCGGGACGCACTCGTGGAGGTTGGAAGAGTTGGGAGGTCAATACAGGAACCTCGTAGTGGTGTGCACATGACTCTGCTGCTGATTGGAGGGTAGACAGATACGTTCCCTACATGGACACCAAAACACATATGGGGGAAAATGTGGGCAACAATGTGTAGCAAGAGCCAGGTTGAGGAACATTTCATGAGGACAACACTGAAGAAAATGTATTGTGGCGTCATTACAAACGTTACCGCTGGAAGAAAACGTGTAGTGGATAAGCCAGAGCTGAGGTGGGTCTTGATACCATGGTTTTGTTCTCCCTGTTTTCTAGTTGTGGCCTCTGCGGTTATATCAGTAAATATCATCACTACTCTCTTATATGTAAGATAACAACCACCGTAATAATTGTATAAGTGAGAGAGAGCCTCCAGTAATATCTTGAAGTTATGGATCATGATATCATCAGAGCCAACACTTGCTCGAGTGTACACACAACACCTGGGTCAGAGCACATCGCCAGGGATGAACACTCGGGAAGATGATGATGCCGGTCATTACATGATGACTACCACCTTGCTGACCAACACAACAACAACAACAACAACAACAGCACGTGTAACACCACCTTACTGACCAACACACAACAACAACACGTGTAACAACAACAAGCAAACTATGAGGCAGCGTGACGACTTACCAACAATCACAATCTCTTGGTTCACCATCTTTTCTTCCCAGTCATCCTCTCCCTCCTCCCCACACTGAGGAAACACGCTACCATCCCCCTCTACTGTCTCATCCTCTCCCTCCTCCCCACACTGAGGAAACACACTATCATCCCCCTCTACTGTCTCATCTCATCAACCCTGAGTCATGTCGTCGTAACCAAACTTACCCACATATAAACACCAGAATCACATGTCAGTACGGTATGTGGGGAAGGACACGTGGCTGAAATGTGTCATTGTGTAAATACGAGCGTCGAGCGAGGAGCTAAACATGTCAACGGTGTGAGTGAGTGAGAGGCAGCAGAGACGACCCCCTGTAATGACACAACATGAAGGACGACACACACACACACACACACACACACACACACACAAGCAGGATGTACCTACCTACCAGGACCCACCACAACAGTAGGCCATGATGCGCGTAGTGGTCACCACATTGAGACAGAGTTATGTATGTGTGATTTAAGGGCTGGAGTTTTTACCTTGGTGTCTACCCTCCAATCAACACTATATCTGTTTAACTACACCAAACCTAACCTAACCTAACCACACGTAACCTAACCTACCCTAACCACACCTAACCTAACCCAAAACATCTCTAAACACAAAATCAAAGATGGTTTAAACGAAACACACTAAATCCTGGTTAAGACGAGCAACACCAACAACCCATGGTTGTAGTATTAAGACAACACCAACAACCATGGTTGTAGAAGCTGGAGGAATATAAACAAAGTATGAAAAGTTTCCACGTGGAATCACTTCCTGGAAAAAGCAAGGCTGGGCTCTGCCATCCACACACACACTCCTATCAAAATGTGGCGGGAAAATTACCATAAACAATCTAGAAATTTACATCTAAACTGGCCTTATAGTAGGGGTCAGGAGGGGTAGGGGAGTGTGGTGGGCAGGTCAAGGATGTACAGTCTTCCTACACTTGTACGTATGATATGTACTCTTCCCTACACTTATATCAATCATTACTTTCTTTGTGAATCTCTCTCTCTCTCTCTCTCTCTCTCTCTCTCTCTCTCTCTCTCTCTCTCTCTCTCTCTCTCCACTGGGTTCGAATTCTCCTTGCCCATAGGTAGTATACCGTTATCATATATTCTATTGTTTATAGTACATAATTCATATAAATATATATATATATATATATATATATATATATATATATATATATATATATATATATATATATATATATATATATATATATATGAGAGAGAGAGAATCCCAGCATGTGTCAACAACATATCCTCTCCCACACTCTTCATTTACATTTCCTCCCACACAGTTCTTGTTGTTTCGCCAGTGTACCGCCCACAGTCAGGTGTGCTTCCTGGGCTCCTCCCACACCTGCAGCAGGAACATGTGTGGGCAGCCGGGGCATTTGTTATGGTGCAGCAGGAGGGGTGGGTGGGTCAGCAGAGCCGGACACAGGAACAAGTGCATCATGTTTAATGTGGCCCGAGTCAGCGTCTCTCACCAGGCTGGACCTGGACTCAAGTGCATCTTTCATCTCTCCTGAATCATTGACTGTGGTCGACCGCTCACACCCAGCCACGTAGTGTATCCTCGGCGTCTCGTCTGTTACTGATGCTGGAGCCATCCACTACACCTCTGGTGTGAGGTCATGTTTCACCCCACCTTCGTCGGCAGTACACAGGGGTCCTCAGTGAAGAACGTGCTCCTCAGCCTCACCCATAATGAACATACACCGTATCTGAAATTCTTCCCAGCGACCATATGAACATCAGCGGGGCCCGTCCACTGGTGCAATGTCTTCCCCACGCCTCCGCTGGCCATACTTTTGATTACTCCATCTATCTATATCTATCTATCTATCTATCTATCTATCTATCTATCTATATATATATATATATATATATATATATATATATATATATATATATATATATATATATATATTCCTATGATTGCCGTTTCATGCATACATAATATGGTTTCTTCTATTGTCTTCAAATTTCTGATGTTTGGAAATGTTAAGATGAATAAAGTTTGGCAAGTGTGTGGCGTGGGCGGTGGGTATATGGGAGAAGGCTTAGCCTGAGGGGTGGGTGGCCTGGGCTTAGCATGTTTAGTGAGGGGGCTAGAGAGTGGGTGGGCAGGTGGGAAGACAGGCTTAGCACTAAACGAAACGCAGGAGACACGTGGTGGGTCTGATGCGTGAGGTTCGCTTGGTGCTGTGCAGGAGGTTGAGATGATGGGGTTGTGAGGTGGTGAGGAGGAGGTTAGGATGGACACTGGTGGGGTATGAGGTATGTTGGGTGTATGGTTGAGATGTTACCAGTGACGGGGTTGGCTGAGGCCTCCCTCCTGGTGGACGTGCTCGACATTACTTATGACGAAACTGTCACACGGCAAGGGTAGCGCGTAGTGCTTACCGCTGGAAGAGATCAAGTTATGAAGGACGAGTTGTATGTGTTACGTTTTGTGGAGCGTTACGACTGAGATGGAAAGATTATATGTTGTGGACTGAAAGTCAGCAACCCACGTGTGGGTGAGGCAGAAACAAAAGACGGCTACCTGAGACGATGGAGTGACACATGACAGCCACTGAAGTGCTGGCTCACTACGTGGCTGTCACTAACCCTCCCGATACCTAGAAGGGTAGTAGTGATACCATACCTACCTGCCAGCTACTATCTACATGACCTACGGAGCTTACTGTATATGTGTGTGTGTGTGTGTGTGTGGTTAATACTGTCAATATAAGGGTTGAATAGAGCTATTTGGTAAACCAAATGAAACAACAGTCAGTCACACAACCACACACACTCTCCTGAACATACACACAAACATAAGTAACTTGATAGATCAAGATCATCAAAACCTTTGATCATTTTGTTTTAGATCGCCTCTTAGCCGTCTACAGCTAAGTAGATTCAAGTCGTTTAATGTTTACTGTCGTATGATCTGTCTCTCAGGCTGGGAATCATCTTGGTAGCTCGATGCTGTACTTTCTTCATTCTGTTTGTCTGATATTAGGAATGTTGACCAAAACTGAACACAGTGTACAAGATGAGAACGAACCAGCGAATTGTAGAGTACGGATGATTTCCCAGGTCTAAAATTCGAAGGCCTTACCTACGAAACCAAGAATTTTGTTCGCGCTCTTCTGCTTACATGATTTAAGGTCACCAGAGATTATTATGATAAAGTTTTATTCCTCATTAACCTTTTACAGTTCAACGGAATACATACTGTATCATCAATGAATTTTGGTATCTTGCAATGCAGCCCACTATCAATATTATCAGTATGTATGAGAAATGGAACTGGTCCCAAGACCAATCCTTGTGGCACTCCACTAGTTACGTGTAACCATTCTGAGCCTTGACCAATCATCACAACTGGTTTACGGTCAGTCAGCCAGTTTCCCCCATCAGTGCCATGTAGTTTACCTTTTGCCCGTCATCTTTGATGCGGAACGTCATCGAATGTTTTTTGAAAATCTTGATAGATGGCATGAACTGCTTTACTTTCGTAATATATGTTGATTATATCATAAAAGAACTCAAGCATATTTGTCAGACATTAGCGATTTCGTCGAAAACCATGCTGAGAATACTGTATTAAGTAGTGATCCTCTAGAAGGTCTACAAGTACATCTCAAAAGATGGTTTCTATAAGTTTTCCAACTACAGACGTTAAGTTAATTGGACAATAATTTCCGGGCAGTGACTTATTACCTTTTTTCAATATCGGTGTTGCATTGGCAAACTTCCATTCATGTGAAATTTTTCCTGTAACAGGTGTCTAATATAAAAGGGCAATCAAGGGCTTGACTATCATTTAAAGGGCACTTACGAAGGGGAGTGGATCTGCTCCACACGGGTTGCGTCATTTTTTCAATACAACGCGCACCATGCAAACTCACTAAGGAGTCTACCAAAAATATATCGCAAACACATCCGCACTCACACCGTCTCCAAGTTATCAACGTCTGTCACATTTTACACAGATGACAGGAACCTTGGGCTTACTGTGAACAGCTGGCACTTCTATCACATCTCATCAGTTATTTATACAGATAAATGTCAGTGCTGAATAGGGTCTGATTTAATGTGATCCTGTATATCATCACACCATCCAGGGCTATGAACTTTCCGCCTCCACAAAAAAGGGAAAAAAAAACGGCCTCGATACACTTACAACATAACTTGAATTAATCAAGGAAGAGAAACACAGAAGATATCAAACTGTACAGGAAGGCGACTGGCCGAAGCCGTATGGTAGGTACAAGATTACCCACTCCATCCATCTAACGCCGGCAAGGACTGGACCAGCGTCATCTGGTCAATGTGACGCCCTTGCCTCACACACACACACACACACACACACACACGCACGTGACACGTGCCCAAACGAATATATTACTGGTACAGGAAACATCTGTAGCCTACACTTATCTAAGTTACCAAATCTTGTCACATTTTCCAATTCATAAACATCCCGAAGTGTTAGACAACTAATTCTAAGCTGCTACACTAAACGTAATAGCAATGAAAAAAGGCATATCCTTTGAGATTCAATAAATGACCAGTCTAGTACTGTACTACAAACAAAAATACAGTATAACATGTACGTGTTGACGGTGGGGTGTGGGCAGGCAAAGTACCTGGAAATGTCTTCCCGCGCCATGCGACCAGTTCGCTGGCACACCTGGGCCTCAGAACAATACCAACTTCCTGGCCAGTGACTCCACAGCTGAGACGTTCAGGATGATCACATCCCCACCCTGGGGAAGGGGTAAGGAAACAGGCGACTGAGATAACCTTGAGGTAAGGGAGTACGGCTTGTGGGAAATGATGATAAAAACGTCTTTATCTCTCGACGCAGTGCTAACAAAATGCTTGTAAGTTCGAACCAATACACGCAACTCGCATGTAAACTACGGTCACCGATTACCACGATATAAACATGTTCATATATGTATACAATAATAGGTGGTGAGAGCAAGAAGAGAGCACCAGCAGGTGGAGACGGTGGTTGAGGGAGAGCAGGCTGGCTGGCGGCTACTCTTGGCGCCTAATTGGTGTTTGTGGAAGGAAGCGCGACAGCCTGGCAGACGGTTGGACCGCCGGCTGCTGCTGCTCGTGATCATTATAATCATCAGCACGAGTCATGGCATGGCTCGTGCCCGCCTGGCCAGGTGGTCAGGCCAAGACAGGTAAGGCCAGCCCGTGGTTAACAGGCTGAACGTTAAGACAGGATGGGAGGGAGGACTTGACCAGGAAAATTGACATTGCCACACAATAAGCCAATATCAGTTCTACCTTCACCAGTACATCAGAGACATTAGACATCTACCTCCATCAGCTCCCTTCCTTCGCCTAGCTCCTGCTGTTTTTCAGATGTGGGCATCGTAAACAGCCGACCATTGCACTTCCTGTGCTGGTAATAACCAATTAACTATACCCAACTGCACAGCTACCGGAAGTGTGGTCTGTAACACCTGCTTACATCTCTTGAGAGACCATTCCTTCAACCTCTTTAAGACCTTAGTATGAACCATGGACACGACGGTATGCCCTTAGTATGAACCATGGACACGACGGTATGACCTTAGTATGAACCATGGACACGACGGTATGACCTTAGTATGAACCATGAACACGACGGTATGACCTTAGTATGAACCATGGACACGACGGTATGACCTTAGTATGAACCATGGACATGATGGTATGACCTTAGCATGAACCATGGACACGACGGTATGACCTTAGTATGAACCATGGACACGATGGTATGACCTTAGTATGAACCATGGACACGACGGTATGACCTTAGTATGAACCATGGACACGATGATATGACCTTAGTATGAACCATGGACACGATGGTATGACCTTAGCATGAACCATGGACACGACGGTATGACCTTAGTATGAACCATGGACACGACGGTATGACCTTAGGTATGATGTCCCTACCTCTGACCCGGGACACAAGATCAGGCCATTATACCCATGGGTCGTACTATGACGTTTAATAAGGGCTTAATAAACCAAGCAATTCCCTGGTCTAATTTTATTTGTTCCTAACACTCACAAAGTCCATGCTCACACACATACACTTTACATTTATCTACATTGAACTACATATACATCTGACCACATCATCAGTTTACCTTAATTCTTAACTCTATTCAAAGCTATAATAATTCATATCTTTATCGACATATTCTTCATCCATGGTTTTAAGTTTACAATGATTTTTGGGCCAAGACATTTCATCAATCCCACTTCAACACAACCAATCCAGAGGACTGATATTTCAGATTCCAGAACAAGAGCGTCTTAGATAAGAGTGCATGCACGTCCTGAACAAAAACATTCTGACTCTTGCCAGCTACAATAAACTCAAGCTAAGGTGCTCCAAGCATGTGGTGGGACCAGGTAATTGGGCAAAATAGCCTAAATATGGTTATTTCTCAGCAGCATCTGACTTTTTACTATTTTGAGCCACTGTATTATAACCCACAGCATATGAAGCAGTCGAAGTACACCATGGAATAGTCTGTGGGGCTTTGCTGTGGTTTCAGTGCATTTACATGACACTCAGAGAGAAGTGTGAAAATAAGGCTATTGTTCATCTATTCCTGATGCTACCTTGCTAAGGCGGGAGAATTGATTGTGTAACAAATAATCACCTCTTTTGGCTTAATGTATAACTATCTAATGACCCAAATATTGTTTTGATCAACAGAGCCATGGAAACCTCAGCTTGTCGTTGGGTTATGACAAGAAATCTGATAAGATCTTATGGCTACCACATACGATACCTACAGTTTGTGAAGACATAGTTTTGCTAACTGTCGTATATATGAGGACACTCACATTTATATCTATAAAACTTGCACAAATCATAAATGCAACAAAGGATTTTTATATATTTCTATAAGATACTGTTAGTAACAATCACCCATTCAAACAAATGGAACTGTCTTGCTAAACATGGACTTTCTGGGCGACTGACTTGATGATGAAGGATGGTCTGTGACCTGAATCACAACCTGAAATAGGTTTCTAATCAGACACAAAATATGCTAACTGTGTCACTGAATCCACTATAATATAGTTTTTGATAAAAGGCATTGTATTCTTTTCAACATAACGACAGGCTGTATGATAAAATTTCCAAAACATATGCCACAAATGAACTGACGAGGTTTCTTAAACATTATGTAAAAGATGAAACACTGGAAAAAGTATTCTATAAACCTTATGCACACTTCAATAAATCAAATCATTTGCTCGAAATATGAAGTCAGTCTGTCATATTGTTTTCCATTCCATGACAAAGCTTACCATATATACTCATGTATAGTTCGAGTTTTTAAGACCAAATCATAAGGCAAAAAAAATTGGGGGTCGACCTGTACATAGGTAATATAATTGGTTAAGTTAAAATCTGTGCATTATGGGAAGGGCAAAGACCAACTTTAGCTTCAGACATGAAAAATATTAATAGTTACTGCCAGGAAACAACAGAAACGTGAACTATGTACGAATTAGTAATCCATAGTACCATAAAACTGTATTGTATACAAACTTGTCATGTTTCTGGAAAATAAAAAGCAAAACAATAAGAGTATAAACACAATTTCATATACAGTAATATTAAAAGGCAGCTCAAGATGGGCCCATGTAAAGGCAGAGCCTTCGTACCCGCAGGGCTCTGCCGTATCAGCTAGACAATACGTGTTTTTCGAATCGTTTTCAATTTAAAAAGTGTTACATCATGTACATTTCATCTTAACTGGGCTTGAATGAATAAATTCTTAGAAAGAGATTTTTTTTAAACGATGTATTTCAATGTAAAATAGGATAAAATACATGACAAAAACAAGACTTCCCTAACCTTCCATATTCAAAAGACGTTGCTTTTTTAAGTTTTCGGTTAAAATACTGTTATGCTACAATGATATTTTATTCATTCTGTGCTTGATATAATACATTCACGGAAATATAAAATTTTTGCTGAAATGTAGGTATCACAATGGAAAGGGATTAAATCATGACGAAAACAATTGACTTTTGCAGTCTTTCGTTCTTGATAAGATGTTATCGGAATTGATTTCGAATGATTTTCAGTTAAAAAACTATTGTATTACAACATTATTCTGTCCTAATTGACATAAATGAATACTTGAATGGAAATATACAATATTCTTGCTGAAACTATCTGTGTTTGTGTTGTAATAATACATGGTTAACAAATTGCCTTCGGTGCTTGGTGTTTCAGGCTTAATGAACCTCAGTTTATAGGATGCAGAGCTGGTTGTGAAGATTTTCTGAAATGAATTTTATATGCCATAAAATATGGTGTTTCATTACCCTAGTTTGTTGTTCCATTATCCTCAAAAACTTGGGTCAACCTATACATGAGGCACATCACAAATTAACGATTTCTTGACCAAAAATCAAAGGTCAACCTATACAAAAAGTAGACTTATAGACGAGTATATACGGTATATTGACCAGATAAAAACAAGTCACATAATTCAATTACCATCAGAAATAAAATCAGGCAATTACAGGCACTCACTGTGAAAGAAAAGTCACCCAATACATTACTATAAAAACAATAACTTTGCTTACTTTTTCTATCTGTGTTGTCTTGATGCCCTGGCACCATCTAATTGCTATAATCTCCACACCCAAAACTATTGCTGATATTGTGAAACCCAACAGCAATATGAAGAATGCTGCCTGAAAATACAAATCCACCTTATTAGAACTGCATACTGTTGCTGTTTAAAAGAATAACAATAGTATATTACAGATAATGAAAAAGAAGGCAGTCGGAAAATGCAAACCTATTATTTGAAACTTTAACATACATAACCACCTAGCTTCACTTATGACACTTATAGCTCTGCTTCCACTATGCAACATTCTTAACATCCAGAAACAAAGATGCATATACATTATCATATACAGAATAAAATTTGTACCATAGTGATTAGATAATGCAGATCTACATTTTTAATTCAACTTATCAAATAATCAGTCTGGCTATATTTGTATATACACTGTAACTATAACTTTAGCCATTTAATTTCATTAATGTCAAATGATCCTGGGTTTATTCCATGCAGGCCTTGAGAGAAGAAGAGAAATAAACTGAGGTAGTACCTGTAGGTGCTGAAGATTAATAGCTATGGGCCCAGTGAGACCAGACACAGAGAAGTTTGGGGAGGCATTGTTCACCTCATCATATGCCCACTTGTACACCAACCCTGCCTCTGTCAGCCGGATCAAACTGAAAAAAAAAAAAAAGCATACAAATGGAAACAGAAATTACCCTACTGGTCAATCAGATTCATAACTGCACATCTAAAATGACTAATATCATTCATACAAGTGTAGATATTTATTACCACTTACTTTCAACTGTTACTATCAATACATACTTTTTTAACATTCTTATTTTTTCCATTAAACACAATCCCCATTTCCCACATCAGCGAGGTAATGCCAGAAAACAGATGAGGAATGGCCCACCTACTCATACACACACATCATATATATATATATATATATATATATATGTATATATATATATATATATATATATATATATATATATATATATATATATATATATATATATATACATATATATGTTTTGGAAGGAGTAAATAAAGTGCGTAAGACAAGGGAGCAAATGGGAACTTCAGTGAAGGGGGCTAATGGGTAGGTGATAACAAGTAGTGGCAATGTGAGAGGGACATGGAGTGAGTATTTTGAAGGTTTGTTGAATGTGTTTGATGATAGAGTGGCAGATATAGGGTGTTTTGGTCGAGGTGGTATGCAAAGTGAGAGGGTTAGGGAAAATGATTTGGTAAACAGAGAAGAGGTAGTAAAAGCTTTGCGGAAGATGAAAGCCGGCAAGGCAGCGGGTTTGGATGGTATTGCAGTGGAATTTATTAAGAAAGGGGGTGACTGTATTGTTGACTGGTTGGTAAGGTTATTTAATGTATGTATGATTCATGGTGAGGTGCCTGAGGATTGGCGGAATGCTTGCATAGTGCCATTGTACAAAGGCAAAGGGGATAAGAGTGAGTGCTCAAATTACAGAGGTATAAGTTTGTTGAGTATTCCTGGGAAATTATATGGGAGGGTAGTGATTGAGAGGGTGAAGGCATGTACAGAGCATCAGACTGGGGAAGAGCAGTGTGGTCTCAGAAGTGGTAGAGGATGGGTGGATCAGGTGTTTGCTTTGAAGAATGTATGTGAGAAATACTGAGAAAAGCAAATGGATTTGTATATAGCATTTATGGATCTGGAGAAGGCATATGATAGAGTTGATAGAGATGCTGTGTGGAAGGTATTAAGAATATATGGTGTGGAAGGCAAGTTGTTAGAAGCAGTGAAAAGTTTTTATTGAGGATGTAAGGCATGTGTATGTGTAGGAAGAGAGGAAAGTGATTGGTTCTCAGTGAATGTGGGTTTGCGGCAGGGGTGTGTGATGTCTCCATGGTTGTTTAATTTGTTTATGGATGGGGTAGTTAGGGGGTGAATGCAATGGTTTTGGAAAGAGGTGCAAGTATGCAGTCTGTTGTGGATGAGAGAGCTTGGGAAGTGAGCCAGTTGTTGTTCGCTGATGATACAGCGCTGGTGGCTGATTCATGTGAGAAACTGCAGATGCTGGTGACTGAGTTAGGTAAAGTGTGTGAAAGAAGAAAGTTGAGAGTAAATGTGAATAAGAGCAAGGTTATTAGGTACAGTGGGGTTGAGGGTCAAGTCAATTGGGAGGTACATTTGAATGGAGAAAAATTGGAGGAAGTGAAGTGTTGTAGATATCTGGGAGTGGATTTGAAAGCAGATGGAACCATGGAAGCGGAAGTGAATCATAGGGTGGGGGAGGGGGCAAAAATTCTGGGAGTCTCGAAGAATGTGTGGAAGTCGAGAACATTATCTCGGAAAGCAAAAATGGGTATGTTTGAAGGAATAGCGATTCCAACAATGTTGTATGGTTGCAAGGTGTGGGCTATGAATAGAGTTGTGCGCAGGAGGGTGGATGTGCTGGAAACGAGATGTTTGAGGACAATATGTGGTGTGAGGTGGTTTGATCGAGTAAGTAATAATAGGGTAAGAGAGATGTGTGGTAATAAAAAGAGTGTGGTTGAGAGAGCAGAAGAGGGTGTTTTGAAATGGTTTGGTCACATGGAGAGAATGAGTGAGGAAAGATTGACAAAGAGGATATATGCGTCAGAGGTGGAGGGAATGAGGAGAAGTGGGGGACCAAATTGGAGGTGGAAAGATGGAGTGAAAAAGATTTTGAGCGATCGGGGCCTGAACATGCAGGAGGGTGAAAGGCGTGCAAGGAATAGAGTGAATTGGAACGATGTGGTATACCGGGGTTGACATGCTGTCAATGGATTGAACCAGGGCATGTGAAGCATCAGGGGTAAACCATGGAAAGTTCTGTGGGGTCTGGATGTGGAAAGGGAGCTGTGGTTTCGGTGCATTATTACATGGCAGCTAGAGACTGAGTGTGAACGAATGGGGCCTTTGTTGTGTTCCTAGCGCTACCTCGCGCACATGAGGTGGAGGGGGTTGTTATTTCATGTGTGGTGGAGTGGCGATGGGAATGAATAAAGGAAGACAGTATGAATTATGTACATGTGTATATATGTATATGTCTGTGTGTGTATATGTATGTATATATTGAAATGTATAGGTATGTATATTTGCATGTGTGGGCGTGTATGTATATACATGTGTATGTAGGTGGGTTGGGCCATTCTTACGTCTGTTTCCTTGCGCTACCTCGCTAACATGCGGGAGACAGTGACAAAGCAAAATATATAAATAAATTAATACCCATATACTCATATGAATACACACAGACATATACATATATGCACATGTACATATTCATATTTGCTTGCCTTCATCCATTCCTGGTGTTACCCTGTCCCACAGGAAACAGCAATGCCACCCCCACTTATTTTTGTTTTTTTATGCTGTGGTAACTTCAGCTTACACCCTTTAACTGATATATTACAAGCATCATACTTACCATACTGATTAAGTTCCTTAAAAGCTATAGATTTTGTATGTTATCATTGCAACAGTATAAGTAACCTCATGAATCCACCTGTCAGCCTGTATATATGTATTTCTACACCGATTCTCTCCACATGCTCCAACCATCTAAACACTCAGTACCCAAAACTATCTATACTTACTCTTCTGATTTTCCATCTATCTATAGAAAAATTAATTTCAAGTGCTTACAACCTAATAACCATTCTAGTGGTTTACAATTCCTTTGCTTTCATCACTCTCCAAATAGAGTTACCTCAACTTCTATTCTTTGCAATGTTTACTGGTACATCTCTAATCACCGAAACTTTCTTATCTACAGCTCATTAAATCAATTCTTATACCAATTAATCTATTTCTTGTAGAGGACCACTCTAACTTTATTTCTCCTTCCTCCACAGGCCCTTCATTACTTCCAGTTCCTTTGTCGCCAACACAAAATCCACATATAACACCCTCAGTTTCCATTTATTCAGGATGACATCTTTATTTATGCTGCATGTTATAACCCCTTCTCTCCCCAACTAATTAATACTTTTAATATCAACAACCATGGTAATGAAGTCTTTCTGCTTTCCTCAACTCTACTGTTAAATGATAACGAAGGGTAGAGGTGTAAGTATGGAAGGGAAGAATGGAATACAAGACAGTACAATCCTCCCAACCCTGACCTACACAGCTGAAACATGGACATGGAATGAATAACAAAGGTCAAGAATAAAAGCTGTGGAAATGAGTTGCTTGAAAGGAGCATGTGGTATGACTAAATGGAATGAAGAAAGAAATGAGGGGGTGTATGTGAGATTTAGTATGGCTGGAGAATGTAAAGGGAATGAATTGAGTAGTAGTAAAGTTAGTGAAAAGTAATACTTTGAGGTGGTTTGGGCATCTGGAAATGCAAAATGGGAAATTCATAAGGAGAGTGTGTGATTGTACAATTAAAGGGGTTGGTGTGAGAGGAAAACCATCAATAACATGGGGAAATCAAGATTAGTGGAAGGAGAGAAATTGTGGAGGAATGTGTGGAATTGTGTATGCAAGGAAGGCATGTAAGGACTGGGATAAGTGCACACTCTTTTGCTATGAACATCACCTTAATGGAAGTTCCCAGAGGGAACAGGCCTCAGATATAAATAGATTAATAGATATTGTTACAGTAAACATATGATACCATGAAATACCTTCAGCAGTGTAAAAACAATAGCTTATGCTGACAAGAATAAACTGATACGTTAAAGTCAATTGACACAATCTTAAATAAGGTGTACATGACAAATAAATACATCAATACATGTGGAAAACGTAATGATGAACAAAAGCAGAAAAGGAATATGGGAGCTAACGCCTAAAAGTAAGGTCAGATCACAGTTACGTAATGATCTGAGAACACAGAATCCCATTGGAGAAATCTATATCTCCTTTAACAAAAAACTAATTCATTATCACTGCATTATCATTATAATTATTTCATTCTTGTTCACTGTTTCCCATGTACCAGGAACAGATGAGGAAAAGCCCTCATTCGCTCATATCCATTCTTTAGCTGTTATGTGTAATGCAATGAAATCAAAGTTCCCCCATCCACAACCAGGTCCCACATACCTTTCCATGGCTTTCCCCAGTTGCTTCATGTGCCCTGATTCAGTCTGCTAACAGTAAAAATCATCATTATTACAATGACTATCAATGTATAACCCCAGGACCTCATTTTCTGAAGGTGCCTCTGCAGTTTCAAGGTTGCACTACTTCTACTGTGGCAAGGAAATGATGGACTCCTTTGGACTGCAGTTCTTCTACAAGATCATACTCCTTTTTGTTGATAAATGATGATACTGGCTTCCTAAAGGTGACTTTCACTAGTATCATAACCACATGCAACCAGAGCTCAGTAATGCCTATGCAATCAATCACTGTACACTTAAATATATAATGATGACCATATGATGTTTCCTGAAACATATAAAGTTGTGAAGTACACATACTTCACTTTAGCTAACTACAAGGTTGGCTTCAGTTATATGAACAAGAGGTACCTGTACTGCTTAATATCGCATCAAGAGTTAAAAAAGGAAAATAGTCAATTTACAATAAGTTACATGGTAAGCTATTTGCTTCTGCTTAAAGGATGAACAGTATCAATTTTAACTTCCAATTGTTCGACACTTTTTTAGAATTACAATTCTTGCAAAAATATAAATTCTTTTTACATTACTATGCACATTTTGCCTATCACAGCAACAGCTGCTGTCATCAGGTTAGTTTTTAGAACACCATGTGAAGACTTGTCAAAAAGCAAAAACTGTCTACCGGTTAACATTAGATTTGCATTTTAAGTATGTGCATCAATCTCCAGTCAATAAAACACAACTCAGACCTAAACTGGAAAAACTGGTAAGTGACTATTGGCCAGTTGCTTTTCACACACCTACAGAGATATTTCAAATACTGTAGAAGGAAACTTACCTGAAACACCGGAATTCATATAATGTAAAAAGAAAGATGGAGACAAGTTTTAAAATAAGTTCAAGAAAACATGCTGTAACAGCACATCACTAAGCACACTTACAAAGAAAAAGAAATTTAACTTTTAAAAGATATTCACCATGTAACAAAGAAAACAATGATAGTATCTACAAAAAAGTCACTTTCATTCTTAAAATATTTTGTGGTGTTTCTTGTGTAATTCTTAAACTAGTAACAGAGTCAAAAGTCAGAGACACAGGAGCAATAATCAATTAACTGAACTCTTTGCCTGTAAGGAGTCCAAGTCAGTGAAGTTCTGAGAAAATAGATTGCAGTTTTAAGAAACACCAAGAGGTTCAAATTTAATGTATTGAGAATCTAAGGGTGCTCACATCCTGCTGAAGACATCCTTGAAGGGTGAGCCACTACTGCAGGCAATACCATAACACTGGGGTAGGAAGGTATGGCGGGCAATGTAGTAATATTCTCGTCCATATTGGGCAGCTTTCATCTTAGAATTGAGCTGAGCATTGATGAACACATACTTTTTATCCCTGACCTGAAAGAGGAGAGAATAAGTAACTGAACAGAACATTTTTGTATACATTTATGACCCTTACATAATGACAATTTTTCCATCTTCTGAATCTTGAAGCAGGAATAATTTCTTGCATATGCTAAAGTTTCCCTTCAACATTTCTGAGATGGATTTTTTTCAGATATTTTCAAATCTTTGTTTCCAAATGCATAATCAGTGCCATATATTAACATATACCCCTACATATACCTTCCATTATTACAGTGCAGTGAGCATTCAAGATCAGTCAGGAATAATAAGAATGTGACTACAAATCTTTCAGATTATCCTGGCCTCTGTTGCTCTATGACAGCATTTCTCTTTCATAGACTCATTTCTACCATCCCTCAGACCATTCATTTTGTGTGTATATGTGTGCATGCTTGTGTGCATTTGTGTGTGCAGTATGTGCAAGTGGATTCTGGATACCTGACTGCCTCACCATTCTGAAGCCAATCTCTGGGTTAAGCAGGAAGCTCTGCTCTGGGTGCTCATGGTCAAAAAGCTGCCACACCTCATAGTAAATTCCACTTTTTGCAGCCTGAAAAACACTACAATGTTAAATCTGTTTAATGTTCATTGATTTCAGTCACAAATTTTAAACTGTAAATGTCTGTTCAGTTTGTACATACATTCAGTCTGGAAAGGTAGTCAGAAAAGAGTATACAAAGATGTACGCAAATGAAATAGTCATCCTATATGTATCTATACTTATTGGATAACTGATATAGTTACAGTATAAGTATATATATCAACATTTTCAAAGAAACTTCCTCTAAACATAGAGCTAAGCACACTGGTGTATGTGACAAACATCAGAAGACAGATATTGTAGTGCTTATGCACGGAGTGAAAACTGAGGCATGCAAGGAAAAAAAACTAAATTTTAATGCTTATGAAGAAAAATAGAAAGAGCAGGATTTCATGTGATAAACTTGCATTTTAGGAACTTATGATATGAATTTTAATCATACATGTTAGAAAATCATTTATACTACTGGTATTCATATCTAACTAATTCATAACTTTGTAAAGGGATAACTTCCCTGAACTGCATAAAACATGCTTAATGTAATGATTAATGAAACCAATATTGCTAAATGTAGTTTTCAGTTATTTTCTATGGTACAATTTCAGTTTATCGTAATACAGAATTATTACAATCTGGTCAAAAAATGATTTGATTTTCATGTTTATTGTATGTTGAGTATACTCAGAATTTGCATATCTTACTTTCATCTACAAGTATGTACAAAGTCTGGCCACTACTGAGTGGCATCATGACTTATGTTTTTTTCATTTCTGCACTTTCTCTAAGATCTTAACATCTTAGATATGACTAATTCACCATTATAATATCAACTGATTTCACTCTGCCTGCAAGGACAAGTTTTAATGTGAGGTAAACAGGAAGTGTTGTATAAGACATAGTGAATTTCATGAACTCCACTATGTCATGTATGACATTTTCTAGAGTGAATCATTGACAAGTGTGTTATGTTCACTGTAATTTTTCAGTCACACACACTGATCTTAATTTTTCTTAAGAAATAACTGAATTTCATTCATTTGAAAATGTATGGGGCATAGTTCTTTCAGGTAATTCCAAAACTAACAAATAACATTCCTATATAAGTTCATGGTAAATACTGTAAACCCAAAAATCAGACTACGCTACTTCTAAACTGAGGCTATTACTTATTTAGTGTGACTAAACTTTGAATGAAGCTTTAGAAAATGACCTTCAAGGCTGCTTCAAAGCTGGTGTCTCTTGTGGTGCTGATTATGTGGCCATCATCATGAGCCTGTGCTAGCTCATGTAGTGAATCGATGGGTGTCTCAAAAGCTGGGATGGCGAGCACTGATGTCAATGTCCCTGAGTACATTGCTAGAGGTGGATATCAAAATTAAGATTAAAATGAATAAAGAACCAATATGTCATGCACATGTACGTCTACAGTAAAAGATAGATACAGTCATGAGAGACAAACAGCATCTAGTAAGTAGGAGTACTTATGACATAGTCAAACCAAAATGGCAGGACTAGCATGAAGTGCTCACTGCACAGAAAGAGAGTGTACCTACCTATGAGTAGCTATAACAAGATTTTTCTTAAGGTATGACTAACATGTAGCAATCATGCCATTTCTTCCTTCTTTCACAATACAATAATGTTATGCTGCCACACATAGCACGGCAGTCTATCATGGTTTCATCTAGAAATGCTTTAAGACATTAGTCCTGTTTTCTTATGAAATTTTTATTGCTAATACCTGGCTACTTTTACTCACACTAATCAAAACAATGAACAGTCTCTACAGCTTTCTTGCTGGACTCTAGAACTTTTTTGTTTGCTACCTTTTTCAGATATTCTGCAAAATTCAAGCAGATCTAATATGTTTTTTCTAGTTCATGAAGCTTTTAAAATTAGGATACTTTTTCTTGATTCCCACCATCTGTTGTTATTCATACATTACAAAAGAAGACCATATATCTTTCTCTTCTTCCTTTCAGTGTGTATAGTTTTTACACACTAAATTTCATTCTATCTTTTAATTCTATTTCTTTCTCTCATTGATTTAAGTTTTCTTTACTGGTAACCACACCACACAACATTCAATTGTACTTTTTATATATGCAATGAAAATTTTCACTATCATCTTTCTTTTGTAATAAAAGTTCTCATCACACTGCTCATTACTGAACTTAATTGTATAATTTTTTCAATGAGGTCTTCCAATTCCAGGCCAGTTCTTCGACATTTTCTTCACTATAAATCTCTTTCCCTACTGGACACATGTAAGGCATATCATCCTGAAATTATGGATTGCTTCATGATTTTTTTCATAACTGCTTGTTCCTGTCTGAAGTGCATTCTTAATGCTACAATAGCCTCAGAAATGGTATCCTAGTTACAAAAAACATCAATATTACTATTCAAAAGAAATATTCTATTTTCAAGTGATGGACCAAATATTTCAGATGACTTTTTGGTTTCAAGAAACATTAATGTATGTTTTACAGTATTTAAGACTGCTTAAACCATTCTCACCATATACATAGAAGGAAAAGAGGTACCAGCAGAAGAAGATAAATCGGAGGGACCAATGATGGGACTGAATGAGATTGTTCTGAACCATCAAGTTTCTGTACATGTTAAAGCTGAGGCTTTGCAAGGAGAAGTGGACACTGTCTTCCTCCCCAAAATACATCACGAGTAGACGAGTCACTAAGTAAAGTACTGGTCCCACCAGCACAGTCACTAGGCAGATACACAACCACACCTGTGAGGGAATTACAGCAAGCGGTGATTATATCATGGGTCAGCAGGCAGGGCAACAGATTTATCAGCACTGTTGCCAGTAGGATACACAATCACATCTGCTTGAAGAATTGGTGACTTATGACATGGATAAGCTGTTACAGCCACAGGCCTACTTACATCAGGATACTGTCGCACCAGTTGGGGCATGTATTGATTATAATACTAGTCAGGAAGTATGGCATCAAGTTCAGTTGCACCATCACAAGGATAATAATCATAACTGCTGGTTAAATCCTGACTATAACATATATCAATAAGTAAATTGGTTGGTTCATTACCTCCATCACCAAGAAGACAGCCATTAATACTAGATGAAGTAGTGGTTCATAACTTAGCAAGTAGAGCAATGGGTCCACATGTAGTGGGGCAAGTGGTAACTACAACTCTAGTTAGCAGGTACTGTGATACATCCACACCCATTGTGCCCTTTAGTGATAATAACTTAAGTCAGCACATACAGTAGTGGGTCCATACTTGCTATGGTACATAATCACAACAATAGTGACATAAAGCTAATATTCTAAACAAGTCATGAAATTCTCACTTTTCTGATGGTAATGTTAATTTATATGTTTGTTAATGCACAATATTTGTTTGATCAACTTCCTTACCTCAAGGGTGAAGGGAGAGAAGACTGCAAAGGATCGATTCTTTTTCTTGGGAGCAGGTGACACCAGCGTGGTGGATTCCATATAGTAAGGTGTTGTGAAATCCACTACAGTCTCTCGACTACCTAGAGGAGCAAAAGTAGGTAAAATATAGTCGAACAAATTGAAGGAATGAACTATATAATTAGGTACAAATCATCTGACTAGACTAAGCAGTTAATGAATGAAATGAAAAGAAGCACATGATGATGTATCAGTGGTTTCAAACAATAACAGGTAATGGATAAGATTCAACAGTTCATTCTTTTTATTTTGTGAAGTATTGGTAGACGGTAAAGAACAAATTAAGACTGAATTGTATGAAAACATTGTAAAGTACAGAAATCAAGTAACAAAGGCTGAGGAGTGTTCCAGACATTGCAGGAATAACAACAGAGTTAATCAACCAAGCATACGAGTTACAACTTCTATACCAACACCCTTTTTAATAGAAAGCATATCTATCATAGCAAAAGTGAAAAATGGAAAAAACATACAAATATGTAATAATATATAAATCTATTCATGTACTCATAAACAATAATGGTTGTTTGGATGCCAAATCAATTTGTGACATAGCCAGTCAGTCAGCTTATTGGTTCCTATATTTTCATTCATCATACTTGATCGCCGTTTCCCACATCAACGAGGTAACGCCAGGGAACAAAGAACGACCCATCCACACACATACAAATATTATATAAATAAACGCACAGACATATACATATCAACATATACACACAAAGATATATACATACATTCACATACACATATTCATACCTGCTTGCCTTCATCCATTACGGTGCCACCCCGCACCACAGGAAACAGCATCGCCACCCCCTGCGTCGCGAGGAAGCGTCAGGAAAACAGATAAAAAAGGCCACATTCATTCACAGTCTCTAGCTGTCATGCATAATAATGCATAATACACCGAAACCACAGCTCCCTATCCACATCAAGGCCCATACACCTTTCCTCTGTTTGCCCCTGATGTTTCACATGCCCTGGTTCAGTCCATTGACAGCACATCAACCCTGGTATACCACATTGTTTCATTTTACTCTATTCCTTGCACACTTCTCACCTTCCTGCATGTTCCGGCCCCGATTGCTCAAAATCTTTTTCACTCCATCCACCTCCAATTCGGTCTCCTGCTTCTCCTCTCCTTGTTCCCTCCACCTCTGACATATATATCCTTTTTGTCAATCTTTCCTCACTCATTCTTTCCATATGTCCAAACTATTCCAACACACCATCTTCTGCTCTCTCAACCACACTCTTTTTATAACCATAAATGTCTCTTATCTTTTCATTACTCACTCAATCAAACCACCTCACACCACATACTGTCCTCAAACACTTCACTTCCAATACATCCACCCTCCTCCGTACAACCCTATCTACAGCCCATGCCTCACAACCATATAACATTGTTGGAACTACTATTCCTTCAAACACTCATTTTTGCTCTCCGAGATAACGTTATCTCTTTCCACATATTCTTCATCGCTTCCAGAACCTTCCACTCCCAGATGTTTAAAACACTTCACTTCCTCCAATTATTCTCCAATCAAACTTACATCCCACCTAACTTGTCCCTCAACCCTGCCGAGCATTAGCTAATAACCTTGCTCTCATTCACATCTACTCTCCACTTTTTCCTTTCACACACTTTTCCAAACTCAGTCACCAACTTCTGCAGTTTCTCATTCGAATCAGCCATCATCGCAGTATCATCAGCGAACAACTGACTCACCTTCCAGGACCTTTAATCCCCAAAAGACTGCATATCTGCCCCTCTGTCCAAAACTCTTGCATTTAGCTCCGTAACCCCACATCATTAATAAATTAAACAACCATGGGGACATCACACACCCCTGCCGCAGACCGACCTTCACGAGGAACCAATCACTCTCCTCTCTTCCTACTGGTACACATGCCTTACACACTTGATCAAAATTTCTTGCTACTTCTAGTAACTTACTTCCCACACCATATACTATTAAAACATTCCACAAAGCATCTCTATCAACCCTATCATATTCCTTCTCCAGATCCATAAATGCTACATACAGATTCATTTGCTTTTCTAAGTATTTCTCACATACATCATTCAAAGCAAACACCTGATCCACACATCCTCTACCATTTCTGAAACCAAACCGCTCTTCCCCAATCTGATGCTCTGTACCTACCTTTACCCTCTCAATCAATACCTTTCCATACAATTTTCCAGGAATATTCAACAAACTTATGACTAATCTAAGCACTCACCTTTATCCCCTCTGCCTTTGTACAATGGCACTATACATGTTCCTCCAAATCTCATGCTCTTCACCATGATCCCTACATACACTGAGTATCCTTACCAAACAATCAACAACACAGTCACTCCCTTTCTTAATAAATTCAACTGCAATACCATTCAAACCCATCGCCTTGCCTGATTTCATCTTCTGCAAGGCTTTTACCACCTCTTCACTCTTAACCAAACCATTCTCCCTGACTCTCACTTCGCACATCACACCACCACGACCAAATCACCCTACATCTGCCACTCTATCATCAGTTACATCACTACCTGTTATCACTTCCCCCCTTCACCGATATTCCCATTTGTTCTCTAGTCTTATGCACGTTATTTACCTCTTTTCAAACATCTTTTTATTCTCCCTAAAATTTAATGATACTCTCTCATCCCAACTCTCATTTGCCCTCTTTTTCAACCCGAAATGGTATGGGCAACTGAATGTCCTGATCAGGGCCATCTCATCTATGATATCAACCAAATAGCTGACAAGCCCCGGGTAGAATAAACTGCTGAGTAGACTGAGGACCAAG
Organism: Panulirus ornatus; assembly: GCF_036320965.1. Taxonomy (NCBI): domain Eukaryota; kingdom Metazoa; phylum Arthropoda; class Malacostraca; order Decapoda; family Palinuridae; genus Panulirus; species Panulirus ornatus. The sequence continues at coordinate 27,657,078 of NC_092255.1, read as the reverse complement.
TGCCGCATATTTACCTGGAATATTTTCATAACTGTCTCTAGCTATAAAGGATCCAATCTCGGAATTTAAGTTCTCTGCTTCGTTTACTTACATGATTAATACTTTTACTTTCTCGTTCATGCTATAGATCATTTTCTCTTTAAACCTGTTCTCTACAATGGAATTCCTTTATTTGCCAGCTTTTATTTTCTTCAATTAGTTTTATCCCATGTTTCCTCTTTTCCATTCTCTTCTGTTCATCCACAGGTTTCAAACTTTTACCTTCCTTTTCTCCCATATCTCCTTTCAAAGTTTTTCATAATTCATCTATATATATACTTTCATCTATCATAAGACGGTGTCATGTTGGTATGTATGTCCTAATATACATAACTATAGTCACATCTGCCATTAATTATTCTATGTAACTTTCTCTTTTCTATCTTAATATGAAAGTTCAAGACGTTAGATTACCTTCTGTTGTGCCACGTTTCCCCCTCCATCTGTTTAAAGTGTAACGTAATTACCTCATGTTTTGATCTGGTGCACGTTTGCTTTATTGACTTCAAAGACCAGAATGTGCCATATCTTTTTTGAAAAGATGGTAAATTGATAAGAGACAGAAAGGAAAAGAGAGGTTATTATATATAAGTATGACGATGTAATCTGAAATATGAGTGTTCCTCTACTACACATCACTGAGAACGGCAATACAATACTTAGTTTTATTTTTTCTAAATAACTGTAAATCTGGAAATCTTCAGTAGAATTCAAATGTATTGTTAATATCATAGATAAGCCCAAGGCCAAATTTGTAGGACTTCTGCGGCTTCGAGGCTGCATTACAATCAGAGGCAGGGAGATAAATTGTAATCTCTTTCATCAACTGATAAAGTCCTGCTAAACGTGACTTTTAACTTGCGGTGTAGCCACAAGCAGAGTCCAATAATACACCTCCCAAAAATTACTAAGATACATTAATAAAGTTTTTGAAAGATGAAACGATGTGGAGTGGATTGCATCTCAATGCAGTTCACTCCGTACTAAAACAAATCATTGACAAATACGTCTGGAATACTGAGACCAATTACTTGTGATCATTTCACCATGAACCTATGGAAAGAACATACTTGTGATTGTGAGCTCACACAGTGCGACGTGAGCTTCATGCCTGGCAACTTGCCCTATAAGGCCTGTAATGGTGTTGTCTGGCTGGGGTCCACCCCACTTGCCATCTGGGGGTCGTATAATGCGGTACCTGTCAAAATATATCACAACCACTCATCATGCACAACCACCGTCCAAAGTATGGTTTTGAAATGCCAACTTTTTTCTTTGCAACATACAAAGGGGAATTAGGTAAAAATGATGCACAAATTCAATGTATGCATGTACATATCTTTGTAATTGTATGTGGGCAGTGAATTATGAGTAAATGAAAGACTTCAAGGAATAATAACGTGCATCCTAATCTATCATACTTTATGATAAATTCTATCAAGATAAAGTGGCATTTATTGCAACAACCTTGAAATACAATATACATGTGTATATATGATGAATAAGGGTGATGAAACATAATCTACTTACCTCATTTACACAACGTGATATTTCAACTTCGATGATGATGTCACTACGACATACTCCAGAATGTGTAAAAGGAGGTCTTTCTTTTTTTTTTGCTATATATCAAAACTTTTCAAGTTTAGTTAAGTTATGATGGAACAAAGAAGCCAGTGCAGTTCTGGATAGGATATAATGTGACAAATAATCCATTATGATTCTATTGTCTGTCCATAACGGTTAATAAAGCGTGAGATATTTTCACTCACAAACTATACAGCAAAACTCTGACGAACAGATCACTGAAAATACAAGTGAATGATACTGAATAAAAGTATCTACTTAGAGTGCTCATCATGAGCTGCTGACTGTACTAACGTGAAGTTGAGTGTTTCACTAAGGGTGCTGATCACTTTATAGTCGACACCAGAGATGGGTATGACAGTGCCATTCTGTAGTTCTTTGATGGTGAAGAACGGCCTGTTATTATTTGTGGTCACCAGCAACTGACGCCCATGGAGGTTGGAATAGAGTTGCTGAAGGTCAGGAACCAGTTCACCCCTCACGCGCTGGCTTCTGCCGCTTACAGCACCAGCCAGGGACCATGACTCAATCAGGTGGAACCTGTAAGAGCGTCCTCGGTAGTCATGTGTATATATATATATATATATATATATATATATATATATATATATATATATATATATATGTGTGTGTGTGTGTGTGTGTGTGTGTGTGTGTGTGTGTAAAGGTTAGCAAGTCTTTAGTGCTATATATGACACGTGACACGTCCATCTATGCTAATCCTAAGGACCGGCCACTCACCTTATCTGACCATCGGGGTCAACCCTGGATGAGAATAGCAGAGCCTTTTGGGGTGTGATCCGCTGTACCAGTGCCACCTGAAAAAAATATTTAGTTGTGACACATCTTCTCTAACATGAAATTAGTTCTGCAGTCATTATCACGTCCTGATGCTGTGGCTCAACGTGAAATGCGTGGCTTAACTACTGACAAAATGTTTACTCTTATGTGTCCATACCTCAGCTCTTAAGTAGAAAATGCTGGGTAAGTTGTGGATATTGTTGGATGCGTACGTGTTACACAGCATCATGTAGTAATAAATACGAGCATGGCAGCCAGGATGTAACCAGACGTTCCTGATCAAGTCATACCTTGGTCGCGTTCTGCCGCAAACATGAAATACGTACTTGGTTGTTTGGGCTTCAGGCCTATCAACATCCAGGGTTAGTAAAGTCGTCATCGTCAACCTACATCAACCAAACGAAAAATTTTAACACCTTTTGATGTTACGGATGTTTCGAAGATCATATACGTACACTCACTCTCACTATGTATATAACTGTATATATATACTTCATTTTATTTGCAGCTTAACATACGGATCTTTTGATAATACTGAAAAGAAATTCTGAACTTTGTTTCTCTATTTTCTCAAATAGTGTTTACATCAATTAGGAATAAAATGAAAAAAACACGGTATATAATTCTGGAGCCTGATATCAGTATGACAAAACTCCATGAAGATATTTCTACATTATCCCTTGTAAGGAATCGTGCAATAAGCTTTGGAATCACCAGAACGCCCCTACTGGGGTTATGGGTCATTTCAGGGATTGAGCCACCTTTTACACATTGGTCTAACCTCACATGGGTTGCGGTGCTCTGCCTAATCAATTCAACTACCAACAACTGACAGTCATAATAAAAAACGAAAGAAGTATGAAAGGATTTTGGCGTCAATTTCAGATGTGATTCTCATGTAAGCTGGGCTATATTTATCGTCTGCAGCGATGATCTTATTCATACAAGACCACCAGGTGTTTCTGGAATTCACTTCTGCCAATCTTTCTCCCAATCTAAACAGAAAGACAAAGGTTATTGACACTGGCAACAGACGCCCCTAAATTGACTCAGCGACGTGATAGGTGTTCTCCCATAGTGATAATAATCATTACTTTATGTTGTCTGTTCCAGCTTAGTCTTACCTGAGTACCTTCACGCAGCAGATCTTGCACATCTTCCGTCAAGTCTTCTTCAACAATGACAAACCACCTTATAGTCGGTGATTCCAGCACTTTGAGCCTCACCTGAAACGAACAGACGCTTGTAACAAGAGGTGTTTAATAATTAAGGACGGAAACTCCGTCCTATATTAAACATTTCACAAACCATGGCAAGAGAAAGCCACACAATTAATCATTCATTAGGAAACCTTTAACATGAAGATGTACAATGGAAAATAACGACCAATATCTCAAGAACGATGGAGGTATTAGAAGCCTTCCTGGAGAGGAATATAGTAACTAGATTTACCTCTCTATTCTATAAATCTTTACTGTATTACGCACCATTGCTACCGTAATTATGTCATACGTTCTGTGCCCGTACATGGAAAGCAGTTAAAGAATAACACCAACGTTTGTATAAACATAATTACATGGTGCCAGATTTCAGGAATTAATGCTGTTTTTATCCGACCAAACCTTTCCGAAGCATACTTTAACACCGACCTGTCATAGTACAAAACTCAAATTCAAGGAATACAACTCACACCGACTCCATAATTATACACTTGGTTACTGGCTAATAGAGATTAGGAAACTAAAACTTGCAGCTAAGAGACCGGTCATGACAGAGAAAGTAAGAAGTCCATTACTTGTGTGTGTTGCTGCTGGATATGAAGCCTAGCACCAGCTCAAGGTCACACAGCCGCATTCCGAACCATTTATCTAAAAACTTATGAAAAAAATTTGGTTTAATACTGTTTAGTCCACGTAAATCTATATTTCTGAGAGAATGTTTGTATGTGCACAGAGAGAGAGAGAGAGAGAGAGAGAGAGAGAGAGAGAGAGAGAGAGAGAGAGAGAGAGAGAGAGAGAGAGAGAGAGAGAGAGAGCCATGTGTAAATTGAAATGATTATATAAAAAGATTTTTAAGATAAGAGCTTTGTGCAATAACACGTCTCACTGGCCAATATTTATACTTTTCTTTCTCAAGAATTCTTACTTCCTGCTATAAAAGCAAATAAAACGCATCGTTATTCTCCATTCAACTAACAGGAAGCAAGCTTCATAATGTACTAAAACCATTGTCAGAAAAGAGAAAAATGCAAACTTACCTCTACACCCACCCATGTTAAGGACGACAAGGAAGGTTAGGATACACGTACTTGGGCTACATGATGATGGGATACTCAAGAAAAGATGTTCACGTGCAAATGATGGCACTTGTGTTACCACAAAATCCAGAAACTAACTGATGATATTGACTAGTTACTTGCATAGTGACGGACACCATCGTGAGCCATGCCACGCAGCCCTGATCATCCAGCTCACGATAATACTTCCATTGTTGTGTGCTGACACATTCATAATTTCTATTTCCTCTGTCAATCCAGTACAGAGAAATATTGTACTATGGTCGTAAAATATCTCTCTGGTGACTTAAAATATCAAACTGGACATCAACCAAGACGGAAATAATTTTGCCTAGGCTGGGTTACCCCTACAAACTAGGTTATGGTGTTCTTAAGAAAGTAAGGTTACATTTCTAAAGTCATAGATAATTGGATCATATGTGTGTACTCTGGGGTTATGGGTTATATGATCACATTTTTGTATCCTTGTCATGGGTTCAAATTTACATACGGTAAGTTCTGGTAACATTTTTCTGTACTCTAGTTGGGCTGCATTTGTGAAAACTGTGGCCACTCGAATTACATTTCTCACCTTGGGGTAACATTTATGTAACCTAGGGTTACCTTTCAATAACGTAGTCATATCTATCTAATCGGGAATTACCTTAACATAAGCTGGGTGTCAATATGTTTTGTAACCTAGGATCATGGGAATTATTTCTGTACCTTGAAGTTAAAGAGTACAGTCACGGAGCCACGGGTTGACGTGCAGTGTGTAACAATGGCAGCTCAGGATCGTGTGTGATAACCGATACGCGTTGAGTGCTGGCGTGCGCCCCACCAGTAATAGTTTACACGACACTCGCCCTACCCATTATACCCCCAATCATACAGAATGTTTAATATCTATTGAATACCAGCTCGCTGATCTATGTACGCTGCCACTTCTGCCACAGTAATTCACCAGTTCAGTGCCAAAGCAAGTTATTTGCTCACTCCATGGGGTGGATGAAGGACATGCAATATATCTTTAGGGTAATAATCTAGCACAACTGGGGATCACAGGCCTACTCCCGAGCACAAGAGCGTCGAATGTCTTGGTTCTGTCTCGCTGCCACATACTGTGGTAGGCTAAATTACCGAGAGGCTTCATAAACTACGTTAATTTACACCTTCCTTAATATATTAATCATTGTTGAAAAAAAATCTAGATTGTTGAATGTTTGGTAATTTCCTGGTATGATGAGGTGGGTTTTATGGTGATACAAGTACTGTCTGTATCAAGACATGTGCTGCTGGGGTTGTGGCGTCGCTTCCGGATTTCCATCATCATACTTGATACCATCCACCTATTCATGAACTATTTGTCTCACCAGTTATATCTAAAGTTTCTTTTCCATCTTATATATATATATATATATATATATATATATATATATATATATATATATATATATATATATATATAGATAGATAGATAGATAGATAGATAGGTAGATAGATAGATAGGTAGATAGATAGACATAGATATATAGACAGATATTCATACATATTCGCCATTTCACACGTTAGCGAAGTACCGTCAAGAACAGAGGACTGTCTCAGAGGGAAAATCCTCACTTGCCTCTCTTCTCTGTTACTTCTTTAGGAAATGTAAAAACTGGTCGTGGGAATAAAATGAAGCCGTCGCTCGTTTCTTCCTAATGCTACCTTGAAGTGATTGAAGCAATCGCGAAAATATTAGGTTAAAAGCTACTTGTCCAAATACCTACTGAATAGAGAGAACGTATTTGTTCACTATGGGATATTATCTGTAAGAAATAAAAGAACGTATCTGATCACATAAGCGTAGGGACTGTGTGAACATACTTGTTCAAACAAGTGGGTGACATGGGCAGCCCTGCAGAAGACGAAGATGTTCCTTATAACCTGGACGTGATTGTACGACCTGAGCGTCTCCGTCAGTAGATGGAAGGTCGGGTCGTAAGGTAAAAGAGTTGTGTCTCCCTGCAGGTGGAACACCCTCGCCACATCAGCCACACCTGTGCGCAACAAACATCATGGATCAGTCTCAAACTTTACCTTATCACTTTTGTTATCATTTCCAAGATATATTTTGAAAAAATAAATTTTTTTTTTTTTATCTCGCAGTGGTTCTATCCGTCACTCACTCTTCCCCTTTTATATACTCATATCAATTCCATTCAAATCAGAACCATAACTTACAACTTGGCCCTGGTCAGCCTACCTGGCTTGTCGTTATCGTATACAAGGTAAAAGTGTTGGCCGGAGGTAAGGCCAAGCAGATGCGACACTAGGTCAGCTAAGGTCAAATCTTCAGCGATGTTCCTGCCGAAAGACAGACAGACATACTTGAAAAAAAAATTCATTACCAAAATACCAATTTTCTGATACACTTGTTTTCTGAGTGCATGATACATCATCAGCAAATGGTTGTGTGTTGTATATTTTTAGTTCTATACACTATGAGATTAATCACATCCTATAAACTTCAACTCAGAAAATGCAAATCTTTTTATCATAGTAAACAAAACTAATCCACCAGCACTGTATGTATCAGATGGCTTTCAACATCTGAAGGTCATTACGTCCACATACTTAAGCGGACGTGAAACATGAGTACAAGACTATGCAGGTGCTGACGTCCACGCATGATGCTAGCCATCGACCGCTGAATATGGTCATTTAGCCACATATCTCTCTACAGAAGTCTGACAACATAAATGAAAAGTATAGGGTTATCTTTTATTGCCAGTGCTCATGTTCGGTCGTAAGGCACTCCACTGCAGAACAAGTTGGCCAAAAATAACATACACGCGTTAACGTTAAATACATGATTGCATAAATCATAGCGGTTCACTGCATAAATCATAGCGGTTCACTGCATAAATCATAGCGGTTTCCTGCATAAATCATAGCGGTTCACTGCATAAATCATAGCGGTTTCCTGCATAAATCATAGCGGTTCCCTGCATACATCATAGCGGTTCCCTCTATATGTTTGTTGTTAGCATCGCCCGGACTTAGTCTAACTTGACAGCATATGCTCTCCCTAGTCATGAATCTGTCTACATTTTTGTATATGAATGTATGGTTTTTGGTGAATGGTTATTACGGCTTCAGGCCTATCAAAAACAACGGTCATTAAGGCCGTCCGCGTCCATAATCACAAATCAAATCATCTTTAACACCTTCAGGCTAAAATTGGCGAGAAAGGAGGCGTTTGATTTGATATTTCTAAAATGAAATATATAAATAAAGGACAGCTGAACTGTCCACTTGAAAATGTTTTCCTCGTATACGTCGCCTGTGCGTTTTAAATGAACAGTTGTTTGTGTTCTGTTATTTCTTTATGAGCCGCGTGCGTGTGCCATGTCGTGTGGTGTTGTTATTTTTTTTTTAGCTTCTTGTTAGTAACATTCTAGTGTTCACCTCTTGCTGCTGCAAATGATAGGTTGGGGCTCCTCTGCCATTCTTTCGCGACTTTTTGGCTAGTGACTAAGTTCTGAGTTCAAGTTATCTCTTCTTGCTTTATCGTGCTAAGAATAAAGTCCTATTTGTCTTCAATGGGAAATATATCAACGGTGCTATTTTACTCGATTACCCCAAAACATCTTTGTTGATGCATACTTCTGCACTCTTCTGTTGTTGTCGTCATCTGAGAGCCTTCAAACAATCGCCAGCTTCCCATCTACAAACTAGACTACGACCTAAACAAATAAATATCAAGAAAATAAGACAGTTCGGAAAAAAGAAAACATCGAAAATTTACTAGACTACAAGAGGCATGACGTCAGTCACAATAAACTGAAATTCTTGCTGCTCAACACAACCAGGAAATATCCAAACTTGCCACCAGGTGTAAACTATGAACTGTCTAATAGAGCAATATAACAAACATGCATATTCCTGGAACAAAATCTTTTATGTGACTCCTTTTAGTCTCGAACACACACACACACACACACATATAGATGGTGAGTTACCTACCTATACTACTTTCCTGTGTGTGTGTGTGTGTGTGTGTGTGTGTGTGTGTGTGACAGTTATGAGTAAGCTACTTACACAAGAAGAGGAAGAGCAAGAAAGCAGTTGCTGCAGACTCCCTATTAAAGGCTGATCTCCATTCTACGGCTTGTACAATGGTGACAACTTTCAGAGAGTATGAAAAACACATGCTTGCTCACTATCTACATCTGATATATATATATATATATATATATATATATATATATATATATATATATATATATATATATATATATATATATATATATACCAAATTAGAGGTGGAAGGATGAAGTGAAAAAGATTTTGAGCGATCGGGGCCTGAACATACAAGAGGGTGAAAGGCGTGCAAGCAATAGTGTGAATCGGAACGATGCTGTATACCAGTGTCGACATGCTGTTAATGGACTGAACCAGGGCATGTGAAACCTCTTGGGTAAACCATGGAAAATATGTGGGGCCTGGATGTGGACAGGGAGCTGTGGTTTCGGTGCATTACACTTAACAGTGAGACGAGTGCGAACGATGTGGCCTTCTTTGTTTTCCTGGCGCTACCTCGTGAAGCAGGGGATAGCGATGCTGTTTCCTGTGGGGCTGGGTGGCCCCAGGAATGGATGAAGGCAAGCAAGTATCAATATATGCATGTGTACATATGTATATATGTATATGACATTTGTCTTCTGTATTTACCTTAGGCGTTGTGTAGGGTTGAGGACTGGTGTGGCGGCTGTAGTCGTGTAGACCTGAGAGGGCGAGTCGTGCGCTCCCACACTGCCGTTCCACACCAGCACTATCTCAAGAAGTAGTTCATATACAACAACAACTGTATAACACTCCAAATATCATATAACACTAATGCAATGATGGCGTGGAACAAAAACTAACAAAAATAACAACATATAATGACATAGGAATTATATATTTGTTTCATATTTACACATCCAAAGTTTAAAAATGATATCATTATGATAAACTCACCAAGGCAGACTAAAAGCTGGGGAGTGAGGTCTCTCATTTTGTGTAGGATTCTTGTCTGAAAAATAAGAAATGGAAAATAGTTTTATTGAATACCTATAATTCAAATAGGTCTGAAGAACAGTCCTACTGTTGTAATGTGATACATGCTAAATCTATTTACCTTGGTTTTGGACTTCTCAAAGGTAACACAACAACGAAGTATATATCTAAGTAATTATTTAATGTTTTGATAACTTTAGTTAAGCCACAAATCTGAGGAGTATCTGTCTGCCACCTGCATCTGGTGGGCCCAGGAACCTGATTATGTAAATAATGACGTTATGTTCTTTCGTTAAAGACATAAAGCAAACTATCAATACTGTGTATCTACATATCCATTTCGTTGTGTATCTATATCTAACAAATTATGATAATGATATACTAACGAAAACTTTGTATAAAGGTAACTCATTTAAATCAAATGGAAAGAAACTATTACTTCTGATACTTACTCACGAAACATTTAATATTTCAGACTGAATCTTATTGCTAATGGAATCTGAAATGTTCTCACTTATCTGTAGATCTATGCAGCCATAAACAATGATATTAACAACAGTGACGATAACAAAATCATACAAGTTACAAAGTTAAGTGTACGGAACGAACAAATAAACTTGGAGCAAAACCAGTGCCAGATTAAATATCTGCTGGGTCCATAGCATATTCAGAAGACGGAACCTCTATCAAAAATGAAAAAATATATCATTATATATGAACAAATCTACGCTATTCACACATTCATAACAATTATAACTAATAAATTCTACATATCTTTTTGTTTTGATAGTAATACGGAAATGTGCATTTATTATATCAAAATATTTCCTTTAGTCACAAATTATCTAAAAATAAGCATCAGTAATTAATCCCTCGACATTACATGCTTTTTGTAAACTTTCATATTCTATTCTGCAGTTTCTCTTAATACAATGGCCATATCATGTAAAATTTGAATCCTTTATGAATATTGCGTGGCAAAACTACCGCTAGTACATAGAGCCCATAGCTATATTTGTAACTTTATTAAATAATCTTTCTCATGAAACATTCAACAATTGGACAAGGTCATACAACCAGACGAACTCACAAAACTTCCCAGAATTTTCGGTTTTATGAAGCCCGAATGTTGCTGCATCTGCCGAACTAACCAGATCTTTTCTTCTACTGCAGATAATTTGAAGTATTTACGTCCAACAACTTCCAACAAACTGATTTCTTATTGTCAAACAGAATGAGAACGAGAAATCTACATATAAACACATACATGATTGCAGTTTGAAAGGCAAACATTATAGGATAATTGCAGATAAATAATACAGTAGCTGTCGTAAGAACGGAGTTATGGCGCTGTTTCATGGACCGGACACAACCTTGATATTGCAAGGAAAAATGTATGCAAGATACTGCAGCTACGTTATTACTAGTAGTAATTATTAGTGATTATCATATGATGGTTGATGATGTTTGAGTGAGATTACCATGGTGTCCCATAGCCGTGGTTTGAGTAAAACCCCATAATTCAGACATTAATGACCCACTTAGGCCAATGGACTGCCAAGCATTCTTTGACTACTCACTTTTTTGTGGGCTAAGGAAAAGCCAATAACCTCGTTACAACCTGCAAGGTGATGATGATAGGATACTGTCAGACACAGTCTCCTTCCTGTGTGTGTGTGTGTGGTGCGTCACACGGAACCACGTTGGTTGGCAAGGTGATCATTACAGTTTCCCAGGTTAATCACTTCACTATATCACACTCGATAAATGTTCATGTTGTCATTATTTGAAACTGTCTTACTGTATGTTCTTATTTGAGCACCAGAAATGATAATCTTATATGGGAACTACTGTGGACAAGGATATCTCCCTTATGAGTTTAACAATTTAATCTCTATAATTAGCCGAGAGCTATACTCATGATATATGCCACGGATAGTTTAACGCAGTCATTCCTTATATTATTCTTACAATATAACACTTTGCTCATTACAATATTACAAGAGGACCCGTAATCGCCATCTCAACCCACCCCCCAGCGTGACCACTCGTCCCCTATCACTGGTGACTCCGCTGTGTGCCACAGCTTGTATAATCTTACCGCACTTAGTAACTCTAGTGATAATGTACAATATATGCTTATTTGCCAGTTATAACATTCCTAAAATACCAAATAAAACTAAACGTCAGTAATACTAAACTGTCATACAGCTTAGGCAAACATGACCAACTAGCTACATCTGATTCCTTGTTGACTCCGTCTGTTTCTTATACGATAAATTTATGCACACGATCACATCTCTCCTTGTCCGACGCTCATTACCTCAAGCATACCATAAAATGAGGGTCTTTCCATATGCAAAAGACCCTACAATCGCATCACAACACCGTCACCATAACAGCAACATACTTGCAGTCATTACAAGAATGACGCATCCGGGACAACTTGTCTGCATCTTCACTAACTGGAAGTGTCATGAAAAACATTTTTTTTCTCTCAAGACACACCCAGTTGCTTAAGTCCACCCACGCCACACGCTCCCCACCTAATCACTCAACAACGGTTACTGCCACACAAAGCGGACAGTGGTTGGTCTGTACAGATTGGTGCTAGACGGCGGGACTCAAGTGTGACGTTGGGATTCAAATATATATGTTAAATACTGGCACCTGATGAGGTAGATTGTCTCCACGAAACATGTCGTGTCACATGTATAGAAAAATTACATGAATCGCACTGAAGTGCGATTTCACCTTCATGCTATCATCACTAGTGTGATCATATATATATATATATATATATATATATATATATATATATATATATATATATATATATATATATGATCACACTAGTCGTCGACGTGTGCTCTCAATGGATTGAACCAGGGCATGTGAAGCGTCTGGGGTAAACCATGGAAAGTTCTGTGGGGCCTGGATGTGGAAAGGGAGCTGTGGTTTCGCTGCATTATTACATGACAGCTAGACACGAGTGTGAACGAATGGGGCCTTTGTTGTCTTTTCCTAGCGCTACCTCGCACACATGAGGAGGGAGGGGGTTGTTATTCCATGTGTGGCGAGGTGGCGATGAGAATAAATAAAGGCAGACAGTATGAATTATGTACATGTGTATATATGTATATGTCTGTGTGTGTATATATATGTGTACATTGAGATGTATAGGTATGCATATTTGCGTGTGTGGACGTGTATGTATATACATGTGTATGTGGGTGGGTTGGGCCATTCTTTCGTCTGTTTCCCTGCGCTCCCTCGCTAACGCGGGAGACAGCGACAAAACAAAATAAAATATAATAAATAACACACACACACACACACACACACACATATATATATATATATATATATATATATATATATATATATATATCAAGAGGTAGTATACAATTAATATGGTAAAGACCGAGGGGGCTGGAAATCCTCCTCTCCTATTCAACTTTTCCAAATCAAGGAAGTTTAGTGGGCTAAGTGAGGACCCTACCTTACTAAAGCGGGAAATGGGGAATACGTAAGAAAAAGAATATATATATATATATATATATATATATATATATATATATATATATATATATATATATATATATATATATATATATAACAAGAGGTCAAAGTGGTGCGCGTGATCTGGTATTTGCTGATAACCACGAGTACAGGTGCAATTTCTTGTAATGATCGCATCGTTAGAAGTACAAGAGTGAGATATTATACGTAGAACATTCTTATATCTCATTCTTGCATCTCCCCTGACGATGCGATCGTTACAAGTGCACTTGGGAACTTACCGTGTTTAATTTTCCACGTGGTTATCAACATATAATACACTTGATCGTAGTATCCCGCGTTTTCCCATTATCAAGCCGCAGTCAACTATGGGGTACTAGAGGCATTGCCCTCCCCACTTACTGCATCAGTCTCGAAAACAAGGTCAGCCAAGCAATGTCACATCTAGAAAAGTGTCTGATGACGGTGTTATAAGATGCATGCTTTGTACAGTTGGACCACTCCAGTGCTAAGGCACTGACTCCAATCTTTCAAGTAAATAATAACTGTCTGCTTCCGAACATTTCAGTTAACGACTACAGTGACTTATATGATGCATCTGAGCTTACATGTCATCAAGTTTTCATTGCATCATTGTGATGTGCCAGGAACATACAGAGAACATCGAGCCATAACTAAGCACCGCAGAAACTGTCGTATGGAATCTTACCAAGAGCACTTACCTTCCATACACGACCGATCGCAAAGCAGCAATACCCTGGACGGGGTCATCCCGGCGAATTTTAATCCATTGCGCATGCGCACACACACACACACACACACACACACACACACACACACACACACACACACACACATACACACACATACACACACACACACACACACACATACACACACACACATACACACACACACACACACACACACACACACACACACACACACACACATACACACACACACACACACACACACACACACACACACACACACACACACACACACACATATATATATATATATATATATATATATATATATATATATATATATATATATATATATATATATATATATATATATATTCTTTCTTTTCTTTCAAACTATTCGCCATTTCCCGCATTAGCGAGGTAGCGTTAAGAACAGAGGACTGGGCCTTGAGGGAATACCCTCACCTGGCCCAATTCTCTGTTCCTTCTTTTGGAAAATTAAAAAAAAAAAACGAGAGGGGAGGATTTCCAGCCCCCCGCTCCCTCCCCTTTTAGTCGCCTTCTACGACACGCAGGGAATACGTGGGAAGTATTCTTTCTCCCCTATCCCCAGGGATAATATATATATATATATATATATATATATATATATATATATATATATATATATATATATATATATATATCATATTCGCCATTTCCCGCGTGGGCGAGGTCGTGTTAAGAACAGAGGACTGAGCCTTAGAGGGAATATCCTCACTTGGCCCCCTTCTCTGTTCCTTCTCTTTGGAAAATTGAAAACTGGAGAAGAGGATTTCCAGCCCCCTACTCCCCCCCTTTTCGTTGCCTTCGACACGCAAAAAATACGTGGGAAGTATCCTTTTTCCCCTATCCCCACGGATAATATATATATATATATATATATATATATATATATATATATATATATATATATATATATATATTGGAAGGGATCACAATTTTGCGCGTGATCAAGATATTCCTGAGTCCACGGGGAAAATGAAACACGATAAGTCCTCAAGTGCACTTTCGTGTAATAATCACTTCATCAGGGGGAGACACAAGAGAGAAATATAAGTCAGTTGATATAAATCGAAGAGACGAAGCTAGGACGTCTGTATATATATATATATATATATATATATATATATATATATATATATATATATATATATATATATATATATATATATGATATATATATATATATATATATATATATATATATATATATATATATATTACAAGAGGTCACAGTGGTGTTCGTGATTTCGTATATGCATAAGCTGTGGTTTTATATATATATATATATATATATATATATATATATATATATATATGTGTGTGTGTGTGTGTAAATCAGACAGATTCGAACCTAGGACCTTTTGCGTGGTAGTCAGAAACGCTAACCGATCGGCAATGATCGCCTCTAATAGAGAAATGATTTCGATTCCAAGTAATCAAATACCCTTCGTCTCAGATATTTGAACAACGGGGTCTACACCAGTCAAATCCCATCAGTATTTCAACATAACGAAACTATTACCCATGTATAGGTTGACTCCCTAATTTTTTGCCTAAAATTTGGTCTTAAAAACATGAACTACTCTTCACCGTTTTCTATGTTAGCATGGTAACGCCAGAAAGAGGAAGAAATACCTTCATTCTGTCGTAACCATTGTCTAGCTCTCATATGTAATATTCCGAAACCGGAATCTTCGTGTGTAACTCTCACGGATAAACCGTTGCACCTTGAGTTCCATGCCTAACATTCCAAGACATCTAAAATTGTTTTTAAAAACTCTATATTGTTCTTTAAGATAAGAAATGAAAATTAGGGAAAAGGGATGGACGAAAGATATCTATAAGTCGATGCACTTTTCCGAAAACATATTTACTATTCCTCACTGATCAACCATTGCAAAGCTGTGTCCATCCGCACACGTATTACTGGATTCCTCAATTCGCACCACTTAACCCAACGCTAGGTGCTCTTTGTAACCGATCTGGGTCTAACGTCCCAACCCTTCAAATCAATACCTGTCATTCATAATTCCCTTTATCCTTATCATACCATTACTGCATTGTTGTGTAATGTATCACCGTACAACCATTTGAACCAAGCCACTCTTCTCAACCGCTCAATAAAATATGTTTCATCCCCGCACTTGCAAACATTCACTTTTTTCATAGATTACTTGTCTCTCTCGGTAATGGAACTATCTCCCTGCATATATTCTCCCTGTATATACACATATCCAATTACGTCAGTACCTAAAGTGATATGTTTGGCATCCTTTCGCGTGAAGCATCAAGTTCGCTTGGTGGATGTGTTTGGAGTACACTCACATCACGTTCATAAGGCCTGGATTAAAAGTAGCAAGATCCCCTAAGTATAATAGCTAACACTTATCAATAAGTTACCTGCCACTCACCGCTCAGCTACATGATGTTCGAGGGATGAGTGCCTCATCATACAATAAAATGATGATCAATAAAGTGATGCGTTTAAATTTAAATGAAGGCTTCTTCGTATCTCCATTACAGGAACATCTACAGATCATTACTCTTTGAACAGCAGCATTAAGGCAACGCGAGAAGCATTACCTCCGTGATGTACTGGTTAGCGCGCCATGATACAACACAGATTCGAATCCCTGTTACGGCACTCGGTCCATTCAACCAAGCTGTTCATCCACCCCTAAGAGTTAGTCGATAAAATGAAAAGCTGACACACACACACAAAAACACACACACACACACACACACACACATATATCTATATATATATATATATATATATATATATATATATATATATATATATATATATATATTTTACTTTTTTATTATCATTTTGCTTTGTCGCCGTCTCCCGCGTTAGCGTGGTAGCGCAAAGAAACAGACGAAAGAATGGCCCAACCCACCCACATACACATGTATATACATGCACGTCCACACACAGCACATATACATACCTATACATCTCAATGTATACATATATATACACACACACAGACATATACATATATACCCATGTACATAATTCATACTGTCTGCCTTTAGTCATTCCCATCGCCACCCCGCCACACATGGAATAACAACATCCCCCCCCCTCATGTGTGCGAGGTAGTGCTAGGAAAAGGCAACAAAGGCACCATTCGTTCACACTCAGTCTCTAGCTGTCATGTAATAATGCACCAAAACCACAGCTCCCTTTCCACATCTAGGCCCCACACAACTTTCCATGGTTTACTCCAGACGCTTCACATGCCCTGGTTCAATCCACAGACAGCACGTCGACCCCGGTATACCACATCATTCCAATTCACTCTATTCCTTGCACGCCTTTCACTCTCCTGCATGTTCAGGCCCTGATCACTCAAAGTCTTTTTCACTCCATCTTTTCACCTCCAAATTGGTCTCCCACTTCTCCTGGTTCCCTCCACCTCTGACACATATATCCTCTTTGTCAATCTTTCCTCACTCATTTCTCCATGTGACCAAACCATTTCAAAACACTTTTTCTGCTCTCTCAACCACACTCTTTTTATTACCACACATCTCTCTTACTCGATCAAACCACCTAACACCCCATATTGTCCACAAACATCTCATTTCCAACACATCCACCCTCCTCCGCACAACTTTATCTATAGCCCACGCCTCGCAACAATATAACATTGTTGGAACCACTATTCCTTCAAACATCCCCATTTTTGCTTTCCAAGATAATGTTCTTGCCTTCCACACATTTTTCAAAGCCATTTCCCATGTTAGCGAGGTAGCGTTAAGAACAGAGGACTGAACCTTAGAAGTAATATACGTGGAAAGTATTCTTTCTCCCCTCTCCCCAGGAATTTCTTTCATTAAAGGCTAATTTCCTGTTTTGCTCTCTTATCCTCCTATACTTCTCTTTTCATATTTTCAGGTTACTTCATTGTGTCTTCCTTGTGTTTCATAAAGTAATCCCTAAATTTTTCACAAAGCCATATTTCTTTGTGCAACTCCATAGTGCTATAGTTAACAGCAACATTAATTCTTCTGCTACTGTTGCTAACACTGCTACCAGCTTTACAGGAACTGCAGGTGCAGGGATAGTTGGCATCCAAAATGTCTGGAGAAAATTTTGCATGTGACACACCTGTAACCACAGAAAGGATACAGAGCAGAAACTGAATGAAGGTTATCAATAGTGAAAGTAAATTTGCTTCTTAAAATGTGCTAATGTACAATCTATTTAGGATAAAAACACTATGAATGAGCTTCCTGTCATTAAAATATAATTTCTGCCATCAGTTCTAAGAACATGATAACAATACATGGAGAAAATTCATGAGCAATACAGTGTAGACCTTCCATGGTGACAAACTTTTACACAGGAATGAATGGAGTTATGCTGTGCTATCATCATACAACAAAGATGTTGATGATACATAAATTATGCGATCTCTTCTCTTCCAAACATGAAAGAGCAAGGTAAGATTCAGTTTCATAATATGAAACAGTACTATTAAGGTCAGGTTATTTTTGGCTGGCTCTTTTTCTTCTGCTCATCACAATAGTAATGATAGATATTCTAAAAAGTGAAAAGTTCTCATTTTGTTATGGCTATTAACCATATAAGGTATTCATCATTCAGAACCACCATAAGCCTACCACCCATTTTCTGTGAACAGTAAAAGTATCTCAAGTATACGCAACCAGGGCAATTATAAAAATATAATCTAAAATATACTTTCTTTTATGATCTACATTCTAATTTCAAACACATCTTATATTTCATTCCATTAAACCATTTGTAAATCTTTGCAGAACACAGTAATTTAGCTGTTCCAATTTTCATAAACAAATTTCGAAATAGGTCAAGAAACAAAGTTAATCTTATTCACTTAAAGTTTTAAACACATTATATTCATGTGATAATGAATACCAACAATACTGAAATGTTGAAAATATAAGAATATGTAAAAAAAAATTAAAAAGAATGAGCAACAAGATGGAATGTTATGAAGTACTTTGACTTTATATACAGATATATCAATCCTCTTCATAATACCTTAAGCTGCCTTTAGAAATTTATCCTTTACAGAGTAGCTTATAGAACCTTCATATATATGAACAACATAACTTAAATGCAAAATTTTACCATGAGTTATACCCAGCACCATGGAAGTAAAGTCACCCGTAGATGAACCACGAAAACTGTAATATCAAAACAACCAAATTGTTAGGCAATTAAGTCCTAAAACTGCAAAGCTGAGGAAAGTATGATCTACCATATTAAAAACACTTTTTAACATTGAAATGTAGTGTACATAATTTCATCCAGAATTATCAAGATAATCAGTGAGATATGAGTTTCAATTTCAAGAGCAATGACATTATAGTAAACTATACACTGAAATGTTTAGGATTTAATACAACAATACAGTGAGGTAAAATTCTCTACAAACTGCAAATGATAACCAAAGGGGAATTATTTGCCTATATTTTACTGTGAAAATACACATCCAAGCATTTACATCATGGAAGAAACTATTATGCTGAAAATATAAGAGAGTTGAAAGTTATTGGGAACAAAAGTAAGGTAATGAAGTCCAGTATGGCAGGGTGAAAAAGGATGGTCTAAATATATTTACATGGGGAAGACCTGGAGAAAGAGGAGTACCTCAGGTACCTGGGAGTAGGGAATGTAGCAGAGCCATGGGATAAAAATGGGTCAGAAGATGAAAAAAGGGGAGGAAGGTCTTGGGTGCATTAAAAAGCATGAGAAAGGAAAGGTCTATGTTTCATAAAGGTAAAGATGGTATGTCTGAAGGTAAAGTATATTAGGTCTAACAGACTTGAATATAAGCGGGTCTCCACCATTGAACACAAAAAAAAGGAAGAGGATGGGCATGAGGCAAATAAAATGTCTAAGGACAAATACATGGTAAGAAATGGGGTGGTTGTTCAATATGAGAAGGCTGATCAGAGTATCCTTAAATAGTTTGGGCATGTGGTAAAGATGGGTAAAGAGAAACTAACAAACAGAAGTTTTGTGCCAGCAGTGGTGAGGGCAAGGGGATGGGCATGTCCGTGAGAATGGAAGGCTGGGTATTGGGGCAATATCCAGGAAGGTAAGAGGTATGTACTGAATAAATCTAGTTTTTGTTATGTGGTACAAGATGTGTTGTCCAGTTAAGTGGTTGAACAAGATCAAGTGAAACAATCATGGTAAATCACAGAGAAGTCTGTGTGGCTCGGTTCAGACTGAGTATGAGCAAAAGAGGCCATTATTTTTTGGTTCCTGTTATTGTCTTCCTTAACTAAGAAAAGCATTGTATTATTATCATATAACCCTGAGAACCTCCTCCATAGGAATCTCACAGCTTTGTGACTGTACCCTATGCAGGAGCAGAGAAATGAGGGACTCCTTTCTCCTCTGAAGCTACATCTTTAACAAAACTGCACTCCCCTCCATCCACTGAATACAAACAAGGCAACAGGAATGGATGAAGGCAGCATGTATGTACATGTGTATATATGTATGTATGTATGTATACACTGAAATGTATAAGTATGTATAAGTGCAGGAGACGGCAATCAAGTATAATAAAAGTATGTTTGAAGGAATAGTGGTTCCAACAAAGTTATATGGTTGCGAGGCGTGGGCTATAGATAGGGTTGTGTGGAGGAGGGTAGATGTGTTGGAAATGAGATGCTTGAGGACAATATGTGGTGTGAAGTGGTTTGATCAATTAAGTAATGAAAGGGTAAGAGAGATGTGTAGTAATAAAAAGAGTGTGGTTGAAAGAGCAGAAGAGGGTGTATTGAAATGGTTTGGTCACATGGAGAGAATGAGTGAGGAAAGATTGACAAAGAGGATATATGTGTCAGAGGTGGAGGGAACGATTAGTGGGAGACCAAATTGGAGGTGGAAAGATGGAGTGAAAAAGATTTTGAGTGATCGGGACCTGAACATTAAGGAGGGTGAAAGGCGTGCAAGGAATAGAGTGAATTGGAACGATGTGGTATATCGGGGTCAACGTGCTGTCAATGGATTGAACCAGGGGATGTGAAGCGTCTGGGGTAAACCATGGAAAGTTCTGTGGGGCCTGGATAAGGAAAGGGAGCTGTGGTTTCGGTACATTATTACATGACAGCTAGAGACTGAGTGTGAATGAATGTGGCCTTTGTTGTCTTCCTAGCGCTACCTCGTGCACATGAAGGGGGAGGGGGTTGTTATTTCATGTGTGGCAGGGTGGTGATGGGAATGACTATAGGCAGACAGTATGAATTATGTACATGCGTATATATGTATATGTCTGTGTGTGTATATATATGTATACGTTGAGATGTATAGGTATGTATATTTGTGTGTGTGGACGTGTATGTATATACATGTGTATGTGGGTGGGTTGGGCCATTCTTTCGTCTGTTTCCTTGCGCTAATGCAGGAGACAGCGACAAAGCAAAATAAATAAAAATATATATATATTATCCCTGGGGATTGGGGAGAAAGAATACTTCCCACGTATTCCCTGCGTATCGTAGAAGGTGACTAAAAAGGGAGGGAGTGGGTAGCTGGAAATCCTCCTCTCATGTTTTTTTTGAATTTCCAGAAGGAACAGAGAAGGGGGCCAGGTGAGGATATTCCCTCAAAGGCCCAGTCCTCTGTTCTTAACACTACCTCGCTAATGCGGGTAATGGCAAATAGTATGAAAGAAAGAATATATACACATACATAGCATGCACATGGGGAGAGGGGGTGCCATTTCATGTGTGGCAGGGTGGTGGCGGGAATGGATGAAGGCAGCATGTATGAATATGTACATGTGTATATACGTATATGTCTGCGTATGTATATGTATGTATATGTTGAAATGTATAGGCTGGAAATCCTCCCCTCCAGTTTTTACTTTCCAAAAGAAGGAACAGAGAAGGGAGCCAAGTGAGGATTTTTCCCTCTTAGGCTCAGTCCTCTTCTTGACTCTACCTCGCTTACGCAGGAAATGATAAATATGTATGAAAAAAATATTCATGTTTCATTTATCATACTTGATTGCCATTTCCCATGTTAGTGAAGTAGCATCAATAACAGAGGACTAAGCCTTAGTGGCATTACCAAACTGCATGCATATGGTCACACAATGAATGGAAAGTCACCTCAAGCCAGGTTGTATCATCATCAATGGATGAAATGGAGTACAATCTAATTGAACACCTTTTCATTCCAAAGGAATTGATCATTACCATGCTATTAATTGTAGTGCTACCTTGAAGCTAAAGCAGCCCCGTTAACTTTTCTGAAAGAATCATGTGAATTTTAAAAAGAATGTAAAACTATACAATACACTTGTATAATGGACAGTGCAGCTGCCAGTTTCACTTACCTGGTACAGATTTCCAAGCGTCCTAAGCTGCCAGGCATGCGAAAACACCACCTGACAAAAAGTAAGATTGAACAAGAAATAATACGAGATGAAATAATCAAAAAAATTTACAAAGTCATGCTACAAAAAGTGTAAGTCGGGGGAAGTGCTCCTATATGGTAGGATATGCATCTTTAAGAATTTCTTTACTTTTGTCTCCTGCTTCTCCTTATTCCTTCCAACTCTGACACATATATCCTCTTTGTCAACCTTTCCTCACTCACTCTCTCCATATGTCCAAATCACTCCAACACACCCTCTTCTGCTCTCTCAACCACACTCTTTTCAATGCTAAACATTTCTCTTATCCTTTCTTTACTTACTCAATCAAACCATCTCACACCACATTATGTCCTCAAATATTTCATTTCCAATACATCCACCCTCCTCCACACAACCCTATCAATAGCCCGTGGCTCTCAACCATATAATATTGTTGCAAATACATAAATCTTTCAAACATACCCATTTCTGCTCTCTGAGATAACATTCTCTCTTTTCACACATTCTTCATTGCTCCCAGAACCTTCATCCCCTCCCCCACCCTATGACTTCACTTGCACTTCCATGGTTCCATTTCCTGCCAAGTCCACCCCGAGATATCTAAAACACTTCACTTCCCCCAATTTTTCTCCATTCAAACTTACCTCCCAACTACCTTGTCCCTAAACCCTACTGAACCTAATAGCCTTGCTTTTATTCACATTTACTATCATTACTAATCCTCATGTACATCAATACTCATCAACAATTTCCAATGCACTGATGAATCTGACTCAACCCGACATGTCAATAATGAGAAGAATGGAACTCAGTTTAAAGTTTTAAAAAGAGGCAATGAGGTCTTGTAATAAGCTGGGAATGGTCTCCTGCCTCGAAGTCATGAGCCCCAGCCCCTCCCACGTCAACCTTGGAAAATTCTTGGGAAAAAAACATTCCATCCTAAAAAGAAACAATTTTATGATTATATCATAATATGAAAATTTCTACAACTTTTCTTGAATTTTGTTAGTTCAAAAACTGCAATGTCCTTAATGGGTATAGTTTGCACATGTGATCTATCAAGCAACTTAGATGTGTGTTTTTATGCATGCTCATGTCCCTTGGAATCACTACCTAGGTACCTTGCTGCCATCTAGTTTGGCTTTGTTCCAACTATTCCATAATCATTTCACTTCCTTTCACTAAACACAAGACATATATAATTGGAAACTTGCTTTCCATCCTATTAACTATATCTGTCTATTCTGTATACTCTTCCATTGGTGCTGTAGCATTGAACTGCTCATGCAAGCCAGATATTTTTTGTTAGTTTTCAGGTCTGATTGGCAACTGAGAGCAGCCTTCAGCCTTTCTTTTATAGTGACCAACATGGTATGGGCAAACTATACCCTAGTCTAGGCCATCTTGAGCAAAAGAAAAAAGTAAAAGAAAAATAGAAATTAGGTAGTGTTCTGTTGGTGTTTGTAGACCTGATTCTTTAAGGAAGAAAGGTTGTATGATGAGGGGAATAACAAGAGTGAAAAAAATCCATAGTTTGGCTGTTTAACATAGAGAAAGATGCACTAAGTGCAGCTTGACTAAGAGGTCCAACCAAAGCATGCTAAAACAGTTTTGCATATGGAGATGATGAGTGAAAGAAGACTGAGTAGGACAATGTACATGTCGAAGGTGGAAGCAGCAAGGGAGACAAAGACCGAAATGGAAGGATGAAGTGAAAGAGGCTTCAGGGTATCGAGTTCTGGATGTATAGGAGGGTAAAAGGTCCACACTGGATAAAATACACTGGACTGATGAGGTACACGAGGAGCAATGCGATGTCAAAGGTCTGAGCCATGACATTTGAAGCAAGTAAGATTAACAACAGAGTAGTCTGTAGGGCTTTGTTGTGCATGGCAACCTCTTGTTTCATTACCTTCTACATGACAGCTAAAGACGGGATGTGTAAAAATGACACTATCATACATTTGGTCATTACTAAATCACTAAATCAAGAAAAGAATTTCTGTACAAAAAAGCATATTTATACTATCACTTTCATACTCTTCTTAAAACTTTATCATATGTCATTGGTAACAGAATAATAAGCAAGCATACATAGTCTTCATCCATACCTTGGTATAAATCCTTTTCATGTACACTTATATCATATGTAGCTTGAGAAACGAGATCTAGAATACAGAAAGCACAAATAGAATGAGTTACACAATTTTGTGCAAATACATGCTTGAGATATGGAACAGAAGTGAAGGGCAAAGTGTGAAAAGAATCATTATGGGAAGAGAGAACTGACTGTTGAGGTATGATGTCAATATATAGGGGTTGGTAATAAGATAAGTAAACAATGACCATCTTGGCAGTAAATGTACATATCTGAATATATCATTACGTACGTATATACCAAAGAAATAATCATCACTAACATGTTCAATATATATTTTGAGGATGAAGATAAGTTTTTAGCACTCATTCTTCTTTTACTAAACAAGTGAGTTGGTCTGGTGGGCATCCAGGATACTCCTCTATGTTTGGGTGGTCTAAATCACCTCTGTTGTCATGGGGCACTCTCTTTGGATCATGGGAAGGTGGTCCAAGGCTTTTTACACATGCACAACGTGGTTTACTCTGGCCCGGGCTAAATAATTTGCGTGGCACTCCCTCCCAGTCTCTTTCCACTCCTCCACTGAAAATAAGTATGAAAATTACAGCAGCATGATGACAAATACATTTACATGAAAAATTTCATTTAGCAACTGAGAGAGCTTCCATAAATACCAACAATATTAACCCTTCAATGGTAAGGATGGTCCACTAATTCCATCATGAAGTGTGAAAAGCATAACCTTTAGGAAATGACAGATGTATTCACAATATTTCAATATACCTTCTTGATGTGCACCAAACTCGTGCTCCAGATTCTGGACTCCATTCCGAATTGCATGGGGGAAACATCTTTTTCTCCTGATTTTCATCCTCTTTATGCCTGTATGCTTCGGTAATCCATCGTTGTGCATCGTAGTAGTAGGATGTTGCCTTACCCGTCTCATCATAGTATCGGCCAATTAGTTTTCCTATCAAAAAGATGCCAATCTTAGGCTACATGAATCCAACGGACAACATGCAAGATGCAGTGAAAATATATAAAAGTACACCATTATAGTTCCATATATAAAATCAATATAGAGTTTAAGGCCACCTTTACCATCTTCATCACATGTAGATGCTGTCTTGCCTGACTCTTATCAACCTTAATCTTACAAATGCTTTTAAATATCTCCCTTTCTTCATCTATGCAAATAAAAACAATATGCACAACATGAAAATCACACATCTTAAACAAGTTATATAATATCACCACTTATCTACCATTCACAATTACAGAAAGAATTAGGGAAGGGATTGGTAAAATCAAAAAGTATGGAGATGCTGCTGAAAGCAACACAACAACCTTGATGATATTTACCTTGAAGCTTTGCAATGTGTATATGTCACCTTTTTTGACACGTGGGAATATATGGGAAGTATTATTTCTCCCCTAAACCCAGGGAGAAAAATGGGTATGTCTGAAGGAATAGTAGTTCCAACAATGTTATATGTGGTTTAATCAATTAAGTAATGAAAGGGTAAGAGAGATGTGTGGAAATAAAAAGAGTGTGGTTGATAGAGCAGAAGAGGGTGTGATGAAATGGTGTGGACATATGGAAAGAATGAGTGAGGAAAGATAGACAAAGAGGAAGGATGTATGTATCAGAGGTGGAGGGAACAAGGAGAAGTGGGAGACCAAATTGGAGTTGGAAGGATGGAGCAAAAAAGATTTTGAGTGATTGGAGCCTGAAAATACCAGAGGGTGAGAGGCGTGCAAGGAACAGAGTGAACTGGAATGATATGGTATACCGGGGTTGACGTCCTGTTAATGGACTGAACCAGGGCATGTGAAGCATCTCGGGTAAACCTTGGAAAGGTCTGTGGTCCCTGGATGTGTATAGGGAGCTGTGGTTTCGATGCATTACACATGATAGCAAGAGACTGTGTGTGAACAAGTGTGGCCTTTTTTGTCTGTTTTCCTGGCGCAACCTTTCTGAAAGCTACACTGGAGATCAGAGAGAAGATATCTTAGGAAAAATCTAGAGAAATGGAAACCAAGAAGCCAATCTAAGACTTTTGGAAAATCAAAACTATTTAACGAATACAGGATTCTGTTTACTGATTATCTGTGTGATTAAAACGTATGACACAAGACTCACCAACAAATTTGTAATCACTCTTGTAAAACTTCACCCATTCATCAAGACCAATGTAGTCAACACTCGTTAAACCAGTAATGTCATCAATGAGTCCTGCCTCAGTAAAATCTCCAGTGACAAATGCTCTACTTGCATCACGACCTGTAATGCCAGAATTATGACATACAAAACAGAAAATAAAGTCTTTCGTTTAGATCTAAAGTACAATATCTATTCCCCTCTACATGGATTATTTCATATACAAAGAGTATATCTTAACTTATGCTAGGTACCCATTCAAATATCAATCTACCCTAAAGAGAAAGATGAATAAAGTAACGGAATCTGTTGTTGAACAATATAGGTTTTGTTAGGACTGTTGGTGAGGAAAGTTTGATTTCCCTTAATATCACAGAAAAATCTATCACCAAGATGAAACATTAAACACCATAAAACATCTACAGAAATGCTCTTCATAATGATACCTTAAAAATCAAAATTCCAATGTTAACAGCTTTTCTGAATTTGGGTGCTTGCTTGGACAATGCTTTGTTATTTCACTTAGGATATGTTGCTTCTGTCATCTTATTTTCTATGCAGTGTTATTCTGTCTCGAGTTTCAAAAACAAGATTGGCAGTCTTTCATACCAGTATGTAATTCATAATAATCAGAACTCTATTCCATCTGCAGCAACCATTTAAAACAATGCTACATAAGGCTAAGTTAGCTTAAATTGGGTTTATGGGTTTGTATTCTTTCTTTTCACATACTATTTTACGTAGAAAACATAATCATTTGCTTCCCTTGCACCACTTTCTCAACAAATGTTTGAGAAATAACTTTGCAGGTCAACAAATGTGGTGTTAAAATGGAGAAATTTGTGACAGAAAAATGATTTGAAGAATCTTTTTATTTTAAGATAAGTCTATAAGAGAGAGGGCTTTGAAGATCTGGGAATATATGGAATTAATTACCATAAGAGTATATGAAAAACCTATTGAAATCAACAAAACCTAAGAAAACCTCACTTAACTTTTTATTTCTTAATGTTCTAATTTAAGTAAACCAAGGGTATTGGTGTCTACTGCAACAAAGCCAGCTTTGGATATCGTGTAATTTTCCTAACCATTCATAGTGTAATGTTTACAGAATAAAATAAAAGTTGTGGAGAAAGCTCTGGAGCATTAGATTTTAATCTACAATATCAATAAGGCAACAGTGGTGAAAGTTGATAAGTATATGAGAAAACGTGGATGTTAATCAATGTAGATATATGAACAACAATAAAAGTCAGCATATGACAGACCAAGCAGCGGTTCACAACATCACCCAACCCCTCCAAAAGTAACCAATCCCCATGGTCCCCAGCAGCAGACCACATTAATGGTAGAATTTTCAAACCATAAATATTGGCTTCTATGGGAGGTAAGTTGTCAAAAGTTCTGTTGAATTTGAAAGTGTTAAGCAAACTTGACATTAATTAATCTAATGTTTCCCCTGATAGTCTCAACCATCACCATTTCTACCGTATTTAACATCAAAGAAAATACTGGTCAAATCACTCCAAAGCTTTCTTCTATTCTCTAAACTATATAATACCACTGCAGAAGAATGTCACAACATCCAAAGCTGCTTTTAAAACTAGTGAAGCTGATAATGTACAGCAGCAACTTTATTTCCATACCAGAAAAAAATTCATAGCCACCGCCTGGTCCATAATGCTTTTTGCCCTTCTTAACGTTGTACACACTTCCAAGAACAGCTAAATAAGGCCCTTTGTTTCCTGCTTGGCCATCGTATTTCCTCAGTTCTTCAGGTGTAAAGAGTCTCTCTCTTTTCTTTTTAATGGTCTTTGGTTCCACCGGGGAGGGTGTAGGATAAAGGCGGCGGATTAGGTTATGAACGGCCAGGGTTACACCCCTCACACTGGGACTGCTCATCACAGCTGTCATGTACTGGGGAGAAACCTCGTGCACGACCACCCCCACCAGAGCCACACCCACTGAAGTTATCAACATAAATTTAACAAATGTCTTCATCTCGTCCACGGCCCCGTAAGCAGGTCGTCCAACCGCGACCTGCTCCTGCTAATGTTTGTTGACATCACAATGACAAGTTTAAATGGGAAGAATTTCATGGGAAACTGAGCCAGACTAGACACTCCTGGCGGCGAGAACTACAACTAATGTTCACCAGTTAATCAAATCTTCACTCCAAAGATGGCGTTACACATACCCACACACACACACACATTAGTACTTAATCGCTGTTTCCCGCGTCAGCGAGGTATAACAAAGAATATTACGGAATATCAATGCTTTTATCCATTACATTACCTTGAGAATCAATTATAATCATGCGTTAGTGATGATCAATTGGGGATATGACTTTTTAGTAAATTAATGATGTAATTTAAAGATATCTATGTCAGTTACATACATAGAACAAAGAAAAAATGAATAGACAAGCTTAGAAATAAGCAAGAATAATATAGCTGTGGATACTAACAAATGAAATAAGAGGAAAAATACCAACATCAAACAGCATGAAGTTTTGTTTCACACGCTCATAACGTTGCACTTTTAGGGGAAATATTCAACATTAAAGAAACTAGTGGGTGCGGCAAGCTCCTTGTGCCGCACCCTTGTCCACCAAGCACGGCTAACCTTGGCAAGTGTATGCGTCACTTATTGTGACGAAATCTAAAACTAAACAAATATCTAAATACATATAAATCTTTCATAATGTGCAGGATTTTCGATCCGAACTGCGGAACATACACTCCTTAAATATGTAAGTTATCTTATCATACTTGTAATCTAACAGGACAATGAAGTCACGTAATGATCAGTTACGAAACTACGTACATTGTACAAAGAAGTCATGTAATGATCAGTTACGAAACTACGTACATTATATGTTCTCTGTATATCTGTTCCTAGGTAAAGACTATCAAATATAGTTTTACTCCTAATGCAGTATGAGTGGCTCAGGAATTCCCAAGAAATGTTTTTACCATAAAACACAACTAAAATCTCGTTAATTTTCTTTACAGACGAATGCCAGATAGTGATATCGATAATATATATATATATATATATATATATATATATATATATATATATATATATATATATATATATATATATATATATTTTTTTTTTTTTTTTTTTTTTTTTTTTTTTCATACTATCCGCCATTTCCCGCGACAGCGAGGTAGCGTTAAGAACAGAGGACTGGGCCTTTGAGGAAATATCCTCACCTGGCCCTCTTCTCTGTTCCTTCTTTTGGAAAATTAAAAAAAAAAAAAAAAAGAAAAAAAAAAAAAAAAAAAAAAAAAAACGAGAGGGGAGGATTTCCAGCCCCCCGCTCCCTTCCCTTTTAGTCGCCTTCTACGACACGCAGGGAATACGTGGGAAGTATTCTTTCTCCCCTATCCCCAGGGATATATATATATATATATATATATATATATATATATATATATATATATATATATATTCATATATATCGTCTCTTAGGGATAGTGGAGAAAGAATACTTCCCACGTATTCCCTGCTTGTCGCAGAAGGCTACTAAAAGGGGTGGGAGCGGGAGGTAGGAAATCCTCCCCTCCGGTTTTCACCTTTCCAGAAAAAGGAACAGATAAGGGGGCTAAATGTTATTATTATACTTTGTCGCTGTCTCCCGCGTCAGCGAGGTAGCACAAGGAAAGACGAAAGAATGACCCAACCCACTCTCATACACATGTATATACATAAACGCCCACACACGCGTATATACATACCTATACATTTCAACGTATACATACATATACATACATACACGTACATATTCATACATGCTGCCTTCATCCATTCTCGCCGCCACCCCGCCACACACGAAGTAGCACTCCTTCCTCCCGCGTGCGCGCGAGGTAGTGCAAGGAAAAGACAGCAAAGGCCACATTCGTTCACACTGTCTCTAGCTGTCATGTATAATGTATAATGCAGAAAGTGAGAGCAAATGACGTGAGGGAAGTGGGTGAGGAATTCAGTGTATTTAGGGAAGCAGTGATGGCATCTACAAAAGATTATTATGGCACGAGAAAGGTGGGTTAGGTCAGATTAGAAAGGGTAGCGAGTGGTGGTATGAAGTTGTTAGTGAAAGATAAAAGAGAGGCGCTTGGACGATACTTACAAGGAAGGAGTGCAAATAACTGGTAGATGTATAAAAGAAAGCAGCAGGAGGTCAAGAGGAAGGTGCAATGGTTGAAAAAGAGGGCAAATGAGAGTTGGGTGAGAGGTTTTCATTAAACTTTAAGGAGAATAGAAACGATGTTTTGGAAGGTGACAAATAACGTGCGTAAGACAAGAGAACAAATGGGAACATCGGTGAAGGGGGCAAGGGGGATGTTATAACGTAGTGATGAAGTGAGAAGATGGAGTATTTTGAAGGTTTGTTGAATGTGTTTGATGACAGAGTGACAGATGTAGGGTGTTTTGGTCGATGTGAGAGGGTCAGGGAGAATGGTTTGGTTAAGAGAGAAGAGGAAGTGAAAGCTTTGCCGAAGATGAAATCCGGCAAGGCGGCGCGTGTGGATTGTATTGCAGTCGAATTCATTAAAAGGGGGGGACTGTGTTGTTGACTGATTGGCAAAGATATTCAATGTATGTTTGGCTCATGGTGAGGTGCCTGAGGATTGGCGGAATGCATGATGGTGCCATTGTACGAAGGCCAAGAGGATAAAGTTGAGTGTTCAAACTACAAAGGTATAAGTTTGATGAGTATTCCTGGTAAATCGTATGGAAGGGTATTGATTGAGGGGAAGAAGGCATGTACAGAACATCAGATTGGGGAAGAGCTGTGTGGTTTTAGAAGTGGTAGAAGATGAGTGGATCAGGATCAGGGAAAATGATTTGGTAAACAGAGAAGAGGTAGTAAAAGCTTTGCGGAAGATGAAAGCCGGCAAGGCAGCAGGTTTGGATGGTATTGCAGTGGAATTTATTTAAAAAGGGGGTGACTGTATTGTTGACTGGTTGGTAAGGTTATTTAATGTATGTATGACTCATGGTGAGGTGCCTGAGGATTGGCGGAATGCGTGCATAGTGCCATTGTACAAAGGCAAAGGGGATAAGAGTGAGTGCTCAAATTACAGAGGTATAAGTTTGTTGAGTATTCCTGGTAAATTATATGGGAGGGTATTGATTGAGAGGGTGAAGGCATGTACAGAGCATCAGATTGGGGAAGAGCAGTGTGGTTTCAGAAGCGGTAGAGGATGTGTGGATCAGGTGTTTGCTTTGAAGAATGTATGTGAGAAATACTTAGAAAATCAAATGGATTTGTATGTAGCATTTATGGATCTGGAGAAGGCATATGATAGAGTTGATAGAGATGCTCTGTGGAAGGTATTAAGAATATATGGTGTGGATGGCAAGTTGTTAGAAGCAGTGAAAAGTTTTTATCGAGGATGTAAGGCATGTGTACGTGTAGGAAGAGAGGAAAGTGATTGGTTCTCAGTGAATGTAGGTTTGCGGCAGGGGTGTGTGATGTCTCCATGGTTGTTTAATTTATTTATGGATGGGGTTGTTAGGGAGGTGAATGCAAGAGTTTTGGAAAGAGGCGCAAAAATGAAGTCTGTTGTGGATGAGAGAGCTTGGGAAGTGAGTCAGTTGTTGTTCGCTGATGATACAGCGCTGGTGGCTGATTCATGTGAGAAACTGCAGAAGCTGGTGACTGAGTTTGGTAAAGTGTGTGAAAGAAGAAAGTTAAGAGTAAATGTGAATAAGAGCAAGGTTATTAGGTACAGTAGGGTTGAGGGTCAAGTCAATTGGGAGGTAAGTTTGAATGGAGAAAAACTGGAGGAAGTAAAGTGTTTTAGATATCTGGGAGTGGATCTGGCAGCGGATGGAACCATGGAAGCGGAAGTGAATCATAGGGTGGGGGAGGGGGCGAAAATTCTGGGAGCCTTGAAGAATGTGTGGAAGTCGAAAACATTATATCGGAAAGCAAAAATGAGTATGTTTGAAGGAATAGTGGTTCCAACAATTTTGTATGGTTGCGAGACGTGGGCTATGGATAGAGTTGTGCGCAGGAGGATGGATGTGCTGGAAATGAGATGTTTGAGGACAATGTGTGGTGTGAGGTGGTTTGATCGAGTAAGTAACGTAAGGGTAAGAGAGATGTGTGGAAATAAAAAGAGCGTGGTTGAGAGAGCAGAAGAGGGTGTTTTGAAATGGTTTGGGCACATGGAGAGAATTAGTGAGGAAAGATTGACCAAGAGGATATATGTGTCGGAGGTGGAGGGAACGAGAAGTGGGAGACCAAATTGGAGGTGGAAAGATGGAGTGAAAAAGATTTTGTGTGATCGGGGCCTGAACATGCAGGAGGGTGAAAGGAGGGCAAGGAATAGAGTGAATTGGATCGATGTGGTATACCGGGGTTGACGTGCTGTCAGTGGATTGAATCAGGGCATGTGAAGCGTCTGGGGTAAACCATGGAAAGCTGTGTAGCTATATATATTTGCGTGTGTGGACGTATGTATATACATGTGTATGGGGTGGGTTGGGCCATTTCTTTCGTCTGTTTCCTTGCGCTACCTCGCAAACGCGAGAGACAGCGACAAAGCAAAAAAAAAAAGAAAAAAAAAAAGTATATATATATATATATATATATATATATATATATATATATATATATTGCAGAGGAATCATCTCAAAATAATGGCTTTTCCTAACTTTATTTCATCAAGGAAATAATTCTACAATAATTGCACATACAAGATACAGGGCAGAATTAGCAGTAGCCAGTAAAAGCATGCTGCTTCTACTTCATACAGCAACATACAAAGATAAAAATCCCACATTACACGTTAGAGTATTTCAAGATGTTGTTATATTATCAAGGTAATCATAGGCGGTGTAAGGTGTTGTAATGGTTAGCGTCCCCAACTACGAATCACAGGTGCTCACATAGGACTCCTGGACGGAGGTAGGTTGACAGGCAACAGTGCAAGAAGAAGCATATGCAAAACATCTCAGTGTGTTGCAGGTTTAGTTGAGTCGACAGTAACACAAAGAATAAAATTTGACTAGATCAGTAACCAGGGCATGTCAGACATTACACTTGTTCTAGATGTTACGAGAAGTGTTAATAAACTAGTGGAATGTGAAAGCTATAATGTTTTGTGTCCATACATTGTCATGATCAAGAGTCAGTATACTGGAGTATAACGTGATTATATCCATATATTCTGAGATGAAGTCAGTATATCAAAGCATAATGTTAATAATGTAGTCATACAATTCAAGAGAGTCAATATACAGACGATGTTGTTAATATATCCATACATTCGGAGAATAGCTGAAGTTAAAACTCAGCGTCAGTGATGACACCATTACATGTAAGAACTTACTTTATTACATAAACCTACATATATGTTTCTCAGATGACTGATGAACAAAGCAGTTAATAAATATGAAACTATAAATATCCCTCTCCCCTTCCCAGAAGACTGGGGTACGTTCCAGGTTCTCTCTCTCCTGCGACACCAGCTAATCTAGACTTAATATAAGCAACAGAGCCTTCTGATTATCATCCCGTGGGTTTTTTTTTTTACCCCTCTCTCCTACCTCCACTCTTGTGTTACGTGTTGCACTTGTTATTAACACTCATTACATACGTTTCCGAACTTCCTCAATTCCATTTTTCTTCAATAGCCTTTAGATTTACTGAGTCGTTTTCTATGGTGTTTCCTGTCGTGGCGCCGTGGCTGGTCGTGTTACTGATACACTTCGATCGTGTCCAGCTTCTCATTGGACTCGAGGAGCGCCCTCTCCTCTGCGATGCGTGCATGTTCCTCCTGGATCCTGTCGAACAGTTCCTGGTGACGTGAGCGTGCGGCCTGCACGGCAACGGTGTCTTGTGGAAGGTTAGACGACTCCACATGGAACCCGTCCTCGTCAGCGTAGTAAACCACCTCTTGTATAGTCCTGCTGGGGTCCGTGTACCTGCACCACATGACACAATAAAATATACCAATACAATACAATACCAAGAAAATATACACAGATATTGGACAAATATTGTGCAAATACACATTATCGACCACCGTAAAAGTGTAACCTTACCAGTTCGATACACACTCAAACATATACATGGAGGACATGGTGAGGGAAAGGGGAAGACGGGATGATAAAATACTTGCAAGGAGAAAGTTATGGAAGACAAGAAGAAACGGTGCGTTATGACGGCAGCTCCTGCAAGACTCACTTCACGATGACACGACCCTCGAGCACGACGATGGTACGACCACTGGGTATGATGGTCTGACCTGACCCGAAGATAATCTTGGCCCTCCTACCTTACTTACCTTCCCCACCCGTCAACGACAACGACGTAAATGGCAAGCTACTGGCCTTGGGTCAGGGTCGACTCCCTCCTCAACCATTTCCTCAGGTGCCCCACATTCTGCACCCTGACGCGCACTCCCTCCCTCCTGCACGCAATCCCCACACAACACACTCACAACACACTCACTATAACATGTACCACTTACTAACAAACTCTGATGACCGTACAGTACATGGTCAACATTTTCGTAATAAATATTTACATACATGTATGACGGGTTAGCCAGGGGAATGGTTTGGTGAGGTACACAGGTGTGGGTGTATGGCACTGTGGCTACAGATGATATATATATATATATATATATATATATATATATATATATATATATATATATATATATATATATATATATATGTGTGTGTGTGTGTGTGTGTGTGTGTGTGTGTGTGTGTGTTCACTAAAGGCCCTCTCCGGGAGGAGCAGGTGCCAGTGTAGTACACTACACGTGTGCAGGTGTACGTCGACTGTACATCCTGTTGTAGAGGTTGAAGGTTATGACCTTGAGGGCTGGCGTCTGGCAGGTATCTCATGGCCTCTCTGTCAGGGTTGCTGGCCCGGTGGAGCTGCCTCATCTTTTTATATCTTCACAAACAACATGAGATTTTTTTTCTTTCATTTTATGAAACACTTCCACGTTGTACTCCAGTCTGATTACTTCCTTTATCTTGACACTCATCTAACCCTGCTACTTGCCCAAAGACACACATGACCTTGTCCCTAAACTGGACCAACCTCAGCCTTAATTGCCATATATGGCTGACCACGTCTGCCATATATATCACTCTCTACATGAGGTCGTCAGCCAGTCATCCGGGTCAACAGTTGTAGTCCAGAAGAAGCGTCTCCAGACGCTGGACGCACCAGACCAGTGCGCTGCTTCTCTCCTTCCATGAAACCATCAACAACATATTAATAGTCATGAAAGCTTGATCCATATTTTCATATGTATAATTGAGGAGCAACGACGCAGCTGTTGTGTTGTCGAATATCACAGATGTGAGTCATGAAAATAAAGACACACAACCTCGAGAACACACACACACACACACACACACACACACACACACACACACACACACACACACACACACACACACACAACACACACACATACACACACACACACACACATACACACACACACACACACACGCGCGTGCTTTACGTTCCAGAGACAAAAATCATATCAACTAGGGGTAATCAGGGCCAAGCCTCTGTCTGTCTCTCTCTCTCTCTCTCTCTCTCTCTCTCTCTCTCTCTCTCTCTCTCTCTCTCTCTCTCTCTCTCTAGGGGTAATTAGGGCCAAGCTGTGTTCTTCCCTGCCTGGTTTTTCCAACACTCTACACCCAGTTGATGGCAATATAAACACAGGCCGGGTACAGACAGGCCCTTCCCTCTGACCACCACCAAGTCCCCGGTCACCTGCACCTCCACCATGACAACCACACCCCTCCCTACTGAGGCTCTCCCCACACCCCTCCCTACTGAGGCTCTCCCCACACCCCTCCCTACTGAGGCTCTCCCCACACCCCTCCCTACTGAGGCTCTCCCCACACCTCTCTCCCTGCTGCGGCTCCCCAACTGCTTGCTACAGGCACCATCTCTCGCTACACCCAGCACAGCTGGTTACCCACATCACCATTTCATCTCTTTCGCACCAACCACCATTTTCTACATCCATCCGCGGTATGTCTCTCCCACCATACCCATGACTAGTCTCCCTAGATCGCATGGTTCATGTCCCTGGACCACTACCTGTCCCTACTACCCTCAATACTAGCCACTCCAGGTTCATGGGTCATGTCACCTGGTATACTCACCTGTAGACGCCCCTAGTGATGCCGTCCTCGCCTCGCTGTTCTTTGTGCTCCCTGTCCGGGGCGCCGTTGTAGTATCTGGAGGCCGTCCAAGAGAAACTGTAAGGCCTCTTGGGTTCCTCTATATAGTCGTCGTCGTCGTCCTCGGCGGAGTTGTCCAGGGCCCTTAGCTTGTCAGGGTAGGCGGCCGCCATGCACACCGTCCCCAGCAACACCACGGCTAGCACCTGCAACACACACGTCTACCGTCAGTCACGAGGCCACATTACCATCTTCCCTACACCTTCTCTACCCCTACATTATTTGACTTGGCTGTCTTACCATCTTCCATGCAAAATAACCACGAATTAAATCACTATTCATTAATGACACCTTTCACAAGTTACCATCGCCCACTAGATCTATCCCTAACTCCGTAATTTTGAATTGTCTTGATATACTGTGTGGTTCGTTGGCCATTGGTAACATAAAGCTTAGGATAGATAGCTCAAAATCAACGGTAGTTGTGCAGGGACAGAAAACGGACTGAGGAGAGACAGCAAGCGGTGTGTGACACGACCAAGCACACATACAAGCATGAAAGGCCTCAGTCAACAAGGCTGGTCTTACTGGGAGATTTTAGTAACGTATGAGAAGGTCCAAGCAAGCAACATGCGCCGCCACTGACGGCATACGGGCATGACAGCTGCCTCAAACTGTCGCTGAAGGTAAAGATGACAGATTATACCATTATCATTTATTTAAGAAGAGCATGAAGAGGAAGCTCTCTCTCTCTCTCTCTCTCTCTCTCTCTCTCTCTATATATATATATATATATATATATATATATATATATATATATATATATATATATATGTATATATATATATATATATATATATATATATATATATATATATATATATATATATATATATATATATATATATATATATATATATATATATATATACATTTTCATACTATTCGCCATTTTCCACATTAGCGAGGTAGCGTAAAGAACAGAGGACTGGGCCTTTGAGGGAATATCCTCACCTGGCCCCCTTCTCTGTTCCCTCTTTTGGAAAATGAAAAAAAAAAAAATGAAAGGGGAGGATTTCCAGTCCCCCCGCTCCCTTCCCTTTTAGTCGCCGTCTACGACACGCAGGGAATACGTGGGAAGTATTCTTTCTCCCCTATCCCCAGGGATAATATATATATATATATATATATATATATATATATATATATATATATATATATATATATATATATATATATATATATATATATCAGCTAATTGTTATATTTCTCTCTTGTGTCTCCCCTGATGATGTGATTATTACACGAAACTGCACTTGGGAACTTACCGTGTTTCATTTTCCCGTGGACTCTTAGTAAAATATATATATATATATATATATATATATATATATATATATATATATATATATATATATATATATATATATCCCTGGGGATAGGGGAGAAAGAATACTTCCCACGTATTCCCTGCGTGTCGTAGAAGGCGACTAAAAGGGAAGGGAGCGGGGGGCTGGAAATCCTCCCCTCTCATTTTTTTTTTCTTCCAAAAGAAGGAACAGAGAAGGAGGCCAGGTGATGATATTCCCTCAAAGGCCCAGTCCTCTGTTCTTAACGCTACCTCGCTAATGCGGGAAATGGCGAATAGTATGAAAATATATATATATATATATATATATATATATATATATATATATATATATATATATATATATATATATATATATATATATATATGGTAGAGAAAAAATTGATATTGTGGATGCATTGAAAAAACAACAAACAATGGAGACAGTAATAAGCAAGGATAAGAAAGGGTCCCTCAGTATGACCACAGTATACTTCGTAACCATATTAGTTAAACCAGGCATGTTACATTAATTTCTGAGGATCCGATGAACCAACGAGAATCCAGAACCATATCCCGTCCCTAGTTAAGCCTACCTCAGTGGGTGCAGCACGGGTGACTTCCTCACTACGGATGTGCGTCCCTTCCCCAGCATGATTAGCCTAACCTAACCTTGGAAAGCTCTGCGCAACAGCATCTTATGGGTCACGAAACCTGTTTTACCTGTCCAGCTCCACGTGATCATGTCACCTAAACTGATATTCGGATTGGTGCTTGAAGTGAAATAACCTGTTCAGGTGTCAACATGATAGTGATTTTACTCAATTTTTGTCACTGTGAGAGCTCATAATATCTAATACTGCAGGTTCATCAACTGTTTGCCTATATACATAGATGACCTTATGGCAACTCAATAAAACAACCTCCATACGACAGTTGTCCTGTGAACAATAACACAAAATAATTTACTTCAATCTATTATAGAATTAGACAAACGGAGTACCTCAAACTATTACCAGTAAGAGAGACTTTGCTTGATAATCTACGGTTATTAATTACTTATATTTACCCCAGTGCGATGAGGTATATCAAAAATATAGTGGAATACGTAACAAGTCATCCTGCACTTGTCTGATCGTGACAAATCATTTCATGTAATGATTTTCTCTCCGCAAATGATACCTACGCTTTAATGATTAATTCTACTAAATTACCCCTACGCTTTAATTATTAATCTTACTAAGAACTACACACAAGGCTGGCCCATATCCCACAAAATCTACATCACTTAATACTAACCACACTCTTCAAACTTAAAGCTTTGAAAGCAAAGCTCACACACATAAAACAAACTTTTACACACACACACACACTTCAAGCGTAACCCACCAGACTCTCCCCCAAGAGAGTCTACCCAAAAGATGAACTAAAGCCAATGTTCTCCACACAGACTCACCCACATATATTCCACACACCAAACCCTCCAGTCACATACCACACATTCCAGGTGTCAAAGGCACTTAACTACATGCCCCATAAATCAACACATGAAAAACTTATGTCCAAACGTCAATTAAGTCCTGAGTTACCGATTAACACGGAGAAAATGTCCTTCAGTTCTGGAGTCTCTACGACTGACATGGAGTAATTAGCCTTCATTCTAGTCTGTATATATTTCATCAGCTCACAGGAAACCAACTGTGTAGCTACAGACCACAGATTTTGATGCATTTGGAAACTGTAACAAGGACCATTCCTTCCTTAGGACCTTATAGAAGTATATCACGGTGTAGTCAGTGGTGTACGGGGCCCCGGCTTCTGAGAGGGGGATTCAGGGGGTACATCGTAGCCGGACCCGGGGGTCCAAAAGGGGGGCCTAAGAATTTCCTTGGATCTCACAATATGAAGAAAATCCACAGAGCGAAGGCTCCAATTCAACCCGTCTGTCATCTTCCATACTCTTTCTGGCCTTACAGCTCATGGCATAAAACCGTAGTGGATAAAAACAGGATGACTGATGGAGAAATGAAGGGACCCGAAAGAAACTTTGTAACCCCTGGTAAAATTCCTCTCAGGGGCCTTGTGTGACGGGGCCAATGCCCTCTTCCCAGTTCCCTCTAGACTCCAACAGACACTTTCCCTGCGTAACCAAATGTGTGGACACATCTCTTCGTCCAGGTTTAAAAGACCGGTCTTCTTGTTTTAACCTGAATTACGAAAATACAGATTTTCTTGCATTCATGAAATGTTAAATAACTGTATTAACAAAATTACGGCAAAAGACTTTACATAACTTTCCTACATTCAAGTAAAAAACGTACAGCTACAGGCTGGTGGAGAAGCTCTAGCCTAGCACTTCACCAGGCAGGGTGCGAGCATCCACTGTTGTTCTAACAACAGTTTTTGTACATGTATTACTGACCCATTACATTAATAAGACTTTCAAAACGACCGTCAAGACCATTTTTACATATTTCTTTGAAAAATTTTGATTCAGATTACGTACTTTATATGTATTCAAACACACTTGGGATCTTAAAATATCGCATACATAGAGTACGTACTTAACAGTATCATTTGTTTTCTACTCACTCGTGTGGAAATGAAAGTTCGCAAATCAGTTAAATGAATCTGTCCGAATGTCAACTTTTCACGTCTTATAAAATGCGAACAAAGGGAAAAGGTTATCACAAGGATGGATGAGTAGTGAAAATACACGAATGTCCACACTAGTAACAGAGCCAGTTACCAAGCACATCCCCCTGTAGCCAGCTAGCCACTCAACAGGTACCGTCAGAGTCGTGAAAGCTGGTAGACCACTCTCCTCCTCTCAGGCTCACCCGTCTCACTGTTGCTGACCATTCACCATTATACACGCACAAGGGAAAAAATTCGAGTCTACGTCGAAATAATATAAATTTCACTCCTTACTGACTGATATATATGATGATTTACTTACCCAAGACTTCATTTTGGTATTGGTGACGTGGGGGACGAACTTAAGTTTAGTTAAAGATGGCGATATTTTACAGACAGCTTATTATCGGAAAAGTCACACTTTGGCAAATTGAGAGAGCGCACTGAGAAGCGATATCGATACAGCCAGACGCTCTTAGGTGTAGACGTGTGGCAGACTACTAATATGAATGGCAGTCAGTGTCTGGCCAGCATGAAAGAAAATGGCCTGAGAGTGAAAGTAACCTTATGCCTTGTGACGTCATGCGAGGTGCCAAGTTAACTTAAAATTACAGAATCATCCGGATCTTTACTAATCTATACATCATACCCCATAGAAAACCGTATAACCAACAAATCCTTAAAGAAGTGACTATTCCCATACATTAGGCAACCAGTCTTAAAATATTTTGTTCTGAAGGTATTATGCGAATAGAAAATTTGGCAATTCTTCAGGTGATCAAACTGACCCACCAGCACTAATCCAAATCAAACCAGATATTTTACTTTTCGATCACATATCAAATCACAAAATATTCACCAAGAGTCCCTAACGACCCTAAAAATTTGTCGTACAATTATCACAATCTGACTGGGAAGTTTGTTATTGCTGATGAGGTTAGCCAGAGGATCTCCACTTGCTTGAATTTACATTTAACGAGAATGTGTGATTGCGACACACTCTATTCCAGGAGGGATGACGTTATTGTTTCTTTTTACGACGCAGGTCTCCATGATGAGGGGAAGGACATGATCCCTGGATCCGATCTTAACACATCACGAGGTGAGGAAAGACTGAAGAATGAGAGGATGGAACACATGAAGAGAGATAGGAAAACGCCTGACAAACACACGGATAAATGAAAAGACACGAAAAGCAAAAAAGAACAAGGCGAAAGCATAATAAAAGGAAGAAGTGAGGCAAACATGACGAAAGACAGTAAAACAGAAGAGGAAATAGATATAACGAGACACTGTAAATTACCGAGACGCACATACACCAGAAAAATGAAGCACAGTGTCTTAAATGACAACGAAAGAGAAAGTAGCAGAGTTCTAGAAGTAACGTCAGCTGTACCCTGCCTGGAGCAGTCAAGGACATCAAGGACTTCTCTGTCCATTCCTGTCCTGCCCCTCCCACCCACTCCAAGCCTGAAAGTCGAACTTTAGGCCAACCCCAGTCCTCACCAACCACGTTCCCCTTCATCGCCAGCTTAGTTCTCAATTAGCCATAACCCAGAGTATCCCATGAGTCAGCCCTAGTCAAACACAGACCCTACCACCTTTCCAGTCCAGTCTTACTCGTCAGTCCTCGATCAAACCAGTCCACACAAATCTAGTTCATCCCAGTCCCACCAATCACCCACAGACCAGCAAAGTTTTAAAGCAATGTTTATTTATCTAATCCAGTCTGTCTTGTAAAAATATCAAACTATAAGGGCACAAAATCTTACTGCCAGAGAAAGATACGCACTGAGTTTGATGAAAGTTTAAACATTTCATCAATTTTCAGTATAACAGTAATACACAAAACACCTATTCAACATACGAAAACTTAACTGGTCCACTGGTAACAAGAACATGGGCAGATTATTGACAAGGATCAGGAAGGTTGGGTTTTTTTTTTTTGAGTAAATGTTACCTAACATAAACGAGCCAAACGCAAAACAACATTACTTCTGAACGTTGAATATGTTGTTGAAGATAAATCATTCCCCAGTACCACATATGAATGAATCTCGAGTGCAAAACTTTCCTTGAAAAAGGCATACTGAAAATCAAGATTTCAGACAGCCCCCCCCCAAAAAAAAAATAATTAAACAACCCACCCACTACAAAATAGGTAACTTGGTTTGTCTTGAACTCTACACATAAAAAAAGAAAATGAAACCTAACTTTCGGTCTTTGGCAGAGATACGCGTGTACTGACAGGCACCGAGTTATAATTCTCACTACTTCAACTAACAAACCAGCCAGTTTAACGTAACAATTTTTCCATAGAGATCTGCTACACAGACTGTAGCTCAAAGAGAATCCAATCTGTTACGACTGATCCTACTCTTACCATTAATTTCTAGTCCAGTACAACCGACCTCAATCTGGTCTAGTTCGCTTCATCTGTTTCACCCGGTCTACCTCATGCTAAGCTTCCCACAGTGCCGCACACAAACCTATGGTACCTCTTCCTCCCAGGGTCCCGACCTTACACATGTTCCGACTTCAACCCGTTCTGTCCACTGTACGCAATCCCGGACGTCACTGACCCTCATATTCTACCTAATGCGCCTTGACATTTTCTGGAGAAACTTCTGTTGACGGCTGGGGTCGGCCCCACCCCAGCGTTGCGGTCGTCAAAGGGTGCGAATATATATATATATATATATATATATATATATATATATATATATATATATATATATATATATATATATATATATATATATTCATTTATTTATTTTGCTTTGTCAAATACACATGTATATACATACACGTCCACACACGCAAATATACATACCTATACATCTCAATGTATACATATATTGACACACACAGACATATACATATATACACATGTACATGATTCATACTGTCTGCCTTTATCTATTCCCATCTCCACCACGCCACACATGGAATAACAACCCCCTCCCCCCG
Source organism: Panulirus ornatus (assembly GCF_036320965.1). Taxonomy (NCBI): domain Eukaryota; kingdom Metazoa; phylum Arthropoda; class Malacostraca; order Decapoda; family Palinuridae; genus Panulirus; species Panulirus ornatus. Next base: position 27,613,249 of record NC_092255.1, on the reverse strand, counting down.
CATGTGTGCGCGGTAGCGCTAGGAAAAGACAACAAAGGCCACATTCGTTCACATTCAGTCTCTAGCTGTCATGTAATAATGCACCGAAACCACAGCTCCCTTTCCACATCCAGGCCCCACACAACTTTCCATGGTTTATCCCAGACGCTTCACATGCCCTGGTTCAATCCATTGACAGCACGTCAACCCCGGTATACCACATCGATCCAATTCACTCTACTCCTTGCACGCCTTTCACCCTCCTGCATGTCCAGGCCCCGATCACTCAAAATCTTTTTCACTTCATCTTTCCACCTCCAATTTGGTCTCCCACATCTCCTCGTTCCCTCCACCTCTGACACATATATCCTCTTAGTCAATCTTTCCTCACTCATTCTCTCCATGTGACCAAACCATTTCAAAACACCCTCTTCTGCTCTCTCAACCACACTCTTTTTATTTCCACACATCTCTCTTACCCTTACATTACTTACTCGATCAAACCACCTCACACCACATATTGTCCTCAAACATCTCATTTTCAGCACATCCACCCTCCTGCGCACAACTCTATCCATAGCCCACACCTCGCAACCATACAACATTGTTGGAACCACTATTCCTTCAAACATACCCATTTTTGCTTTCCAAGATAATGTTCTCGACTTCCAAACATTCTTCAAGGCTCCCAGAATTTTCGCCCCCTCCCCCACCCTATGATTCACTTCCGCTTCCATGGTTCCATCCGCTGCCAGATCCACTCCCAGATATCTAAAACACTACTTCCTCCAGTTTTTCTCCATTCAAACTTACCTCCCAGTTGACTTGACCCTCACCCCTACCGTACCTAATAACCTTGCTCTTATTCACATTTACTCTCAACTTTCTTCTTTCACACACTTTACCAAATTCAGTCACCAGCTTCTGCAGTTTCTCACATGAATCAGCCACCAGCACTGTATCATCAGCGAACAACAACTGACTCACTTCCCAAGCTCACTCATCCACAACAGACTGCATACTTAACCCTCTTTCCAAAACTCTTGCATTCACCTCCCTAGCAACCCCATCCATAAACAAATTAAACAACCATGGAGACATCACACACCCCTGCCACAAACCTACATTCACTGAGAACCAATCACTTTCCTCTCTTCCTACACGAACACATGCCTTACATCCTCGATAAAAACTTTTCACTGTTTCTAACAACTTGCCTCCCACACCATATATTCTTAATACCTTCCACAGAGCATCTCTATCAACTCTATCATATGCCTTCTTCAGATCCATAAATGCTACATACAAATCCATTTGCTTTTCTGAGTATTTCTCGCATACATTCTTCAAAGCAAACACCTGATCCACACATCCTCTACCACTTCTGAAACCACACTGCTCTTCCCCAATCTGATGCTCTGTACATGCCTTCACCCTCTCAATCAATACCCTCCCATATAATTTACTAGGAATACTCAACAAACTTATACCTCTGTAATTTGAGCACTCACTCTTATCCCCTTTGCCTTTGTACAATGGCACTATGCAAGCATTCCGCCAATCCTCAGGCACCTCACCATGAATCATACATACATTAAATAACCTTACCAACCAGTCAACAATACAGTCACCCCCTTTTTTAATAAATTCCACTGCAATGCCATCCAAACCAGCTGCTTTGCCGGCTTTCATCTTCCGTAAAGCTTTTACTACCTCTTCTCTATTTACCAAATCATTTTCCCTAACCCTCTCACTTTGCACACTACCTCGACCAAGACACCCCACATCTGCCACTCTATCATCAAACACATTCAACAAACCTTCAAAATACTCACTCCATCTCCTTCTCACATCACCACTACTTGTTATCACCTCCCCCTTTGCCCCTTTCACTGAAGTTCCCATTTGCTCCCTTGTCTTACGTACTTTATTTACCTCCTTCCAAAACATCTTTTTATTCTCCCTGAAATTTAATGATACTCTCTCACCCCAACTCTCATTTGCCCTCTTTTTCACCTCTTGCACCTTTCTCTTGAACTCCTGCCTCTTTCTTTTATACCTCTCCCACTCAATTGCATTTTTTCCCTGCAAAAATCGTTCAAATGCCTCTCTCTTCTCTTTCACTAATAATCTTACTTCTTCATTCCACCACTCACTACCTTTTCTAATCAATCTAAAATATATATATATATATATTTTTTTTTTTGCTTTGTCGCTGTCTCCTGCGTTTGTGAGGTAGCGCAAGGAAACAGACGAAAGAAATGGCCCAACCCACCCCCATACACATGTATATACCTATGTCCACACACGCAAATATACATACCTACACAGCTTTCCATGGTTTACCCCAGATGCTTCACATGCCCTGATTCAATCCACTGACAGCACGTCAACCCCGGTATACCACATCGATCCAATTCACTCTATTCCTTGCCCTCCTTTCACCCTCCTGCATGTTCAGGCCCCGATCACACAAAATCTTTTTCACTCCATCTTTCAACCTCCAATTTGGTCTCCCACTTCTCCTCGTTCCCTCCACCTCCGACACATATATCCTCTTGGTCAATCTTTCCTCACTCATTCTCTCCATGTGCCCAAACCATTTCAAAACACCCTCTTCTGCTCCCTCAACCACGCTCTTTTTATTTCCACACATCTCTCTTACCCTTATGTTACTTACTCGATCAAACCACCTTACACCACACATTGTCCTCAAACATCTCATTTCCAGCACATCCATCCTCCTGCGCACAACTCTATCCATAGCCCACGCCTTGCAACCATACAACATTGTTGGAACCACTATTCCTTCAAACATACCCATTTTTGCTTTCCGAGATAATGTTCTCGACTTCCACACATTCTTCAAGGCTCCCAGAATTTTCGCCCCCTCCCCCACCCTATGATCCACTTCCGCTTCCATGGTTCCATCCGCTGCCAGATCCACTCCCAGATATCTAAAACACTTTACTTCCTCCAGTTTTTCTCCATTCAAACTTACCTCCCAATTGACTTGACCCTCAACCCTACTGTACCTAATAACTTTGCTCTTATTCACATTTACTCTTAACTTTCTTCTTTCACACACTTTACCAAACTCAGTCACCAGCTTCTGCAGTTTCTCACATGAATCAGCCACCAGTGCTGTATCATCAGCGAACAACAACTGACTCACTTCCCAAGCTCTCTCATCCCCAACAGACTTCATACTTGCCCCTCTTTCCAAAACTCTTGCATTCACCTCCCTAACAACCCCATCCATAAACAAATTAAACAACCATGGAGACATCATACACCCCTGCCGCAAACCTACATTCACTGAGAACCAATCACTTTCCTCTCTTCCTACACGTACACATGCCTTACATCCTCGATAAAAACTTTTCACTGCTTCTAACAACTTGCCTCCCACACCATATATTCTTAATACCTTCCACAGAGCATCTCTATCAACTCTATCATATATATATATATATGAAATTAAAAATAGTCATGTCATATTTATATTCAAGGATAATCGAATGTTTCTAAAATAGTGGGCTGATGCAAATACTGTTTTCGCAACTTCCTACCTAAATCAAACTTAACTGTAGATAAAAAAAAAAAAAAAACACATGATTTTACCAAGAATACATTTATTACTTTTAAGAATATGTCATATAAAATTATTTCTTTACCAAACATAATAAAGTATTAACAAACTGTCAACAAACTATAAAATAAAATGAACAGGGGTATTCTATTTAAATCTATGATATTTTCAACTACAGGTCAAAATTAACACTTACATTTGTGGAAAAATTAGATGAACAAGAATATATGTACACACACACACACCTTTACTCGCCTGCCCCAGAAACCCCTTATATGGAGCTCCCACATTGTACAGGAAACAGGACAAGTCCAATGACTGAGACCATGGTCTAAAAGTGTGATGTTGTATGTTTGTCTGTGTGACGTGAATGCAGGACACTTAAGGAGTATGTGCTTTGTGGCTTAAGTTTGAAAGTTGCATCTCGGGCATAATGGGTCCTGTGATATGTTAATTCTTTGTGTGTTTTGTGTGCAGAGATAGGTGGTGTCCACAACATAGATGAGAAAGTGTCACATGAACATTCCCTGTAAATGTAATTAACAATTGGTGTTTGGGGGATTATTTCTGCTGGGTTGGAATTTAAGAATGGGTTTGGAGGCATTTCTTTAGTGCTTCTGGAGTCATTACTGTGTTTGGTAATGTCACTTTTGTTGGAGGAGGGATATCTATGAGTACAGAATGCTAAGGAGTGAAACAGGGGTAAATTTTGTGTTTCAAGCTGGGGTTGGTGGTTGGTCAAGGTGTGGTTTGGGCAGGAAGGATCTAGGTTTATTGCAAAGAACTGGGTATCAATAATAATCAAATCAGGCTGTACTTGAAGTATTTTTGTTGCATTGTGCAGGCAATGAGTGTCTGGCATTGCAAACACTCATTGCAAACAAGCATCTGGGGTGAGGTAGCATAAGGAACAGATGACTGAGCCTCTGAAGGAAAAATCCTCACTTCCAGTAGAGAATGAATATACAAGCAATTAAGTGATTGCTCCATATGAAAATGATTCATGGCATTCAATGCTAAATTACTATGAACAGTCACTAAATAAAGCAAAACTAACTTTAACTACAACAATAACAAAGTCATCACGGATCATATGAAGTAAGTAAGGACTATAACCCATTCGCTCAATGCCTACTATATCGTAAATATGCAAACAAACCTTTACTTGATCACTTAACCATCTCATAATCAGTGATTCTGTAGACACACTGTTTAAAAGACATAAGGGCTACCCTTCTGTGAAGAGCTCGTTAAAATCTTTACAGATACAAAAAGGCATCACATCACACCATTCTTTATCATTGTAAACTTTCAAAGGATAAGATTTTCTGACTTTTCATGCCATAATATATCTAAAGTAATAGTAACAGAAAGGATCCTCTTTACTATATCTCCATGCTATGAAGTTTTCATTCACTTTTTTTTCCAATCATTCAGAATCATGGAGAGTTTACACTTTTAAAACAAAAACATGACTTTACCTATTGTGTAACTACATTATTTTCACCTAAAATTCACTTAAAACTGCATTATGAATGTCAGCAGCTGTGTTTTAATGGAAGACAGTCTTACAGATATCACAACAAAATTTTGTAAACAGTATATATACATACATTCAGATGCCCTAACAGCATAGATAAAATAAACATAAAAATGTGAAGCAATTAATAAAATGAATCATAAAAATAAGAAGCAATTCATAAAAATAAAGCATAAATAAACAAACAATACTGCTTACCATCTGACAGCCTGGATGAGTGCATCTTTCACGTCAACAGTAATAATTTGCTAAATGAAAGGCAGTAACTGGGATGTTTTAAAGGCAATCTCTATATCTGTACAATGATACCTGATGTTTAATTAAAGCATGACATAACGCAGGAAAATAATTGAAAAGCAAAAATATAATAAACTTTCAGTGCATAATACATGACAGCTAGAGACTTGAGTGTGAATGAATGTGGCCTTTGCTGTCTTTTCCTAGTGCTACCTCGCGTGCATGCGGGGGAGGGGGTGTCATTTCATGTGTGGCGGGGTGGCAACAGGAATGAAAAAAGGCAGCATGAATTATGTACATGTGTATATATGTGTATGTATACACACATATATATATATATATATATATATATATATATATATATATATATATATATATATATACACTGAAATGTATATGTGCGTGTGTGGACATGTATGTATTTTCAAGTGTATAAGGGTGGCTTGGGCCATTCTTTTGTCTGTTTCCTTGCGCTACCTCACTAACGCGGGAGACAGCGACAAAGTATAATAAAATAAATAGAATAAATAATAAAGTTTATACTGTTTACAACAAACAAAAACTAATCCATTCTATCTAGATTCTAATGAGAAAACCTGATACTTGTATGCACTAATACTGTACTTGGGAAGACTGAATGGTCATCATTACTCAAAATCAATCCCATAGAGGCATGTTTGAACTGATAAAATATCCTGTTCATGGCTGCGAGTGTCACATTCTATTCATTCATATTCTTTAAGCCTACCAAACACAAAGTTCTATTTAACATAGTAGACTATTTCCAAGAAGAGATAATTATTCAATACTTCTTTCCTTACCTCACATTTATGCTCCCTTTTACCCTTTTCAACCAGTGAAAACAGAAGATCACAATTTTTGATATAAGAAGAAAAAAGGTAACAATTTCAACATGTAATAATTCTTAATATTCTGAGGTTCTGACTGCCTTTCCATCATATTTCAATTTATGTATGCATGAAGGTAACAGCTTTCTACTAAGTTTCAGTCTCTTCCAAAATGACCTTCATCAACTCCCACATATCCTAGCATGAAAGTCTTCTTCTAAACATATAACTTCACAATCATATCACAGCACCCTGACACTGCCCAAGCAACTACATCACATAGTTAAAATAAAATATCCTTATCAACACAAAAGTCTAGAATCACCCTCTTAGTCCCAGACAAACATGAATCTAACCTGCATCTTTCCACCTCACTAAATCTTCAACCATTGCATTTGAACAAAACACAAACTATTCTGACATAAATGACACAAGCATAACAATCATTCCCCACACTGCAAACATCAACATAAAGGTTACAAACACATTAAACAGCCTCAAAACACTTACTGGCCCCATCTCTGGACAAGAATAAGAATTCATCTGCTTCATCCCAAACTATACTTCACCTGATCATTCACCAGGTCAAAAGCACATATGACTAAGCTGTATACCATACAAAACAGAGCACTCAGAATAATCACTAACTGTCTAGCAATAAAAACATAACATATACACAATGAAGCAAAAATTCTTCCAATGCAATAAAACTCATTATGTTTAATACCCAAACCTTTGCTACAGTAGTATATACCCTTCCTTTTCAAACCACTTCATTTCCAACCAGCAACCCCAAAGCAGACTTAAAAAACTTACCACTGTTTCATACTTCAACAAACTATACTAATTGATTCCCTGATCTCTAATAAGCACAACGGCAAAGCACATATCCACCAAAGTAATCCAACAAGCACAAAACAACCACTCTCCAGTTCCAATCTTAAACACTTCTCCACCAGACATACACCCATCTGAAACTAAACTTCCAAGACACCTACGAGTTACACTTACTTGTCATCTCTACAATATTTTGAACTTCAAGTCAACGTATTACAAGACTCCTGGTGTCCAAAATGCAATTCTTTTTTTCACTATTTATTGCATGGCAAGGTAGTGTCAGAAACAAATAAATAAAGGCCTCATTTGCTCGCATTAACTCCCTACTTGTCATGTATAACGCACCACAACTGAAACACCCTATCCAAAACCGTCCTATATATTTTTTCAGTTTCCCCTGCCCACTTCACTTGTTCAAGTTCAGCCCACTGACAGCACATCACCCACTGTATAACACGTTGCTCCAATCCCCTCTAGCACTTGCATGTCTCACACCTTCTGCATATTCAAGCCTACTTTATCATTCCAACTAATCATCGGTGTCCCCCCATTTTTCTTGTTCCCTCCACTTTTACAAGCATACCCTCTCAAACACTTCCTCCTTAGCTCTCTCATGAATACTCCTCTTGCTACCACACCTCTCTCTTACCCTATCATTTCTTATTTGATTAACCCTCCTCACACCATACCCTGTACTCAACATTTCATTTCCAGCACTTTTACACTTTTCCATACTTTGTCATCTAGGACCCATGCCTTCCATCCCTACAACACTGTCAGACTACTGTACCATCATATATACCCATCTTTGTCCTTACAGACAATGCCCTCTTTCCACACTCTTCAATGTGGCCAGCCCCTTTGTTCTCACCCATCCTAGGGCTCATTTCAGTTCCCATGGTTCCATCTACTGTCATGTCTATTCTGAGGTATCTAAAACACTCCACTTCCTCCAAGTTCTCTCTATTCAAACTCATAATACAACTAATCTGTCTCCAAATAACCTGCTAAATCTAATAACCATACTTCTTACTCAGATTTATTCTCAGCTTTCTACTTACAAATAATACCAAATTCAGAAACCACCTTCTGCATAATGTCACTGAAATATGCCACCAGCACCGTGTCATCAGCAAACAGTAACAAACTCACCATCTTGGCCCCCCCATCCCCAACAGACTGTAGACCTGCACCCCTTCCCAAAACCCTTGCATTCACCTCCCTCACCATCCCATCCATAAACAGCTTAACAGCCATAGTTACATCATACATCCCTGCCAAAGACCTACCATTCACCCTTCTCTCTTCCTACTAAAACATATACCAACTCTTGATAAAAACTCCTCACTGCTTCCAATAACTTTCCTCCAACCCCATATATCCATAACACTTACACAGCATCTCTATCAAACTTCTGATATCCTTTCCCCATATCCATAAATGCCACATAAATCTTTCTTTTTCTCTAAATACTTCTTTACATATATGTTATACATGTACATGTAGTTACATACCCTTATGTGCTACTTCCGATTCCATTAATTTGGGCTAATTTGTGTCATTTTATCTAAGTCAAAAATTTCAACTATCTATCTATATATATATCTCTGATGCCTGTTCTCTCTTGGAACTCCCTCAAGGGGGTGGTAGGCTCCATGAGAAATGAACTCCAGTGCTGCTTCTTAGACTTTAGTCCCTCATCATTAACAAGCCACTGGAAGAGGGCAACTCTTGCACAGTGTTTGCAGAGGTTCCTACCTAATAATCATAAGGACTACTTCAACCAAATGCTCCTAAAGTACTTAAATTACATAAGCATCAAATTGGCCCATGTACATGAGAAAAAAATCTCCATAGTTAAAAAATATTTATATAACCATTACATCCTATTTGCCACAACATGCAACAGCACAGTAAGTTATTATCTACTTTTTCATCTGAATACATGCTTTCAAATAATGTACCATTGGAAATCATGTATATTTATCATTATTTTCTTATTTTACCTAATTTCTGTTTCCCGTGTCAGCGAGGTAGTGCCAGGAAACAAAGAATGGCCCATCCACTCATATACACATATATATATATATATATACACAAATGCCCATACATGCACATATACATAAATACACATCATCATATACATACATAGACATATACATATATACACATGTACATATTCATACTTGCTTGCCTTAATCCATTCCTGTATTATATCATAAAATATCAAAATAGAATTACACAACAAAAACTGACTGTCTGAATTACTGTATTCACTTGAGAAACTGAAAAATCTCTTTACTTCGACAGTCTGAATAAACCAACAAAATTAGACAACAGTGCAATTTAGACCATTCAGGTAATTTGATAAGGATAAAGCCTCAAGTTTTGAATTAGTGGGGTTAGAGTGCATGTGACAGAGTGACTCTATGGATGTGGTAAACAGAATGCAATGTGCTGTTGATGGCCTGAACCATGGCATATGAAGCAGTTAAGGGAAACCACAGAAAGGTCTTTGGGGCCTAGTTGTGGATAAGGGACTCTGGTTTCAGTGCATTACACATGACAGCGAGAAAGAGAGGATGTGAGTGGCATTACTGGATTCTTCATGCCTGTCGTTATGCCACAAGTGAAAAGTCACCTTCAATGAGGTTGTATCATAAGGAATACAATCTCATCAGAGAACTTTTCACTTCAAAGAAGTTTCTCCTTTCCTTGCTTCTGGTTATAGCATAGCCTTGAACCTGCAGAAGATCCTGGAGAAAGGGTCCTTGGGGGTAATATAATACTATCAATTAAGAACTATCTGAAATATCTTTGTGAATCAAATGATCATATCAATATGCCTCATTTGAAGCATATCAAGAGATGCTTGTGCATAAATGTGCTTAATTCATTTCCTTGCTGATAAGCATTCAGTTCACAAGCTAAAACAAAACTCTACATGTTAACATGTATAACAACTTTTATGATGTACTCCATCATACTTTAAAAATCTTTGACTTTTAAAACCTAGTTTATTTACCATGGGATGTGAATGAAGCTCTTGCAATAACTGGCTCATGCAATGACAGCTTATATCATTTGAGCTATTTAGATTTTCCTACAATTCAATTAATGAACACAATATTGAATATGGAACTGCCATAATCTCTGGAAGCATTACCATTGGAGCATCAAAAGCAGATTAATTCTTAAAAGAACTTGTCTAGCTTAAGACAAGAAGGAAATCTAAATTCTTAATCCTATCAAAAAACTTAACAATTAACTAGAATCTGTCTGTAAAAATAAATTTCTACCAAACACCTAAATCAACATTCATTATTATTGAGCAGGTTTTTTTATAGTTCCAAAATTTTTCCGTAGTTGTTCAAACAGAATAAAAGTTATAATTGTGTGTGGTCCCAAACGAACAAAGGCTGGCACATATCCCTGGAAAGAAAGAAAAAAAAAGTCAAATATTATGATTCCTCATTCTTATCCACAATGAAAGGCAAACAATTTTCAGTACTTGAGCTAAGTCATTTCTACAATGTCGTACATAAAATCTCTTGGCAAGATGAACCTAAAAAAGATATCTAAAAACTTAAGTCTAATAAAAAAAAGACATTTGGAAACTATAACTAAAAATGTATAAAATAAAATAAAATATATTACATTTATTTATTATACTTTGTCGCTGTCTCCCGCGTTAGCGAGGTAGCACAAGGAAACTGACGAAAGAATGGCCCAACCCACCTACATGCACATGTATATACATACACGTTGAAATACACGCATATAAATACCTATACATTTCAATATATATATATATTTTTTTTTAATTTTTTATTATACTTTGTCGCTGTCTCCCGCATTTGCAAGGTAGCGCAAGGAAACAGACGAAAGAAATGGCCCAACCCCCCCCCATACACATGTATATACATACGTCCACACATGCAAATATACATACCTACACAGCTTTCCATGGTTTACCCCAGACGCTTCACATGCCTTGATTCAATCCACTGACAGCACGTCAACCCCAGTATACCACATCGCTCCAATTCACTCTATTCCTTGCCCTCCTTTCACCCTCCTGCATGTTCAGGCCCCGATCACACAAAATCTTTTTCACTCCATCTTTCCACCTCCAATTTGGTCTCCCTCTTCTCCTCGTTCCCTCCACCTCCGACACATATATCCTCTTGGTCAATCTTTCCTCACTCATTCTCTCCATGTGCCCAAACCACTTCAAAACACCCTCTTCTGCTCTCTCAACCACGCACTTTTTATTTCCACACATCTCTCTTACCCTTACGTTACTCACTCGATCAAACCACCTCACACCACACATTGTCCTCAAACATCTCATTTCCAGCACATCCATCCTCCTGCGCACAACTCTATCCATAGCCCACGCCTCGCAACCATACAACATTGTTGGAACCATTATTCCTTCAAACATACCCATTTTTGCTTTCCGAGATAATGTTCTCGACTTCCACACATTCTTCAAGGCCCCCAGAATTTTTGCCCCCTCCCCCACCCTATGATCCACTTCCGCTTCCATGGTTCCATCCGCTGCCAGATCCACTCCCAGATATCTAAAACACTTCACTTCCTCCAGTTTTTCTCCATTCAAACTCACCTCCCAATTGACTTGACCCTCAACCCTATATATATATATATATATATATATATATATATATATATATATATATATACACATACACAGACATATACATATATACACATGTACATAATTCATACTTGCTGCCTTCATTCATTTCGGTTGCCACCCTACCACACATGACACCCCCCTCCCCAGCACGCATGTGAGGTAGTACTAGGTAAAGACAACAAAGGCCACATTTGTCCACACTCAGTCTCTAGCTGTCATGTGCAATGCACCAAAACCACAGCTCCCTTTCCACATCTAGGCCCCACACAACTTTCCATGGTTTATCCCAGACGCTTCACATGCCCTGGTCCAATCCACTGACAGCACATCGACCCTGGTATACCACTTCGTTCCAATTCACTCTATTTCTTGCACGCCTTTCACCCTCCTGCGTGTTGAGGCCTTGATCACTCAAAATCTTTTTCGCTCCATCCTTACACCTCCAATTTGGTCTCCCACTTCTCCTCATTCCCTCCACCTCTGACACATATATCCTCCTTGTCAATCTTTCCTCACTCATTCTCTCAATGTGACTAAACCATTTCAATACACCCTTCTCTGCTCTCTCAACCACACTCTTTTTATTACCACACATCTCTCTTACCCTTTCATTACTTACTCAATCAAACTATCTCACACCACATGTCCTCAAACATCTCATTTCCAACACATCCACCCTCCTCCGCACAACCCTATCTATACTATAGCCCATGCCTCACAACCATATAACATTGTTGGAACCACTATTCCTTCAAGCGTACCCATTTTTGCTCTCCGTGATAACATTCTCCCCTTCCACACATTCTTCAACTCTCAGAACCTTCACCCCCTCCCCCACCCTGTAACTCACTTCCACTTCCATGGTTCCATCACTGCTAAATCCACTCCCAGACATCTAAAACACTTCACTTCCTCCAGTTTTTCTCCATTCATACTTACATCCCAACTTACTTGTCCCTCAACCTTGCTGAACCTAATAACTTTGCTCTTATTCACATTTACTCTCAGCTTTCTTCTTTCTCAAACTTTACAAAACTCAGTCACCAACTTCTGTAGTTTCTCACCCGAATCAGCCAGCAGCGCTGTATCATCAGCGAACAACAACTGACCCACTTCCCAAGCCCTCTCATCCACAACAGACTGCATACTTGACACTCTCCAAAACTCTTGCATTCACCTCCCTAACAACCCCATCCACAAACCATGGAGACATCACACACCCCTGCCGCAAACCAACATCATCTGAGAACCAATCACTTTCCTCTCTTCATACTCTACTCATGCCTTACACCCTCGATAAAAACTTTTCACTGCTTCTAACAACTTGCCTCCCACACCATATATTCTTAATACCCTCCACAGAGCATCTCTATCAACTCTATCATATGCCTTCTCCAGATTCATAAATGCTACATACAAATCCATTTGTTTTTCTAAGTATTTCTCACATACATTCTTCAAAGCAAACACCTGATCCACACATCCTCAACCACTTATGAAACCATACTGCTCTTCTCCAATCTGATGCTCTGTACATGCCTTTATCCTCTCAATCAATACCCTCCCATATCATTTCCCAGGAATGCTCAACAAACTTATACCTCTGTAATTTGAGCACTTACCTTTATTTCCTTTGCCTTTGCACAATGGCACTATGCAAGCATTCTGCCAATCCTCAGGCACCTCACCATGAGTCATACATACATTAAATAACCTTACCAACCAGTCAACAACACAGTCAACCCCTTTTTTAATAAATTCTACTGTAATACCATCCAAACCCGCTGCCTTGCCGGCTTTCATCTTCTGCAAAGCTTTAACTACCTCTTCTCTGTTTACCAAATCATTCTCCCTCACCCTCTCACTTTCACACCACCTCAACCAAAACACCCTATATCTGCCACTCTATCATCAAACACATTCAACAAACCTTCAAAATACTCACTCCATCTCCTTCTTACATCACTACTTGTTATCACCTCCCCATTAGCCCCCTTCATCAATGTTCCCATTTGTTCCCTTGTCTTACGCACTCTATTTACCTAACGTAAATAAAGTTTCAAATAAATGAACTTTATTTACCTAACGTTCCCACTGACTACTACTACATAATGTTTCTACCTACTACCTCTACCTAATGTTTCTACCTAATAGTCCTACCTAAATGTTTCTAAAAATTATTCCATCTATTGTTCCTACCATTTTGCCAAAAGCTGGGCTAGCACACAGAACTCACCACAGGAAATCTAGAGTTACAAAGAATGAGCTGTGTAAGTTAAGCGTTGTCAAGTGTTGTGTGTAACAGGGAGAGATATTTTGCACGTTTGTGGACAGAATGCCTGCAGTCCATGTGTGAGAGAGGCTGAAAGAAAAGACAACTACCTGGGTCAGAGGAGTGCAACTTAACCAATGAAGTGCTGGCCCACTATGCAGCTATCACTAACCCTCCTGATACCCAGGCAGGTTGTACGGGTAATATACCTCCCTGGTCATTAGATGGCAACCAACTACTAACTTCCTTTAAGTCAACCAATAACAGAAAAATCTACTGAGCATTTTAAGTCAACCTATAACAGAAAAATCTATTAATTTCATGGCAAAGTTGGTTCAAGTCAATCTAACTTGAAACATGTCACATTCTATTAAGAATATCAATAGGCTATTCACAACACTGAAATGTGAAATAACTTAAGACTGATAATCATCAATAAAAAGTTACCTTGAAAAATCCAAGTGGACCCAATCTTGCAGTATAAGTAATTATATGCCACAGACTCTGAAAGAAGAAATTAATAAAATGATTTTTTCCCTACTTTAGTGAGGTAGTATCAGGAACAAATGAACAAAAGAATAATTCATATACACCAATAATCAAGCTGTCATGTATAAAGCAATAAAAACCAGAAACTATCATCCAAAGCCAAGCTCCATATGCATTAGTGCACTCCAATGACAGCCACACATCCATCCATTCTATTCACTGCATGAATCTCACCATCCTGAATGTTTTGACCACAATAAGGCAAGACCCTATTCACTCCACCCTTCCATCTCACTCTCACATACATCTTGCTCCTACTACATCTGATCTTCTTCAGTTGCTCTTTTCACTCATCCTCACTATATGTCCATACCATTCAGCACATCCTGACTGGTTCTCTAAACCAGATTATACTCATCACCACATCTCAACATAAAAATATAGCTTTGGTTATACCTCACTACCTCTCCCACCTCAACAAGGTAGAGTTTCAAATAAATGAACACTGGCCTCACTTGCACAAATCCACTTTCTAGATGTCATGTATAATGTACCAGTAACAGAGCCTAACATCCATAGCCAAGCCCAATACAATAATGTGTGGTTTATTTGGACTACTTCATATGCTGTGGCCCAGCCTAATGACAGCATAGTGCCCCCCACCACATCAATCTAACTCATTTTACCCCATGCATCCCTCTCATCCTGTAAAATGTTCAGGTCTCAGTACCTGAGAGCCTCCTTCACAAGTCCTTCAAGCAGCTTTGTCTCTCACTCTCCCCAACCTTCCATTTCTAACATATCATTCCTCTTAAACATTCTCTCTTCTCCTATCACGTCCCTAAGTCTGAACCATTTCGGCATACTCTGATCAGCACTCCTAATCAGTTTGCACTTTCTCTCACAGCACAAAAACAGTTCCATCTCCTATTCTCTTATTGCATCACCACAATCCTAGTATAAATGTAAAAGAAAGTCATCTGAAGATTTATCTTAAGTTGGATGAGATAACAGGGGCTTCTGAATACACCCTCCCCTTCTCTCTCTCTCTCTCTCTCTCTCTCTCTCTCTCTCTCTCTCTCTCTACATATATATAGAAGGGGGGGGGGAGAATGGATGAAGGCAGCAAGTATGAATATGTACATGTGTATATAAGCATATGTGCATATGTGGGCATTTATGTATATGCATGTGTATGTGGGTGGGTTGGGCCAATCTTTTGTCTGTTTCCTTGCTCTACCTTGCTAACGCGGGAGACAGCAACTAAGTATAATAAAAATGATTATATTCATTTTTTATTATTTTGTTTTGTCGCTGTCTCCTGCGTTAGCGAGGTAGCTCAAGGAAACAGACGAAAGAATGGCCCAACCCACCCACATACACTTGAATATACATACACGTCCACACATGCAAATATACATACCTATACATCTCAATGTATACATACATATATACACACACAGACATATACATATATAAACATGTACATAATTCATACTCTCTGCCTTTATTCATTCCCATCGCCACCTCGCCACACATGCAATAACAACCCCCTCCCCCTCATGTGTGCGAGGTAGCGCTAGGAAAGACAACAAAGGCCACATTCATTCACACTCAGTCTCTAGCTGTCATGTAATAATGCACCGAAACCACAGCTCCCTTTCCACATCCAGGCCCCACACAACTTTCCATGGTTTACCCCTGATGCTTTACATGCCCTGGTTCAATCCAATGACAGCACGTTGACCCCGGTATACCACATCGTTCCAATTTGCTCTATTCCTTGCACGCCTTTCACCCTCCTGCATGTTCAGGCCTCAATCACTCAAAATCTTTTTCACTCCATCTTTCCACCTCCAATTTGGTCTCCCACTTCTCCTCATTCCCTCCACCTCTGACACATATATCCTCTTGGTCAATCTTTCCTCACTCATTCTCTCCATGTGACCAAACCATTTCAAAACACCTTCTTCTGCTCTCTCAACAACACTCTTTTTATTACCACACATCTCTCTTACCCTTTCATTACTTACTCGATCAAACCACCTCACACCACATAATGTCCTCAAACATCTCATTTCCAGCACATCCACCCTCCTCCGCACAACTCTATCTATATGCCACACCTCGCAACCATATAACATTGTTGGAACCACTATTCCTTCAAACATACCCATTTTTGCTTTCCAAGATAACATTCTCGACTTCCACACATTTTTCAACGCTCTCAGAACTTTCGTCCCCTCACCAACCCTATGATTCACTTCCACTTCCATGGTTCCATCCGCTGCCAAATCCACTCCCAGATATCTAAAACACTTCACTTCCTCCAGTTTTTCTCCATTCAAACTTACCTCCCAATTGACTTGTCCCTCAACCCAACTGTACCTAATAACCTTGCTCTTATTCACATTTACTCTCAGCTTTCTTCTTTCACACACTTTACCAAACTCAGTCACCAGTTTCTGCAGTTTCTCACCTGAATCAGCCATCAGCGCTGTATCATCAGCGAACAACTGACTCACTTCCCAAGCTCTCTCATCCACAACAGACTTCATACTCGCCCCTCTTTCCAAAACTCTTGCATTCACCTCCCTAACAACCCCATCCATAAACAAATTAAACAACCATGGAGACATCACGCACCCCTGCCGTAATCCAACGTCTATACCCTAGCCCAAGCCAGGTAACTAACTTATTGACCAAATGCTAGGGGAGGATGAACAGCTGGGATGACCATGGGCCAACTACTGAAACTAGGATTTGCACCTAAGTACTGGGCAGCCTGTGAAGAAATGTTGTGAGTGATTGAAAAGGTCTACTACAGAAAATTTTTCACTGTTCTTATAATCACCATGATAAGACTTCAAAAATACGAATAATTATATCAATACAGTATTGGATGGGAATTAGGTAACTGGAGAATGCACTTCAAAGCCATGTCTATGATCATGAAAACACCCTATGACTCCTTGATGCAATCTTCATTCTATTACAAAACTGTTGGAGGTCAGTTTTCATTTATCTAACTTAAGGCTGTAATACTTCTTCCTCTGAATAATACATGCAAGCAGATTTAAAAAAAAAAATTCTTACCATAAAGATGTCAGAGCAGTCACAATCAAAGAATGAAGTCCCTGGCCAAATATGCTGGCAATGTGATGTCTGAAGTCACTGTCAGGACATTTTCAGACTGAACATGTTATTTTCAATATAAAAGTTGGGGGGGAATAAACTTTCCCATCTAATTTTCAAGCATGGTATATCAAATGGATTACATGAGAATCTACCCAAGAGACATGTGACCCTTTAGGAATTTGCAGCAAATTTCCATGAGCTATTCAGAGTTCCCCTACGTACCACAGTCTTGTTAATGAAAGATTACAGTATATGTGCCAGAATAATGTGTTTTTCTGAATAAGCATGATGTTTTTGAAGTACAACATGTTCATTTCTAGGATTCAAGATATGCATCCTAAGGTTCATTCCCCCCTAACTCCCCATTTCCCATAGGCCACGTACCTTGCCAACAAGGGTATTGCCAACCAAGTGGTCTTGTAGGAATGTAACCCAAGTGTATGGCAAGGTGCTACTTTAAAAGTTAAAAGTTTAAGTCCTTGCTGAATACTTACTTTAAATTCTCCTGGCCTGGCATTCATTGATCGTGTTTTAATCACATCAACAGGCTGTGTCATTGTCGTTGCAATTGCACCCTGAGAAGAATTTTTAGACATCAGACTTTAGCTAAGCATGTCACTTTGGAACGAAGATATAAATACAACGATGAAGTAAAGAAAAAATAACACTCCAATGATGAAAAAAATCTGTTTGAGCTTAGAGGGGACAATCTCTACTTGAAAAATTATAGAGGCATTTTTTCTCATATAATCTTGAACAATGGCCCCACAAGAGTTAACAATAAAGTGTATGCCTTTAATTATGTCATTTAATGTTTAGGAATTCCTGCAATACTATCATAGTCCATCAAATGATACCTTTAGCCCACAAAAAAACCTCCCATCCAAGTATAATGAAAAGGCAATCAACAAGGCAATATAACTTAATGACAAGCAGGATGACATGTCCTCAGTTTACCATGTCTAGGATCAGAAATGAGTTTCTCAGATCACATCATACCTTTCAACCATATGTTCTGAAAATATCATGTTAAACAGATTACACACATGGTGACAGCCATCATTCATTCTCTGCCTTGAAAAATTGTTCTTAGATATCAGAAGAATGTGTGTCTGAGTCACATGAGATCCATCCCATGTATATGTATATGACCCATCCCATGTATATGTACATGATCCATCTCATGTACATAGAAACAGAATTAAGGTATTAGGTTGACAGCCAAAACAAGTGTGTGTTGCTTGTTATGAAATAGGAAACCCATTCACACAAAAAATAAACAATTTGGCTAATAGAACAGAAATGGAACTACAGTAAAAATCAAAACTATTAACATCTTAAAACATGAGTGTACATGAGTGTCGATGTGTTGTCAATGGACTGAACCAGAGCATGTGAGGCATCCAGGGTAAACCATGGAAAAGTCTGTGGGGCCTGGTTGTGTATAGGGAGCTGTGTTTAAGTGCATTACACATGACAGCTACAGATTGGACATAAGCAGATGCAGCCTTTCTTCGTCTGTTCTTGGCACTACCTCACTAATGCAGGAAACAGCAATCAAGTATGAAAAAAAAAATTATGTGTTCGTGAATCTGGACCTTCACATCTGTTCATAGGCATTCATGTTGCAAACTAAGCTGAATTGACTCGAGAGATAAGTACTGCAACTCCAATCTAGAATTTTTCCTACAATCTGTATTCACTGTTCCTGGTGAGTGGGCCTTTTTCTTGATAACTTTTACTCATATATCCTAAGACCTTAATGACCTGTTTACTAAATCAAATCATTTATTGTTATCATCACTGGTGAGCTTTTAACTGCAGCATCATAAATCTTACATTTAATGTTAAATGCATCCATAACATTTCAGCATACTTTAACTGAAGTTGTGTAAATATATAACTTTAGAAATATCAACAATATTTCAGGATATTTCAACTCAAGTAAATACACAATCACTCTCATTTTAATACAAACTCATTACCTTCCATGCCTTTCATTTCTTAAGTATCTATGTTAATGATACCTGGAATTTCTGATCAATACAGATGGGCAAAAATAATGAAGTCTAGAATCCTCACTTTCTATGTTGTGCACATCTACATTACCAAGGTTCCCATAACACCTTCAATTCCTGTTTTTATTGTTCAGTGCCAAACTTCTGTGTTCTTATACTCTATCAATCAAGAGCCGTCCCCAATATCTTATTTATCATCATTATTATTATTATTATTATTATTATTATTATTATTATTATCATAATTATCATCATTACTTGATTGCCGTTTCCCGCATCAGCGAGGTAGTGCCAGGAAATGGACAAAGAATGGCCCATCCACATATACAGATGTATATATACATAAATGCCTATACACGCACATATACATAAACATATCAACATATACACATATACATACATCTATACAGATACATACATATATACACATGTACATATTCATACTTGCTTGCCTTCATCCATTCCTGGAACTACCCCCGTCTCACAGGAAACAGCATCACTACCTCTTACTTCAGCGAGGTAGTGCCAGGAAAACAGACAAAAAAGGCCACATTTGTTCACACTCAGTCTCTAGCTGTCATGTGTAATGCAAGGATACCACAGCTCCCTATCCACATCCAGGCCCCACATACCTTTCCATGGTTTACCACAGACGTTTCACATGCCCTGGTTCAGTCCAGTGACAGCACATCGACCCCGGTATACCACATAGTTCCAATTCACTCTATTCCTTGCACGCCTCTCACCTTCCTATATGGTCAGGCCCCGATCGCTCAAAATCTTTTTCACTCCATTCTTCCACTTCCAATTTGGTCTCCTAATATCTCTAATTCATTAAAATTATTTTGTACTCACTTCAAAATGACATTACACGACATGCTAATCTCTTTCAAATACAAATTTTGTCTTACTTAATTCTGGCTTCAACATCCTTATCAGGCAAATTTCATCTTAAAAGTTTAACATTCAACTTCACTATTTGTCTGTCTAATATCAAAACTGGATTACCTACATAAACCATGAAAATACCCAATCTCTGTCATCATGATTTAACAGTAGCCCACAATCAAGTCGGAATACTTCCCATCCAAAAAGACACCAAATGCCACGGTTACTACACAAATCCTCAGCATACTCCCATACTCATTTAAAATTAACTACTCCAAATGATTTTTGGATATAAATTATATACTTAATGGTAAAGACAAACTACAAATAAAGTGACAACATAGCCACAGCTAGAGTTGTATCATATTCTCTGTCCTTAGTATCTAATCTACAATCAACTTCATGAACAGTGTTTTTCTGTCATTAAAGTTAATCAAAAAATAACCCTAATATTAACTGAGAGCTTAAAGAACAAAATGACACTGAATGTTGACATAAGAGAAAGACATTTTGAGTTTTGTGAGTTCCTGAAGGTTCTTATCTTTTTTAACAAAGGTTTTATATTTCCCTGGGGATAGGGGAGAAAGAATACTTCCCACGTATTCCTTGCATGTCGTGGAAGACGACTAAAAGGGGAGGGAGCAGGGGCTGGAAATCCTCCCCTCTCGTTTTTTAATTTTCCAAAAGCGGAACAGATAAGGGGGCCAAGTGAGGATATTCCTTCAAAGGCTCAGTCCTCTGTTCTTAACGCTACCTTGTTAACACGGGAAATGGCGTATAGTATGAAAAAAATTTCTTACTAAATCACATTCTACAATGCAGGTAAATTTGATAACATCTAATTGGAGGAATTCACACGAAGTCCATGATACTGCCTTCAAAAAACTTTTATTAACTGACTTCTACATGGCCAACACTACATATGATATGATACTTGTTAAGATATAGTGAATGTACAGCTGAGTTTGGTTGCACTGATGAGGTTTAAGTGAAACTAAATGCTTGCCTTTTGATTTGTAGAATTAAGAAATTATTCACCTTAAAACTACAACACTACTGTTCTCATCATGAACATAAATTTTAAAATAAATGTTAATCTAACCCTGAAAAGTGTAAACTGATCATAGAAAGGGTCAGCATCTCTACCTAGTACTAAAATTTATTGCAGAAAAGTTGTAAATGCCAATAAAGATCATCATGCTAGGAATTACTTTTTACGACAAGATTTAAGGATAAAAATTTGTAGAGCAAAAAATTATAAAGTAGCATGGACATGAAGTTCTAAATAAAATGATTGACCATAAAGATGGGAAGGCTGAAACGGTGTGGTAAGAGTATATGAAACATGGCACCATGAGGTAAAAATAAGTATGAGTTACTGGGTGTTTGAATACAAAGACCAAAAAGTGTTTGAATACAAAGACCAAAAATCAAAAGGGAAAGACTGAGACTGCAGCCAGACAACATATACAGAGATGTTGGTGACTGGAGCCTTAAATGAAAAAAATGAGAACATTCTTAACTGAGTAATCACAAATCAGGAAAGGAAAGAGTAATAGAATGCATTTGGCTAGTAAGTTTGTCTGAACAAGTTTTGGGGAAAGGCTATGTAGGCACACTTACTTTAAATACATACATTTCATGGATATGAATATATCTATGACTTTTCAAGCACAGTGAATTAAAAATGCAATAATAAATGACCATCCGCATTAAAAACATCAACTGAGAACAAAATATAGAGCAAAATATACATTTCTTACCGCAGCTAATGAACTAGTGAAGTGACAAGTAAGGTTGTCGCTAAAGAATGGTGTTGATAACAAGTAGCTCTTGATCTGATCATAAAAGGACAATTGACCAATGGTCATCAAAACTGCCCTAAAAGTTGCTGTTGATGCACCACGGAATAACCGAAGAACTCCCTCTTCTTTCACAACTCGAACAACGCCATCCAGAGCATGCTTATAGCTGTAGTAAAATGAGAAAAATAAAACACATCAGAATAACATTTTCTCACTACAATCATGAATCACTCCAAAGTAGGGCAGTCATTTCCATGGCAGTAGTGCAAATTTCAAGGAAAGTTAAAGAGGTAAAATGAGTGCATGATATAGGATCTACGTAAAGGTTACTGGAGTTTGTCAGATCATATGACAGTCTTACATGATATATGTTTTAATGTGGGTGGACTAAGAATAGAAACATGAATGGATATGAAAATGGT
Organism: Panulirus ornatus; assembly: GCF_036320965.1. NCBI lineage: Eukaryota > Metazoa > Arthropoda > Malacostraca > Decapoda > Palinuridae > Panulirus > Panulirus ornatus. The sequence continues at coordinate 27,590,521 of NC_092255.1, read as the reverse complement.
GATTAGAGAAACTAAAGAACAAAAGTGTAAAAATGAACTTCTAAGGGAAACTAAAAATCTAAAGATACTGATGAAACAGTTGAGTTAGGTTGCAGAAGTGTGGAGATGCTGAAAAAGAGTACATTAGTAAGGGATATCACAGTTTTATAGTGATAGGAGAAAGTGAAGGGGGTACCAGTCAAGTGTGGAAGACTGTTTCTGATAAAAAATCAAGTTTGAAATATATTTGGAAGTCATGAATATATGAGGATCATCAATGAGAGATTCATCCAACTCATTTGTTCAACTATGTTATTATCACCAAACTTAAATGCTCACTAATTCTTTATAGTCATTCATCGAGTTATGGTTTATAAAGGATAATCAAAACTATTAAAAAGATATCCAAAAAAATAAAAAGGTAACCCTGGATTACCTTACATGTTAAGAGAAATAAACCCCCTATTGAATAACACACAGTATTTCTAAAGAAAGAACAAATGAAAAATTTTCTGCAATGTTGAATACATCATTTCAACAATAAAGTGTCAATGAATACTTTTATTATGAACACCACAGATTAACATATCTGAGTATCTCTCCTACATAATAAGCTCCTTCTTCCTCTATCTAATACTTAAATGTAGATTAATGAAAAGGGATATCATAATCGATGGAAAAAATCAAAATCTTCTCACTTTCTTTTTTGATCTGCAGGAAGTTTAATATCATTCTGCATGCGAACATTGATCATATCTCCTGGTGTTCCCACAAAGCCACCACATGCTCCAGCAAATCCTGCTAGTAGAGCCCTCTTGTAGAAAGGTAGAGACCCTCCTGATGATTCTGACATACGCTGCTTCACCACCTACAGGAAGTATTCAGGCACTGCTAAAATGCAAAGTAAATGTTGTGTACGAGCAAAGTACTGTGTACTGTACTCTACAATAATTACATGTTCAATTTCAGTACACTGCTTTGTTCCTCTTAAACACAGGTTCACTCAAGTTATAAAAAAAAGTATAAATCCAATCAAAGGCTTCATCTTCATCTCTGTATTCAGCATATAAAATCAATACTGTGCAACAATTCACTTATACAATTTAAGTACATCATTTGATATTTGTACATCAGCAGACTATGATAATACATATAGCTCATAACATGAATCAAAGACCAAAATATTCACCCCAAAAACAATCCCACAAATGGGAAACTACATTCAGAATGGTTCTTCTAGCACTTTAAGATCTCACTAGGAGCTGTCATAAATATTAGCATTTAGTTCAGTGGCTGCTCTTAATCTGTGAGGTCTGTTTCTAAATCTAATATATTGAGCCTTAAGAAAAGATACTGATCTGTTTTACACAGCACTTTACCTTGTTGAACACTTGTATACTGATGTGCTGCATACAGAAAGATACTTTTGTAAGTTTAGAATAATATAATGCATATACTAATTTTCTATCCTTAAAATGCAAGGCATAAAGTACTTCATGAAGACTTAGAAAAAATAAATGGACATACCATACTCTACACTATCTACACCATAATGTCTTTTCCCACATTCACAGTAGGGTGGTGCAAGTATATCTGCAAACATTTGAAGGTGTATAAGAAACACTTGAAAACACATACTGAAGAATGCTGCCAGTTGATTACACTCTCAATTTAGTTAAGCACTTGTCACATGCTTATACTTACAAATGATACTCCATAGAATGACAGATGCCTCTGCTGGTGTATGAAAGAAAAAATGAAAAAAAGAAAGCAGGATAATGAAAGAAAGGAATAGATACGAAAATATTTAACTACAAAAAAGAATTGACGATATGAGGAAAAAACATTTGAAAATCAAAGCAGTAATCATATAATGTGGGATGTGAAATTGTATGCCAAGCCACCATATGTAATCACAAAGGGTGTATATCCAATGGAATGAAACCTCAAAAGACACTTATTTCTAAACTACAATGATATATGAGCATAGGAACTCTAACCTAACTGGTCTAGGGAAGGTTCACAGGATACTAATGACAAAAAATCTGTTCACAATTTGATTAATAGGCATCAACTATGCCAACCCCTCAAACCAATCAGTGACAGACACAATGAACCTTAATGAAGCATGTGCTAAACCTCCTTTACATCAGTTCAAATACTGGAAATGTTCTGGTTACAAACTTTGATATCCAGTAACTACTTCAATCAAGGGAAAGAGGTGAACAGGGAGTATGGCTCAGTTGTTTTGTTCATTTTTTAACAGATAAGACATATTTCTGTCTCATCAAATTACTCTCTTGTACACAGGGAGTATGAATTAGAAAACTACTGCTTTATTAATGAGACAACAGGCCAAATTTCATAATCACAGACAATGCTTATCTATCAATACAAGCAATTCATCTACAATCTCAAGTTTTCAGAAAACAAGAATAAAATCTATCTAACTGTTCATCTACCTCTCTATCTATCATTATCAATGTATCTGCTCTCAAAGATATGATGTGGATTAAATACAAACAGCCTCTGAAATCACTCATTCACATCCTCGACCTATGTATTGGGTGTTAAAGTGAAACATATACTTCCACATTTACAGTGTATAATGACTTGGTACTTTTTCACCCTGCACACCAAGATGCTCACTTGATAAGATGTCCGAAGTAATAACATGGGTCATACACTCAATAAATTGTGTTGTATGAACTGTACCTGTAAATAAGTATGTATTGACTGGTATCTAAAGTTATATAACACATAGAGGTACCGTTATATGTTTCTGTAATAAACAGAAACTGTAATGCACTTACCAAAGCAATTGTATCTGTATAGTAATGAAATGTATATGAGATTAGAAATGGTTGTAGTGGTGGTAGATACAAAAATGGAGGTACTGCATTATCACATATTTCACTTACACTATACTGTAGTATATACTACACTTACATTAACACTTATTGTTATGCATTACAGTACACTTAAACATCTACTCATGTAAACATGATTTACAAAGAACTGTACTGTACTGTGATATTAAAATCTGCCTATTCTCATTGTGAATTGATGAAACTTTTTCTTCAGAAGCCATAATGAAAAACATTAAAGTTAAAATCAATGCAAAACCCCACAATAAATTCACCATGAAAGCAAAAAAGTTAGTTTTTCTGGAACAAGTGTTGCAAGTCACAGCACTTGGGTTAAAAGATGTTGATATTGTGGGCAATGCAACAAGACTGAACTGATGCCCAGAGGAGCAACAGAGAAGCAAGAATAAACAAACCTTTATTCAGTACTGTACCATATGCATTACGATACATGCATCAAAAATCTATTACAATGAAATATCCACTTTTAAGGTGATAAATCATCATTTTCATTAACTAAAAATGTGAAGGATGCCTAACTAAAAATGTGAAGGATGCCATAGACCTAAGAAAGAGAACCCTTACCATGACAGACCCCATAATATAAATCAGGTGCACCAGACACCAAAGACCCAGTCAGACCATTTTCTGATGTACTGGAACTAGTCCAATTTATCTCATATAGTCCCATGGGACCCATGCCTGTAATCACAAACAACTGCTCTAGCAAGTTCAATACTTTCTGGGCATAAACTTCATTATACTAATGTATTCTTCAGTTGTAATACTGTGTACAGTATCAATATACTATACAAAATAATATCCTACCTCAGTGCAAACGCATAACGTCAACCTCAGTATACCATATCATTCCAGTTCACTCTATCCCTTGAATGCCTTTCACCACTGTGCATGCACATACCCTGATCACTCAAACTTTTTTCACTCCACCCTTCCATCTTCAATTTGATCTTTCCATTCTCCCTGTTCCCTCCACTTCTGACACATGTTCTTTTGGTGAACCTTTCCTCACTCATTCTCTCAAAACCATTTCAGCACAACCTCTTCAGCTCTCTAAACCACACTCATTTGATTACCACATATATCTCTTACCTTTTCATTACTTACTCAATCAAGCCACTTCACATCACATATCGTTCTCAAATATTTTGATTTTCAAAATATTCCCCCTCCTCCGCACTGAGGTATCCATATAATATTGCTGGGATTACTATATGTACCTTCAAACATACCCTTTTTTGATTTCCCAGATAACATTCTTTGCCCTAAAACAGGGTAAAGGAAGAGTCAGAGGTAAATCATGAAAACATCTGTGTGGCATGGTTGGGATAGGGACTTGAAGTTTAAGCTTATTACACACAACAGCTAGAAAATGAATATGGGCAGATGCGGCCTTTCTTCACCTGTTTCTGGTGCTACCTCACTAACACAGGAAATGGTAACCAAGTAAAAAATAATAAATACAATAAAAACTTCCAAAAAAAGTCTCTATTGCATCATAAGTCATTTTCTCAGTGATATCAAATTCAACACATTATAGTTAAGGAAAACAATTATTCATTCCCCAAAACTAAATATTTCACTGTCATATAATACTTATACAGTATATGTACAAGAAACAAAATACATAAGTGCAGTAAAGTTCTTCCTGGAAACACCTTTACTGCATTATGACTGTACCTGTATTATGATTTTTTCTAACAGATATGGAATTCAAAAGATCTATTATGTATGCAGACGGGATAATCTCTCATCACACTGGCCATATGTCTGTAGGCGGGACATTCTCGTCATTATGCCTGACATATGTATACTGACTAAATATTCTGTAGTAAATGAAAATAACAATGTGGCCAAAAAGTATTTCTTTCACAGAAACAAGTATTTAGTACATGTAAATTACCATATACAGTACACTCAAGTATTAAAACAGGTTCGTTCATTCTGGCCTCTCTGTGGTTACTCTGATGTCAGGTCAGTCTTGTCAATAGAATGTATCACATTCTCACATTCTAACCATAAGCTGTTACTTACATCAACTGTGACAAGATCGGCACACCAATTTTAAGCTGCACACCAAATGAAGCATTCATAAACTTCAATACTGCAGTAAAACAAAGGCAAAGATCTTTTCTTTTTCATAGTACTGATTGAATATTTCTAACATAACGATAGTATAATGTTCATAAGTTTTTTGTACATCAATTGTAGCATTTATAGAAAACTCTTGTAAACTTCAACACTCAACAGGGGTAAAACGAAGGTAGATAAAGGATTAATTTTCCATTTTTCACAATTATACTTGCATATCTTTCATCTATTAAGCATATGATAGTTTTTTCTTTGTGTATGTGTGAGTGTGTGTGTGTGTGTCTTCTCCACATACAATGGTAGCCAGGTTTTCCAGTAGCTGCAGTTAAGAGTTAAAATAAGTTTTCCTTTCATTAATAATGGAAGAACCATATCTAATTTGGGACTAGCAGAATGATGCTTCATGGGTACAAGGCTAATAACATCTATTTCTAGTTGTCTGAAAGAGACTGGTAGGTATAACACATGTGCAACTCATACAGTACACCAAGTTGTGAGTAGCTAATGCCTAGAGTCACCTGATTTTTAGTTGGTGTATAATATTCCTTGTCAACTGGCATGTAGGTATCCAACTAAGTCTTCCCCTAATGAACAAATCCAATGCAGAAAACATATTCCTCTTATTGTAGCCCTTCCTAGGGTTACAAAGGCTACCAAATCTTGTACTACTTCACCTTTTATATTAACTAAAAATAAACTGAACTTTGATCTTTATATATCACATCAAATGAAGAATATAATCACCTAAAATCAATTTTAAATCATCTATAATACTAAGCAAAAAATTTTATTTCAAAGTTAACTATTTACACTTCATGAAAATGAAAATCAAAACAAACCTACACACAGATCTATTCTCATATCCAGAGTAATCTTAATACACTTGATTTTTATAGAATTCAAAGTTGTAACAGTAAAGATATCAAGAAAATTAGCATTTAGCTTTTTCTTTAATAAAAAACTAATATTAAGGCTGTAATATCAAGTGCTAACTGTTGATAATCAAAATGCCAGTAAAAATGGATATCAATATCTTTTACTATATTCTATTCAAAATATTAATATTTAAGATCAAATCAAAGCAATGACACCACAAAAACAAGACTGGATTTAGGCATCACTAATTGCATCAAGAATTTCAGAGCTCTTCTAGGAACAAAAAATCTAATTCTACTAAAACCAGAGAAATCATAATTGTTAAATCATAACAAAATTATCTTTAAAATAATGAACAATGCATGACAGGAAAAAAATAATAATGCATAGTTAAAGAATAATTTACAAACAAAGCAATTAGGCATAATCAAACATCACTAAGAAGCAAACTGCAAATGACAACAAAGGAAGCTGCTATATGTCAAGACAGTTGGAGGCTGCTTGACATATAAACCATGCAAGAGGATCAAACTCAAATGATGGGTATGGTTTAAAAAGATGAATATAAACATCAACTGAAAGAACTAAATAAATACATTCATAAAAAGCATCATTATTAGAAGCTAAATGTAAGCAACAACAAATTAAGAATACAATTCATCATCCATCTACTTTAACTTTAACAGCCATCCCATCATTCTACTTTACTAAAGAAAACTATCCACACCATGCTGCAGAGGGTACAAGCATGGAAACCTGACTAGTTCTGCTCTATGAGTGGTAATAAGGACGGCTGACCATCACTTCCTTCAAGCTAAAGCTGGAAAAGATAACAGCCTTAGGGAGTACCTCAAACTCTCTATAAGAAAAGTACAAAAACTCCATTTCTAAGTTAATGACACAAACTAATGCTATTATTAGGTCATAACTTTAGGTTAATTCCTTAATATAATACAATTACTATGTTAAAAAGAACAGAAAAAAGACTTCCAGACTATTTTGAAGGATATTATATAAAATGAAATACTAAAAGAGAAATGTGATCAATGTAAGCTTTTGATACATTACAACTTTTTCATAACATTAGTATCTAAAAAAAAGATTTCTATCTCCTTGAGTGACAAGCCATCATAACAGTTAATTGTTTATGTTAACTTAAACTATCATATTTTCAAAGACCAGTAAACTATAATCATTACTGATGGAAGTTTTACATAAGAACTGTATATCCAATCACTTACGATTCATGTTAAAAAAAACTCGATGTCTGAGCAAAACCTTGATGCCCTGTTTTTCAGTTCAAAGCCTCATCAAAAATATTCTATTCTTCCAAAAGTACACTCACAATAACAAGGTACTATGAAAACAAAATCAATAGATGTTCATTCCTTTCCACTTTACAGCAGAATGTTTGCCATTGTAATGCTCCTGCTATTTCATAAGGATAATCTCTCCTCTGCTACCATGTCTGAATGAAGTGAACAGCAAAAAAAATTTCAAATACATCTCATATTTACAGCTTCTACACATTCATGGAAACCCTAACTCCTGTATTCTGTAGTTGAAGTTCTACTAAAAAGCAAGATGAAATCTTTTTTGTTATACTATTCGCCTTTTCCCGCATCAGCGAGGTAGCGCCAAGAACAGAGGACTGAGCCTTTGAGGGAATAGCCTCACCTGGCCCCCTTCTCTGTTCCATCCTTTAGAAAATTAAAAAATGATAGGGGAGGATTTCAACCCCCCCTGCTCCCTCTCTTTTAGTCGCCTTCTATGATACGCAAGGAATACGTGGGAAGGATTCTTTCTTACCTATCTCCAGAGATAAAAAGATGAAAATAAGATTACTAATTCTAATATAAGAAATAAGAAGAAAATTAATGCATTAAAAAAAAAAAGGGATTTTACATCTATGGGAAAGAAAATGCAAACCTGAGAATTTCATCATTAGGTTCACAATGAGCCAGCTCTGCTCAATACCATACTCAAATAACATGCATCCTCTGAGCCCCAAATAACGTTCAGTGCTACCAAAAGTACATGACCCAACTCATAAGAATTATACAGTTTAATATTTCTACCCATTACACGGCAGGGTAAGCTATGCAAAACCTACATTAAAAATGATCATGATGAAGAACATACTGTTGCAAAGACAACTAAAGATAAAACCACACAAATGAAAACTTGATTTCATTGTTCCAAAACAATTTGGCTCATTAGAGGCCCTTTTAAATTGGTACTAACACAAACAAAGAAGGTAAAAACCATGTATACAACTTCAGGTAGCCTTGCATCAAACTAGTACAAGACCAGGGACACTGCAAGTCACCCCACTTACTGTGTTCTGACCTGGACAGTTAAAGCCATGATCATGTAAGATCTTAACACATCCATTCGGAAGCCTGCATGAAAACACCCATTTACATACTCCTTCACTCTGTTCTACCTACTTACTAAAGGTCATCCAAAGTACCTTTTCCAAGTACTTCACCTAAATATACACCTTTGTTGATAATTCATTCTCAGCCATTCTCTGCAACTGTTCATATCACTTAAGTAATTAATAGTTCATTTGCTGATCACTCCACTCAAAGTAACATAATCCCTCAAGTCTTTTCATTCCCATTTGCTTCCACTCCCCCAGCATTCCAAGCACTTCTAAGCATACATCCAGTTACAAGTACTCAACCAATCATTCCAATATATGAGACCTATTTTGCATTAGTGTACATTAAACTTACTAATTCATTACAGCAATTCTTACTTTTTCTATACATATTCGCCATTTCCGGCATTAGTGAGGTAGCATTAAGAACAGAGGAATATGCCAGGCAAATCACATTTTTTCTTTTATCACTGTTGCAGCTCAGGAAGTTTAATCTAGAAGCAGACAGGGGAAACAAAAGGGACTGTGGATAAGGGAGCTCTGGTTTCAGTGCATTATCCATGACAATTAATTGGTGGGTGAGAGGAAATGACATCGTTCTTAATGTTCCTGGTGTTACCTCTCTAAACAAGAAAGTATAAAAAAATATATAAATATGTATGGAATGTGTGAGGTAACACATCCAGAAAAAAAATGCATGATGTGTGTAGGTATATACATAATGAAATTACACCTGGATAAAAATCATAATCATCACATTGCTTATATAAAAACAGAGCACTTATGCCACCAGCCAAGACCCTCCCTATCCAATCAACACACTCCTATACTATTACAAAGTATAATATTTTCTATATTTTCATCTCTAACATGTTATAATGTTAATCTGTACATTAAAAATGGATACACACACACATTTTTTTACATAACTGATCACAGTTTCCCACATTAATGATGTAGCACCACAAAACAGATGAAGAAAGACACATCCATTCACACACACACTCATATATATACATATGTATATATCATCTATTTATATTATACTTTGTCGCTGTCTCTCGCGTTAGCAAGGTAGCGCAAGGAAACAGATGAAAGAATGGCCCATCCCACCCACAGACACATGTACATAATACATTTCCACACACGCACAAATACATACCTATACATTTCAACGTATACATATATATACATACACAGACATATACATATATACATATGTACATAAATCACACTTGCTGCCTTTATTCATTCCTGTCACCACCCAGCCACACATGAAATGACACACCCCCTCCCACTGCATGCACGCAAGGTAGCGCTAGGAAAAGACAACAAAGGCCACATTTGTTCACAGTCAGTCTCTTGCTGTCATGTATAATGCACCAGAAACCACAGCTCCCTTTCCACATCCAGGCCCAACAAAACTTTCCATGGTTTACCCCAGACGCTTCACATGCCCTGGTTCAATCCATTGACAGCATGTCAACCCGGGTATACCACATCATTCTAATTCACTCTATTCCTTGCACGCCTTTCACCCTCCTGCATGTTCAGGCCCCAATCGCTCAAAATATTTTTCATTCCATTCTTCCACCTCCAATTTGGTCTCCCACTTCTCGCTCCCTCCACCTCTGACACATATATCCTCTTTGTCAATCTTTCCTCACTCATTCTTTCCATGTGACCAAACCATTTCAATACACCCTCTGGTTCCAACAATGTTATATGGTTGTGAGGCATGGGCTATAGATAGGATTGTGCAAAGGAGGGTGGATGTGTTGGAAATTAGATGTTTGAGGACAATATGTAATGTGAGGTGGTTTGATCGAGTAAGTAATGAAAGGGTAAGAGAGATGTGTGGTAATAAAAAGAGTAAGCTTGAGAGAGCAGAAGAGGGTGTTTTGAAATGGTTTGGTCATATGGAGAGAATAAGCAAGGAAAGACTGACAAAGAGGATATATGTGTCAGAGGTGGAGGGAACGAGGAGAGGTGGGAGACCAAATGGGAGGTGGAAAGATGGAGTGAAAAAGATTTTGAGTGATCGGGGCCTGAACATGCAAGAGGGTGAAAGGCGTGCAATGAATAAAGTGAATTGGAACAATGTGGTATACCGGGGTTGACATACTGTCAATGGATTGAACCAGGGCATGTGAAACGTCTGGGGTAAACCATGGAAAGTTTTGTGGGGTCTGGATGAGGAAAGGGAGCTGTGGCTTCGGTGCATTATACATGACAGCTAGAGACTGAGTGTGAACAAATGTGGCTTTTCTTGTATTTTCCTAGTGCTACCTCGCGCACATGCGGGGGGAGGGGGTTGTCATTTCATGTGTGGTGAGGTGGCGACGGGAATGAATAAACGCAGCAAGTATGAATTACGTACATGTGTATATCTGTGTATGTCTGTGTGTGTATATTTATGTATACATTGAGATGTATAGGTATGTATACCTGCATGTGTGGACGTGTATGTATATACATGTGTATGTGGGTAGGCTGGGCCATTCTTTCATGTTTCCTTGCGCTACCTTGCTAACATATACATACATACATTTTTTATACCTGATTGCCATTTCCTGCACTAGCAAAGTAGTGCCAGGAAACAAAAAAAAGATCCATCCACCCATATACACACATATATACATAAGAGTACATACACATACATATCTATCAATCTATCTAGCTATGTCTCTGACGCCTGTTCCAAATGGAACTCCATCAAGGGGATGGCCATGACAATAGTCTCCCTAACTAGTGGACTCCAGTGCCCCTTTTAAGCCTTTAGTACCTCACCCTTAACAAGCTATTGGCAGCAAGCAACTCGCAGTATTTGTAGAGGCTCCTACCTAATGTTCCTACTGACTGCTACTAATGTGTCTACCTAATGCTCCTCCCTACTACTTCTACCTAAGGTTTCTATGTAATGCTCTTGCCTAAATGTTCCTATATACATATTCATACACATACATATGATAGAACTGATAGAGATGCTCTATGGAAGGTAGTAAGAGTATATGGTGTGGGAAGTAGTTGCTAGAAGCAGTGAAAAGTTTTTATCGAGGATGTAAGGCATGTGTACAAGTAGGAAGAGAGGAAAGTGATTGGCTCCCAATGAATGTTGGTTTGCGGCAAGGGTGCGTGATGTCTCCATGGTTGTTTAATTTGTTTATGCATGGGGTTGTTAGGGAGGTGAATGCAAGAGTTTTGGAGAGAGGGGCAAGCATGCAGTCTGTTGTGGATGAAAGGCTTGGGAAGTGAGTCAGTTGTTGTTCACTGATGATACAGCACTGGTGGCTGATTCGGGTGAGAAATTGCAGAAGTTGGTGACTGAATTTGGTAAAAGTGTGTGAAAGAAGAAAGCTGTGAGTAAATGTGAATAAGAGCAAGGTTATAAGGTTCAGTATGGTTGAGGAACAAGTAAATTGGGGGCTAAGTTTGAATGGAGAAAAACTGGAGGAAGTGAAGTGTTTTAGATACCTGGGAGTGGATTTGGCAGCAGAAGGAACTATGGAAGCAGAAGTGAGTTACAGGGTGGGAGAGGGGGCGAAGGTTCTGGGAACATTGAAGAATGTGTGGAAGGCAAAAATGTTATCTTGGAGAGCAAAAATGGGTATGTTTGAAGCAATGTTACATAGTTGTGAGGCATGGCCTATAGATAGGGTTGTGTGGAGGAGGGTGGATGTGTTGGAAATGAGATGTTTGAGGACAATGTGGGGTGTGAGGTGGTTTGATCGAGTAAGTAACGTAAGGGTGAGAGATGTGTGGAAATAAAAAGAGCGTGGTTGAGAGAGCAGAAGAGGGTGTTTTGAAATGGTTTGGGCACATGGAGAGAATGAGTGAGGAAAGATTGACCAAGAGGATATATGTGTCAGAGGTGGAGGGAACGAGGAGAAGTGGGAGACCAAATTGGAGGTGGAAAGATGGAGCGAACATGCAGGAGGGTGAAAGGAGGGCAAGGAATAGAGTGAATTGGATCGATGTGGTATACCGGGGTTGACGTGCTGTCAGTGGATTGAATCAGGGCATGTGAAGAGTCTGGGGTAAACCATGGAAAGCTGTGTAGGTATGTATATTTGCGTGTGTGGACGTATGTATATACATGTGTACGGGGGTGGGTTGGTTGGGCCATTTCTTTCGTCTGTTTCCTTGCGCTACCTCGCAAACGCGGGAGACAGCGACAAAGCAAAAAAGAAAAAAGAAAGATACTTATATTTATATTCAGATGAAAGCCGGCAAGGCAGCAGGTTTGGATGGTATTGCAGTGGAATTTATTAAAAAAGGGGGTGACTGTACTGTTGACTGGTTGGTAAGGTTATGTAATGTATGTATGACTCATGGTGAGGTGCCTGAGGATTGGCGGAATGCATGCATAGTGCCATTGTACAAAGGCAAAGGGGATAAGAGTGAGTGCTCAAATTACAGAGGTATAAGTTTGTTGAGTATTCCTGGGAAATTATATGGGAGGGTATTGATTGAGAGGGTGAAGGCATGTACAGAGCATCAGATTGGGGAAGAGCAGTGTGGTTTCAGAAGTGGTAGAGGATGTGTGGATCAGGTGTTTGCTTTGAAGAATGTATGTGAGAAATACTTAGAAAAGCAAATGGATTTGTATGTAGCATTTATGGATCTGGAGAAGGCATATGATAGAGTTGATAGAGATGCTCTGTGGAAGGTATTAAGAATATATGGTGTGGGAGGAAAGTTGTTAGAAGCAGTGAAAAGTTTTTATCGAGGATGTAAGGCATGTGTACGTGTAGGAAGAGAGGAAAGTGATTGGTTCTCAGAGAATGTAGGTTTGCAGCAGGGGTGTGTGATGTCTCCATGGTTGTTTAATTTGTTTATGGCTGGGGTTGTTAGGGAGGTGAATGAAAGAGTTTTGGAAAGAGGGGCAAAAATGAAGTCTGTTGTAGACGAGTGGGCTTGGGAAGTGAGTCAGTTGTTGTTCACTGATGATACAGCGCTGGTGGCTGATTCATGTGAGAAACTGCAGAAGCTGGTGACTGAGTTTGGTAAAGTGTGTGAAAGAAGAGAGTTAAGAGTAACTGTGAATAAGAGCAAGGTTATTAGGTACAGTAGGGTTGAGGGTTAAGTCAATTGGGAGGTAAGTTTGAATGGAGAAAAACTGGAGGAAGTAAAGTGTTTTAGATATCTGGGAGTGGATCTGGCAGCGGATGGAACCATGGAAGCGGAAGTGAATCATAGGGTGGGGGAGGGGGCGAAAATCCTGGGAGCCTTGAAGAATGTGTGGAAGTCGAGAACATTATCTCGGAAAGCAAAAATGGGTATGTTTGAAGGAATAGTGGTTCCAACAATGTTGTATGGTTGCGAGGCATGGGCTATGGATAGAGTTGTGCGCAGGAGGGTGGATGTGCTGGAAATGAGATGTTTGAGGACAATGTGTGGGGGGAGGTGGTTTGATCAAGTAAGTAATGTAAGGGTAAGAGAGATGTGTGGAAATAAAAAGAGCGTGGTTGAAAGAGCAGAAGAGGGTGTTTTGAAATGGTTTGGGCACATGGAGAGAATGAGTGAGGAAAGATTGACCAAGAGGATATATGTATCGGAGGTGGAGGGAACGAGGAGAAGTGGGAGACCAAATTGGAGGTGGAAAGATGGAGTGAAAAAGATTTTGAGTGATCGGGGCCTGAACATGCAGGAGGGTAAAAGGAGGGCAAGGAATAGAGTGAATTGGATCGATGTGGTATACCAGGGTTGACGTGCTGTCAGTGGATTGAATCAGGGCATGTGAAGCATCTGGGGTAAACCATGGAAAGTTGTGTGGGGCCTGGATGTGGAAAGGGAGCTGTGGTATCGGGCATTATTGCATGACAGCTAGAGACTGAGTGTGAACGAATGAGGCCTTTGTTGTCTTTCCCTAGCGCTACCTCGCACACATGAGGGGGGAGGGGGATGGTTTTCCATGTGTGGCGAGGTGGCGATGGGAATGAATAAAGGCAGACAGTGTGAATTGTGTGCATGGGTAAATATGTATGTGTCTGTGTGTGTATATATATGTGTACATTGAGATGTATAGGTATGTATATTTGCGTGTGTGGACGTGTGTGTAGATACATGTGTATGGGGGTGGGTTGGGCCATTTTTTTGTCTGTTTCCTTGCGCTACCTCGCAAACGCGGGAGACAGCGACAAAGCAAAATAAAAAATAAATAATATAAAAAATACATATACATGTATAAACAGGTACACATTCATGCTTACTTGCCTTTATCCATTCCCGGTGCCACCCTGTTCCACAGGAAACAGCATCGCCACTCACTGCATCAGTGAGATAGCGTCAAGAAGCAGACAAAGAAAGGCCACATCCACTCATGCTCATTTTCTCACTGTCATGTGTAATGCACTGAAACCACAGCTCCCTATCCACATCCAGGCCCCACAGACCTTTCCATGGTTTACCCCAGACATTTCTTATGCCCTGCTTCAGTCAACTGACAGCACGTCAACCCTGTATACCACATCATTCCATTTCACTCTATTCCTTGCAACCCTCTCACCCTCCTGCACATTCATACTCTGATTGCTCAAAATCTTTTTCACTCCATTCTTCCATCTCCACTTTGGTCTCCCGCTTCTCCTTGCTCCTCCATTTCTGACACATATATTCTCTTTGTCAACCTTTCCTCACTCATTCTCTCCATATGTCCAAACCACTTCAACACATCCTCTTCTGCCCTCTCAACCACACTCCTTTTATTTCCACACATCTCTCTTACCTTTCATTACTTAATCAAACCACTTCACACCACATATTATCCTCAAACATTTCGTTTCCAACACATCCACCCTCCTTGGTACAACCATATCTTTAGCCCATACCTCACAACCATATAAAATTGGTGGAACTACTATTCCTTCGAACATACCCATTTTTGCTCCCCAAGATAACATTCTTTCCTTCCACATTCTTCATCTCTCCCAGAACCTTCACCCCCTCTTCCACCCTGTGACTTACTTCCACTTCCATGGTTCCATTTGCTGCTAAGCCCACTCCCAAACAGCTAAAACACTTCATTTCCTCCAATTGTTCTCCATTCAAACTTACATCCCAATTAACTTGTCCCTCAACCCTACTAAACCAAATAACCTTGCTCTTCTTCACATTTACTCTCAACTTCCTCCTTTAACACACTTTTCCAAACTCAGTCACCAACCTCTGCAGCCTCTCACTCGAATCAGCCATTAGAGCTGTATCAATGGCGAACAACAACTGACTCACTTCCCAGGCCCTTTCATCCCCAACAGACTGCATACTCACCCCTCTCTCCAAGACTCTAGCACTTACCTTCCTAGCCACCCCATCCATGAACAAATCAAACAACCATGGGGACATCACACACCTTCCTGTCGCAGACCGACCTTCACTAGGAACCAATCATTCTCCTCTCTTCCTACTCGTACACATGCCTTACATCCTTGATAAAAAGTTTTCACTGCTTCCAGCAGCTTACCTCCCACATCATACACTCTTATCACCTTCCACAAAGCATCTCTATCAATCGTTTCATATGCCTTCTCCAGATCCATAAATGCTACATACAAATCCGTTTTCCAAAGTATTTCTCACAAAGATTTTTTATGGCAAATGCCTGATCCACACATCCTCTACCGCTTCTGAAACCACACTGCTTCTTCCAAATCTGACACTCTGTACATGCTTTAACCCTCTCAATTAATACCCTCCCAAACAATTTCCCAGGAATACTCAACAAACTTATGCTTCTGCAGTTCAAAAACTCATTTATGTCCCCTTTGCCTTTGTACAATGGTACTATGCATACATTCTGCCAATCCTCAGGCACTTCACCCTGATCCATTCCATACCATCCAAATCTGCCACCTTGTCAGATTTCATCTGCAAAGCTTTCACTACCTCTTTTCTCATAACCCTACTAAAGAAAAAAAAAACAGGAAAGTGTATGAAACTTGTATGGATTAAGAAATGGCATACAATAATATTAATAACAATGCCCTTGAAGAAGTTCTGGTGATATATATATATATCAATGTGCATGGAATACATATGATTGCTGCAGAGGGCTTTTGCAATGGATGTAGCGCATGTGTGAGTAATGGTGGTATAAGTAACCAATACAAAATCACTTTGGAAGTGCATTAAGGTTGTGTACTGGTGGTATGTATGAGTGACATGAAATCGATTTAAAAGTGCATCAAGACTGTGCAATGGTATCAAAATTAATTAATGATTTCATGGACTGGGCAATGAGTATGATCAAAGTCGGAGTGGGTGAAATCCATTTGAATGCGAGTTAACCTCTCTCTCTCTCTCTCAAAAGAAAAAAAAAATACTCTTATCAGGTCAGACCTATCAAAGAGCCCTTGAGAAAAATATTTCATCCAAAATACTATTGCATACATGTGAAATCCCCTGTCACGAGACTGATTCCCCCTAACATCTCCTTTTTCTTTATTTTGACATCACATGACCTTCTGATCTTGAATTATTTCACCATGTTTTTCAAAATTCCAATTACCAGTATTATCCACCACGGTATTGGGAGGGTGAGTGACAACTGCATGGCAAGCCAGCACTCCTCTAACCCAGGTAGCTGTCTTTTCTTTCTATCCGCAAACATACAATCTCTCCTTGTCATACATAACACTTGACAACACTAACTCACACAGCTCATTCTTTTTACCTTTAGATCTTTCCTGTGGTGCATGCTATGTGTTAGCCCTGCCTTTTGGCAAATGGTAGGAGAAATATGTAGAAGTAGTGGGTAGGAACATTCAGGCAGGAGCATTAGGTACAAACATTAGGTAGAAGTAGTAGGCAGCAACATCAGGCTGGAGCATTAGGTAGAAGTAGTCAGTAGGATCATTAAATTGGAGCCTCAGCAAACAATGTGTTGGAGTTGCCCTCTGCCAGTGGCTTGTTAAGGGTGAGGCACTAAAGGCTAAGAAGTGGCACAGGTGTTCATTAGTTATGGAGACTCTATTGGTGTGACCATCCCCAAAAGGGAGTTCCAGGTGGGAACAGGTGTCAGAGATAGGGATAGACAGAAAACTTATCCTTTTGGGTACACAGTCATTATGCAACAGTATAAAAAGATAAGTATGACAACCTGAATCACCTTTTATACACAAATTGTAGCATATAAGTGTGAATAAAGTTAAAGCATCAAGTGATTGCTTTTAATTACTATGGTACGTGATTCATTCACTTGGAATGGAGAAATGATCTCCAGTGTAATATCTTGTTACATCTGATAAAACATACAGTACTGATGTTAACATTAACAACGTCACAGAAAGAGATTACCATGTGAATAAACTGTGTAAAACAGTACTGTGCTGTAGATAACTAACCCATTCTAAATTGTGCTTTCAGCTACCCAATTAGCAAAAATTATAGTTACATTGGTTATCAAAATTTATCCTTGTTAATACTTCCAATCAGAGCAGAAACATGAGACTTTTCATGAGAAACGTACATATTAAGGCTCTGAAAAAAAATCTCCTTTTGAAGGTAAAATACACTAGGAAAAATCCAATGTCCTTGGTATGGCTTATCCAAATAGCACACATACACTCTTGAAGTATTTTCTTCCCTGCTATAATTTCTGTTTCTAGTTGTTATCTAATCTGACAATCTAACTTCTCATAAAAATTCATACAAGTGAACAGGCAAATGGTATGTATTCATACAAACATGTTTCAGTCTGGTACCAATATTTCATAAGCTCATTTTAAAAACAAATACAGCAATAAATACCATAATAACCCTCAATTTTAAGCATGCCATTTTTTTTCTACAGGCTTATTTGGAAATACCCAAACTGATATATAACAAACTGTACTAATTTGACAACTATCGATTTCATGAAGCAGACATAGTGTACACTGAAAACATTAGTTTGTGTTTTGTTCACTCTTCAAAGGGATCAACTTCCAAGACTTTACCAAAGCCATTGGCCTATGCATGATGAACTTCTGGTTCACACTGCTTTAATACTTAAAGATGGCCAACACCATAAGGAATTCACCATAGGGAAGAAAACCAAAATTGCATTTCAACCCTTCTTGTTTTATCATTTTTGTGCATATAAGGGAGTCAATGGAATTAACCTGTCATGTTAATACCAATTACAAATTCTATTGACCTCTAACAAGCTGATCCATATGAACATGAATTTGAGATATTTTCTTCATCACCATCACCATCGATATGAAATGTTAAATACTAATTCAAGCCGGAGATCAAGCTTAACAAGTAGTGTATATTTAAAGCTTGCATTGCCTCAGCACAAACACATTTTGTAAAACTTGTGACAAAGATTAAGACTTGAAAAGCCTGTGAGTCTGTGATGCATGTGAAACTCATAAACTTTATGAGTTCACTTAAATGATCACAGCTGAAGCAGGCTTCCAATTTGCATGCTTTGAAGTTTAACCTTAAAATTAAATCAATCAGTGCATGACAAATCAGCCTCTTTGATCAGGATAAAGCTTGTGCACATCCCCCTCCTTCAATCTATAAAATCAGAAAGCTAACAAGCACTTCCTACACTAGACAGTTTAATCTGTATGCTTCATAAATGCACAAATGAACCTGGAGAATACATAGATTGAATTGATGAGCCAGCAAGCATTTCACCATAGAAAAAGTCAACAACCATCTGGTAGGTGGAAAACACTTACCACAGTCTAGCCAAGGCAATAACTGTCTGATTTGGAGTCTCAAGTTTATTCTCCATGACTGGTCTGAAGCCAGTATCTGCTTGTCTGAGATGTTAGCCATTCTATTAGGCAGCTCCTTTTCCCATTTGATGGGGTTCATGCTGTGTATCCCTAACACAACTCATAAGTATGTTCCTGTTGTGTTCTATTGATTACAAAGAACACTTTTCCTTAACAAACCTTACTAAATTCTAGTTAACCCAAAAATCTTTTGAGAATTAATGCAATACAGTTCATAATGCATAACTTATGCTACTTTATGGACCTCTTGCATCGTGAAGACTTTTTAAATGATGCAACCACTTGCAGGATATTAACTACAAAACACAGGTGCATATCATTCACCACTAAAGCTTTTCATGAATATCTGCAAAATTCTAAAGCTCTACAAGTAAACATTTCTTTCCACTTACACTTTCAGTCCACCAGAGGCAGCAGTTAATGAGATACATTTCTTATTTTCAGAAGTTACTCTTAAAAAAAAACAACCCAATACTTATGAGTCATAAACAAATTAATCATACTGAAAGACAGAAATCTTTTTTATAAGTACTTCAAGATGTAACTGAAAATAATCAAACATTTCTTATCTTCACCTCATAAATAGCAAAGCGTGTTGTCGAGTATGTGAGCTGTCTCAGAAGGGAGGCAGACAAACCATTGTAAAGAGCAAAAAATCCTTGATTCTTCACAATGTGGACAGCCATCTGACCACCTCCCAACTTAGTGGTTTGCTGCGTCTGAAGATGGACCTGTTGAAAATATTGTGGCAAATAATTAGCAAGCACATCACATTCAGTACAAAGGTTATTCAATGTTCTTTAATTTTACTTAGTGATGTAGTGCCAGAAAACAGACGAAGAAAGACGCATCCACTCACATACATATATATATAATCTTGCTCTTATTCACATTTACTTGTGACTTTCTCCTTTAAACCACACTCTTCCAAACTCAGTCATCAACTTCTGCAGTTTCTCATATGACTCAGCCACCAGTGATGTATCATCACCAAACAGCAAATGACTCACTTCCAAGGCCCTCTCATCCCTAACAGACTGCATACTCGCCCCTCTCTCTAAAACCACCACATCTATAAACAAATTAAACAACCATGGGGACATCACACACCCCTGCCACAGATCGACCTTCAAAGAAAACCAATCACTCTCCTCTCCTCTCTTCCTGCTTATACACAAGCTATGCATCCTTGATAAAAACTTTTCACTGCTTCTAGCAGCTTACTTCCCACACCACATACTCTTAAGACCTTCCAAAAAGCATCCCTATCAACCCTATCATATGCCTCCTCCAGATCCATAAATGCTACATACAAATCCATCTGTTGTTTTAAGTATTTCTCACACACATACTTCAAAGCAAACACCTGATCCACACATCCTTTACCACTTCTGAAACCACACTGCTCTTCCCCAATCTGACACTCTGTACATGCCTTCACCCTCTCAATCCATACCCTTCCATACAATTTCCCAGGAATACTCAACAAACGTATGCCTCTGTAGTTTGAACACTCACCTTTATCCCCTTGGCCTTTGTACAATGGCATTATGCATGCACTCTGCCAATCCTCAGGAACTTCACTATGATCCATACATACACTGAATATCCTTAGCAACTAATCAACAACAATTCAACTGCAATGTCATCCAAGCCGGCCACCTTGCCGGATTTCATTTTCCACAAAGCTTTCAATACCTCTTCTCTCTTAACCAAACCATTCTCCCGAACCCTCTCACTTCACACATCACCCCGAGCAAAACACACTACATCTGCCACTCTATCATCAAGCATATTCAACAAACCTTAAAAATACTCACTCCTCCATCACTACCTGTTATCGCTTTCCCCCTTCACTGATGTTCCCATTTTTTCTCTTGTCTTTCACATGTTAATTACCTCCTTCCAAAACATCTTTTCATTCTCCCTGAAGTATAATGATACTCTCATTTGCACTCTTTTTCAATCCTTGCACCTTCCTCTTGGCCTCCTGCTTCATTCTTTTATACATCTCCTATTCATTTTCACTCCTTCCTTGTAAGTATCATCCAAATGCCTCTCTTTTCTCTTTACTAACAACTTTACTTCTTCATCCCACAATTCATTACCCTTTCTAATCTGCCCACCTCTCACCTTTCTCATGCCACATGCATCTTTTGCATAGGGTGGGGGAGGGGGCAAAGGGTTTGGGAGCGGTAAAGAATGTGTGGGAGAGAACATTATCTTGGAGAGCAAAAATAGATATCTTTGAAGGAATAGTAGTTCCAAAAATATCATATGGTCACGGGCATGGGCTATACATAGGGTTGTACAGAGGAGGGCGAATGTG
This sequence comes from Panulirus ornatus, assembly GCF_036320965.1. Taxonomy (NCBI): domain Eukaryota; kingdom Metazoa; phylum Arthropoda; class Malacostraca; order Decapoda; family Palinuridae; genus Panulirus; species Panulirus ornatus. Next base: position 27,569,239 of record NC_092255.1, on the reverse strand, counting down.
TTGGAAATGAAATGTTTCAGGATATTAAGGGGAGTGAGGTGGTTTGATTAAGTAAGTAATAGCAGGTAAGAGAGATGTGTGGAAATAAAACGAGAGTGGTTGAGAAAGCAGAAGTGTTGAAATGGTTGAACATATGGAGAGAATGAGTGAGGAAAGGTTGACAAAGAGGATATATGTGTCAAATGTGGAGGGAACAAGAAGTGGAAGACCAAATTGGAGGTGTAAGGATGGAGTGAAAAAGATTTTGAGTGATTGGGGCTTAAACATACAGGAGGGTGAAAGGCATGCAAGGAATATAGTGAAAAGGAATGATGTGGTACATCAGGGTCCACATGCTGTCAATGGACTGAACCAGGGCATGTGAAATGTCTGGGGTAAACCATGGAAAAGTCTGTGTAGCCGGGGATTGAGAGCTGTGGTTTCGATGTATTACACACGACAGCTAGAGACTTGAGTGTGAACGAATGTAGCTCTTTTTGTTTGCTTTTTTGGTGCTAACTCACTGAAGCAAAGGTTAGCAATGCTGTTTCCTCTGAGGCGGGGTGACACCAGGAATGGATGAAGGCAAGCAAGTATGAGTAAGTACACATGTATATAAGTTTATGTCTGTGTATGTAAATGTTCAGGCCCATATCTTTTAAAATCAATTACACTCCATCCTTCTCCTTGCTCCTTCCACTTTTGACACATACATCCTCTCTGTCAACCTTTCCTCACTCATTCTCTCCATATGTCCAAACCACTTTGACACACCCTCTTCTGCTCTCTCAACCACACTTCTTATTACCACACGTCTCTCTTATCCTTTTAGTTAAAAGGCATTTATGTGTAAATGAATAACATTTGTTTCTATCAAATTACTTCCCTCCACAGTCTGATGATCAGGAATGCTGCACCTCTACTACCATGATCTTCTGGAGATTACAATTTACTTTCTCAGGACCTGCTTATACCTAAGTAAACAGTTCCATACAGTAGCAAACTCATCTTCAAATTGAATGAACTGTGTCCTTAATGATTACTGTCAGCCTGAAATATTTAAAAATAAATTCAAATGGATTAATCAAAAAGATCAAAAGACATAATCATATTCATTAAAATATTATTCCTCTAGAGTTCATAAAAAAATGAACCTTTAGTGCTTAAAAAATAATACTGAAAGACATCAATCACAACAGACCTTTAACAGATCAAGGGGATGAGTAAAACAAGCAGCTCCACAGGACGCCATGCCTCCAAAGTACCATTTTGCCAACCGCTGCTCTCCCATTTTGCAAGCTCTTCCTCACCAACACTGATAAAATCTATTCTATTCTTTGTTGAGACAGAAATGATCTGTGAAGTGAGAAACTAATCAATGATTCTATGCATTTTTATCATCATAATGGTGAAACAATACATTTCAATGCTGTCAGTCTACTAGAACTTTATGGAAACAATCTATGGTCTTGAGGAAAATGCTTCCATGAAATATCAATAGATAAATTACATATTTACATCCATGGCATTATGGTTTCTTTGTGGAGGTATCAAAGTATGTAAAGAAAAGAAAAATATTCATAAATGTAAAACTGTTTATTGCTTTCATTCTCAGGTTCTTAAATATTTTTCTAATACCGTAAATAAATTCTTAGGTGTTACAAAACTCTGCCTGAAAGAGGCTAAACCATGAGTAAGAACTCAATAAACAAGAGGGAGTACAGTCTCACTTAGAAACTTCTCACTTCAAAGGAGACCATCATTTTCCTACTCCTGACTGGCATGTTGCCCCAAACTTGTAGAAACCTCATAAAAGGATGTGGAAAGGAAGCTGTGGTTTCAGTGCATTATACATGAAAGCTAGATACTGAAAGTGAATGAATGTGGCCTTTTTTGTCTGTTTTCCTGGTGCTACCTCACTGAAGCATGGGAAAGCGATGCTGTTTCCTGTGGGACGGGGTAGTGCCCAGAATGGATTAAGGCAAGCGAGTATGAATATGTACATGTGTATGTATATATGTGTATGTGTAGGTGTGTATATGTATATATGATGATATGTATATATATATTTTTTTTCATCATAATTAATCTCTGTTTTCTGCATCAGTGAGGTAGCACCAGGAAACAGACAAAGAAAGGCTCATCCACTCATATACACATATATATACAAAAACACCCATACACGCATATATACATAAATATACATATATACATATGTACATGTTCATACTTGTATGTATGTATGTATGTATGTATGTATGTATGTATGTATGTATGTATGTATGTATATGTGCATGTATGTGCATTTATGTATATATATGTCTATACTTCTGTAAGTAGTATAGACATATATATACATAAATGCACATACATGCACATATACATACATACATACAAGTATGAACATGTACATATGTATATATGTTTTTTTTTTTTTTTTTTTTTCTTTTATACTTTGTCGCTGTCTCCCGCGTTTGCGAGGTAGCGCAAGGAAACAGACGAAAGAAATGGCCCAACCCCCCCCATACACATGTACATACACACGTCCACACACACAAATATACATACCTACACAGCTTTCCATGGTTTACCCCGGACGCTTCACATGCCCTGATTCAATCCACTGACAGCACGTCAACCCCTGTATACCACATCGCTCCAATTCACTCTATTCCTTGCCCTCCTTTCACCCTCCTGCATGTTCAGGCCCCGATCACACAAAATCTTTTTCACTCCATCTTTCCACCTCCAATTTGGTCTCCCTCTTCTCCTCGTTCCCTCCACCTCCGACACATATATCCTCTTGGTCAATCTTTCCTCACTCATTCTCTCCATGTGCCCAAACCATTTTAAAACACCCTCTTCTGCTCTCTCAACCACGCTCTTCTTATTTCCACACATCTCTCTTACCCTTACGTTACTTACTCGATCAAACCACCTCACACCACACATTATCCTCAAACATCTCATTTCCAGCACATCTATCCTCCTGCGCACAACTCTATCCATAGCCCACGCCTCGCAACCATACAACATTGTTGGAACTACTATTCCTTCAAACATACCCATTTTTGCTTTCCGGGATAATGTTCTCGACTTCCACACATTTTTCAAGGCTCCCAAAATTTTCGCCCCCTCCCCCACCCTATGATCCACTTCCGCTTCCATGGTTCCATCCGCTGACAGATCCACTCCCAGATATCTAAAACACTTCACTTCCTCCAGTTTTTCACCATACAAACTCACCTCCCAATTGACTTGACCCTCAACCCTACTGTACCTAATAACCTTGCTCTTATTCACATTTACTCTTAACTTTCTTCTTCCACACACTTTACCAAACTCAGTCACCAGCTTCTGCAGTTTCTCACATGAATCCGCCACCAGCGCTGTATCATCAGCGAACAACAACTGACTCACTTCCCAAGCTCTCTCATCCCCAACAGACTTCATACTTGCCCCTCTTTCCAAGACTCTTGCGTGTAAGTTTGTATAAGTGTATAAGTTTGTTGAGTATTCCTGGCAAATTATATGGGAGGGTATTGATTGAGAGGGTGAAGGCATGTACAGAGCATCAGATTGGGGAAGAGCAGTGTGGTTTCAGAAGTAGTAGAGGATGTGTGGATCAGGTGTTTGCTTTGAAGAATATATGTGAGAAATACTTAGAAAAGCAAATGGATTTGTATGTAGCATTTATGGATCTGGAGAAGGCATATGATAGAGTTGATAGACATGCTCTGTGGAAGGTATTAAGAATATATGGTGTGGGAGGCAAGTTGTTAGAAGCAGTGAAAAGTTTTTATCGAGGATGTAAGGCATGTGTACGTGTAGGAAGAGAGGAAAGTGATTGGTTCTCAGTGAATGTAGGTTTGCGGCAGGGGTGTGTGATGTCTCCATGGTTGTTTAATTTGTTTATGGATGGGGTTGTTAGGGAGGTGAATGCAAGAGTTTTGGAAAGAGGGGCAAGTATGAAGTCTGTTGGGGATGAGAGAGCTTGGGAAGTGAGTCAGTTGTTGTTCGCTGATGATACAGCGCTGGTGGCTGATTCATGTGAGAAACTGCAGAAGCTGGTGACTGAGTTTGGTAAAGTGTGTGAAAGAAGAAAGTTAAGAGTAAATGTGAATAAGAGCAAGATTATTAGGTACAGTAGGGTTGAGGGTCAAGTCAATTGGGAGGTGAGTTTGACTGGAGAAAAACTGGAGGAAGTGAAGTGTTTTAGATATCTGGGAGTGGATCTGGCAGCGGATGGAAACATGGAAGCAGAAGTGGATCATAGGGTGGGGGAGGGTGCGAAAATTCTGGGAGCCTTGAAAAATGTGTGGAAGTCGAGAACATTATCTCGGAAAGCAAAAATGGGTATGTTTGAAGGAATAGTGGTTCCAACAATGTTGTATGGTTGCGAGGCGTGGACTATGGATAGAGTTGTGCGCAGAAGGATGGATGTGCTTGAAATGAGATGTTTGAGGACAATGTGTGGTGTGAGGTGGTTTGATCGAGTAAGTAACGTAAGGGTAAGAGAGATGTGTGGAAATTAAAAGAGCATAGTTGAGAGAGCAGAAGAGGGTGTTTTGAAATGGTTTGGTCACATGGAGAGAATGAGTGAGGAAAGATTGACCAAGAGGATATATGTGTCGGAGGTGGAGGGAACGAGGAGAAGAGGGAGACCAAATTGGAGGTGGAAAGATGGAGTGAAAAAGATTTTGTGTGATCGGGGCCTGAACATGCAGGAGGGTGAAAGGAGGGCAAGGAATAGAGTGAATTGGATCGATGTGGTATACCGGGGTTGACGTGCTGTCAGTGGATTGAATCAAGGCATGTGAAGCGTCTGGGGTAAACCATGGAAAGCTGTGTAGGTATGTATATTTGCGTGTGTGGACGTATATATATACATGTGTATGGGGGTGGGTTGGGCCATTTCTTTCGTCTGTTTCCTTGCGCTACCTCGCAAACGCGGGAGACAGCGGCAAAAAAAAAAAAAAAAAAAAAAAAAAAAAAAAAAAAAAAAAAAAAAAAAGTCTATACTTACATAAGTATACTATGTAAGTAGGAGAGATGGTCAGAGAGCATTACTGGATTACATGTTAATTGATAGGCGTGCGAAAGAGAGACTTTTGGATGTTAATGTGCTGAGAGGTGAAATTGGAGGGATGTCTGATCATTATCTTTTGGAGGCGAAGGTGAAGATTTGTAGAGGTTTTCAGAAAAGAAGAGAGAATGTTGGGGTGAAGAGAGTGGTGAGAGTAAGTGAGCTTGGGAAGGAGACTTGTGTGAGGAAGTACCAGGAGAGACTGAGTACAGAGTGGAAAAAAGTGAGAACAAAGGACGTAAGGGGATTGGGGAGGAATGGGATGTATTTAGGGAAGCAGTGACAGCTTGCGCAAAAGATGTTTGTGGCATGAGAAGCATGGGAGGTGGGCAGATTAGAAAGGGTAGTGAGTGGTGGGATGAAGAAGTAAGATTATTAGTGAAAGAGAAGAGAGAGGTATTTGGACAATTTTTGCAGGCAAATAATGCAAATGACTGGGAGATGTATAAAAGAAGGAGGCAGGAGGTCAAGAGAAAGGTGCAAGAGGTGAAAAAGAGGGCAAATGAGAGTTGGGGTGAGAGAGTATCATTAAATTTCAAGGGGAATAAAAAGATATTTTGGAAGGAGGTAAATAAAGTGCGTAAGACAAGGGAGCAAATGGGAACTTCAGTGAAGGGGACAAGTGGGGAGGTGATAACAAGTAGTGGTGGTGTGAGAAGGAGATGGAGTGAGTATTTTGAAGTTTTGTTGAATGTGTTTGATGATAGAGTGGCAGATATAGGGTGTTTTGGTCGAGGTGGTGTGCAAAGTGAGAGGGTTAGGGAAAATGATTTGGTAAACAGAGAAGAGGTAATAAAAGCTTTGCGGAAGATGAAAGCTGGCAAGGCAGCGGGTTTGGATGGGATTGCAGTGGAATTTATTAAAAAAGGGGGTGACTGTATTGTTGACTGGTTGGTAAGGTTATTTAATGTATGTATGACTCATGGTGAGGTGCCTGAGGATTGGCGGAATGCGTGCCATTGTACAAAGGCAAAGGGGATAAGGGTGAGTGCTCAAATTACAGAGGTATAAGTTTGTTGAGTATTCCTGGTAAATTATATGGGAGGGTATTGATTGAGAGGGTGAAGGCATGTACAGAGCATCAGATTGGGGAAGAGCAGTGTGGTTTCAGAAGCGGTAGAGGATGTGTGGATCAGGAGTTTGCTTTGAAAAATGTATGCGAGAAATACTTAGAAAAGCAAATGCATTTGTATGTAGCATTTATGGATCTGGAGAAGGCATATGATAGAGTTGATAGAGATGCTCTGTGGAAGGTATTAAGAATATATGGAGTGGGAGGTAAGTTGTTAGAAGCAGTGAAAAGTTTTTATTGAGGATGTAAGGCATGTGTACATGTAGGAAGAGAGGAAAGTGATTGGTTCTCAGTGAATGTTGGTTTGCGGCAGGGGTGCATGATGTCTCCATGGTTGTTTAATTTGTTTATGGATGGGGTTGTTAGGGAGGTGAATGCAAGAGTTTTGGAAAGAGGGGCAAGTATGCAGTCTGTTGTGGACGAGTGGGCTTGGGAAGCCAGTCAGTTGTTGTTTGCTGATGATACAGCGCTGGTGGCTGATTCAGGTGAGAAACTGCAGGAACTGGTGACTGAGTTGGTAAAGTGTGTAACAGAGGAAAGCTGAGAGTAAATGTGAATAAGAGCAAGGTTATTAGGTACAGTAGGGTTGAGGGACAAGTCAATTGGGAGGTAAGTTTGAATGGAGAAAAACTGGAGGAAGTGAAGTGTTTTAGATATCTGGGAGTGGATTTGGCAGCGGATGGAACCATGGAAGCGGAAGTGAATCATAGGGTGGGGTAGGGGGCGAGAGTTGAAAAATGTGTGGAAGTCGAGAACGTTATCTTGGAAAGCAAAAACGGGTATGTTTGAAGGAATAGTGGTTCCAACTATGTTATATGGTTGCGAGGCACGGGCTAGAGATAGAGTTGTGCGGAGGAGGGTGGATGTGCTGGAAATGAGATGTATGAGGATAATATGTGTAATATGTGTTAGAAGTGGAGGGAATGAGGAGAAGTGGGAGACCAAATTGGAGGTGGAAAGATGGAGTGAAAAAGATTTTGAGCGATCGGGGCCTGAACATGCAGGAGGGTGAAAGGCGTGCAAGGAATAGAGTGAACTGGAACGATGTGGTATACCAGGGTCGACGTGGTGTCAATGGATTGAACCAGGGCATGTCAAGCGTCTGGGGTAAACCATGGGAAGTTTTGTGGGGCCTGGATGTGGAAAGGGAGCTGTGGTTTCAGTGCATTATACATGACAGCTAGAGACTGAGTGTGAATGAATGTGGCCTTTGTTGTCTTTTCCTCGAGCTACCTCGTGCACCTGCGGGGGGAGGGGGTTTTCATTTCATGTGTGGCGAGGTGGTGACGGGAATGAATAAGGGCAGACAGTATGAATTATGTACATGTGTATATATGCATATGTCTGTGTATATATATATATATATATATATATATATATATATATATATATATATATATATATATATATATATATACGTTGAGATGTATTGGTATGTATGTGTGCGTGTGTGGACATGTATGTATATACATGTGTATGTGGGCAGGTTGGGCCATTCTTTCTTCTGTTTCCTTGCGCTACCTCGCTAACGAGGGAGACTCATAAATAATGAGTGGATGGGCCATTCTTTGTCTGTTTCCTGGTTGACACGGGAAATGGTGATCAAGTATGATAAATAATAATAATGATAATAATAATACTAATACTACTACTAATAATAAATTACTTTCTTACACTCCTATTGCAGCTGACAGGACACTAAATATGATGACTAAAATTGTAATATTGTAATGCCATGTCTACTACCTGTCATACTGTTTGAGAGTAAACATAAAACAAAATAATACAGTATAGTTTGACGAAAGAAAACTACACAGGAAGAGACTGCATAAACAGAGGTGGAGGCAAAGGATTAAACTGACTGTGTAAAATAAGAGAATGTCAGTGTTACCAGGTTTTATAGCTCGCACCAGCCAAAACCATACATAGTGCCAGTATCTGACTTTTCACTTGCACACACCAAACGAAACCATGCATTGCCACTATCTGACCAGAGAATACATAACTGCAAAAATAAACATCTAAAAATGTATTGAAAACCTGTATGCATAAAAAATCAGTCTAGCATAAAGACCTTCCATTTGACTATTCGGGCATATTCAGTTAACTTAGGACCAAATGTTCTGCAATATGGAAAAAGGCTTAGTGAATGTACCAAATTTTTCCTTATATTCTGTGTACCGGTAGCAATAAATCTATGGAAGGATCCACAAAAACGGAGTATAATTATAAGACCTTTTACAAATCAAAACTTGATTTCACATTTTAGGCAAAAATTGACATCTTTCAAAAATGCATGTCAACTGATACTTTAGACTCTGTCATATGCTTTCTCCAGATACATGAAAGCTGCATACAACTTCTTACCTTTTGCTAAATACATTTCCATGGTCATTCCTTCCTGAGTACAAATGAAAGTTATAATCCATCACTAAAAACACTCACATCTTGCTGCTGGATAAAGCCAACCTGAAGGACCAAAATTTGCCATATATACAACAATGCCTCATTGTATCCTAACCCGATATGTTTAACTCTAAAACTTGGGCATACTCTGCAGCCAAGTATCAGCATTCCTCGGGCCATGAACCATCAGTATTCCTAATAATAAGACTGAATGTCCACATACATAATAAATTACAAAGTTATGTGATCTGAGTCTTAGTGTAACTATGACTGATTTCTACAACTTGAAAATTAGATGGCTAATGCTGTCTGTCAGGACATTGATAACTGTTTCCATATCAACTTCAAGACAAGCTCTTTACCACAGGTGCTACGGACAACTTGGTCTACATCCCTTCCAGTGCTACAGTCAAAGGTTAATCCCAAGGCACAGACATTAGCTTGTTCAAGTTTCTAACCATATAAAACTTGAGGAATCAGCAGAGTGGAATACAGTAACAATACCCTCTGCAGACCCCAAGAGGTCACATTCCTTACTTGATTTACCCTATTGTTCCAGTTGTTGCCCAAATCAAGAAATGGTACAGCACATCTCACAACTAAGACTGATGTAGTGCTCTTTTCACAACTGTATCATGGGATGCAACACAGAGAAAGTGACATTCTGGCATTAAAAAAAATCGTATCCACTTTTATTTTCAGACGTGGGAAATTTAAGATGGGAAAGGAATCTAATCTTTAATTGTGTCTTGAACAAAATGCTCAAGTACAGCCTCCAAGTTCATTTGATGGCAAAAGTCAGTATGGCAGTGTTCTGGTACAAGTTTTTAAATGAGCAACATTCCAACATTCAACAAATATAGAGATCTGTTTCCTCTCCACACCTTGATGCAATTGTAGACCACAAAGAGTTTTAATATATCAGATGAAAAAAGTGGCAAAGACATTAGGAAGGAAAGAGGTTGATATGAACAATGTTCCTGGAAACTAGCAAGACTCTTAACATCCCTACTAACAAGCAGAAGGTACTTGCATTCCACTCCAATTGAACAGAAAGAATGGACTTCCCTCCATCTGAAAAGGTGCTCGTCAAAGAGCGACTGTCAAGATCAAATCACTGCATGATAACATTTACATTTAATGCCAAGGAAGAATACACCAAAATGATGATACATTTGCAAGACACTTTGAAGACTGGCTTGGTTTGCACTGTGGATAACAGTGTCCTTGTCAACCTGATCAGGACATTTAGATTCACTATTTGCTCACAATATATCCAGCTAAAAACATAAGGGTGGCTTTTTGAAAAGGGAAAACTTAATCTTCAAAGCAATGTTTAAGGACAGAGCGTAAGCACTTCCTGTTTTCTGCTGTTTCACCAGCTGCTACACTGTGGCTATTTTCGTTGGGTAGGGTAAGAAGTTATCATGGTGGGCCTGGAATTGCTACACTGGAGAAATTAAGTCTTTCACTTTCACAGCAATGAATGCCTTCTTTCAGCTGAGCACTGACAACCATCTTCAGCTTCTAGGGAACTACACAGTTGTCCGACATGACATAATCAATCATGTGGACTTTGTCAGTGAGGCACAATAAGATGCTCAACCAAAAGCAACCATTTAGGATGTCTGAGGCAGCACCTTTTACTTATGCTTGGTAAGTTCTGGTCAATGAGGAGAATCTCAATGAAGATTGCTTGTAAGGTGGAATTGCTTTCCTAACCCTAATGACTGTAAGGCAAAACCACATTTCTAAGGGAATACCGAAAAGAAAATGGTGTGGACAATTACCTTACACATAAGAGCTAAACTTGAGAGACAAAGTAAGGAATGGTGTGAGGATATGCGGTACAAAAAAAGTTATATGCTGCATGGATTGAAGTCTTTTCAGATGGTGTAGTCATGAAGTATGCATAGTGTATAACAGATATGTCACATTAATCTAAGATATCATGGCTGAAAGGAGAAGAGACTGCCAAAGATGGAGAGATGTAGAGAATACTTGACAAGACAAGAGCTATTTCAATCAAAGATACTACAAAAAAAAAATATTTCTGATCTTGGGCAAAAAACGAATTCTGTGTGCATGTAGAAGTGTGAATGGAGATGTTACTTTCACTTGATGAATCAGGATAAAAGATGAAAATCTATTAATCATTAGTGAGAAAGATCATGATTCAGTTCTACAAATTGGCTGAGGATGTAAATCACAGAACTAAGAGACTGTACCAGTATGCACTCATTCACCTAAAATAAATGAAAAGCTAAGAATTATAAATATATGTAAGCAAAATAATGCTCATGATGCATGGCTGAGAATTCAAAAGGTCTTACATATTACTATCTAATGTAATTAGCATACAGGGAACTTCAAGAAATATTGACAATATTATTGCACACTATATAAATTCGATTTCAAGCAACTGCAAACCTTCAAACCAAGAATCTTATTAAGTAAAATTGGTTTAATACTTATTTTCTTCACCTCTGCACATCATCCAAGAAAAAATCCACATCCTATTCACTGTACATGAGGATGTAAACAACCATTCAGCCTACATCACTGATTATTAATAAATCAATACAGTAGAAAAGTTCTGAATATAATTTTCCCGATTATCATGTCTAATCAGTAATGCAGGAAAAAGTTCCAGACATCATTCTCCCTAAACATGTCCAATTCTGATAAGTGAAGCATCCCTTGCCGAGTAGCCATACACTGATTAATTATATAAGAATGGAAAATAAAATTAATTCTCAGAGTACAAAAATTTTTGAAAAATAACCTTAAAAGACCACTGGAAGAACGTGAGTATTATGTCTTCATTTTTTGTGGGAAGAAGCCTACATAAAACTAACTACCTAAGAAAATACAATCATATTGTCACACTGAAAATAGTGCAACTGCATAGCTCTGCAAGAAATCTGACTGCAACAGGTTAGCGCCTAGCCCTAATCAAGATGGGTCGAGCAATATAATATATATCATCAGAAATACAGAACTGCAGCGAAATCAGTGAACATGATAACAATTTAGCATCCCACCAAATGTTTTCTTGTGGCGACCTCCACAGTTACAGTGTAGTTGTACTAGACAAGCCTTTTATCCATATAAAATAATAAATAACAGCTGTTTCCATCCCATTACTCATCTTAACACATTACATAGCACTACCGTAAGGCGGACAGCAGACAGAAAAACAACGAAAGATGGTATTATTCCCTGCAGACGATACCTCTGACCAAGTGGGTAGGCTAAGATAAATTAGTGTACTCACACGATATCCAGTCTCATAGCAACTCTCTGCTCCACATCTTGGACTCCTGCCAACACCTACGAAGCCTCTGTCATATTAAAGAAATATTTTTACAGTATAAATATGAACAAAATTAACTTCTACGGTCAGATCAATTAAACGTCTTCGTACTGTTTAATGTAGAAATACAAATATAACTACGTAAGGACAACTGAATCATTGAAAGAGAATGTTTTAAACATCATATAATACGATAAAATACGGAAAACAGGTCTGCAAAAAGCTATACAAGAAGCGACCAATCAGAGGTGTGGATAGCAGACCACGCACTGCACACCTCCAGGTTGAGCCAATCATAACACACTACATACGCCACACCACCTTCCATTTATTTCATGAAATAATAGTCATTCTTAGGTAAAGGTATTTCACAATCAGTAACATAAGACACAGTTTACATGCACACTTGAAATGTGAAATTAAGATACTATAATGGACACTAGAAACAGAAACTTTCCTGGGCCCCAGACATAGCTTTGATCCAAATGTAAGTGAGCCATATACTCATCAAAACCAAAATAACTGATCTGAATCAATTCGGACTAGTAGTTCGTTACCATTTTTATTTTAGCACGTCAAATGTCGTAAGATACCTACAGTTTTCATATTTAACCACAATATGCATTTGACAACAACACCATTGTGCTAAGTACTGCAAGCTAGTTTCTGTGGAAGGTTAGGCTGACAGGATCCGTTATCACATCTTTGAATGAGGATCGATAACAGAAAAAAGTCGCTAAGGATAATCCGTAAGACGTATCTCACTACCTTCCATGAAAATATTACTCTGGACACACACACACAAGCGCTGGAACTGACGACATTTTTTTACTGAAGCAAATGCAGTTCTGCCAAAGTCAAAAACAAGACGGTAGGTCTGTACGAGGGTCTGGTACTTTGCAAGACCTTTTTAATGCCGTACCTGCACGGTGGTGAACCTATAAATTTCGAAATAAATGTCTCAGACATGCATTTCTACACATCTAAGTAATACTAAAACAACTACATGAAACAATAAAAGGAAAATTCACATCAGTATACTATGTAGTCCATTTTGCCAGGTAGTGTTTACAGTCTTGCTGTTCAACCTTGGCACTTGGCACTTCTCTACGCTTTGTTCACAACTTTTTCAGCCAAATATATTCTTTGACTCTTATCATTGCCAATTTACAAAGCGCTTACTACTTCATAAAACTATTGATGTAGGATTTAACATAATTCGAGCTCCAAAACAGGGTGTGTCCTTAACACATGCACATGGAATACATTTGCCATAAACGCAATTGACGGTAAACAAATCATGAGATGTAAATAAGCAGCTTGGAGTCTGGGTTGAGGGAAGAAGGCAGCATGGAAGGGTCGACCAAGACAACATGTGGGAATAATGAAGATCTCCTCCCTCACAGACGGTGTACCAACTGCATGGTCCGGAGCAGGTGATGATGTAAGGCTATGGTAACAGCAAAGTGTACAGCTGTACATAATATTGATAAAAATTACTATTTGGGAATATATAAGATTAAGACAAGCCAAACTGTGAACGAACATCTAATCAAATTAGCCCTCCAAAAGAATACGAATGTGTGTACATACCCCAACACACATGGACAGTAAAGAATTACATGTTTTACTCTGATCCTGGACATGTATATCTAAATAATTTTGCAGTACATCTCGAAACTAGAGACCTTAAAAAGGCCGACTTCTCTACCGAATAATCAGAGAAACTCATAATGAAGAGAAGCGAGCGACCTGTGGATGGCAGGTGTGTGAAGGTAGTGTTGTCAGGCTGGCTCACAGCAGGTTGAGGTTAAGCCGCATCATCATACCGGAGAGCAATACAAGTGATATCGTCTGATTACATTACCACATACCACAACACTAAACCTTGACCGCTAATTCTAATACATAAATCCTGGTGTATGCTAATAATCAGCACAAGTACAACCATGGTTACGAATGATGGGACCTCAGTAAAACTGTTGTATTATCATCATTATTATATCATTATGTAAGATACAGCAGATGCAAAGCTGCGGTACATCACGAGCAGGGAAATGAACTTTTTGCTGTTGAAAGTTTCTCGACGAGACTGTACTCCTTTTTGTCGAGTGGCGATGATATATCTTTCACACACACACACACACACACACACACACACACATATATATATATATATATATATATATATATATATATATATATATATATATATATATATATATATATATATATATATATATATATATGATCCCTGGGGATAGGGGATTAAGAGTACTTCCCACGTATTCCCTGCGTGTCGTAGAAGGCGACTAAAAGGGGAGGGAGCGGGGGGCTGGAAATCCTCCCCTCTCGTTTTTTTTTTTAATTTTCCAAAAGAAGAAACAGAGAATTGGGCCAGGTGAGGGTATTCCCTCAAAGGCCCAGTCCTCTGTTCTTAACGCTACCTCGCTAATGCGGGAAATGGCGAATAGTTTGAAAGAAAAAGATATATATATATATATATATATATATATATATATATATATATATATATATATATATATATATATATATATATATATATAATCATATTGCTTTACCTTCTCCTTAAGGCTGCATATCTCCTGTCTCAGGTCTTCAACAATCTTGAGATAATTAGAAACATGTTGGTCCACATTCAAAAGATTCTTTTCTATAGTAGTTTTTATAGTCTTTGCACGGTTAGCATAACGTAATGTATTGTAAGTGTCTTCAAAAGTTGTTGAAGCTGGGGAAACTGCTGCAATCATAACATTCCTACAATTCCCTCCAAGTGAATCTTTCAAAAGGCGTGTCAACTTGCTGTCACGGTATGGGATATGACGCTGTCCATCTGCAAGAGCATTGATGCAATATATATATGTATATGTATATATATATATATATATATATATATATATATATATATATATATATATATATATATATATATATATATATAAAACTTTTCACTACTTCTAACAACTTGCCTCCCACACCATATATTCTTAATACCTTCCACAGAGCATCTCTATCAACTCTGTCATATGCCTTCTCCAGATCCATAAATGCTACATACAAATCCATTTGCTTTTCTAAGTATTTCTCACATACATTCTTCAAAGCAAACACCTGATCCACACATCCTCTACCACTTCTGAAACCACACTGCTCTTCCCCAATCTGATGCTTTGTACATGCCTTCACCCTCTCAATCAATACCCTCCCATATAATTTACCAGGAATACTCAACAAACTTATACCTCTGTAATTTGAGCACTCACTCTCATCCCCTTTGCCTTTGTACAATGGCACTATGCACGCATTCCGCCAATCCTCAGGCACCTCACCATGAGTCATACATACATTAAATGACCTTACCAACCAGTCAACAATACAGTCACCCCCTTTTTTTAATAAATTCCACTGCAATACCATCCAAACCTGCTGCCTTGCCGGCTTTCATCTTCCGCAAAGCTTTTACTATCGAGGATGTAAGGCATGTGTACGTGTAGGAAGAGAGGAAAGTGATTGGTTCTCAGTAAATGTAGGTTTGCGGCAGGGGTGTGTGATGTCTCCATGGTTGTTTAATTTGTTTATGGATGGGGTTGTTAGGGAGGTGAATGCAAGAGTTTTGGAAAGAGGGGCAAGTATGAAGTCTGTTGGGGATGAGAGAGCTTGGGAAGTGAGTCAGTTGTTGTTCGCTGATGATACAGCGCTGGTGGCTGATTCATGTGAGAAACTGCAGAAGCTGGTGACTGAGTTTGGTAAAGTGTGTGAAAGAAGAAAGTTAAGAGTAAATGTGAATAAGAGCAAGGTTATTAGGTACAGTAGGGTTGAGGGTCAATTCAATTGGGAGGTGAGTTTGAATGGAGAAAAACTGGAGGAAGTGAAGTGTTTTAGATATTTGGGAGTGGATCTGGCAGCGGATGAAACCATGGAAGCGGAAGTGGATCATAGGGTGGGGGAGGGGGCGAAAATTCTGGGAGCCTTGAAGAATGTGTGGAAGTCGAGAACATTATCTCGGAAAGCAAAAATGGGTATGTTTGAAGGAATAGTGGTTCCAACAATGTTGTATGGTTGCGAGGCGTGGGCTATGGATAGAGTTGTGCGTAGGAGGATGGATGTGCTGGAAATGAGATGTTTGAGGACAATGTGTGGTGTGAGGTGGTTTGATCGAGTGAGTAACGTAAGGGTAAGAGAGATGTGTGGAAATAAAAAGAGCGTGGTTGAGAGAGCAGAAGAGGGTGTTTTGAAGTGGTTTGGGCACATGGAGAGAATGAGTGAGGAAAGATTGACCAAGAGGATATATGTGTCGGAGGTGGAGGGAACGAGGAGAAGAGGGAGACCAAATTGGAGGTGGAAAGATGGAGTGAAAAAGATTTTGTGTGATCGGGGCCTGAGCATGCAGGAGGGTGAAAGGAGGGCAAGGAATAGAGTGAATTGGAGCGATGTGGTATACCGGGGTTGACGTGCTGTCAGTGGATTGAATCAAGGCATGTGAAGCGTCTGGGGTAAACCATGGAAAGCTGTGTAGGTATGTATATTTGCGTGTGTGGACGTATGTATATACATGTGTATGGGGGGGGTTGGGCCATTTCTTTCGTCTGTTTCCTTGCGCTACCTCGCAAACGCGGGAGACAGCGACAAAGTATAAAAAAATATATATATATACATATATATATATATATATATATATATATATATATATATATATATATATATATATATATATATATATATATATATATTCAGAGACAGACAGTCGTACAACGGACACAAGACGTAGAAGAAGTATTAAGAAGAAGAGGAGCAAGGCAGTCAGACCATGATACATCGAGAAGCTTTTCGATGCTGCCAGTCACCTGTTTGGTGTCCCTGGGGATGGGGCAGAGGGAGTGCTTCCCGCGTGTTCCCTGCGTGTCGTAGAGGGCGACTGGGGGAGGGCTGGAAATCCTCCGCTCTTCTTTCTTTTTTTTTTTTTTCAATTTTCCAAAGGAAGCAACGGAGGGGGGGGGGGGGTGAGGATATTCCATTCCCTCAGAGGCCCAGTCCTCTGTTCTTAACGCTACCTTGCTAATGCGGGAAATGGCGAATAGTTTGAAGGCGACTAAAAGGGGAGGGAGCGGGGGGCTGGAAATCCTCCCCTCTCGTTTTTTTTTTTTAATTTTCCAAAAGAAGGAACAGAGGGGGCCAGGTGAGGATATTCCGAAAAAGGCCCAGTCCTCTGTTCTTAACGCTACCTCGCTAATGCGGGAAATGGCGAATAGTTTGAAAAAAAAAAAAAAAAAATATATATATATATATATATATATATATATAAATGTATATATATATATATATATATATATATATATATATATATATATATATATAAATATATATATATCCCTGGGGATAGGGGAGAAAGAATACTTCCCACGTATTCCCTGCGTGTCGTAGAAGGCGACTAAAAGGGGAGGGAGCGGGTGGCTGGAAATCCTCCCCTCTCGTTTTTTTTTTTAATTTTCCAAAAGAAGGAACAGAGAAGGGGGTCAGGTGAGGATTTTCCCTCTAAGGCCCAGTCCTCTGTTCTTAACGCTACCTCGCAAATGCGGGAAATGGCGAATCGTATAAAAAAAAAAAAAAATATATATATATATATATATATATATATATATATATATATATATATATATATATATATATATATTCCCTGGGGATAGGGGAGAAAGAATACTTCCCACGTATTCCCTGCGTGTCGTAGAAGGCGACTAAAAGGGGAGGGAGCGGGGGGCTGGAAATCCTCCCCTCTCGTTTTTTTTTTAATTTTCCAAAAGAAGGAACAGAGGATTGGGCCAGGTGAGGGTATTCCCTCAAAGGCCCAGTCCTCTGTTCTTAACGCTACCTCGCTAATGCGGGAAATGGCGAATAGTTTGAAAGAAAATATATATATATATATATATATATATATATATATATATATATATATATATATATATATATATATATATATATATATATATATATATAATTGTAATAACGTTACAGTGATGCGCGGGATCTAGCTAGTATTTGCAGACAACCAAGAAAAATGAAATACGCTGTCCCTAGAGCACTTTCTTGTAAATCACGTTTTCATTGCTTCCCTTGAAGGTGTAATTTACACGAAAGCGCGTTCAAGACATACTGTTTAACTTTTCTTCGTGATTATCATCCAATACACTCTCTCTCTCTCTCTCTCTCTCTCTCTCTCTCTCTCTCTCTCTCTCTCTCTCTCTCTCTATATATATATATATATATATATATATATGTATATATATATATATATATATATATATATATATATATATATATATATATTTTTTTTTTTTTTTTTTTTTTTTTTTGCTTTGTCGGTCTCCCGCGTTTGCGAGGTAGCGCAAGGAAACACGAAAGAAATGGCCCAACCCACCCCCATACACATGTATATACATACGTCCACACACGCAAATATACATACCTACACAGCTTTCCATGGTTTACCCCAGACGCTTCACATGCCCTGATTCAATCCACTGACAGCACGTCAACCCCGGTATAACACATCGATCCAATTCACTCTATTCCTTGCCCTCCTTTCACCCTCCTGCATGTTCAGGCCCCGATCACTCAAAATCTTTTTCACTCCATCTTTCCACCTCCAATTTGGTCTCCCACTTCTCCTCGTTCCCTCCACCTCCGACACATATATCCTCTTGGTCAATCTTTCCTCACTCATTCTCTCCATGTGCCCAAACCATTTCAAAACACCCTCTTCTGCTCTTTCAACCACGCTCTTTTTATTTCCACACATCTCTCTTACCCTTACGTTACTTACTCGATCAAACCACCTCACACCACACATTGTCCTCAAACATCTCATTTCCAGCACATCCACCCTCCTGCGCACAACTCCATCCATAGCCCACGCCTCGCAACCATACAAAATTGTTGGAACCACTAAAATGTTTCTTTCCCTTTTGATGCCTCTATGCCCCTGTAATTGCCTTTGGCGGCGCCAAAGGGGATTTAAACTAAATCTTTAATTTGTCTATTTATTTTGGATGCCACCATGCAACTGTATTGGACTTTGGCACCCCCAAAGGGTCTTTCAAGTAAACTTTTAAATTGTCTCTTTCCCTTCAGATGCCACTATTCCCCTGTAAAGGCCTTTGAAGACGCCAAAGTGGATTTAGATTAATCCTTCACTTTTCCTCTAAATTTTTGGATGCCTCCACGCAATTCTCTTGCCCTTTGGCATCCCCAAAGTGGCATTAAAGTAAGCTTTCCAAATGTTTCTTTCCCTTTTGATGCCTCTATGCCCCTGTAATTGCCTTTGGCGGCTCCAAAGAGGATTTAAACTAAACCGTTAATTTGTCTTTTATTTTTGGATGACATCATGCAACTGTATTGGACTTTGGCACCCCTAAACGGTCTTTTAAGTAAACTTTTGATTTGTCTCTTTCCCTTCAGATGCCAGTATTCCCCTGTAAAGGCCTTTGAAGACGCCAAAGGGGATTTAGATTAATCCTTCAATTTTCCTCTAAATTTTTGGATGCCTCACCGCAATTCTCTTGCCCTTTGGCATCCCCAAAGTGGCATTAAAGTAAGCTTTCCAAATGTTTCTTTCCGTTTTGATGCCTCTATGCCCCTGTAATTGCCTTTGGCGGCTCCAAAGGGGATTTAAACTAAACCGTTAATTTGTCTTTTTATTTTTGGATGCCACCATGCAACTGTATTGGACTTTGGCACCCCCAAACGGGTCTTTTAAGTAAACTTTTAATTTGTCTCTTTCCCTTCAGATGCCAGTATTCCCCTGTAAAGGCCTTTGAAGACGCCAAAGGGGATTTAGATTAATCCTTCAATTTTCCTCTAAATTTTTGGATGCCTCCACGCAATTCTCTTGCCCTTTGGCATCCCCAAAGTGGCATTAAAGTAAGCTTTCCAAATGTTTCTTTCCTTTTGATGCCTCTATGCCCCTGTAATTGCCTTTGGCGGCTCCAAAGGGGATTTAAACTAAACCGTTAATTTGTCTTTTTATTTTTGGATGACATCATGCAACTGTATTGGACTTTGGCACCCCTAAACGGTCTTTTAAGTAAACTTTTGATTTGTCTCTTTCCCTTCAGATGCCAGTATTCCCCTGTAAAGGCCTTTGAAGACGCCAAAGGGGATTTAGATTAATCCTTCAATTTTCCTCTAAATTTTTGGATGCCTCACCGCAATTCTCTTGCCCTTTGGCATCCCCAAAGTGGCATTAAAGTAAGCTTTCCAAATGTTTCTTTCCCTTTTGATGCCTCTATGCCCCTGTAATTGCCTTTGGCGGCTCCAAAGGGGATTTAAACTAAACCTTTGATTTGTCTTTTTATTTTTGGATGCCACCATGCAACTGTATTGGACTTTGGCACCCCCAAAGGGTCTTTTAAGTAAACTTTTAATTTGTCTCTTTCCCTTCAGATGCCATTATTCCCCTGTAAAGGCCTTTGAAGACGCCAAAGGGGATTTAGATTAATCCTTCAATTTTCCTCTAAATTTTTGGATGCCTCACCGCAATTCTCTTGCCCTTTGGCATCCCCAAAGTGGCATTAAAGTAAGCTTTCCAAATGTTTCTTTCCGTTTTGATGCCTCTATGCCCCTGTAATTGCCTTTGGCGGCTCCAAAGGGGATTTAAACTAAACCGTTAATTTGTCTTTTTATTTTTGGATGACATCATGCAACTGTATTGGACTTTGGCACCCCTAAACGGTCTTTTAAGTAAACTTTTGATTTGTCTCTTTCCCTTCAGATGCCACTATTCCCCTGTAAAGGCCTTTGAAGACGCCAAAGGGGATTTAGATTAATCCTTCAATTTTCCTCTAAATTTTTGGATGCCTCACCGCAATTCTCTTGCTCTTTGGCATCCCCAAAGTGGCATTAAAGTAAGCTTTCCAAATGTTTCTTTCCGTTTGATGCCTCTATGCCCCTGTAACTACCTTTGGCGGCGCCAAAGGGGATTTAAACTAAACCTTTGATTTGTCTTTCTATTTTTGGATGCCACCATGCAACTGTATTGGACTTTGGCACCCCCAAAGGGTCTTTTAAGTAAACTTTTAGTTTGTCTCTTTCCCTTTAGATGCCATTATTCCCCTGTAAAGGCCTTTGAAGACGCCAAAGGGGATTTAGATTAATCCTTCAATTTTCCTCTTAATTTTTGGATGCCTCACCGCAATTCTCTTGCCCTTTAGCATCCCCAAAGTGGCATTAAAGTAAGCTTTCCAAATGTTTCTTTCCCTTTTGATGCCTCTATGCCCCTGTAATTGCCTTTGGCGGCTCCAAAGAGGGTTTAAACTAAACCGTTAATTTGTCTTTTTATTTTTGGATGACATCATGCAAATGTATTGGACTTTGGCACCCCTAAACGGTCTTTTAAGTAAACTTTCGATTTGTCTCTTTCCCTTTAGATGCCACTATTCCCCTGTAAAGGCCTTTGAAGACGCCAAAGGGGATTTAGATTAATCCTTCAATTTTCCTCTAAATTTTTGGATGCCTCACCGCAATTCTCTTGCTCTTTGGCATCCCCAAAGTGGCATTAAAGTAAGCTTTCCAAATGTTTCTTTCCGTTTTGATGCCTCTATGCCCCTGTAATTGCCTTTGGCGGCGCCAAAGGGGATTTAAACTAAACCTTTGATTTGTCATTTTATTTTTGGATGCCACCATGCAACTGTATTGGACTTTGACACCCCCAAAGGGTCTTTTAAGTAAACTTTTAATTTGTCTCTTTCCCTTTAGATGCCATTATTCCCCTGTAAAGGCCTTTGAAGACGCCAAAGGGGGTTTAGATTAATCCTTCAATTTTCCTCTAAATTTTTGGATGCCTCACCGCAATTCTCTTGCCCTTTGGCATCCCCAAAGTGGCATTAAAGTAAGCTTTCCAAATGTTTCTTTCCGTTTTGATGCCTCTATGCCCCTGTAATTGCCTTTGGCGGCTCCAAAGAGGATTTAAACTAAACCGTTAATTTGTCTTTTTATTTTTGGATGACATCATGCAAATGTATTGGACTTTGGCACCCCTAAACGGTCTTTTAAGTAAGCTTTTGATTTGTCTCTTTCCCTTCAGATGCCACTATTCCCCTGTAAAGGCCTTTGAAGACGCCAAAGGGGATTTAGATTAATCCTTCAATTTTCCTCTAAATTTTTGGATGCTTCACCGCAATTCTCTTGCTCTTTGGCATCCCCAAAGTGGCATTAAAGTAAGCTTTCCAAATGTTTCTTTCCGTTTTGATGCCTCTATGCCTCTGTAATTGCCTTTGGCGGCGCCAAAGGGGATTTAAACTAAACCTTTGATTTGTCTTTTTATTTTTGGATGCCACCATGCAACTGTATTGGACTTTGGCACCCCCAAAGGGTCTTTTAAGTAAACTTTTAATTTGTCTCTTTCCCTTTAGTTGCCATTATTCCCCTGTAAAGGCCTTTGAAGACGCCAAAGGGGATTTAGATTAATCCTTCAATTTTCCTCTTAATTTTTGGATGCCTCACCGCAATTCTCTTGCCCTTTGGCATCCCCAAAGTGGCATTAAAGTAAGCTTTCCAAATGTTTCTTTCCGTTTTGATGCCTCTATGCCTCTGTAATTGCCTTTGGCGGCTCCAAAGGGGATTTAAACTAAACCGTTAATTTGTCTTTTAATTTTTGGATGACATCATGCAACTGTATTGGACTTTGGCACCCCTAAACGGTCTTTTAAGTAAACTTTTGATTTGTCTCTTTCCCTTCAGATGCCAGTATTCCCCTGTAAAGGCCTTTGAAGACGCCAAAGGGGATTTAGATTAATCCTTCAATTTTCCTCTAAATTTTTGGATGCCTCCACGCAATTCTCTTGCCCTTTGGCATCCCCAAAGTGGCATTAAAGTAAGCTTTCTATATGTTTCTTTCCCTTTTGATGCCTCTATGCCCATGTAATTGCCTTTGGTGGCTCCAAAGGGGATTTAAACTAAACCGTTAATTTGCCTTTTTATTTTTGGATGACATCATGCAACTGTATTGGACTTTGGCACCCCTAAACGGTCTTTTAAGTAAACTTTTGATTTGTCTCTTTCCCTTCAGATGCCAGTATTCCCCTGTAAAGGCCTTTGAAGACGCCAAAGGGGATTTAGATTAATCCTTCAATTTTCCTCTAAATTTTTGGATGCCTCACCGCAATTCTCTTGCTCTTTGGCATTCCCAAAGTGGCATTAAAGTAAGCTTTCCATATGTTTCTTTCCCTTTTGATTCCTCTATGCCCCTGTAATTACCTTTGGCAGCGCCAAAGGGGATTTAAACTAAACCTTTGATTTGTCTTTTAATTTTTGGATGCCACCAAGCAACTGTATTGGACTTTGTCCACAACAGACTTCATACTTGCCCCTCTTTCCAAAACTCTTGCATTCACCTCCCTAACAACCCCATCCATAAACAAATTAAACAACCATGGAGACATCACACACCCCTGCCGCAAACCTACATTCACTGAGAACCAATCACTTTCCTCTCTTCCTACACGTACACATGCCTTACATCCTCGATAAAAACTTTTCACTGCTTCTAACAACTTGCCTCCCACACCATATATTCTTAATACCTTCCACAGAGCATCTCTATCAACTCTATCATATGCCTTCTCCAGATCCATAAATGCTACATACAAATCCATTTGCTTTTCTAAGTATTTCTCACATACATAATATTTCTCTTATGCTTAAGGCTCCAGTTACGGACTAAAGTCCACATTAAAGCTGGGCCATACTTGAATTATAAAGAGGATTATGAAACTGGAAAAGACAAGGGAAAGTATTTATGAATTTTTGAAAGTGAAAAACCTGTCTTTTGAAAACACTGACAGGTTATAGTTACTGGGAAAGACATGAGAAGGTAGAGAGTTACAAAGCATCGACATGTAGGGACAGAAGTAGGTATCAAAACGGCCCATCCTTGAGTTCCTGGTTATGCAGAGGAGGGTGGTTGTGTTGGAGGTTGGATGTTTGAGGACAATAAGTGGTCTGACGGGGTTTGATCGAGTAGGTGGTTGGGGGGTGGAAGGGGCGAGTGGTGGTGGAGGGTGTACTAAAGTGGTTTGGTCACGTGTTGGGAGTGAGTGGAAAGGGGTTGACAAGGAGGATATGTGTGTCAGAGACATCCCTCCAGTTGCACCTCTTGGGACATTAACATTCAGAAGCTGGTGACTGAGTTTGTTAAAGTGTGTGAAAGAAGAAAACATATTAAATGTGAATAACAGCAAGGTTATTAGGTACAGTAGGGTTGAGGGCCAAGTCAATTGGGAGGTAAGTTTGAATGGAGAAAAACTGGGGGAAGTGTTTTAGATATCTGGGAGTGGATTTGGCAGCGGATGGAACCATTGAAGCGGAAGTGAGTCATAGGATGGGAGAGTGGGCGAAAGCTCTGGGAGCATTGAAAAATGTGTGGAAGGCGAGAACGTATCTTGGAAAGCAAAAATGTGTATGTTTGAAGGAATAGGGGTTCCGACAATGTTATATGGTTGCAAGGCGTGGGCTATAGATAGAGTTGTGCGGAGGGTGGATGTGCTGGAAATGAGGTGTTTGAGGACAATAAGTGGTGTGAGGTGGTTTGATCGAGTACATAATGAAAGTGTAAGAGATATGTGTGGTAATAAAAAGAGTGTGGTTGAGAGAGCAGAAGAGGGTGTTTTGAAATGGTTTGGTCACATGGAGAGAATGAGTGAGGAAAGATTGACCAAGAGGATATACGTGTCAGAGATGGAGGGAACAAGAAGTGAGAGACCAAATTGGAGGTGGAAAGATGGTGAGTGACAAACATTTTGAGTGATCGGGGCCTGAACATGCACGAGGATGAAAGACATGCAAGGAATAGAGTGAACTGGAACGATGTGGTATACCAGGGTCAACGTGCTGTCAATGGATTGAACCAGGGCATGTGAAGCTTCTGGGGTAAACCATGGAAAGTTCTGTGGGGCCTGGATGTGGAAAGGGAGCTGTGGTTTCGGTGCATTATCACATAACAGCTAGAGACTGAGTGTGAATAACTGTGGCCTTTGTAGTCTTTTCCTAGCACTACCTCGTGCACATGAGGGGGGAGGTGGTTTGTTATTTCATGTGTGGCAGGGTGGCGATGGGAATGAATAAAGGCAGACAGTAAGAATTATGTACATGTGTATATATGAATATGTCAGTGTGTGTATATATATGTATACATTGAAATGTATAGGGATGTATATTTGCGAGTGTAGACGTGTATGTATATACATGTGTATGTGGGTGGGTTGGGCCATTCTTTCGTCTGTTTCCTTGCGCTACCTCGTTGACGCGGGAGACAGCGACAAGGCAAAATAAATAAATAAATATATGTATAATGCATGTGTGTGTGCTTTTTCACATATTTCCCATAAGAAGAAGGCAGTGTCAAGAACAGATGACTGAGCCTTTCAGGGAAATATGCTAGCATTGGTGCTGTTTCTGCTCCTTCTTTTGTCCCCTGCTTCCACTTCTGATGGTCATCCTCTGAGACACTGGAGGTATGTAGATGGTATTCTTTCTTCCGTAATCCCAGGGATAACACCTGTATAAATAAAAAGTGTAGCATTTATAATTAGCACATTTGTGTTGCATATGCTTTACAAAAATATCACTATAATTAATTATCTATTTTCATTCATTACAGGTGAAGCCCAGGAGATTTGAGTGATGGAACATGCCAACCCAGATTAAAGTTGCAGAATTACATATTAATTCATGCTGTTATTGCAACTCTGCAAACATTCAGAAAGTAATTTCTGTGCAGATATGCCCTGTGTTGTAAACACCATTCTCCCAATCAGAAAATTTTATGAAGATGCTGGAATTATTTCTATCCTTATGAGGTCCTGCAGCACTCAGGAAGCAGGACCACAGGTTTTGAAGTGTTGTGATGTGTGTAGTGAGTGCAAGGCAGTTGAGTAGTATTGTGCTCAGTCTTCTTTACGTGTCAGAAGTGGAGGAGACAAGAAGGGGCTCAAACTTAAGTTAGGATGGAGTGAAAAAGATTTTGAGCTGGGGGGCCTGAATATACAGAAAGGTGAGGGGCATTCAAGGGAAAGAGTGAATTGGATTAATATGCTTTTAATGAGCTGAATCAGAGCATATGAAGCAGCTGGTGGAGATCACAGAAAGGTCTGGAGCCTGGTTTTAATCTGGCAGCACAGATTGGCTGATGTAATGCTCCCTGTAAAACCTTACAGTACTGAGCATTTGAAAGAGGTCTACATTTTTTGTGGTTGGAAAAGTATTTCATTCAGCATCACGGCAAAAAAAGAAATCTTTCTCAGCCCTGTAAAATAAAGAGGGTCGGTTTCCCCTTGTCCACAGTGAAAGGACTAATAGATGTCACTATGATATATTGACTACCTTACTTTCAAGTCATGTTTCATGTACCGTAACATTACACTCTTGCTCCCAAAAGCATTTTCCAAAGCAGGTTAAGTTATAAGTAAGATGTGCACCACTCAAAAAATATCTTGCAAATCTAAATTTGTCATTGGCATAGAATCAACAGCATATTCTAATAAAGCAATTTATTTCTTTACACATTATATTTGTCAACAAGAATATATGTAAACTTACCTTACACTGGTTTTTTACAGCCTGTCCTAAAATGGATGACCATGTGAATGAACATAATATTAGTTATACATTACAGTAACTATACAGGACCTAACAAGGTCATTTCAAACAAATACTAAGATTTGATAAAGTAATCAAAACTGACAATGATGACCTACACATTAGGAAAGGGTCATAAAATTAAACATCCACACAGTGCAAGTTTTGACCCGAACAGGATGGAATAGTTACCAATAAAAAGATTTCAGTAAAAAATATTTTCCTTTGACTTGGAAAACACTGAAAAAGTTTACCATATATTACTATGCACATAAAACTTGAAGTCTACTCATCTGACAAAGTCAAATGACTGGCAAAAGTACTTTTTTTTTCTAGTCAATGATCAGTTTCTAAGTACAAAAAGATTGTGTAGCTGGGTTCACTAGAAGGCAGAGGTAATGGTTAGTCCAAAACATTGAGGTTGGACCACATCTCATTGCAAATGCCACAGCAGTATCAAACCATGGTTGTAACCTATTGGATAGATGTAAGGATATAATACATCTAATTGTATGAAAAAAATATATATCCGTTATAATTGTTTCTATCCCTCACTAAAAGGCTCTTTATACATCACAAGTTGAAAGTTTAAATGTCCATACAGCAACCAATCACACAATCTTAATGAGATCAATAAGCACTGCACAAATTTATATATGACAAATCAGAAGTCAACTTTATTGCAGGCAACACAACCAAAATCTTTTATGATTTTTAATACCGGTTACTCTGATACTTATGCAAGGTCCATCCCTAACACAGATCTCATGATACATCTCATAATTCCTTCAAGAAAGAGTTTACAAAGCTCATGGAAACAAATGTATTCATGAGGAAATATTACACTTGGGATTTTCAACATTCGCTTAAATCCTTCCAACTCATGACTGGTTCATCATTCCCAATACATACACCTAGATCATCAGAGATGATCAAACTTTGTTTACAGTTTTTACTTAATGTGACAGTTTATTGAATGTGATAATTCAGAATGGAATATAACCTTTTAGCTATAATGTTCTCAATAATAATTGTTGTGGTATACTGTATCTTTTGTAATATATGGGTACTCAAATGAAATTTAAAATTTAAATCTAAAGAACTTTACAACTGTTGTACAATTTTTAGAAGCTAAACTTTAAGTGAAAAAGGATATAGGAAGCAAACTAAATTAGTCTCAAAAAGACATGATGAAAATGCTGCAGTGCAACTGTTCACCAGTCTAACAAATGTTACACAACTATATCTACAAGAGCAATCACTGTGAGCACTTAACGCTCTTTCTTCCAATTGTGGTATCCATGGGATGAATACAAATTTTAGGACACAAATATTAATAATGCCTCAGCAATAGTACATCTCTTCTAGAAAAAAAAAAGTGCAATTAAGATGAATGTCATGTACCAGGAGTGTACTTTTCTGTAATGTGGAATCATTCTTACTGATACAATACCAAAGTGTATGCACTGCATCACATGACTACAGATTTTGTTTCATCTTGTATATAAATGACACTGACTTTTGTTTCTTATTGAAGACTGGGTTATTACAAATATCACCTCAAAATTGAATAACCTTTGCAAGAGAAGTAAGTCAAAATGAACATGTACCACAGGGCTAGAGTTTACTTACTATCTAATGTGAGTCAAAACTTTATTCCCTACGGTCCACTTAATGATAAGCTTGTGCAGAAGACTAAGCTCTCACACAGCTGCATATGGGGAATTCATTAAATAAACTATTTCTGTTTTACTCGCTTTTAAAGGAAAAGTTCCAGTGTTGGATAAATTTTGAATGTAAATAATGAACACCAGCTGTTCTAACACATTTTCGTCTAAGACCTTTAAGATAATACTGACTGATCAAGCCTTCTCCCATTCTGGTGTTTCATCAAATTTGTGCATTAAGTAATAGTTCTTGTTCTCAGAAATCTGTGCAAGCAAAAATTTTTGAACCTTGTATTTCATTACCATCATGAGGATGTTACAAGTTTAAAATTAATCTCTGTAGTTTGCTTTTAATTTGTCTGCAACAAGCTAGTCCTTTCAACTGATGAAATGAACATCCTTTGTGAGACCTCATTAACGTACTCAAATGTTTTGATAGCTGACCTCAAATTTGTGCAACCACAAGTGACACATTCATTTACATTATGTTTATTATTGAATAAATATAGTGAATTTATATAAAATGACATCCGAAAAGAAAATACCATGAAAAATGATAAAGTGCTTCTTGAAAGTTACCCTTTCTAACAAGAATTCCCTTGCCTGCAGTGGATTGTACGCACATACATTACCAGATTAGTATATCAAAAACACATAGAGAAAATGTTTACATTTGATACATTTGAACACCTGTCATGTCTGCATATTGCACAAAATATTGATGGAATTATTGCAGAATTCATATCAATACAAACTATACCATTAACTTTCTTTTATTCACACAAAAGAGCGAATGTCATAATTCAAAAAGTAAAATAAATGCAAAGGCAGATATAAAAATCATTTTGATATTATAAAACCATGAAAAAATACTGATACATATTACACTGATATGAAACACCTGCAAAGAATTCAAGTAATATAGGCAATTATGGGTTTTTGATTCTCTACATTAAAGTTTGAAAAAGAAAAAAAAATACCACTGTCACTCAGCAGAGGTAACCTGAGATTAACTAGGATATCAGCCTTGGTTA
Organism: Panulirus ornatus; assembly: GCF_036320965.1. Taxonomy (NCBI): domain Eukaryota; kingdom Metazoa; phylum Arthropoda; class Malacostraca; order Decapoda; family Palinuridae; genus Panulirus; species Panulirus ornatus. The sequence continues at coordinate 27,540,033 of NC_092255.1, read as the reverse complement.
ACATGGGAGACACTTATCAGTTCACCTCATATATCAAGGTAGAATATCCCAGTCAATTAAGACTCTGTTTGTCTGGATCAGGGAAATACACATTATAAAAGTTGTAATGGATGGACACACATTTCTTATTGTCACATAGACCTCCAATGAGCGAGTACTGTACAATGGTCAACCAGAAAAATTTGTAAGTGTACTGATTCCAGTACCTGATTTCCAATTCTAGAGAAGATTAAGGGTTCTGATTCATATACTCTTTCAATTCTACATATATTTCATTTGAGTAGGCACAAATAATGTGGTTAAGTTGATTGCTATAATACAATGGCAGTATTCAAAAGATGCACTCAATGATACACTGGAAAGAGTCAACTTATTAATACCGTCAAAATATTCTGTGTTGCAATCAATGCTGACTTGCACTTAATAACACTACACCATTTTCAAAGACAAAGGAAGATTTTTTCATTTTTAATGCCTTTGTCGAAATAAGGTCTTCCTTCGCTTTATGTGATTCTAAATACAGCTCTTTCACAAAAATCCCAGTATGTCATAAATAGTACTTGGGTTTTCTTCTCACTTGTTCACTAAAATCACCTTAACTAAATGACTAAGTAAGTATTCACAAAGCTCAAATACTTTCCATATGTTCTAGGATGCATTAGAGCGAGCAAGACTGGAAGTTGATTGTGAGGGTGTCATGTTGGACCCTAGCCCACGGCTCAAGTAAGCTCCATAAAACTGTTCCTGTTCATTCAGTTGCTTTTCAAATTCCTCTTCCAACTTCTGAAAGGCAATATAAAATCAAGTTACACTTATCCACTGAGAAAAATCTTTTATAATCATCACACTAAAATAAATCTCCATAAATATCATGAGTCATATGATTCAAAATTTCAAGCAGCTGGTATTCAGCCAACATGCTTCAAACCAGATAAGCATCCATATGCATGCAGTGTCTGTGCTAAAGTGCAACTACAATTTTATCTATCTATCTATCTATCTATCTATCTATCTATATATATATATATATATATATATATATATATATATATATATATATATATATATATATTTTTTTTGTCGCTGTCTCCCGTGTTTGCGAGGTAGCGCAAGGAAACAGACGAAAGAAATGGCCCAACCGACCCCCATACACATGTATATACATACGTCCACACACGCAAATATACATACCTACACAGCTTTCCATGGTTTACCCCAGACGCTTCACATGCCCTGATTCTATCCACTGACAGCACGTCAACCCCGGTATACCACATCGATCCAATTCACTCAATTCCTTGCCCTCCTTTCACCCTCCTGCATGTTCAGGCCCCGATCATACAAAATCTTTTTCACTCCATCTTTCCACCTCCAATTTGGTCTCCCACTTCTCCTCGTTCCCTCCACCTCCGACACATATATCCTCTTGGTCAATCTTTCCTCACTCATTCTCTCCATGTGCCCAAACCATTTCAAAACACCCTCTTCTGCTCTCTCAACCATGCTCTTTTTATTTCCACACATCTCTCTTACCCTTACGTTACTTATTCGATCAAACCACCTCACACCACACATTGTCCTCAAACATCTCATTTCCAGCACATCCATCCTCCTGCGCACAACTCTATCCATAGCCCACGCCTCGCAACCATACAACATTGTTGGAACCACTATTCCTTCAAACATACCCATTTTTGCTTTCCGAGATAATGTTCTCGATTTCCACACATTCTTCAAGGCTCCCAGGATTTTCGCCCCCTCCCCCACCCTATGATCCACTTCCGCTTCCATGGTTCCATCCGCTGCCAGATCCACTCCTAGATATCTAAAACACTTTACTTCCTCCAGTTTTTCTCCATTGAAACTTACCTCCCAATTGACTTGACCCTCAACTCTATATATATATATATATATATATATATATATATATATATATATATATATATAGGGGATAGGGGAGAAAGAATACTTCCCACGTATTCCCTGCGTGTCGTATAAGGCGACTAAAAGGGAAGGAAGCGGGGGCTGGAAATCCTCCCCTCGTTTTTTTTTTTTTTTTTTTTTTTTTTTTAAATTTTCCAAAAGAAGGAACAGAGAAGAGGGCCAGGTGAGGATATTCCCTTAAAGGGCCAGTCCTCTGTTCTTAACGCTACCTCGCTATCGCGGGAAATGGCAAATAGTATGACTGAGTTTGGTAAAGTGTGTGGAAGAAGAAAGTTAAGAGTAAATGTGAATAAGAGCAAGGTTATTAGGTACAGTAGGGTTGAGGGTCAAGTCAATTGGGAGGTGAGTTTGAATGGAGAAAAACTGGAGGAAGTGAAGTGTTTTAGATATCTGGGAGTGGATCTGGCAGCGGATGGAACCATGGAAGTGGAAGTGGATCATAGGGTGGGGGAGGGGGCGAAAATTCTGGGGGCCTTGAAGAATGTGTGGAAGTCGAGAACATTATCTCGGAAAGCAAAAATGGGTATGTTTGAAGGTATAGTGGTTCCAACAATGTTGTATGGTTGCAAGGTGTGGGCTATGGATAGAGTTGTGCGCAGGAGGATGGATGTGCTGGAAATGAGATGTTTGAGGACAATGTGTGGTGTGAGGTGGTTTGATTGAGTGAGTAACGTAAGGGTAAGAGAGATGTGTGGAAATAAAAAGAGCGTGGTTGAGAGAGCAGAAGAGGGTGTTTTGAAGTGGTTTGGGCACATGGAGAGAATGAGTGAGGAAAGATTGACCAAGAGGATATATGTGTTGGAGGTGGAGGGAACGAGGAGCAGAGGGAGACCAAATTGGAGGTGGAAAGATGGAGTGAAAAAGATTTTGTGTGATCGGGGCCTGAACATGCAGGAGGGTGAAAGGAGGGCAAGGAATAGAGTGAATTGGAGCGATGTGGTATACTGGGGTTGACGTGCTGTTAGTGGATTGAATCAAGGCATGTGAAGCGTCTGGGGTAAACCATGGAAAGCTGTGTAGGTATGTATATTTACGTGTGTGGACGTATGTATATGCATGTGTATGGGGGTGGGTTGGGCCATTTCTTTCGTCTGTTTCCTTGCACTACCTCGCAAACGCGGGAGACAGCGACAAAGTATAATGAAAAAAAAAATTATATATATATATATTCTGTTTCCCATTTTAGAAAGTTAAAAAAATACAAGGAGGGGAGGATTTCTGGCCCCCCGCTCCCGTCCCCTCTAGTCGCTTTCTACGACACGCGAGGAATGCGTGGGAAGTATTCTTTCACCCCTATCCCCAGGGATAATATACATATATATATATACACATACACACACATACACACACACACGCACACATACACACACACACACACATACATATATATACATGTGAAAAATTAAAGAAACAATTTAGAAAACTGAAACTTCTAGCTTGAAATGAAATGAAAAAATGAATGTCACATAATGGTTCAACCTCTGGCTATGGAAAAAGGAAATGTTATTTAATGTATGTATGACTCATGGTGAGGTGCCTGAGGATTGGCGGAATGCGTGCATAGTGCCATTGTACAAAGGCAAAGGGGATAAGAGTGAGTGCTCAAATTACAAAGGTATAAGTTTGTTGAGTATTCCTGGTAAATTATATAGGAGGGTATTGATTGAGAGGGTGAAGGCATGTACAGAGCATCAGATTGGGGAAGAGCAGTGTGGTTTCAGAAGTGGTAGAGGATGTGTGGATCAGGTGTTTGCTTTGAAGAATGTATGTGAGAAATACTTAGAAAAGCAAATGGATTTGTATGTAGCATTTATGGATCTGGAGAAGGCATATGATAGAGTTGATAGAGATGCTCTGTGGAAGGTATTAGGAATATATGGTGTGGGAGGCAAGTTGTTAGAAGCAGTGAAAAGTTTTTATCGAGGATGTAAGGCATGTGTACGTGTAGGAAGAGAGGAAAGTGATTGGTTCTCAGTGAATGTAGGTTTGCGGCAGGGGTGTGTGATGTCTCCATGGTTGTTTAATTTGTTTATGGATGGGGTTGTTAGGGAGGTGAATGCAAGAGTTTTGGAAAGAGGGGCAAGGATGAAGTCTGTTGTGGATGAGAGAGCTTGGGAAGTGAGTCAGTTGTTGTTCGCTGATGATACAGCGCTGGTGGCTGATTCATGTGAGAAACTGCAGAAGCTGGTGACTGAGTTTGGTAAAGTGTGTGAAAGAAGAAAGTTAAGAGTAAATGTGAATAAGAGCAAGGTCATTAGGTACAGTAGGGTTGAGGGTCAAGTCAATTGGGAGGTGAGTTTGAATGGAGAAAAACTGGAGGAAGTAAAGTGTTTTAGATATCTGGGAGTGGATCTGGCAGTGGATGGAAACATGGAAGCGGAAGTGGATCATAGGGTGGGGGAGGGGGCGAAAATTCTGGGAGCCTTGAAGAATGTGTGGAAGTCGAGAACATTATCTCGGAAAGCAAAAATGGGTATGTTTGAAGGAATAGTGGTTCCAACAATGTTGTATGGTTGCGAGGCGTGGGCTATGGATAGAGTTGTGCGCAGGAGGATGGATGTGCTGGAAATGAGATGTTTGAGGACAATGTGTGGTGTGAGGTGGTTTGATCGAGTAAGTAACGTAAGGGTAAGAGAGATGTGTGGAAATAAAAAGAGCGTGGTTGAGAGAGCAGAAGAGGGTGTTTTGAAATGGTTTGGTCACATGGAGAGAATGAGTGAGGAAAGATTGACCAAGAGGATATATGTGTCAGAGGTGGAGGGAACGAGGAGAAGAGGGAGACCAAATTGGAGGTGGAAAGATGGAGTGAAAAAGATTTTGTGTGATCGGGGCCTGAACATGCAGGAGGGTGAAAGGAGGGCAAGGAATAGAGTGAATTGGAGCGATGTGGTATACCGGGGTTGACGTGCTGTCAGTGGATTGAATCAAGGCATGTGAAGCGTCTGGGGTAAACCATGGAAAGCTGTGTAGGTATGTATATTTGCGTGTGTGGACGTATGTATATACATGTGTATGGGGGTGGGTTGGGCCATTTCTTTCGTCTGTTTCCTTGCGCTACCTCGCAAACGCGGGAGACAAAAAAAAAAAAAAAAAAAAAAAAAAATATATATATATATATATATATATATATATATATATATATATATATATATATATATATATATATTAATTCATATTTTGCTTTGTCGCTGTCTCCCGTGTTAGCAAGGTAGCGTAAGAAAACAGACGAAAGAATGGCCCAACCCACACACATACACATGTATATACATACATGTCTACACACGCACATATAAATACCTATACATCTCAACATATACATATATATACACACAGACATATACATATATACACATGTACATAATTCATATCATCTGCATTTATTCATTCCCACCGCCACCCCATTACGCATGAAATAACAACCCCCTCCCCCCTTATGTGTGCGAGGTAGCGCTAGGAAAAGACAACAAAGGCCACATTCGTTCACACTCAGTCTCTAGCTGTCATGCAATAATGCACCGAAACCACAGCTCCCTTTCCACATCCAGGTCCCACAGAACTTTCCATGGTTTACCCCAGACGCTTCACATGCCCTGGTTCAATCCATTGACAGCACGTCAACCCTGGTATACCACATCGTTCCAATTCACTCTATTCCTTGCATGCCTTTCACCCTCCTGCATGTTCAGGCCCCGATCACTCAAAATCTTTTTCACTCCATCTTTCCACCTCCAATTTGGTCTCCCACTTCTCCTCATTCCCTCTACCTCTGACACATATATCCTCTTGGTCAATCTTTCCTCACCCACTCTCTCCATGTGACCAAACACCCTCTTCTGCTCTCTCAACCACACTCTTTTTATTACCACACATCTCTCCTATCCTGTTATTACTTACTCGATCAAACCACCTCACACCACATATTGTCCTCAAACATCTCATTTCCAGCACATCCACCCTCCTCCGCACGACTCTATCTTTAGCCCACGCCTCGCAACCATATAACATTGTTGGAACCACTATTCCTTCAAACATACCCATTTTTGCTTTCCGAGATAATGTTCTCGACTTTCTCACCTTCTTCAACGCTCCCAGAATTTTCGCCCCCTCCCCCACCCTATGATTCACTTCTGCTTCCATGGTTCCATCCACTGCCAAATCCACTCCCAGATATCTAAAACACTTCACTTCCTTCAGTTTTTCTCCATTCAAACTTACCTCCCAATTGACTTGACCCTCAACCCTACTGTACCTATCCCTGGGGATAGGGGAGAAAGAATACTTCCCACGCATTCCTCACGTGTCGTAGAAGGCGACTAAAGGGGATGGGAGCGGGGGGCCGGAAACCCTCCCCTCCTTGTATTTGAACTTTCTAAAAGGGGAAACAGAAGAAAGAGTCACGCGGGGAGTGCTCATCCTCCTCGAATCTCCTCCTCAGATTGGGGTGTCTAAATGTGTGTGGATGTAACCAAGATGAGAAAAAAGGAGAGATAGGTAGTATGTTTGAGGAAAGGAACCTGGATGTTTTGGCTCTGAGTGAAACGAAGCTCAAGGGTAAAGGGAAAGAGTGGTTTGGGAATGTCTTGGGAGTAAAGTTAGGGGTTAGTGAGAGGACAAGAGCAAGGGAAGGAGTAGCACTACTCCTGAAACAGGAGTTGTGGAAGTATGTGATAAGAGTGTAAGAAAGTAAATTCTAGATTGATATGGGTAAAACTGAAAGTTGATGGAGAGAGATGGGTGATTATTGGTGCATATGCACCTGGGCATGAGAAGAAAGATCATGAGAGGCAAGTGTTTTGGGAGCAGCTGAATGAGGGTGTTAGTGGTTTTGATGCACGAGACCGGGTTATGGTGATGGGTGATTTGAATGCAAAGGTGAGTAATGTGGCAGTTGAGGGAATAATTGGTATACATGGGGTGTTCAGTGTTATAAATGGAAATGAAGAGCTTGTAGATTTATGGGCTGAAAAAGGACTGGTGATTGGGAATACCTGGTTTAAAAAGCGAGATATACATAAGTATACGTATGTAAGTAGGAGAGATGGCCAGAGAGCGTTATTGGATTACGTGTTAATTGATAGGCGCGCGAAAGAGAGACTTTTGGATGTTAATGTGCTGAGAGGTGCAACTGGAGGGATGTCTGATCATTATCTTGTGGAGGCGAAGGTGAAGATTTGTAGGGGTTTTCAGAAAAGAAGAGAGAATGTTGGGGTGAAGAGAGTGGTGAGAGTAAGTGAGCTTGGGAAGGAGACTTGTGTGAGGAAGTACCAGGAGCGACTGAGTACAGAATGGAAAAAGGTGAGAACAAAGGAGGTAAGGGGAGTGGAGGAGGAATGGGATGTATTTTTAGGGAAGCAGTGATGGCTTGCGCAAAAGATGCTTGTGGCATGAGAAGCGTGGGAGGTGGGTAGATTAGAAAGGGTAGTGAGTGGTGGGATGAAGAAGTAAGATTATTAGTGAGAGTGGCATTTGGACAATTTTTGCAAGGAAAAAATGCAAATGAGTGGGAGATCTATAAAAGAAGGAGGCAGGAGGTCAAGAGAAAGGTGCAAGAGGTGAAAAAGAGAGCAAATGAGAGTTGGGGTGAGAGAGTATCATTAAATTTTAGGGAGAATAAAAAGATGTTTTGGAAGGAGGTAAATAAAGTGCGTAAGACAAGGGAGCAAATGGGAACTTCAGTGAAGAGGGCTAATGGGGAGGTGATAACAAGTAGTGGTGATGTGAGAAGGAGATGGAGTGAGTATTTTGAAGGTTTGTTGAATGCGTTTGATGATAGAGTGGCAGATATAGGGTGTTTTGGTCGAGGTGGTGTGCAAAGTGAGAGGGTTAGGGAAAGCCGGCAAGGCAGCAGGTTTGGATGGTATTGCAGTGGAATTTATTAAAAAGTGGGGTGACTGTATTGTTGACTGGTTGGTAAGGTTATTTAATGTATGTATGATTCATGGTGAGGTGCCTGAGGATTGGCAGAATGCTTGCATAGTGCCATTGTACAAAGGCAAAGGGGACAAGAGTGAGTGCTCAAATTACAGAGGTATAAGTTTGTTGAGTATTCCTGGGAAATTATATGGGAGGATATTGATTGAGAGGGTGAAGGCATGTACAGAGCATCAGATTGGGGAAGAGCAGTGTTGTTTCAGAAGTGGGAGAGGATGTGTAGATCAGGTGTTTGCTTTGAAGAATGTATGTGAGAAATACTTAGAAAAGCAAATGGATTTGTATGTAGCATTTATGGATCTGGAGAAGGTATATGATAGAGTTGACAGAGATGCTCTGTGGAAGGTATTAAGAACATATGGTGTGGGAGGCAAGTTGTTAGAAGCAGTGAAAAGTTTTTATCGAGGATGTAAGGCATGTGTACGTGTAGGAAGAGAGGAAAGTGACTGGTTCTCAGTGAATGTAGAATATATGTGTCGGAGGTGGAGGGAACGAGGAGAAGTGGGAGACCAAATTGTAGGTGGAAAGATGGAGTGAAAAATATTTTGAGTGATCAGGGCCTGAACATGCAGGAGGGTGAAAGGCGGGCAAGGAATAGAGTGAATTGGATCGATGTGGTATACCGGGGTCGATGTGCTGTCAATGGATTGAATCAGGGCGTATGAAGCGTCTGGGGTAAACCATGGAAAGCTCTGTGGGACCTGGATGTGGAAAGGGAGCTGTGGTTTCGGGCATTATTGCATGACAGCTAGAGACTGAGTGTGAACGAATGGGGCTTTTGTTGTCTTTTCCTAACGCTACCTCGCACACATGAGGGGGGAGGGGGATGTTATTCCATGTGTGGCGAGGTGGCGATGGGAATGAATAAAGGCAGACAGTGTGAATTGTGTGCATGTGTATATATGTATGTTTCTGTGTGTGTATATATACGTGTACATTGAGATGTATGGGTATGTACATTTGCGTGTGTGGACGTGTATGTATATACATGTGTATGGGGGTGGGTTGGGCCATTTCTTTCGTCTGTTTCCTTGCGCTACCTCGCAAACGCAGGAGACAGCGACAAAGCAAATAAAAGCAAATAAAAATATATAATGTGTGTTATCCCTTGGGACAGGGGAGAAAGAATACTTCCCGCGTATTCCCTGCATGTCGTAGAAGGTGACTAAAAGGGGAGGAAGCGGGGACCCGGATTTTCTCCCCTCTCATTTTTTAATTTTCCAAAAGAAGTAGTGTTACAAAGAAGGGGGCCAAGGGAGGATATTCCCTCAAAGGCTCAGTCCTGTTCTTAATGCTACCTCACAAACATGGGAAATGGCGATTAGTATGAAAAAAAGTAATAATAATGTGTGTATGTATAAGATTATCAAATGCACACACACACAAAACATTCCATATTTTTGTCATGATATGGGTTCCCATGAGTGTAAAACTCCCTCCCTATATGCAAAGGCAGGAAATCACACAATCACATGCATAACCGCACACACACGAAAACAGATAGTGTGCATGCATGTGTCTAATTCTTTATTTACATTTTACCATTTGTGTATAAGAAGCTGAGAGTCTTACTCTTGTGTTTAACCACATCAACCTAATACCTTACCTTACCTTCCTCCCCAAGGACCCCCTTCTGTGAGGCTTCAGCAGTGCTCAGGAAGCAAGCCATGTTCAGTGGGTGAAGCCAGAGATCAAAAAGTGTGGTCATGTTGTATGTGCATTTTTGTGGATCTTGCAGTATGGTGAATCATTGTAATATTGAAGCAATGGGTGGTGTCCAGAACAGAGATTGACCATGTTAACTCATATTTCTCTTGGAAGTCTAGATGTAGAATGTAGATGGAGATGGTTGTGTCTGATGAATCAGAATTTAATACTACATTGGAATGGTGGTGGCTTGCTGATTGTTGAGTCATTCCACTGGATATATTATGTTGCATTAATATCATGTTTGTTGGGGTATGGGGGATCTGAGTATTGTATAGGTAGCTGAAGTGGGAAGTAGGAATAAGCTTTTTATTTCTACCTGATGTTTGGCACTTACAATTACTTGAAAGATTTTGCTAAGATGCAAGGCTAGCACAAAGCACTCTTTACACAAATATATTCATTTATGTTTACTTATTATACTTAATTGCTGTTTCCTGCATAAGCGAGGTAGTGCAGGAAACATATGAAGAATGGCCCATCTATTCATTTACACATATATATAGATAAACACACATATACATATCATCGTATACAGATACACAGACATATACATATATACAAATGTACATATTCATTCTTCCTTGCCTTCATCCATTCCTGGTTCTACCCCACCCTGCAGGAATCAGCATTGCTACCCCCTGGGTCAGTAAGGCAGCACCAGGAAAACAGATTAAAAAAGGCCACATGCATTCACACTCAGTCTCCAGCTGTCGTGTATAATGCACTGAAACCACAGCTCCCTTATCCACAACCAGGCCCCAAAGACCTTTCAATGGTTTACCCCAGATGTTTCACATGCCCTGGTTCAGTCCATTGACAGCATGTCGACCCCAGTATACCACATCATTTCAATTCACTCCATCTTCCTTGCACGCCTCTCGCCCTCCTGTATATTCAGGCCCCATTCACTCAAAATCTTTTTCACTCCATCCTTCCAACTCCAATTTGGTCTCCTATTTCTTCTTCCCTCCACCTCTGACACATATACCCTCTTTGTCAATTTTTCCTCACTCATTCTTTCCATATGAACAAACCATTTCAACACACCCTCTTCTGCTCTCTCAACCATACTCTTTTTTTATTTCCACACATCTCTCATACCCTTTCATTACTTACTTGGTCAAACCAACTCACACCACATATTGTCCTCAAACATTTCATTTCCAACACAACCACCCTCCTCTGTACAACCCTATCTATATACAGTCCATGCCTCAAAATCATATAACACTGATGGAACTACTATTCCTTCAAACATACCCATATTTGCTTTCTAAGATAATGTTCTCGCCTTCGACACATTCTTCATCGCTCCCAGAACCTTCGCCCCCTCCCCCTTCCCCTCCTCGTGAATGTTACCAATGAAAAAAATGATAAAAATGAAGCAGAAAAAGAGAGAATAATGATAACAGAGATACAACAGTTTCACACACTCCTCCTCACACAGACTGCCACTGAATGAATTTTTGGTGTGATTGTATGGTTGCTGCGCACTGTTCCTGAAGTTTTTACCTTTAAGAGTAATTATAGTATAGAAAAAAAAAAAAAGCAAGCAAGCAAGCAATTGAGGTGAGGGAGGTAGGGAGGCAAGTGAATATGTTGCTGTGCCTCCCTCCATCTCTGTAAATAGACACCTCTGCCCACACCTAACACCGCACACTGCTACTACCAAACTGGCTTTCTGGTAGGATTAAATGGTTGTGCTGCATTGTTAGTATACTGTTATTAGATATATAGCATTGTTAGTATACTGTTATTAGTTACATAGCAGCTGTCAAAATTACTAAAAAAAAATAAACTGCAAGCTTGGGAGGAGCTGGAGAGGGGTCAGTGAGAACAGTGTTATGCAAAACCTAATTTCCTTTGGTGGCAAATGGTGATTAAATGGCTTCTTTGCCCTGTTACTGTACTGTCTGTTATATGTTTGGAATGTTTTGCTTGAAGCCTAAGTCAATACTATTTACTATGGCAAAAAAAAAATGTCCTGAAGATGATGGTACATTAATGCTTAAGACCATAGAGAAACTGGGAAACCATATTTTTATGAAAATATAATTACATGAAATATTTCTTCATCACAAAACTTGGCATTTTGTTATGAGTCTCATGATACTAATGCCACCCAGGCCAAGCAACAGTTACACAACGGGATAAATATCATTTGGCCATGCTTGGCCAATCACCAAACTACCCTTTCTACTTACACACTAGTGGTGGTGGCTGGTACTTATGCATCTTAGAGGAAATTTTACATATGCTCTTTGTATTAATCAGACCTTTCCATGGTTTGCCCCAACCACTTCACATGCTCTGGTTCAGTCCACTGACAGAACATTGACCCTTTTAAACCACTGCTCCAGTTCACTAAATCCAGTGAACATCTTTCACCCTCATGCATGTCCAAGCCTCAATCACTCATTGTCAACCTCTCCTCACTCATTCTCTCTATGTCCAAACTATGTCAGCACAACCTCTTCAGCTCTTTCACTATTTGTATTACCACACCTCCCTTTAATGCTTTTCTTACTCAAATCAAATCACCTTACACCACATATTGTCAACATTTCATTTGCAACACATTCACCCTCCTCCACACATCCTTATAAAAAACACATGCCTTGCATTTACACAACATTGTTGGGCTAACCAAACATACCCATTTTTGCCCTCCCAAATAATGAACTCTCTTTCTGATGAGCTTGAAGATATATTCTACTGGAACCAAATTAAAGTCCTAGATATTTCATTGATAAATCTCTTAAGTTGGCAAAGAAATCATTTTATAAAGTTAATCTCAAACCTCCCCTTGACACCAAGAACCTTTTTGGTTCTCCCTTTTAGTAATGATTTTACTTTAATTCCCATGTTGCTTAAATCCTTTAATGTAAATGGTGTCTTCAGCAACAACAACACTAAGAAGAATATCTTACTCAGAAACTCACTAGAAAGTTTCGCAGGGTGTGATTACAGAGTACCGTGTAAAAACTGTGATAGGTTTTATGTTGGACAGACTGGTAAAGATCTTTCTGTTAGACTTAAGCAACATAAATATGGTATAAGACTATAGCAATCTCAGTTATTAACTCTTAACTCTTGTACCAAGAGAAATATTACTGAATTTTCTATAAATAAATACACAAAGAATTGTAATATTTGTGAAGGTCTATACAAACTGGATAGCTTTATCGTTGAAAAAATGTGCAAACAGTTCCCTTTCTTGTTCACATGACAAATTTTATGATATGCATGTTGAAAGACTTAAATGCACCCAACCTCAATTTAGGTAGTCACTTGTTTACCAGATGATGTCCTAGCTATGTCTCTTCGTTGTATATCAACTGACTGTTATATTTCTTTCCTGTATCTCCCGAGGGAAAATCCTCACTTGGGCCTCCTTCTCTGTTCCTTCTTTTGAAAAAGTAAAAAACTGGAGGGGAGGATTTCAAGCCCCCCACTCCATAAAAAACCAGAGGGGAGGACTTCCAGCCCCCACTCCCTTCCCTTTTAGTCATAAGGAAGATGAGGGAAGTATTCTTTCTCCCTTATCCCCAGGGATATATAATCCTCCCCTCCAGTCTTTACTTTTCCAAAAGAAGGAACAGAGAAGGGGGCCCAGTGAGTATTTTCCCTCTACGGCTCAGTCCTCTGTTCTTAACACTACCTCTCTCGCTAGGGGTGGGCAGTTGAGGGTGTAACTGGTGTACATGGGGTGTTCAGTGTTGTAAATGGAAATGGTGAAGAGCTTGTAGATTTGTGAGCTGAAAAAGGACTGGTCATAGGGAATACCTGGTTTAAAAAGAGAGATATACATAAGTATACGTATGTAAGTAGGAGAGATGGCCAGAAAGCATTACTGGATTATGTGTTAATTGATAGGCACGTCAAAAAGAGACTTTTGGATGTTAATGTGCTGAGAGGGGCAACTGGAGAGATGTCTGATCATTATCTTATGGAGGTGAAGGTGAGGATTTGTTGAGGTTTTCAGAAAAGATGAGAGAATGGTGGGGTGAAGAGATTGGTAAGAGTAAGTGAGCTTGGGAGGATGTAAGGAATGTGTGTGCACAAGTAGGAAGAGAGGAAAGTGATTAGTTCCCAGTGAATGTCGGTTTGTGGCAGTTGTGTGTGATGTCTCCATGGTTGTTTAATTTGTTTACGGATGAAGTTATTAGGGAGGTGAATGCAAGAGTTTAAGAGAGAGGGGCAAGTATACAGTCTGTTGTGGATGAGGGCTTGGGAAGTGAGTCAGCTGTTGTTCGCTGATGATACAGCGCTGGTGGCTGATTCGGGTGAGAAACTGCAGAAGCTGGTGAATGAGTTTGGTAAAGTGTGTGAAAGAAGAAAGCTAAGAGTAAATGTGAATAAGAGCAAGGTTATGAGGTACAGCAGGGTTGACAAGTCAAGTGGGAGGTAAGTTTGAATGGAGAAAAACTGGAGGAAGTGAAGTATTTTAGATATCTGGGAATGGATTTAGCAGCGGATGAAACCATGGAAGCAGAAGTGAGTCACATGGTAGGGGAGGGGGCAAATGTTCTGGGAACACTGAAGAATGTGTGGAAGGTGAGATCATTATCTCGGAAAGAAAAAATGGGTATGTTTGAAGGAACAGTGGTTCCAACAATGTTATATGGTTGTGAGGCATGGGCTATAGATAGGCTTGTGTGGAGGAGGGAGGATGTGTTGGAAATGAGATGTCTGAGGACAATATGTGGTGTGAGGTGGTTTGATCGAGTAAGTCATAGGTCATAATGCAAAATGAGGGTGTGCCTCTGCATTCAGGTATGGTGTCTTTTGTTAGTTTAAAATGAGACAGCCCTTATCAAAGAATAACCAATAAAATGCTAAGCTGGCCTTGCAATACTATCAAGCTAGAGAACAGAAAGACTGGCTCTAAAAGGATGCAAAATGCACAGTGAAAATTGATCATGCATCATCCTTTCCAATCTGTGAGCTGAATGTCAAAGAGAATATTCCTACTGAGAATCTTACTCTAATCCATGCTATTCTGAAACACTATATAATCCACCTGGTAGTCAAGATGTGTTCTCTGTGCAAAGATCCAATCAGCATGAATGTCCTTCTCCAGTCCCTGTGCAACAACCATGGAGGGACAGATAGTCCAGTTCAGCTAAAAATTTATACCAGCTGGCCAACAGCTTATTTATTCTGGCTGATATTGATGAGAGTTATCAGGAGATGCTTTCCAGCCCAACAGTGTTTACACTACCATTGCAAAGTTATACATTCATCACAGTTCTTTCTTACCTTTATATCTTGCATGAAACAAAACAAAAAAACAAAAACAAAAATATATATATATACCTATATATATATATATATATATATATATATATATATATATATATATATATATATATATATATATAAAATAAATATATATATATATATATATTTTATTATTATTATTATCATTATTATTATTATTATTATGATTATTATTATTATACTCTGTCACTGTCTCCTGCATCAGTGAGGTAGCGCAAGGAAACAGATGAAAGAATGGCCCAACCCACCCACATACACATGTATATACATACACATCCACACATGCAATATATACATACCTATACATCTCAACATATACATATATATACACACACACAGACATATACATAATTACATGACAGCTAGAGACTGAATGTGAACAAAAGTGGCCTTTGTTGTCTTTTCTTAGCACTACCTCGTGCACATTTGGGGGGAGAGGGGTGGTTATTTTCATGTGTGGCAGGGTGGCGATGGGAATGAATAAAGGCAGACAGTATGAATTATGTACATGTGTATATATGTATATGTCTGTGTGTGTATATATATGTATACATTGAGATGTATAGGTATGTATATGTGTGTGTGTGGACGTGTATGTATATACATGTGTATGTGGGTGGGTTGGGCCATTCTTTCGTCTGTTTTCTTGCGCTACCTCGCTGATGCGGGAGACAGCGACAAAGTATAATAAATAAAATAAATAAATAAATGAAATATAATGAAACACTTAATAAAAAAGTAGCACTTGGAAACAATTATGAAAATCTAAGTCTTGATTTACTGAACTGACTAGACTGGAATTCATATGCTGACACAGCTCCAAAGAAACTTTTGAAGAATGAGATCTTCTTTGTAATGTATGACTATGCCAAAGTTTTTAGGAGATAAATAATGATGAATCCTTCTCTGAATATCTTTTTGAGTATGGACTACCTTAATCTATAAATAAGAATTCATCACCTATATGAAACAAAACTTATAAGTTATGATGAAGCATTCAACAGCACCAAAATAATTCTTACAAAAGCAAGTTGGCCAGAGCTGCATATATTCAAGCATTACACCTCATGTCTGGGTTCAAACAAGGAAAAACTGCTTAAAGATGAGAAGCTTTAAAATAATATTGAACTCATAGAAATCAAACAAAACTAGGAAGCACTTTGAAAGTCCATGGGAAATTTTTTTTTATTATGATAATATCAAAATCAAAGAACATCATCCAAAACTAAGTGGAACAATGACATGTTACTCCTAACTGATTAAGCAAGACTATCAGCCAAACATATAGCAATGATCAGACTAAATAAGAAAGTTATTGATGATTAGTTAAATCTGTTTTAATGTTAGGTACCTGTTTGCGAGGCTTTAGATTTTCCTTCCACTCTCGCACTTCCCGTTGATACTCTTCATCTTGAGCTTTGAGTTTATTGGTTTCATGCTCCATTAACATTTTTCCTGTAAAAGTACAAAAGTGAGAAACAAGCTTAGATGGGTTATCTTTTTATATTACTTCCCCAAATGCTTCAAAATATTTACTTGGAAACAGAATAGAACAAACAGCCTAGAATACTTTCTAAACATTATTAGATTAATTACCCAAGCAACCAAGCCAGTCGCAGTTGGTTCACTGGAACCAAAAGCAGTCTACATTAACTCATCTGTTAACATTTCCTGCCTGTCTGACTATCCAGTTGACTTGTTCTTAAATTATTAGCCTCAAGAGGTTTCTTCTGTTATGAAGAAGGTACAGCATATACTGGGATGATATCATAAGCTTGTCAGTCCCTACTGCCCAATATTCAAGCTTGATGGCTCATCACACTCATAAGTAAAGTTTAACAGTATTGTTATAAGCACGTTGTAATACTAATGATAACACTGATCAGTAATTTTTTCTATCATGAGAATAGTTGCACTTGGAGTAACCAATGGTTTTAGGTCTATTGTTGTGAATGGGTCCAACCTTGGTGTGCCATTAAGGCCATTAAGTCTTCGCAAACTGCCACCATTCAATCCAACAACACACCCAGCACATGATATTCCCCTCAACTTAACTCCCTGTATCTGGAGATTTTGTCTTCTATCATTATATTCAGAATCACTCATGGTTTCCCGTGTAAATATTATAGTTAGCTGTTTTCATCATCTGAACCACAAAATCTACTACATTTGTCTACACTACACAGGATGATAGGGGCCTGAGTATGGGAAGCATGTGGTGTCGTTTCACAATGTTTGTCTTTGGGTAACTGAACCTCAGGAATAACATCACACATCCATTGCACATACCCACCTTCACCAGGAATCACTCACCAATATTACCCACAAAAATTTTGGTAAAAACTCAGTGAATTTATCAACTTTCCACATACTCAATACATTTGTAGTGCCTCCCACAAGGCCTCTTTATCAATCAATCTTGCAGTATATTTTCTCCAAATCCATTGTTATTACCATTATCATACAACCCTAGGGACCTCTCCTCCAAGGGTTTGTGCAGCTTCAAGGCTGCTGTCCAATCAATAGCAGGGAAAGGATGGACTACTTTGGAGTTAGAAGTTCTTTCACAAAATGATGTTCCAATGATAGAACTTTGCTGAAGTTCTTTTCACTTGCAACCTAACAACAAGAAGGTAAAGTCCAGGAACATCCTGCATATCCACAAAAGTCACATACGCTCCCAAGTTTTCCTCTCAAATTCTTCAAGAAAAATACTTGGTCCAAATATTCTCTACCTCTCCTTTAGATACAAGTCTCCTCCCTAATCTGATGTACTTATTTACAAATTGTACTTACACAAAGTTCTTCATTCTCTATGCCACTGAAAATTTTATGCTGAGGCAGAGGTTGCTGCTGGGATGGGACAATTATGGAAAGAAAAAAATGTAACAGAAAATCACAGAGCATTACTACCTCAAAAGCAAACTATGGAAACTCAAGTGCCATTATGACATGATACTTTAATACACAGGCATTTGGATTTTGAATGTTTTGACTATAGAACTTTTAGAAGTACAATGTCTTAAGGAAAGTGTTTGAATCATGACCAATATAATTTTACAAACTGGAAATTCGTTTTCATGAATAAATCTTTACTGCATTTCACAACAAGGAAATTTAACTTGGTTGCCTATACAATAAACTTGTTTTGGGCTACAGGACCAAGACATGTGACCATGCATACATGGGAGTTGCATAAATGGGAACCTCTTCCCATTTGAGTGTGTATGAAAACAGTAATGTGTAATATCTTGAAAGTGTTTTGACTGTAATATTACTATTTTTTGGTTTGTGGCAAACTAAATAAAATGTCTTCCTCATCAGGATAATCAACCTTGTTAATAACAAAACTATGCACAAAATTTTTCAATCAGGAATTTGGAGAAAGTCCAGTAGACAGAATCTAGATTTAAAAGGTATGATCAAGTGTTAAACATACATAAAATCCATGATACATACGTTTTTCATTTTGCAGTTGCTCTAATTCTTTTATGGTATATTCTGAGGCTGCCTGAAGCTCTTCTAGCTTACGCTGATGCTTCTGTTCTGCACGCTTCTTCTCTGCTTCATATCTACGCTTTTCATTTTCCTGAAACTGTTAGGATTTATTTTGGATATGACTGCAATGCCTTTCCACTGAGATGGAGATCATTCAACAACCTAATATACCTCCCTCCAAAAATAGGTAATTATAAAGAGACCAATTCTTATAAATGACTTAAGTATATTGTTGGGGATGAGAGAGCTTGGGAAGTGAGTCAGTTGTTGTTCGCTG
The DNA here is from genome assembly GCF_036320965.1 of Panulirus ornatus. Taxonomy (NCBI): domain Eukaryota; kingdom Metazoa; phylum Arthropoda; class Malacostraca; order Decapoda; family Palinuridae; genus Panulirus; species Panulirus ornatus. The sequence continues at coordinate 27,521,390 of NC_092255.1, read as the reverse complement.
ATGATACAGCGCTGGTGGCTGATTCATGTGAGAAACTGCAGAAGCTGGTGACTGAGTTTGGTAAAGTGTGTGAAAGAAGAAAGTTAAGAGTAAATGTGAATAAGAGCAAGGTTATTAGGTACAGTAGGGTTGAGGGTCAAGTCAATTGGGAGGTGAGTTTGAATGGAGAAAAACTGGAGGAAGTGAAGTGTTTTAGATATCTGGGAGTGGATCTGGCAGCGGATGGAACCATGGAAGCGGAAGTGGATCATAGGGTGGGGGAGGGGGCGAAAATTTTGGGAGCCTTGAAGAATGTGTGGAAGTCGAGAACATTATCTCGGAAAGCAAAAATGGGTATGTTTGAAGGAATAGTGGTTCCAACAATGTTGTATGGTTGCGAGGCGTGGGCTATGGATAGAGTTGTGTGCAGGAGGATGGATGTGCTGGAAATGAGATGTTTGAGGACAATGTGTGGTGTGAGGTGGTTTGATCGAGTAAGTAACGTAAGGGTAAGAGAGATGTGTGGAAATAAAAAGAGCGTGGTTGAGAGAGCAGAAGAGGGTGTTTTGAAATGGTTTGGGCACATGGAGAGAATGAGTGAGGAAAGATTGACCAAGAGGATATATGTGTCGGAGTTGGAGGGAACGAGGAGAAGAGGGAGTCCAAATTGGAGGTGGAAAGATGGAGTGAAAAAGATTTTGTGTGATCGGGGCCTGAACATGCAGGAGGGTGAAAGGAGGGCAAGGAATAGAGTGAATTGGAGCGATGTGGTATACCGGGGTTGACGTGCTGTCAGTGGATTGAATCAAGGCATGTGAAGCGTCTGGGGTAAACCATGGAAAGCTGTGTAGGTATGTATATTTGCGTGTGTGGACGTATGTATGTGCATGTGTGTGGGGGTGGGTTGGGCCATTTCTTTCGTCTGTTTCCTTGCGCTACCTCGCAGACGCGGGAGACAGCGACAAAAAAAAAAAAAAAAAAAAAAAAAAAAAAAAAAAAAAATATTTATTTATTATTTATTTATTGCATTTGTTTATAATACTTTGTCGCTGTCTCCCGCATTAGCAAGGTAGCGCAAGGAAACAGATGAAAGAATGGCCCAACCCACCCACATACACAGGTATATACATACACGTCCACACACATACATATACATACCTATATATCTCAACATATACATTTATATACACACACAGACATATACATATATACACATGTACATAATTCATACTGTCTGCCCTTATTCATTCCCGTCACTACCCCGCCACAAATGAAATAACAACTCCCTTCCCCCTAATGTGCATGAGGTAGCGCTAGGAAAACACAACAAAGGCCACATTCGTTCACACTCAGTCTTTAGCTGTCATGTATAATGCACCGAAACCACAGCTCCCTTTCCACATCCAGGCCCCACAGAACTTTCCATGGTTTACCCCAGATGCTTCACATGCCCTGGTTCAATCCATTGACAGCACGTCGACCCAGGTATACCACATCGTTCCAATTCACTCTATTCCTTGCACACCTTTCACCTTCTGATCATCATACCTTCTTATCAATATCATACCTTTCTGAGCTTGTTTTTCTCATCTTCATGAGAGTCAGGCAGGTGAGATGTACTTATTCTCATACTTTCACGGAACATAAGTTCACGTGCCTTCATTTCCTGACGTATTCGCTTAGGCAACTGTCGCTTCTCAATCTGTTATATAAAAATAAACACGTTATTTGTTTACCTGAAAAAACATCATTAATCAAATAACATTTTAATCAAGAAGCTAATCAAGATTTATCAGTATATTCCATGTAAAATTTGTTTCTTTACCTGTTGTCTCTTAATTAGTTCTTCCTCCTTCTGCTGGTTTACCCGTTTCACCTGCTCCAGTTCCTTTTCATGCCGCAGAAGCATCTACAGAAAGAACTGACATTACCATCAAGCAACTTAAACTTATTCTTATATATGCTGTACACCTATGTAAAATATGAATAAATAAGAGTAAGGTTGATTTCATGAGTCTAATACAGTAAATATGACTAAATCATCTAAAAATAGTACTAGAAGAAATTTGAAACATTACCTGGATGATACATTCTACAATGATGGTCACAGTGACATTATGACAGCAGAGTGTTTCTAATAATGCTCCTCTAGGGATCTCCCCAGACCCATTAGTAAGCTATTTATGAAGCTTGACAGCATCCACTTTTAACAGTCATGACCACTAAATACAGTACATTATATTTTCACATTTACTATCCATTTTCCACATTTTCAAGGTAGTGCCTCGAACTGAAGAACGGCCACATTTGTTAACATTCACATTCTATCTTGTGCACAATGCACCCATATCCAGAGTCAAGCCCTACAAGCCTTTCTCTGGTTTCCCCTGACCACTTCATATTCCCTGGTTTAGTTCAGTAATACCTATTAGCCCCAGGTATACCACACCACTCGAATTCGCTCTTACCTCATGCATGCCTCTCATTTTCCTACATATTTAAGCCCCACTTCCTTAAAGCTTCTTTCACTCCATCCTTCCAGCTCCTTCTCGGTCTACCATTCCAATTTGCTTCCTCTATTTCTGACACTTATATCCTCTTAGTCTGTCTGTCTTCACTTATTTTTTTTCATGTCCAAACAATCTGAATATGTTACATACAGCTCTCTCGATCATACTCCTCTAACTATCACATCTATCACAATGTCGATTTCTACACATTTAACCCTCCTTACACTAAATATTGTCCTCAGACAATAATCAGTTAAATACAAAGAAGGGAGGGCTTTAAGCCACTCACTCCTGCTCATTAATCACCTCTTACTACACAAAAAGGGATACATGGATATTTTTCTTACACCCATATCCCCAGACATAAAGGACACTTGTGATTTAAATTTAAGAAATAGAATCATGTAAGTTATGTGTTGTCACATGTTAGGTTAAAGATAAAGAGGTTTGTGTTTGTCGATTGAGTATTAGGTGGTATTCAAACACACCTCACTGACATCTCATGCATACAAAGGATTTTACCAAATTTGGCAAAGATCTAAAGTGATTTACTAAAATAATGTGAAAGTGCTGAAACGCTACTGTAGATACGAAAAAGTTGAATTTCAATGCCATATATGGAACTGAGCTGGAATCCAATAATATCTACAAAGCAATCTGGGTCAAGCCTAAGAGAATGCTGTGCATAAAACTTTCATGACGAAGCACTCATACATGCTCATATGTATGGACTGGCTTCCATGCAATACAAAATAAAGATGAGGGAATGGTATAAAGTTTGAATAAAATTGTTAAAAGATGTAAGGAAGAAAGCCCAAGATTACCAGGTATAGAAAAACATAGTAAGAAAGAGGTGGGTGAAGATGTTAAGTAGTATTGTTAAAGTCAAACAATAAAACATCAGTTGCTTGTATAAAGCAGTGGAACACATCAACACATTTAAACAGTACTAAAATACATTAAACAAAGATAATATAATCAATACTGTAAAAGGAGCACAGAGGTAGTATTCATTCTTTTAGTAGTGTGTAATTTCATCTAACTGCCTGTTAGCTTTCCTGAACTCTTTGACAATAATATATCATCACAGAATTCACTAAGAAATTCCCATAGGAAAGGAATAATACAAAAACCTGGTGTCTCTGGAGGAAGAATATATCCTTAAGTTGCCGCTTAGCGAGCTGATGCTTTTCATGCAAGTGGCGCTCTTCCATTTCCCAGAGTGCAGATTCTCTTGATCTTAACAACTGATGTTTTTGCTGAAGGAACTGTCTCTCCAGGAGAGCAATTCTTTCACGGTGATCATCACCCAATCGTTTTAAGGATACCTGAATGTGAAAAGTACATTATATTAAAATCAAGGCATGTGAAGCGTCTGGGGTAAACCATGGAAAGCTGTGTAGGTATGTATATTTGCGTGTGTGGACGTATGTATATACATGTGTATGGGGGGGGGTTGGGCCATTTCTTTCGTCTGTTTCCTTGCGCTACCTCGCAAACGCGGGAGACAGCGACAAAGTATAAAAAAAAAAAAAAAAAAAAAAAAAAAAAAAAATTAAAATCTTAATGAGAAAGGAATTAATCTCTTGAAAGTAAAACATCATGTTAAAGTCTATACTTATGAGTCTCATTTTCCATCTTCCAATACACTTTTTACACATCTTTTACATATGAACCTACCTTATCTAATACCACCTAACTGAATACTAACTGTTACATGTTGCATGCCATGGCATGGAATTCAAATTGACTGAAGGTAATGGGAGATGGTCCAAAATATATATGTGTGAAATATCCCATATGTACATACATGTGGGGCCGTATCTCTTTATCTTACATTTCAGTCATATTATTTTTGAATTTGCCCAAACTTTATGCATTTACTGCATTTTTGCTTAGATGTCCAACACTGTTACTATGGATTTGATTCTTAATGTCCCATCAGATACAGTTTCATTATTTCTAGTTATGTTCACTGATTGATTTTTTTTATTCATAAAGCACTAAAACCTAATGATTATCCAGTGCTTTTATGCATAAAAAGTCAATCAAAATCTTAAAACTATTTACACAAAATCATGTATTTTGGCTTTCTTTAAAAGCTATCTTAAAATTCAAACACTAAAGCATTTATATATAATTATAAATTTTGGCATCCTTTAGAAAATGTACCAGTCTTGATACATTAACATTACTGTCTAAAGTTTCTCCAATACAGGTATTTTTATTTCTATCATTATACAATTCTTATTTGACTCATGAACCCCTATAATCTATGCATTTCATTAGTACATGTTCCACAGTAATCATACACAGCTGTCACTCATAAAATCTCTTCTGACTTCAAAGACTTGTTCTGTATTAATGTGGCCCACTTAAATTTGTGAAGTGGTTATCATGTTTCCACGTCCTCCTAACCTCCAATGGCAGAACTTTGATATCAAAAGAGGATTTTCTGCTCCAATGGGTCCTCGTGTTCAATGATGGTTTGCAAAAACTACAGCCTAGAGAAGGTGGCTGAGGAAGTGGATTAAGAGTATGGCTGGCAGGTTGCATATGTTAAGAATGTTGAAATGGTGCAGATGATTTATGATTGCTTCACCTCAGGAATTATGAAGGTGGATGCTGAACCATGCAGGATGGTGGGTAATGAATTTAAGCATTAAACCTTAACCACATATGATTACTTATCCTTACTTCATACTATCTCATAATCCATCAATATTACCAACCAAGCCAGTAAGAAGCACATACTACAGGGGCACAAAGATACAACCCAACTTCCCATGTAAGGTAATACATGGAAGGCAACCGCCAACCAGGAAGGTTCTACTAGTACTATCCAACTGGGTATCAGAAGCTGAATGACTGCTACATAATGATCCAGCACTACAGTGGGTGTCAAGTTTCACTCCTTTGGCTCAGATACTCTCCTTTTGCATCACCCACCCATGGGCTGCTGGCATTCAGTCCACAATCTCCATTTCACACATAAGACTTGACAACATATAACTCATTTTTCTTGATTTTTTTTTTACAGTGAGCACTGCATGTTAGCTTTGTTTCATCAAAAGTAATTCTAAGTAAAAGCTGCAAACCTCACAGAACAAATGAACCAGCTCAGGCAAAACCACTCACCATTGACTGAAATCTCAGAACCACACCAAACCCCAAATAATACCATCATTAACCTAATTATTGAAAGGCAAACTTTCCTTAACAAAATGAACCACAAAACCTACAGCAACCAACTCTGTTATCCCTTAAAGAAGATCTACACCAATCTAGCATCCACACCCACTTCAGGCCTAATCCAGTGAATCCCTTCTTCCAAAGAACACAAAAGCATGCTTATGAAACAATACTAAAAATTCAGCTGAAAACCAACGATTCCCTAAACAAGGAAGTCATGAAAAATCTACAAAAATCTACCCCAAAATATATGTTTACCTACCCTTCACTCCCGCTAACACATTCAGTATAATGCATTGAAAACCTTAAAGAATCTTCCTGCAACATATAAAACTTTAATATAAAACACTTTGGCCCCACTGTACTCCAATCACTACAGAAATCATAAAGTCATCAACCATTACTGGAAAATAGTCAACATAATATCAATCCAATAACTTCCCAAGGCACTCAACTACTACTCCTCCTATTGCCCTATATTGCTTCTGTCTTCAGTGTCCAAACTCCATGAAAAATGGAACCAAAAGAGAATCAAGTAAAATATCCCAATCTCAGCTACACAATGTGGCTTTAGATTCACTTTCTCTATCACACTACATAAAAAAACAAAGCACATTCTGGATAGCTTTAACTATATGCAACCCTCTACCCACACAATACTAGTGGCAATAGGTATCAACAAAGCATCTGACACTATGCCCTGACATATCCTCAAACAGAAGATACTTGACACCAACTCTAACAACAATGACAAAAATTGGTTGGCCAATTTCACAGCTGGCTACCGAGCAGAACTCACACACAATGGCCTTGCCTCTAAAACCCTAGAGTTTAACTAGGAGCAATCAACACTTATCAATCTATTCATACAAGACATCTCAATCCCACCTGCTGCATACCACAATGTGGGGAAGCTCTCATATGTAAAGAACCTTAGAATCACATTACATCACCCTGGCAACACAAAAGCAACAACAAACATGTTAAAACATTCCACAATTAAAACAATGGCTCACCCAGAATAGAACGCCTGCATCTCCTGAGAAGTCTTCAGTCACACTTTTAACCCCGTACAGACCATCCAAACTGTACCCTCCCATTACCATGAACTGCCAATCACTTCCACTCAACAAAGCACCCACTATTCAGGGCATCATAAACAACACACACGACATTCAATATCCATGCCTAAAACATCAACACAAAACCAAAATATTTTGTCCTATTTCTCTGTTTTTCCTTCCTAAACACTTCAGTTTTTCTTACCTCAAGGTACTTATAAAATTTGGGATAAATATAAACAAAAGAAGAAAGTAAAATAGTCTTACCTCATGTGCTTCATGCAATTTCTCTAGGAAGGATTTTTCTCTTTCACTTTGATCAAGATCCAACCGTTCCTTGCGTGATCTGAAGGCTTCCTTTCGTCTATCCTGCAAAGTGAATGTTTATAAAATACCTTGTCTAGCTAGTACTTGTGCTCGTTAAAAACACTACAAAAAAAAGAAAATCTAGACTATAAAAGCTGACATATATATGCTTGTGGCATGAGAAGAGTGGGAGGTGGGTTGATTAGAAAGGGTAGTGAGTGGTGGGATGAAGAAGTAAGATTATTAGTGAAAGAGAAGAGAGAGGCATTTGGACGATTTTTGCAGGGAAAAAATGCAATTGAGTGGGAGACGTATAAAAGAGAGAGACAGGAGGTCAAGAAAAAGGTGCAAGAGGTGAAAAAGAGGGCAAATGAGAGTTGGGGTGAGTGAGTATCATTAAATTTTAGGGAGAATAAAAAGATGTTCTGGAAGGAGGTAAATAAAGTGCGTAAGACAAGGGAGCAAATGGGAACTTCAGTGAAGGGCGCAAATGGGGAGGTGATAACAAGTAGTGGTGATGTGAGAAGGAGATGGAGTGAGTATTTTGAAGGTTTGTTGAATGTGTTTGATGATAGAGTGGCAGATATAGGGTGTTTTGGTCGAGGTGGTGTGCAAAGTGAGAGGGTTAGGGAAAATGATTTGGTAAACAGGGAAGAGGTAGTAAAAGCTTTGCGGAAGATGAAAGCCGGCAAGGCAGGAGGTTTGGATGGTATTGCAGTGGAATTTATTAAAAAAGGGGGTGACTGTATTATTGACTGGTTGGTAAGGTTATTTAATGTATGTATGACTCATGGTGAGGTGCCTGAGGATTGGCGGATGCGTGCATAGTGCCATTGTACAAAGGCAAAGGGGACAAGAGTGACTGCTCAAATTACAGAGGTATAAGTTTGTTGAGTATTCCTGGTAAATTATATAGGAGGGTATTGATTGAGAGGGTGAAGGCATGTACAGAGCATCAGATTGGGGAAGAGCAGTGTGGTTTCAGAAGTGGTAGAGGATGTGTGGATCAGGTGTTTGCTTTGAAGAATGTATGTGAGAAATACTTAGAAAAGCAAATGGATTTGTATGTAGCATTTATGGATCTGGAGAAGGCATATGATAGAGTTGATAGAGATGCTCTGTGGAAGGTATTAAGAATATATGGTGTGGGAGGCAAGTTGTTAGAAGCAGTGAAAAGTTTTTATCGAGGATGTAAGGCATGTGTACGTGTAGGAAGAGAGGAAAGTGATTGGTTCTCAGTGAATGTAAGTTTGCGGCAGGGGTGTGTGATGTCTCCATGGTTGCTTAATTTGTTTATGGATGGGGTTGTTAGGGAGGTGAATGCAAGAGTTTTGGAAAGAGGGGCAGGTATGAAGTCTGTTGGGGATGAGAGAGCTTGGGAAGTGAGTCAGTTGTTGTTCGCTGATGATACAGCGCTGGTGGCTGATTCATGTGAGAAACTGCAGAAGCTGGTGACTTAGTTTGGTAAAGTGTGTGAAAGAAGAAAGTTAAGAGTAAATGTGAATAAGAGCAAGGTTATTAGGTACAGTAGGGTTGAGGGTCAAGTCAATTGGGAGGTAAGTTTGAATGGAGCAAAACTGGAGGAAGTAAAGTGTTTTAGATATCTGGGAGTGGATCTGGCAGCGGATGGAACCATGGAAGCGGAAGTGAATCATAGGGTGGGAGAGGGGGCGAAAATCCTGGGAGCCTTGAAGAATGTGTGGAAGTCGAGAACATTATCTCGGAAAGCAAAAATGGGTATGTTTGAAGGAATAGTGGTTCCAACAATGTTGCATGGTTGTGAGGCGTGGGCTATGGATAGATTTGTGCGCAGGAGGATGGATGTGCTGGAAATGAGATGTTTGAGGACAATGTGTGATGTGAGGTGGTTTGATTGAGTAAGTAACGTAAGGGTAAGAGGGATGTGTGGAAATAAAAAGAGCGTGGTTGAGAGAGCAGAAGAGGGTGTTTTGAAATGGTTTGGGCACATGGAGAGAATGAGTGAGGAAAGATTGACCAAGAGGATATATGTGTCAGAGGTGGAGGGAATGAGGAGAAGTGGGAGACCAAATTGGAGGTGGAAAGATGGAGTGAAAAAGATTTTGTGTGATCGAGGCCTGAAATTGCAGGAGGGTGAAAGGAGGGCAAGGAATAGAGTGAATTGGATCGATGTGGTATACCAGGGTTGACGTGCTGTCAGTGGATTGAATCAGGGCATGTGAAGCGTCTGGGGTAAACCATGGAAAGCTGTGTAGGTATGTATATTTGCGTGTGTGGACGTATGTATATACATGTGTATGGGGGTGGGTTGGGCCATTTCTTTCGTCTGTTTCCTTGCGCTACCTCGCAAACGCGGGAGACAGCGACAAAGTATAATAAAAAAATAAATAAATATATATATATATATATATATATATATTCTCTTTTTTTTATTATATTTTGTCGCTGTCTCCCGCGTTATATATATATATATATATATATATATATATATATATATATATATATATATATATATATATAATGAAATGTTCCAGGAGGAGAGAGAAACTATGGAAGAGATAGATGGATGTAGCAAGAGCATTTATGAGTGCTAGGGATCTTTCAGATGAAAAAGCCATAGGAGTGATGGGATTAAACACAGTGCAAGCATTCTGTGTATAGAGGTGGGGTGAATGGAGACACTAGTCATGACAAATCGAATGTGTGCAAAATGAAATAGTAAGAAACACATTCATATGTATGGAAGTCCATATTTTTTCACTCTGGCACACTAGATCTGTATGAATAACATCAGATGCTGTATATATCTGATCCACCACACACAAGTGAAAATGGAGTTCACAGTGATAGATGGACAGTATTAACAGTAAACTTATACTTAAAGTCATGTTAGAAAACACAATTATTTACAACACAGAGTACACTCAAAAAGAATGCACCTGAAATGAACTGAACTGAGTTCCATGGAGAGGTTCATGGCTATGAATCTGTCTATGTTGGAAGAGAGAAATGGAATACGTTATTACAACTCTGGTTTTTAATCACACTTACATAATAATGACCTGTTCTTTAAGATCTAAGAAGGCAAACTCAAAATGGTAGAACAAGAAACAATGCAAGATACAAAGTAAAAATGATCTAAAGTACTTTCATACTAACAGAATCATGTATGACTCAAAGCAGCTTTAACAAGTCATCTAATTTCCCTATATGTTGAAGAAAAGAACATACTTTGGGTAGAAGATCAATCTCTTGTTTCAGGAGTTTTAGTTCAGTCTTCAAAGACTCACGGAAAGCCTTCAATTCACGTTCTTGTTCTGCCCTGATCTTTTTGCTGGCATTCTTCAGCTCAACCTCTTGCAGAGCTTCTGCTTTTTCTACCTGGATATTGAAACATAAATCCAATAAGCCCATAGCACATGATAATATTCATAATAATCACTCAAAGCATCACACATGGATGAAGTTTCCATGGTTAGACAGTGGCATATTGGAGGACTTATCAACATTCCAATATTTCATCAAATATTGTTGGTAAGTTTTCCAACTAAGAGTTAAGATTTATGACATTCTAAGCAATTTAAAACTTACCTGCTGTTTTTGTTGTCTGTTTAGAGATTCTATTTCCGTATCATACCCTCGTAGAAGTTGCTGCCTCTCCAACTCAAACTTCTTTTCTTGTTCTACTTTGGCAAAGTTGGCCTTCACAGCCAATTCCTGGAACTGTTTCTGCTCAATTTTTTGCAATATCTTCAGCTCACGCAATTCCTGCTTCCTTGCAAAGTGACCAGTACCCATTCCTTCATCCTCATATAAGACCTGAAGCAAGAGGCAAAAGAAGAGGCATTAAAGACAAATCTGTCATCAAAATAAAAGTTGAAATATTAACATCTTTAGACTACTGTATTTGTCCTATGGTCAAGTAAAATAACCATGGTAATTCATTCCTGTAAGTAATATAAATACAATGCAAGCATAAAATATCCTGTTACAGCTAATGGAAATGACATGCCTTGTCTGGAATATGGGATATTATTGGAGTTCCTTGGAAAACCTTACAAGTTCGAAGAGAATTTATTACCATTAAAGAAAATTCTTCTATCTTTCACAGGAGGAGGTAAAGGTGGGACAAAGGTAAGGTGGAAGAAAATAAAGGAGTAATTGTGTTGGAGGTGGTGTAAAAGACGATGTCAAGAATATGTGCAACATTTGATGTTTGGATAAAATGTACATCATCCTCTTGTAGTAAATGATGTGCAGGTCTCAATTAAAACTTACTGCAATATCAACTTTTCTAATCATAATGTATATTCTATTTCACACTCAAGTCTCTAGCTGTCATGTATAATGCACCAAAACCACAGCTCCCTTTCCACATCCAGGCCCCACAGAACTTTCCATGGTTTACCCCAGATGCTTCACATACCCTGGTTCAATCCATTGACAGCACGTCGACCCTGGTATACCACATCGTTAGAATTCATTCCAGTCCTTGCATGACTTTCACCCTCCTGCATGTTCAGGCCCCGATCGCTTAAAATCTTTTTCATTTCATCCTTCCACCTCCAATTTGGTCTCCTACTTCTCCTCGTTCCCTCCACCTCTGACACATATATCCTCTTTGTCAATCTTTCCTCACTCATTCTCTCCATGTGACCAAACCATTTCAATACACCCTTTTCTGCTCTCTCAACCACACTCTGTTTATTACCACACATCTCTCTTACCCTTTCATTACTTACTCGATCAAACCATCTCACACCACATAATATCCTCAAACATCTCATTTCTAGCACATCCATCCTCCTCCACACAACCCTATCTATAGCCCATGCCTCACAACCATATAACAATGTTGGAACCACTATTCCTTCAATACCCCTTTTCGCTTTCCGAGATAATGTTATTGCCTTCAACACATTTTTCTACGCTCCCAGAATCTTCGCCCCCTTCCCCACCCTGTGACTCACTTCCGCTTCCATGGTTCCATCTGCTGCCAAATCAACTCCCAGATATCTAAAACACTTCACTTCCTCCAGTTTTTCTTCATTCAAACTTACCTCCCAACTGACTTGTCCCTTAACCCTACTGTACCTAATAACCTTGCTCTTATTCACATTTACTCTCAGCTTTCTTCTTTCACACACTTTACCAAACTCAGTCACCAGCTTCTGCAGTTTCTCAACCGAATCAGCCACCAGTGCCACATCATCAGCGAACAGCAACTGACTTACTTCCCAAGCCCTCTCATCCACAAGACTGCATACTTGCCCCTCTCTCCAAAACTCTTGCATTACCCTCCCTAACAACCCCATCCATAAACAAATCAAACAACCTTGGAGACATCACACACTCCTGCCGCAAACCGACATTCACTGAGAACCAATCACTTTCCTCTCTTCCTACACGTACACATGCCTTACATCCTCAAAAAAAAGTTTTCACTACTTCTAGCAACTTGCCTCCCAAACTATATACTCTTAATACCTTCCACAAAGCATCTCTATCAACTCTATCACATGCCTTCTCCACATCCATAAATGCTCCATACAAATCCATTTGTTTTTCTAAGTATTTCTCGCATACATTCTTCAAAGCAAACACCTGATCCACACATCACATAATCTACCACTTCTGAAACCACACTGCTCTTCCTCAATCTGATGCTCTATACATGCCTTCACCCTCTCAATCAATACCCTCCCATATAGTTTCCCAGGAATACTCAAAAAACTTATACCTCTGTAATTTAAACACTCACCTTTATTCCCTTTGCCTTGGTACAATGGCACTATGCATGCATTCCGTCAATCTTCAGGCACTTCACCATGATCAATACATACATTGAATATCCTCACTGTCCAATCAACAACACAGTCACCCCCTTTTTTAATAAATTCCACCGCAATACCATCCAAACCCACAGCCTTGCCAGCTTTCATCATCCGCAAAGCTTTCACTACCTTTTCTCTGTTTACCAAATCATTCTCCCTGACCCTTTCATTTTGCAAACCACCTCGACCAAAACATCTTATATCTGCTACTCTATCATCTAACACATTCAACAAATCTTCATTATAATCACTCCATCTCTTTCTCACATCACCACTACTTGTTATTATCTCCCCATTAGCCCCCTTCACCGATGTTCCCATTTGTTCTCTTGTCTTACGCACTTTATTTACCTTCTTCCAAAACATATTTTTATTCTCCCGAAAATCTAATGATACTCTCTCACCCCAACTCTCATAATGAATAAAAAACATAATGTACAAATTGTCTATGTATTATTATTATTCCACTTTCACTTTACTGGGGTGGATCAGGTATAAATAGCCTTTGAAAATAACTCATGCACATCCTTAACCAAAACTCAATGCATTTCACATGGACTTCCACACTTATGAAGTGGCCCTTGACATATCCAAAGCTTTTGATAGAGTGTGGAATCAGGGTCTCATCTCTTAGTTCCCCTCTTTTGGCTTCACTACCTCACTTTGCTCCTTTAAATCTAGCTTCTTCTCTGACCAATCTATCTCTGTGGCTATTGATGGATCAGCCTCCCCACATTTTCCCGTTAACAGAAGTGTCCCTAAAGGTTCTGTCCTTTCCCTTACACTTTTTCTCCTTTTTAGCTATGATTTCCTCTCTTCCACAAATAACCAGGTGCACTCATATGCTGACAATTCAACACTGCATTCACCCACATCCTTCAGTTCTGCTCCTTCTTTTCTCACTCAATCTGTGTCTTGTCTTGACAAAACTTCCTCAATAAACTCAGACTTGGACAAATATCTCAGTGGGGTTGACAAAATATAATTAAGCTTAATGTCTCCAAGATCCAGTTTCTACCCATCTCTCTATTGAAAACTCCCTATAACTCTTGTCTCTTCTTTGATGGTTCTGTAATTCCAAATATTGACTCAGTCAACACACTTGGTATTACTGAAACATCCATGCTTTCTTGGAAATGCCTTATTACTGAAACAGCTAAATCTGCCTGTAAGAAAGTAGGAGTTTTGTTTGGATGTCGAAATTTCTATTCTTCTGAAAAGTTTCTCCATTTATGCAAAGAACTGATTCATTCTTGTATAATGTACTGTCCTCACATCTGGGGTGGTTCTAGCTCTGCATCCTTACTTGACACGGTTGAATTGAAATGTGACCTTCTTGCCCTGCGCTGCAGTATTGATTGACTTTCCCTCTTCTATGGGTAATACTTTGGTTTTTGCTCCCAAGAGCTGGCTGCTTATGTGTCCCCATCACTAGCTATACCACATTATACTTGGCAAACTGCTGCATCACATGATTACCATGTGGCCAATGGCCAACACCTTGAAGCTATGGAACTCTCTACCCTCTCATGTCTTTCCCAATAACTATGAGTTGGCACAATTTAAAAGATAGGTTTTTCATTTCCTCTATAATATGTGAATACTTTCCCTTGTCTTTTCTTTTCCCCCTTCATAATCCTCTCTATTTCAGTTGAGGCCTGGCCTTAATATGGACTTTTGTCCGTGACTGGAGCCTTATAAAATCAATCACTCATACAAACACTTGCTCTCACATATGCTCCATTTCCATCTATATATATCTCTGATGCCCATTCCCTCTGGGAACTCCCATCAAGGGAATGGCCACTGCAAAAGTCTCCACTTATTGCCTGTCCTTAGGTGCCTTCCTCACATGCACCATTCCACACATTCTTCCCCCATTTCTCTCCCTCCAGTACTCTTCCACTCTATTATATCATGGTGGTCTTCCTATCACCCTGGAAAATACATCACAAGAACTCAAACTTATTTGCATGATTGTTTAATTCAATATGATATCAGCAGGTCAAACAAACAATTTATCAGTACATCAAAGACAGATTCATAGTAACTATTTATCACATTTCTGGATGAGATATGTAAGAGGTGACTGATCTTTTAAGAACTCTGACTGATGTAGAAACTTTAGTGAAATTCAGTTACAGTGTATTGCTTGGAAGTGAAACTTATTACCTACTGAGGTACATTATGTATTATCAGGAACAAAGAAATATAATTGAAATGGTGACAGAGCAATACATTAATATGAAGACTTCTTTAACATTCAATATAGATGCATAAAAAACTCTAATTAATGAACAGGATTTTCATGAACCAGTTGTCCTGCTGCCTCTGGGAAACACTGCACTGAAGCTGCCCTCTGCCAATGGCCTGTCAAGGGTGAGGCAATAAAGGCTATGAGGTAGCACTGGAGTTCACTATTCCCATTATAATAGCTACTTACTAGCATGATATTCCCATATCCATTTTCTTTAGATTTTCTGGACTACTTGTCTGAATGCAACAAAACAATCTACACACCCTCTTCCTACTCTAAACACAACTTTTTCTTCACCAACAAGGGTTCACTTATCTTTTTACTATGGCCAGTCATTAACCTACATCAAATATTGCCAACTAGGAAATAAAAAAAATATATCAATCATGAATATAAAATGCTAAGTAACCCATTATTTGAAAAATGTCTTGAAATGATTACCAGTATTGACCTAAAATACAAAAACAATGCCTAGCTGCTTCAAAATAGCCCACAAGATGTTAGGTTCCACAGCTGGAAATACAGAATATGAAATGAAGGATTCAATACTTTGGTCAGACCTCATTTGGAATACTGCGTTCTGTTCAGTTCTGCTCATCAAACACGATCAGAGATGAAAAAAAAATATGATGAATTTAAAAAGTACAACATAAATAATTCTGACATTACAAGATAAGCCTGATGAAGAAATATTGAGATATGAAAATATCTCCCGATAGACTGCAGACTCTGAGATTTACCTGACTTCTTAAGCCTCCATGTACTCCTGAGTGCCATAGGTATTCCATTTCCTCTAAGTTCTCTCCAGTCAAACTTACACTCAACCATCATGTCTCAACTATCTGCCGCATATCATTACCCTACTTCTGTTTACTTTTATTTTCAACTGGTGTCCTTTAACGTGCTCTCATAAACTATGTCATCAGCTTCTGGGGTTTCTCTCTAAAGTTTGCCAACAGAGCCAGGCCATCTGCAAATAGCAGATGACTCACTTGCCACTACCCCATACCCCTAGCATAGAGCAGACCTGCTCCTTATGCTACAACCTTCACTTTTATCTCATTAACAACCCTCTCTATGAACAGACTAAGCAACCATGGTGACATAACATATTCTTGATACAATTTCAACTTCACCAGAAACCATGTTTATACACAAAAATACTCACCTGTCTTGTAGTTACAACTACACCATCAACAACAAACTTTCGTGTGCGCTTTCTGGTCTTCTTGCGCAAAGCTACCAAATCATTTTCTGCTTTGGTTCTAGCATTCCTGTTGTCTCTTTTTTCAAGTGGTTGGAGGGTGACATCAGAGGGATCTGCCCGCTGCTGTCTTCGGAGAACAACATCATCAAGGTTCTCATCATCCTTCTCTCGATGTCTGTTCTCTCTCTCTGAACTGGTTGTGCTTACATTGTCCCAGTCTGACCTATCAAGACACAATTTCCAATAAAGTCATGGGAAAAATACTGAACTTAAAAAAGATGAAAATTAACTGAATTAACCCTAAAACCACTTGACCTATATATAAATTTTTTCAAACATATTTGCCATTTCCCACAATAGTGACTCATACATATATTTTTTTCATACATAATCGCCATTTCTCACATTAGCAAGGATAAGAACAGAGGACTGAACGTAAGAGAGAAAAATCCTTACTTCGCCCCATTCTCTGTTCCTTCTTTTGGAAAAGTCAAAATTGGAGGGAAGGATTTCCAGCCTACTGCTCCCTCCCCTTTTAGTCGCCTTTTACAACATGCAGGGAATACGAGGGAAGTATTCTTTCTCCCCTATCCCCATGGGATATAGTGAGTTGTATATACATATACATCTTTTCTTTTCTTTCTTTCATACTATTCGCCATTTCCCACGTCAGCGAGGTAGCGTTAAGAACAGAGGACTGGGCCTCTGAGGAAACATCCTCACCCAGCCCCCTTCTCTGTTCCTTCCTTTGGGGAAAAAAAGAAAAAAAAAAAAAAACTTTGCCATTTCCCGCGTTAGTGAGGTAGCATTAAGAACAGAGAACTGAGCCTTTGAGGGAATATCCTCACCTGGCCCCCTTCTCTGTTCCTTCTTTTGGAAAATTAAAAAAAAAATAATGAGAGGGGAGGATTTCCAGCCCCCCGCTCCCTCCCCTTTTAGTCGCCTTCTACAACACGCAGGGAATACGTGGGAAGTATTCTTTCTCCCCTATACCCAGGGATAATCTATATATATATATATATATATATATATATATATATATATATATATATATATACATTTATCTATATCATACTTTGTCACAGTCTCCCACGTTAGCGAGGCAACGCAAGGAAACAGAAGAAAGAATGGCCTAACCCATCCATATACACATGTATATAAATGCACGCCCAAACGTATATACATACACACCCACGCATGCACATATACATACCTATACATTTCAACATATACATACATAGACATATACATATAAATATACACATGTACATACTCATACTTGCTGCCATACATACACAGACATATACATATATACACATGTACATACTCATACTTGCTGCCTTCATCCATTCCCGTTGCCACCCCCCCTCTCCCCATGCACATGCAAGGTAGCGCTAGGAAAAGATAACAAAGGCCACATTTGTTCACACTCAGTCTCTAGCTGTCCTGTGTAATGCACAGATACCACAGCTCCCTTTCCACATCAAGGCCCCACAAAACTTTCCATGGTTTACCCCAGACGCTTCATATGTCCTGGTTCAATCTAATGACTATATTGACTATATGACTATATGTTTGAAGGAACAGTGGTTCTAACAATGTTATACGATTGTGAGGCGTGGGCTATAGATAAGGTTGTGCAGAGGAGGGTTTATGTGTTGGAAATGAGATGTTTGAGGACAATATGTGGTGTGAGGTGGTTTGATCGAGTAAGTAATGAAAGGGTAAGAGAGATGCGTGGTAATAAAAAGCGTGTGGTTGGGAAAGAAGAAGACGGTGTATTGAAATGGTTTGGTCGCATGGAGAGAATGAGTGAGGAAAGATTGACAAAGAGGATATATGTCAGAGGTGGAGGGAACGAGAAGTGGGAGACCATATTGGAGGTGAAAGGATGGCGTGAAAAAGATTTTGAGCAAACAGGGCTTGAACATGCATGAGGGTGAAAGGCGAGCAAGGAATAGAGTGAATTGGAATGATGTGGTATACCGGGATCGACATGCTGTCAATGGATTGAACCAGGGCATGTGAAGCGTCTACAGGTAAGCCATGGAAAGTTGTGTAGGGCCTGGATGTGGAAAGGGAGCTGTGGTTTCGGTGTATTACACATGACAGCTAGAGACTGTGTGTGAACGAATGTGGCCTTTGTTGTATTTTCCTAGTGCTACCTCGCGCGCATGTGGGGAAGGGGGGTGTCATTTCATGTGGCGGGGTGGCAACAGGAATGAGTAAAGCCAGTAAGTATGAATAATGTACATGTGTATATATGTATATGTATATATGTATATGTCCTCAAACATCTCATTTCCAACACATTCACCTTCCTCCGCACAACCCTATCTATAGCCCATGCCTCGCAACCATACAACATTATTGGAAGCATTATTCCTTCAAACATACCCAGTTTTGCTTTCCAAGATAAGGTTAATGTTCTCACCTTCCACATATTTTTCAACGCTCCCAGAACTTTTGCACCCTTCCCCACCCTCTGACACTTCTGCTTCCATGGTTCCATCCACTGCCAAATCCACTCCCAGATATCTAAAACACTGCACTTCCTCCAGTTTTTCTTCACTCAAACTTACCTTCCAATTGACTTGTCCCTCAACCCTACTGTGCCTAATAACCTTAATCTTATTCACATTTACTCTCAGCTTTCTTCTTTCACACACTTTACCAAACTCAGTCACCAGCTTCTGCAATTTCCCTCCCGAATCAGCTACCAGCACTGTAACATCAGTGAACAACAACTGACTCACTTCCCAAACTCTCTCATCCACAACAGACTGCATACTTGCCCCTCTCTCCAAAACTCTTGCATTCACCTCCCTAACAACCCCATCCATAAACAAATTAAACAACCATGGAGACATTAAGCAACCCAGCCACAAACCAACATTCACTGAGAACCAATCACTTTCCTCTCTTCCTACACGTACACATGCCTTACATCCTCAATAAAAAGTTTTCACTGCTTCTAGCAACTTGCCTCCCACACCATATATTCTTAATACCTTCCACAGAGCATCTCTATCAACTCTTATCATATACCTTCTCCAGATCCATAAATGCTACATACAAATCCATTTGTTTTTCAAAGTATTTCTCACATACATTCTTCAAAGCAAACACCTGATCCACACATCCTCTACCACTTCTGAAACCACACTGCTCTTCCTCAATCTGATGCTCTGTACATGCCTTCACCCTCTCAATCAATACCCTCCCATATAATTTCCCAGGAATACTCAACAAACTTAAACCTCTGTAATTTGAACACTCACCTTTATCCCCTTTGCCTTTGTACAATGGCACTATGCATGCATTCTGCCAATCCTTAGACACTTCACCATGAGCCATACATACAGTGAATATCCTCAACAACTAGTCAACAACACAGTCACCACCTTTTTAAATAAATTCCACTGCAGTACCATCCAAACCCGCCGCCTTGCCGGCTTTCATCTTCTACAAAGCTTTCACTACCTCTTCTCTGTTTACCAAATCATTCTCCCTAACCCTCTCACTTCACACAACACCTCGACCAAAACACCCTATATCTGCCACTCTATCCTCTAAACACATTCAACAAACCTACTCACTCCATCTCTTTCTCACATCACCACTACTTGTTATTACCTCCCCATTAGCCCCCTTCACTGATGTTCCCATTTGTTCCCTTGTCTTACGCACTTTATTTACCTCCTTCCAAAACATCTTTTTATTCTCCCTAAAATTTCATGATACTCCCTCATCCCAACTCTCATTTGCCCTCTTTTCCACCTCTTGCATCTTTCTCTTGACCTTCTGCCTCTTTTTTTTATACATCTCCCAGTCATTTGCAATATTTCCCTGCAAAAATCATCCAAACACCTCTCTCATCTCTCTCACTAATAATCTTACTTCTTCATCCCACCACTCACTACCCTTTCTAATCTACCCACCTCCCACGCTTCTCATGCCACTAGCATCTTTTGCGCAAGCCATCACTGCTTCCCTAAATACATCCCATTCCTCCCCCATTCCCCTTATGTCCTTTGCTCTCATCTTTTCCATTCTGCACTCAGTCTCTCCTGGTACTTCTTCACACAAGTCTCCTTCCCAAGCTCACTTACTCTCACCACTCTCTTCACCCCAGCATTCTCTCTTCTTTTCTGAAAACCTCTACATATCTTCACCCTCGCCTCCACAAGATAATGATCAGACATCCCTCCAGTTGCACCTCTCAGCACATTAACATCCAAAAGTCTCTCTTTCACATGCCTATCAATTAACACATGATCTAATAACGATCACTGGCCATCTCTCCTACTTACATACATATACTTATGTAAATCTCTCTTTTTAAACTAAGTATTCCCAATCACCAGTCCATTTTCAGCACACAAACCTACAAGCTCTTCACCATTTCCATTTATAACACTTGAACACTCCATGTACACCAATTATTCCCTCAACTGCCACATTACTTATCTATGCATTCAAATCACCCATCACTATAACCCAGTCTCATGCATCAAGAATGGCCCAACCCACCCACATACACATGCATATACATACATGCCCACATACGCACAGCTCCCTTTCCACATCCAGGCCCCACTAAACTTTCCATGGTTAACCCCAGATGCTTCACATGCCCTGGTTCAATTCACTGACAGCACATCGAAGCTGGTACAGGTACACCACCGAATTTCCAGCAACTGATGGTTTGGCACCTCCTTTAGTCCAGACAAAATTACATGAGGGAACTTGAAATTACCGTGGCCACCAGACTAGTTAATGGGTGGCCACAGATGGTGTTGTGTATAGGGCACACTTATTTACATTCTTTCCCCTGCACTTGTTGGTGGTGATATCACAATTCTGTGAGATTCTTAGCTTATTTTGCTTAAATTTAACCCTAGCTATGGATTCTAAGACATATGAGCATCAGTCATGGTGTCAAACATAAACACCAGTCCATATTAATCCAAAATAAAGTAGATATGTTGCAAAAAATCGACCGTGGCATTTCAGTGTGTAAGCTGTGTGACATCTACAGTATTGGTTCATCATCTTTTATGATATAAAGAAGCAAGGGGAGAAAATATTGATATTCTATGCAGAGAGCGATTCCAAGCAAATGATGATTAGAAAACCTATGAAAGACGGTAAGAGTACTGAGCACGATCGAGTGACGATGGAATGGTTTTGACAGGGTTGGAGTGATGGAGTGGACTTGTTAGGTAGCATCATAATGGACCAGGCTTAGTTGTTCCATAAATTACTTAAATTACAACATTTAATATTTGTTTAATTTAGATTTCTATTAGTCCATGGTATACTTTAGACACATACAGGGAGATGTATAATTAGTGGGTTAGAGGTAGAGGTGTGGTGACCATGGTTGGTCTGGCAAAATGGTTAATATGGCAAGGCTTTGGAACCAAGAGTGCCAGAAAATCGGTGGTGTACCTGCATACCACATCATTTGAATTCATTCTATCCCTTGTACGCCTTTCACCCTCCTGTACGTTCAGGCCCCAATCACTCAAAATCTTTCTCACTCCATCCTCCCACCTCCAATTTGGTCTCCCACTTCTCCTCGTTCCCTCTACCTCTAACACATATATCCTCTTTGTCAATCTTTCCTCACTCATTCTCTCCAAGTGACCAAACCATTTCAACACACCTTCTTTGCTCTCTTAACCACACTCTTTCTATTGCCACACATCTCTCTTACCCTTTCATTACTTACTCGATCAAACCACCTCACACCACACATTGTCCTCAAACATTTGATTTCCAACACATCTACCCTCTTCCGTGCAACCCTATATATAGCCCATGCTTCAAAACCAGATAATATTGTTGGCACTACTATTCCTTCAAACATACCCACTTTTGCTTTCCAAGATAACGTTCTCTCTTTCCTCACATTCTTCACTGCTCCTTAATCATCTCACATATGTAAATGCTTTATGTCATTATTCCTACTTAGGAATACAAGCTTTGCATCATCCATAAAATCAAAGACCCATCTCAACACTTACCTGTCTGACAGTCTGTGTGCATCCCTGCCAATACCATTAGGCAAGATTTTTGTTCCTGGAGAACTAGCAACTGGAGTGCTTTGTTGTGAGTAATCATTTTGGTGTGTGGGGGTTGAAACTGTAGACCCTGATGAGACACCTGATTCTACAGACACCTCACTCCCTATTGTTAACTCTCTAACTAATGCAGACTTGTTGATAGAGATGTCCTTTGGAGTCTGGCAAGAAATTGTTAAAAAAAGAAAAAAAAAAAAATAGTTAATGTATTCTTCATCATAGAGTTCATGTATAAATGATCAGTACTAAGCAATGTGGAGGATTAATGATAAACTTTTTATGGGTCAAGTACTGTTGCATTCTTATCATCATTTCAAAGCAAAAGGAAAGAAAAGAACGTCAAAGAATTAAAAACTTTTTCTCTTAAAGGTAATGTTCTGAGAGCTATATGAGAAACCCCTTGATCTTTGAGGTTTAGAAACCTCTAAACCACACCTCCCACTGAGGTTAATGCCTTTCAACGTTACTCAACTATGGAAACGAAGATAGTATTAGCTTATGCCAAGAACTCTCCTCTCCAGTCAGCAGTCACAATCCTGTAATAGTGTTATGGTCCCGGTGACCAGGCTGCACCAAGTTCACCACCTTACAATTGTTC
The DNA here is from genome assembly GCF_036320965.1 of Panulirus ornatus. NCBI lineage: Eukaryota > Metazoa > Arthropoda > Malacostraca > Decapoda > Palinuridae > Panulirus > Panulirus ornatus. The sequence goes on along the minus strand of NC_092255.1, from coordinate 27,498,378 downwards.
AGAACAAGTATTATATTTGATGAAAATATATTCTGCCAAAATGACTCAATAACACAAGGATAAGCCAAGCATCTCCATGGTCAATGTCACAACGCTTCCTCCTTTGTCATTCCTTAATATAATAATAATCTTACTTTTATAAAAGCTTTTAAAACAGATTCTAAATAAATCTTTTATTCTCACTAGATGAAGCTACTTCAAAACAAAATTTTTTGAATAATGAACTCATTTTAATGAAGACTGATAAGTTGTTGAATTTTGCTTAGATTATCTGCTTTTAAGATTAATCTGATTAAGTTTTGAGTGTTGCTAAAGACATGATGGCTGAATATTATAAGAAAGTAGTTTTGTGTTCTTATTCTCTATTCAAACTATATATACTAATTACAAAAACAATGCATTTCTACCATGCTCTACATCATGTTTCACTTTATTTGTTGTTATGTCTAATTTTCCTTTGATATTGAGCTTTTCCGTTTATCTCTTTTTAGTGGGTGATGAGGAACTTTTGAAGATATTCTATTGTTAATGTCCATCTCCGCAAAAGAAATTATTCAATTTTCCTTCATATAATCCAAGGAAAAGACTAGATGCAACTTATACACCAGTCTGATTTGCACCATCTAAATCACAGCAAACAATGATATCCTCTGGTGGGTAACCCACTATGACCTGAGGTAGGAAAGTTCAGGTGCATCTCTGAAAAGTTTTGGAGGGAGTTTTGAACATGCAAATATTTTGGAAAAATAATTTTGGTAGGCTGATTTCTAGATTAGTATGCTCATCATTTTGAGTTCATTTTTCTGATCTATTAACACTGCAACCAAGCATAAAAGCTTACTGTGTTGTCTTAGTTCCTCTGAAAGCATTATGAAGTAAATAATTTTTTCCCATTACCTTTGAATTGTGGTGTTCAGAATGATCAAACACTTCATCATCATCAACATCAGTTGCTCCTACAGTTGTACCTTCTATCAAAAGTGCCATGGCAGGCCGGTTTTCTTCCTCAGCTGAACTAACAGACCTTCCAGTTGAGGCAGTTCCTCCACTGAGATTAGAAATATTGGATATATTGGACGAAGTTTCCAGATGTCCCTGCTGGTCAGGTTCATTTTGAATTGGTGATCTATTCACTGCAGTTTTCTGATCAACAGAGACTGATTGTAGTGTTTTAGGTGAGCTAAGTTTTTCATTTGAGTGGAGTGAAGTTTCTTTAGCAGAATCTGTTTCTGCTAAATCATCTACAGCCACTACAGAGATGTGTGTTGTGTCATTTGCGGAAGAGATAGCAGTAGAGACTTCTTCTGCCTCCCCAATTTCCTCTAGCATGATTTCATAGCGTGACCTATCAAGAAAAAAAATTGCCAGCTCATCATGATAAAAAAAAAATCCTTGTAACATAAGTTATTCTATTATATAAAAAATTAAAACTGTTTAGACAGAAGATTCTTGATACTTGACATAAAGCATATACATAGTGTTGATGAGAGAGAAAAATAGAGCAGTATTTCTAAAATTTCCTTATATATTTGGATATTATTTCAGTATTACGTTACTTATTTAAAAGCATAAAAAAATAACATTTACAACTTTCCAGTGCTTACTTTGAGGATGATTCAGGTTCTGGCTGTGGGTCTTTCTCATCATGAAGTATAGATGAGTTGCTAATCACAACTTCACTTTCATCCAACTTATGACCATCATTGGTGATGACCTGGACCTCTGTGACACCCTCATTCATATCTGTTGGCCAATACAGGTTAACTTGAAACACAGGCTAAGCATTAAACATATCTATCTAACTGTCTATCAGTCCTATCTGCCTTCTACCATACATTGTGGTCTCAGCACATTTCTTAAAATTCATCCAAAGACATCTCTCTCAAAAGAAAGAGAGGAAGGGGGTATAAAGAAAGTGTGAAACAGAAACAAATGTTTGATGAAAGATGAGCCATTCTAAAAGATATTCAATCTAAATATGTAATGTAAGCTCATGGTTAACAGTAATGAAACTGATGTATGAAAGGTTCATAATGACTTTACAGCTGCATATGCATCCAAGAAATGATAAAAATGAGAAGTTTAAGGGTATGTTCATGGGAAACTATGAAAGAACAATGAAGTGAATCCATGGAATAAGTTCAATGCAATAGGTCACATGAAAGATAAGTGTAGGGGTGGAAGGTAAGTACTATATGGGAGCCTAGTTAAAAAGAGTGATAAAAGGATGAAATGTGCATCAGCAGTTATGTGTGTAGTAAATGCACATTTTTAGCATTGGTTTATCCATATACATATAAAGGTTCAGAGAAAATAAATACAGAGAAGAGTATGATGGATACTTTCTTACCTACTTCTGACACAGGATTCCCTTTTATGAAGCTCCTGCAGCATCAAGATAGCCATCCATGCCTACCACCTGGGACCACATGTCAAAAAAAGTGTAGCAATGCTGTGTGTCTATTTTGGTAGAGTGAGTGCAGGGCTGTTGAGAAGCATGTATTCAGTGACCAGCGTGGATGACGCAGCTCGGGCTAGTGGGGTCCTATGATATGCTAAACAAATGTTTGTAATGTTAAAGAGATGGGTAATGTCCAGAATGTACATGAGAATGTGTGACTTGTACCTGTCTATGAAGTGCAGTTTTGTTTCTACTGGGTGTATGTTTGGTGGAACAAAGTTCAAGAATAGGCTGAAGGCAGTTTAATGTTTTAAGTATCATTATGGTGTGATTATGATTTGTTTGTAAGGTATCTGCCTGAGATAAAGGATTTGTGAATACAGGATGCCAAAGTGAGAAGCATGTGTGAAGTATTATTTCTATGTGAAGGTTGGCAGATGGTTAAGAAATGGGTTGAGTGAGAGGGGGTTAGTGCTGTTGCACTAAATTGGGAGCTGAGGTGGGATTGTAATGTCTGGTGAAGTTGAGTTTACTATGATAATGTCATCTGAAGTGGAGTTTAATACCAAGTTAGGTAATGGATGTTTTGTGCTTGTCAAGCCATTAAAGTGAGGAGGATCTGTAGATAGTGGATGCTGAAGTGTGAAGCAGGGAAAAGCCTTTTAAATCAACTTGGGAGTTGGTGGTTGGTTATGAAGTGGTTTGGGCAGGAGGGGTTTAGTACTGTTGCAACAACTGCAGTAACTCCCTAAAGTGGGAAACAGCATATGAGCATATACAATATATAATTCTTTTCCATGTTTGCTCTTTCCCAATTCCATGGCACCAGAAATGGAAGAACAATAGCCCCACTTCCTGACATCTACTCTTCAGCCATTAAGTATGATAAATGGAAGCTGGGCCCACCATCCACAGATAAGTCCCACAGACCATTCTATGGTTTTCACATACCAAATCTTATTCCCTGGTTTAGCCAACTAATATCACATCACCGCCTTTATATCAGTTCACTCTCACCCTTCTGGATGTTTAAGCAGAAAGAACTCAAAGCCTTTCACACTCCATCCTTCCATTTCCTTTTCACTTTTCCTCTTCCCCTTGCTCCCTCTTGACTGTTGATCCTCTCTGTCAGTCTTTCTTTGTTCCTCCTCTCTGTATGTCCAAACCATTTCAACACACCTTGCACTCACTACCACACCTTGCTCTCACAGTGTCATTCCTTACGCTGTCAACCTGCTTCACACCACATACTGTTCTCAGGCACTTCATTTCCAAAATGTGCACCCTCTTCTGCTTCTTTGCATTTGAGGCCCAAGACTGACAGCCATATAACAATGCCAGAAAAACTATGCCTTCAAACTACTTATAATTTTCCTAAAATACAATGAACTTTTGTGCCTTACACTCTTCATGTACCTAGGACCTTAGCACAATCCCACCATAAAATGCACTTCAGCTCCTATGATTCCATTCACTAGCATGTCATACTAACAGATACCTAGAGCACTCCATGTCTTCCAGGTTCTCCCTATTCAAACTCACACTAAAACCCATCTCACCCTCAGGCTACACCTTAATATCTCACTTTTGTTTGCATTAACTCTTAACTTCCTCCTTTCACATAATCTCCTAAACTCAAACTCCATCATCTGGAGTTTCTCTTGAGTCTGCCACCAGAGTTGAGTCATCTGCATGCAGCTACTAACTTATTTCCATGCACCCCACCTCCATGCACATTAAAGAATCACCCCCCCCAACATCTACCACCCTCACCAACCTGTCATGGAACAGATGAAACTGCCATGGTGACCATTATACACCCTTAACACTGACCCACCTTCACCCAGAATCACTCACCTTCCTCCCTTCCTACTAACATGCATGCATCATTTTCCAATAAAATTTCCTCACTGAATTTTGTAGCTGTACCCTAACACTATGTACCTGTCATACATTTTTCAATTTCTACCAATCCTATGTTTTCTTCAGGTTCATAAATGCTCCGTATACATACCTTTCTTTCTCCAAGTACTTCTCACACAGATTTTTCAAAACAAAAACCTGGTCCATACACCCTTTACCACTCCAGAAGCCACAGTGATCATCTATGCTTGCCATCACTTCAGTCTCCACTCTCCCATATTCTTTACCAGGTATACTCAACAGATTTATACCTCTTCAATTCAAGCATGTACTTTTGTCCCCCTTGTCCTTCTATATGGGCATTTCACAAATATTTTGCTAATTCTGACACCATACATGCACTGAAAAGTCTAGCCAACTTATCAACAACAATCACCCACTTTCATGAAAAACTCAACTGCAAAAAAATCCTTTTAACTCCTCATGTTTTGTCACACTCAATATTATGCAAGCTCTTCACTAAGGCTCTCTCTACACCAAATCATTCACCATCCATGGACTCCACCTGCTTGCAGTTATACTGCAAATGAGAGGTCACACTTGGCAAGTGCATACTATTCATAATGGACTGAAAGGGATACAATCTTGTCAAGGAGCTTTTTGCTCTACAGAAGTCTATTTCCTTGTTCCTGCATGGAGTAGAGCCTCAAAGCTACAATAGCCTCAAAGGAAATGGTTACATTAACTAAGATCTTTTTTAAATCTGGGCAGTATATTGCTCTATCTTCATGCTTGAATAATAGTTTAATTTTTGGAATAATAATTATTAAGCAGTCTTAACTTAAAGCTACAGTTACATTAATGCAAGAAATTCTCATGGATTACTAACCCTTAACAAAAGAATCAGATGCCACAACTTGGTCAGCAACAACCACCTGGTCAGATACAATCAAAGTGTTCTTTTTCTCTTCCTCCTGATCTGGTGTGAGTATCACTGAGGAACCTGTAAGAGTAACATTGGAATCTTCCCCATCATCTGGGGAACTCTTATTGGATACTGTGTCCCCAACACTTGCAATAGCTGATTCTAATATGCGTACTGCCTGTTCCTCAGCCTCAGATAAGGATGGAGAGGAAGATGCTGGTGGATGACAGATGGAATCCTGGCCTTCAGGGGATGACAATCTCTCCCCTTCTTCCTTGATGCCTTTGTCAACAATGGCAGGACCTATGAGTTAGAAAAAAAAATATTTGGATATCATAAAATGCTTGTATCATAAGCCAAGAAATGTATTCATTTATCAGTTTCCACCACTCTTAATCTAAATGATCTCATGCATTTTCTTTATTTGCTGCAACCAAAAGTACACAATTTTACATCAGTAAGAAACTGAATTAATGATGACACACAAAATGTGTTGAGTTTAGTGAATTAAAAAACATGCTGCAAGGTGCTAAAACTTGAAGAGAAATGAGGGGCAATAGTAGTGCTCTCTGGTGGATAATGATAACAGGCAGTCATTCCAATACCCTAGATATACAAATAAGTAGATGAAGGGAATAGTACTAAAATTTGTAGATATGATTCAGTTCTGGATTTTCCTTATTAACACCAATTAAATCTGATCAAAGAAAGTTTTCTTAAGACTGAATTTTCTGCTTGAAACAGATCTACAATGCATCTTGCTAATGCAAATGTACAGGTTTTTCATATTCTGACTGGCTAAATACCTTAAAGTTATATTTACAGCAATCAGACTTTCTTTAAACATTTCGGTTAATACGCATTACTGACTACTGTTAGGAGATACATGTATGAGATAGCTGCAATAAACTGTAAATTAGATATTTCATATCAAAACATGTAACCCATCCAACTTTTATCTGTCCTGAATGACAGTCACTGTTTTATAACAAAAGGCTGCGTTCAAGATCACTTATTTTCAATGGTTGGTGCCAACATATTAATGTAAACACTTCATAAAGTGAAAGATGGTGTAACCCACATAACTATGTCCAAATGATACTCTAACAGGATTTTCTTTAAGTATAATTCAGAGTGTATGATCTTAAGCATACAAAGCATGTTCTTAAAGGGTACAGTGGTTTCTCACACATCAATAAGCATATGCAGAAACATCTCTCGTGGCCATCTTCACAATTCTTTTTTCTTTTTTAAGGCCCCATAAGTCTAAATCAAGGCTGGGCCTTAATTGAAATATATGGAGAGAATCATGAAACAGAAAAAGAAGAGACAAGGAAAAGCATTTACAAATTTTGGGAGAAGTGAAAAACCTGTCTTGAAATGTGCCAGGTCAAATACATTGGGAAAGACACAAGAAGGTAGAGAATTAAAGAGCTGTGACATGTATGGAAAAAAGCAGGTATCAATGGCCCACCATTGAGTTGCCAATGATCACACAATAATCAAGTGACACAGCAGCCTGCTGAGTATTGCGTGGTCTAGATAGTGGTGTGGGCACATAAGCAGCAGCTCTGCGGAGCAAAAACCAAAGTAATACCTATAGAAGGGGGAAAGTGAACCAATATTGTGGTATAAGGCAAAGGGGTCAAATTTGGAAGCTAGCCTGGGACAGCTCATAAGTCAGACTGCCTTCGACTCAACTCTGTCAAGTAAGGATGCAGAGCTAGAACCACCCCAAATGTGAGAGCAGTACTCCATACAAGGATGAATCAATTCCTTGTATAAAAGAAGCAACTGTTCAGAAGACTACTTTTGACATATAAATAGGACACCCAGTTCCTTAGAGGCACTTAGTTATTCATGTAATGTGGGTTTTACAAGAAAGAGTGGATGTTGCAGTATACAAAGTATGTTCACTGAGTCAAGAGGTGGAATCACAGAACCATCAAAGGAGAGATGAGTTAAGAGAAATTTTTGACAGAGAGATGGGTAGAAAGTGGGTCTTGGGCCAAGGCATTAAACTTAACAAGATTTTGTGTACCTCACTGAGATATCCTGTCCAAGTCTGAGTTTCCTGAGGAAGCTGTGTCAAGCCAAGATGAAGAATGAGTGAGAGAAGAGGGAGCAGAACTGAATGAAGTGGATGAATGCAGTGCTCAGTCATCAGAGCATGAATGCATTGGAGGAGAGAAAATTGTTGAAAAAATGGAGAAAAAGTGTAGGAGATAGCACAGAACCTTAAGGGAGACTGATGTTGATGTAGGAAAGGGGGGAGGGTGATCCATCAACAACCACAAAGAAAAATCAGCCAGAGAGGAAGCTATTTATGGGGGAGCAAAGTGAGGGGAGGAAGTCAAAAGAGGGGACCTTTGAGATGAGATCCCAATGCCATACCCTATCAAAGCCTTCATTCTATTGATATATCAAATATATAACAAGATAAGTGGGGGTCAGAGTCTGTAAAAATCAAGTCCCTGAATAGACATCCCTCACAGCTGGTAACTCAGAATACCATAAACAATAAATGTTCAACCTTTTAGCTACAAGATGGAATAGGTAGAAGATAAATCTGAGATTTACTTTCAAAGCTACACAGAAATGCCATAATAGATAAATACTAATAACCATAATATAATAGCTTTCATTGATGCATTTGATCAAGAAGAAACAAATACTAATATGGATAGGATTAAAAACATATTCAACCAAAAACAGAGCAGTATTATGTATAGCAAAATAATTCTGAATCTATGTAACAAATAATTTTACTGATTCATTTTCAATTTACCTGAAGTCTATCTCTTAAGAATGGATTAGTTAGGAGGGTAAGAAAGACTGTACTTAAATAAAGGAGATGAGTCACAGTAAGAGGTTGGCATCAACAAAGCTGCTCATGCTAAAGGAGGGAAAACAACTACAATATTCCCACACAAATAGTGGCGAGTGAAGCCCTAAGGCTTTCCATTCTTCCTTATTTAGAGCAAATTATCATCCAACCTAATCACGCTCTAAACTGTAAACCCACTCTTCCAACCTTGGATTTACTTCTCACCTCTGGTACTTCGTACTTATGCTACACAAGCTCGACTCCAACTAGTTAATATGAAGACACACTCAAAAGCACCACTTTCCTCAACAAACCTCCTCTGATATGCTACTTCTATCACAGTTTAATACTGCTAACTAGCAAACCTATGAAGATTCCTTTTTCATATTCCTTGGGCAATGCTTACAACTCATCTAAGCATACAGCAGAGTTTACTGTTGCTATATACCTCTTCCTCTCAGACAGTTTCTTATTCCAGTCAATGGTTTAACCACTCCTGCCCTGAGATAATTTAAACAAGGGTTCTGATATACCCAACCAAGGAAAACTCCTTCATCGACTCCCTCCTCTCATCTTTGCAAGAAATAATTGAAAATGTGTTACTCATTGGACAAATTATTCCTCTATCAAAAGGAAATGTGATATTATATGCTCTTCTTCCACAGCTTTGTGTTTCTGGACTTTGGTTAAAAGTATTCTCAACTATATGCAATAATGATGGAAGTTATCAATGAAGGCCCTGCAATAACCTTCACTTTACTTTAAGGATTGCATAAATTATCTCTAAAAAAGATGAATGTGATGTTTCACTGACACATAACACCTGGATTTTATCTAGAGAAATGCAACATGAAGATATCCTGAGTTCAATTTCTGAAAGGAACTATAAGAAGGCTTAAACAACTGATGATGCCACGAATCTAAATTTCTGATAATTAAATTATTCTCAGATATGGATGGGTTTATTTGAGTCTGACAAGAGAAAACACAGTCAGTGCAATGGATGGTGGCAAACAAAACTTGTACAAAAGTATGATCCCAGCTGCGATGATAAAGGTTAGGGGAAGCAGCAGAACATAGCTAAATTTTTTCTGAATAATAAGCTTTAAGGTACACCCTTGTGAGTGAGTCACAACACATTTCTGCAGATGCTTCACAAGACACTTTATGGTGGGGAGTAACACTTGTGCATAGTAACACTGCATTCCCTCCATTCAATCAAAAGTCATGGAGACATATCAGTAAAAAGTACCATCTCACTGCCTTCACTAGTTCCAAAGTTTTGGAGCAGAAATTAAAAATATCATACCCTTGCTGTCAACACTCTGACCCAAGCAATAACTTCGACCATGGAGGTATGACCCCCTATAAATTAGGTTTGATACATAGTCTGGTGGTTGGTAATACATACATAAAGCAGCATCCAAATCCCTCCAATGGTTCCATGTCATGGAGGAGAAATGAAAAATACCATAACTCCTGCATTAAACACTCTAACTCGAGCCATAACACTGAACTTGAAGATATAGTCTACAGGTTGGTCTTGATACACTGCCTGCTAATGGGTAACGCATTTACTTATCACTGTCCCAACCCTCTTCTCCTTTAGAACTTATGAAAAAAAATGAAAATGAAATGACCCCAGCTGTCACCTTCACCTTGAAGATACGGCTGATGGGATTAGCTATGAAACACCATTTGGTGATGAGTAACATTTGTGTGAACTCTCATCTCAAAACCCCTACTGGTCTACCAGATATGGAGAAGAAAAGAGTAATGGACACATAGACACATGGATGTTGATTACTATAGGGCTCATGCTCTTCAGGCAAGGCCCAAATAACAACTGCTGTTCTACTCTTTCTTTAACTTTCCAATCTGACAATATCATAGATGTCTTTCTTACGACAAAACCATTCCTTCTCATTTCTCATCTTCCCTTGAACTCTGCCTTGGGTAGCTATAACATTCCTCTATCCTCTGGTGCAACTCTTCCTAATCCTATATCCCCCTCTTTTAATCTTTTCATGCATTCCAAAAAAATTTATTTTCTCTATGGACACATGCCAGATGTACTGCTAGGATGAGAAAATCTCATGATTTGACAAAAACTCCCTCTGAAACTGCATGCTCACTTGCTCATCTGTTTTGCATCTGCCTAAAAACCATTTTCTTTTTCTGATTCATACACGGGAACAGGATATTCAGCAGAAGGGAGAATTCTAATCCTTCTACCTATCATACTGTATCATGCCAAACTCCCATTTCCCTAAGAGAATCTTATGTTGAATCCTTCATTGTCTTAGAAGCTTTCTATACTGTATGTCATCAGGTGCTGATCTCTTCTTTTCTATATCCATAACTAATGCATCAACACCTTCCTAAGCAGCTACTGGTACAAAGCCACCAACTACGAAGGTATTACAAGTACTACCTACCTGAGTATCAGGTGGGTAGTGACAGCTGTGCATAGTGTCAACACCTCAGTGGCTGTCAAGTTTCACTCTTTTGGCACAGGTTGTTGTCTTTTTATTTTGATTCACCCAAATGTAGGCTCCTGGCATTCAGTCCACAAACATACATTCTCACCATCTTACACATAACACTTGAAAACATGCAATTTACATAACTAATACATCACAAGATTTTCTTGTGGCACACTAGCTTTCCCTTTTGGCAAAGTCTTGTTTTATCATAATCATTTGTAAGCACTATCACAGAGGTGTCCCTTATGTTTCTGTCCCATCTCTTACACATCTGTCCTCGTATCAGTGATTTTTCTTTCTTCAACGAATAATCAACCACAATCCCTTGCTTATAACTCACCTCTTCATCCCTGAATACCTCTCAAATCTGCTCCATCTTCTCATGCTCACTCTGTCTCATTGTACCACAATCTCTATAAACTATGATTTCAAAGGAAACTCCCTCGTTAAATTCATTGCTTCTAAAACCTGATTTCTTCCTGTTTCTCTTTCTAAAAACACTAAAACTCTCCTGTTTCTCTTTCTAAAAACACTAAAACTCTCCTGTTTCCTTTGACAGCCCTATTATTCCTTGACTCAACACAATGAATATACTTGGTAATTACAATAACTTCTCATACACCTTAGTATTCTATCTCTCTATCTACCTACCGATATCTATGAAGCTTGTTTCAACTGGAACTCCCTTAAGAAGATGGCCACAGCAATAGATTCCCTATAATTAGTGGACTCCAAAGCCACTTCTTAGCCTTTAGTGCCTCACCTTTAACAGGCCACTGGCACAGGGCAGTTCTAGTGCAGTGTTTGCAGAGGCTCCTACCCAAAGTTCCTACTGACTACTACTACTACCTTATGTGCCTACCTAATGCTCCTGCCGACTGCTTTTACCTAATGTTTCCACCTAATGCTCCTGCCTAAATGTTCCTAACTACTACTGCTATCTACTACTCCTACCATTTTGCCAAAAGGCAGGGCTAGCACACAGTGCTCACCACAGGAAAATCCGGAGTTACAAAGAATGAGCTAAGTGAGTTTATTGTTGTCAAGTGTTATGTGTAACAAGGGGAGACTGTATGCTTGTGGACAGAAAGCTAGTAGCCCACGTGAGGGTGAGGCAAAATGTAAAGACAGCTACCTGGGTCAGAGGAGTACAACTTGACAACCACTGACGTGCTGGTTCACTACACAACTGCCACTAACCCTCCCAATACCCATGCAAAGTCCTATTTGATGCCAAAGATTTTTCTCTTCTGAACTGTTGCTCTAATTTAACAATGGACTAAGCCATACTTGTACCACTGTATCAACTTAGTAAGGAGGATCTAAAAACATAATCCATCTACCACAATGGTGGTTCTTTTACCATATTCTTTAGATACTACTCCTCCCAAAAACGATTACTTGTGTGCTACTGCTATCTGCTAGGCCACATAATACTTAGCAAACCAAAGTGTTATGCAATAGTTTTGTGGTCCCTGGCTACTCAAGGGTGGGCCTTCAATTTGTGTTACTGTGTGGTCACTGGTAACTCCAAAGTAGGCCATTGTGATGTCTGTTTGTTTTCAAATTCTACAGAAATTCTGGAATTCTACCTTCACATACTTTTCCAAACAGCTATAACCTTCCCTCTTTTTGAAAGGCAGGTTTTCCACTACCTTAAAAAAAAAAAAATCTCTGCTTACTCATCTTTAAGCCCTTTTCAATGTTTCATTAAGGCCTGGCCTTTATGATGATTTTTGTCTATCTTATGCTCAGAAAAATTTATGATGTAAGTCTTCTTCAAACAATGAACTGCATGCAACAGCCTATATTTTATATAGCTAACAGTCATAAAAAAATCCTAAGACAAAGTCAATATCAAGGTTAAGCTAGATATCTGATTTCTCTTAATATTTTCAGGACTAGAAATGATCATATTCAAGGAAGGCTTTTCCAAGAGTCACCTAAAACGATAACAGTTCATCATATAAAAACTATCATAGTCAAGGAAGGCTTTCCCGGGAGTCACCTTAGATGACAGTAGTTTGTCATATTTTTGAAAAATATTCCAGTATGCCAGAGAACCTAACAGACAGAATCTCTATACTGCATTCTGTATGAGTTAAAACAGAGGATGCAATTAATGTTTAGAAATTCAATGACATCAAGATGTATCTTTCAGTGAATTGAATCAACATAGAAGGGTAACTATGCATGGAACACAACTTACTGAGAACACCTGTCAGAACAGGCACTACTAGTGATAATTATTATCAGTCTATGGCAAGACTCTGTTTCTTAAACATTCTTGAAAATTTGGTGGGTTCCAGTGAAATGACCTTTAGTGTTGGTGTTGCTCATCAGATTGGTATTACTGCATCTGCCTTCTATGAAGTCAAGTCCTGGAACATTTTATGCACTCTGCTAATGCTCAGTGTATTGGACATTCATTTCTTCTAATCGTAACCATACATCACCCAAGCAGCCTCACTTTAAACTCATCTGGGTACTATTAGGACTGAGTTGCCAGCCATAAAGAAAAGACTTTGCACAGCATATGTGGAATTAAAAAGAAAAAAGTAGGTTGAAGGAATTACTATGAATGTATGTGATCAAGGAACCAACTAGATGTAATCAAGTGTTTCTAAAGCGATGGACATATGCAGAGGACAAAGACTGTGGTTTCATCTAAGACCTGGGAGAAATGAGAACTATTCTCTAATGCTATTAAGTGCCATCACTAATGGTGTTGTATGGCATGTTTTGGCAAGTAACATATAACTCCCTCACTATTCTAGATATAAAGACTTAACAACTTAAGCTGCAACAAACCTCACACCTCTCACTCCATACTAAGTCTAATATCAGTCACTTGATCTTCACTTGTTCTGACTATATCTTTAAAAATCCTTCTCCAACTCCAGTGTTTTTCAGACAAAGTTCTCCCTTAAAAACACTTCACAAATCTTTTCAAGTTGTACTGAATTGATTAATGTGACCAAGACAGCAAAACTGGATGAAGCAAACAACAGAAAAAATCGAGCTGACCTGAAATGGGAGAGGATAAAATGAGGGAATTGTACTGAAAAATGCATGTCTAGATCAAAAAGCAAGAGTAATTATTAAGCTCTGTGCAGCTACTTTTTTTATGGAGAAAAGGAGAATGAATGATTAAGTAAAAAAGGTCAGGCTTACATAAATGTGCAATATCACTAATTATGATAATTCTGTATGCATGCAAAGCTCCAAAAGGCCAATTCTTTATTCATGCATCTACCAAGCAATTGCATGCAACCTGAAAGGTGAAAATTTAATTGGCTCACCAGAATATGTGACTACACTCTCCTTTTTCACTGGTGGTTGGCCTTGAGAAGGTTCAGGAGGAGTTGGGGTAGGAGTACGAACAATTACAGTAGCATCACTTCCTATTGATGCAATAACTGCTTCAGATGAACTAGGGGACAGTGATACTGAAGCAGTTCTCACTGGCACTTCTGGTGTTTTTGTCTCAGTGGCTTGGTCAGCAATATGAGTGACCTGTGGCTGTGAAGACACCACAGCCGATGAGTATGGGATGGCTGGTGCTGGGGATAATGAAGGTGATGAAGAAGAAAAAGTTTTGGACTCTGTATCATCAACTACTATGGCTGCTGTTTTTTCCATATCAATTTCCTCTTCTGTATCTATTATTACTTTAAGACCTAATGCTGTCTCTCCAGCTTGGGGTTCTTCCAATTCAGCAGGCTGGGCTGTTGCAATGACTGCTGTTGTAGTCTGTGCACTAGTAGACACTTTTTCCTCTACCACTACTGATACCCGATCACTAATGTGGTCAACAATGTCAATATCTACATCAGGTTTATTCTTTGGCTCTTGGGTATCAGTCTCAACTATAGACTTCTCATCAACTTCCATTCTTTCGCTTAATACAGTCTTCTCAACTTTCTCGGAAGCAGGAGACACAACTGTATGTTTCTCGATCTCTTCCTTATCACTCGGGACGGAAGGAAGATTTTCTTTGTTTGGAATGTCTGTCTTGGACATTATCAGAGGCTGTTTCTCCAATGGCACGGGGCTTTCACCAATGGGTACAGGTTTAGGTGCCAGACCCTTCCCTGAGGGTGTACTAGTAACTTGTGTACTTGCAGTACTGTTGGGTGAGGTGCCAACATTTGACTCACCTAATAGATTATCAGAAGGTATGTCAACTGGAGAAGGAGCTCTAGGTTTAGAGGGGGTAGTGCTAGCCGGGACAGCGGGTGCAGGGCCCTTCTTAGAAGGTGTAGAGGAAGCACTAGAAGTGGGAGTGCTGGCTGGACTAGCACTAACAGGGGGAGGAGGGGCAGGTCCCTTTCGCCGCTCACCTGAGACTGGCACCACCGCCTGAAAAAATTGCAAGCTGTTACACTTTGGAGATGATAAAAGTGTTTGGACTATAGCAGAATTTCACGTAGGTTTCCTGACTATTATAATCTTAAGCCCATTAAAAGTTTAAAGTCAGCAATCAGTAATACGGAAAATGAACAACACTTGCAATGAAAGCATGAAAAGTGCAATACCGAAGTATTCAGCATTTCAAAAACCTATCATTAATATCATATTCTAAGGGATGGTATACTGAAAAAATAAAATTAATTAAAAACAAGTCATGCTCCCACAATCTATAAAACACTATAGTTAACACAAATCTCTGTGCATGCAATTCTTCCACAGACAGAGCATTCCTTCCCATTTCCCTAAATCCTCCAAAGTAATACTACGATGATATATATATATTTATTCATCATACTTTGTAGCTGTCTCCCGTGTTAGCGAGGTAGCGCAAGGAAACAGATGAAGGAATGGCCCAACCCATCCCTATACACATACATATTCATAAACGCCCACACACACACACACATATACATACCTATATTTCAACGTATACATATATATACATACACAGACATATACATATATACACATGTACATATTCATACTTGATGCCTTCATCCATTCCCGTCGCCACCCCGCCACTTATGAAACAGTATTCCCCTCACTCCGTGTGTGCACAAGGCAGCGCTAGGAAAAGATAACAAAGGCCTCATTTGTTCACACTCCGTCTCTAGCTGTCATGTGTAATGCACCGAAACCACATCTCCCTTTCCAAATCCAGGCCCCACAAAACTTTCCATGGTTACCCCAGACGCTTCACTTGCCCTGGTTCAATCCATTGACAGTATGTTGACCCCAGTATACCACATCGTTCCAATTCACTCCATTCCTTGCATGCCTTTCACCCTCCTGAATGTTCAGGCCCCAATCACTCAAAATCTTTTTCACTCCATCAGTCCACCTCCAATTAGGTCTCCCACTTCTCCTCGTTCCCTCCACCTCTGACACGTACATCTTCTTTATTAATATTTCCTCACTCATTCTCTTCATATGTCCAAACCATTTCAATAAACCCTCCTCTGCTCTCTCAACCACACTTTTTTATGACCACACATCTCTTACCCTTTCATTACTTACATGATCAAACCAACCTCACACCACATATAATCATTCTTCTTATTATCGTTATTATCATTATTTGTCCCTGGGGATAGGGTAGAAACAATACTCCCCACGTATTCCCTGCATGTCACAAAAGGCGAGTAAAAGGGGAAGCAGCAGGGGGCTGGAAATCCTCCCCTCTCGTTTCTAATTTTTCCAAAAGAAGGAACAGAGAAGGGAGCCAAGTGAGGATATTCCCTCAAAGGCTCAGTCCTCTGTTCTTAATGCTACCTCGCTAACATGGGAAGTGGCAAATAGTATGAAAAAAATGATTATTATCATCATTATTATACAGCCTCACAATGTCTGCTGCTGCTTTGAGGCTTCACTCCATGCAGGAGCAGGAAAATGATGGATTCCTTTGAGAGATGAAATTCTTAACTGAAGCTATACTTATTTTCATCCACTGACAATAGGACTGCCTTACCAAAAGTGACTTCTTAATCACGATGCAAAAACATGTAAAGAGCCTACGGTGAAACCTATAAATATCTATCACTACATCTTGTCCTCAACCCACTACCCTGTGACCCCACTTTCATATGATCCACCTATTTAGTGCTCTTGAAAATATAAATCAAACAATGTACACATGGAAGAATAGTAGGTGACTACTGGCAAGAGTCAGCATCTAATAGGGTATATAGAGTTAACATAATTTTTTCACTGATATGGAATCGACCACATTCATAGTTAACAAACAAGAAAATCCATTTTACAAAAATTAAAGGCCTATCCCATGAGTAAGTGTGAAAGGGAAACTTTAGGTGGTGTTGGCAGGGTCATTCCTCCTTCCCTACCTCTTATGGTGGCTATACAACTTGAATCCTTACTTTCTTAAACTGTTAGTATTAACATACTGTACAATTCAATATCCTATTTCAGTACTAACATACAGTAAAAGAAATAAGATAAAAAAAAATTGAAAAACCTCTACTGCAACATGAGTGAACTAAGTTATGATCTTACTGATATGAAATTCATTACATTTATAGTTTATAAAAATAACAGTTTCATAAAAAGTAAACAGCTAGTCCAATGAGTCAGGTTGATGGTGGGTCTGTTGTAAAGGGATGGCAGGCAGTGGGGGGGATGGGTGTGGCGGGGCAAGCGGAGGGGTAAATACCACCACTCACTTGTAACTCCCTTCTTCCTTCTGGCATGCTCTCACTTCACCAAGACAGGTCCTGAGGGCCGGTATCTTTGATTGGTTGTCACTGTTTAATTTTCTTCTTTAATTTTACATACAATATTTGTACATCATACATTCTAATGTTTGTCACAAACATGAAATAATCAATAATAATAATGATACAGTGGGAAGGCAGCCGGTGGTGAAGTTACCAATGCCTCTCCAGCTTGCTTGTTGAAATAATCAATAATAATAATGATACAGTGGGAAGGCAGCTGGTGGTGAAGTTACCAATACCTCTCCAGCTTGCTCATTCCATGACTATGAAGTGTCATGGCTGGCTTCTTTAATTAGTTGTTACGGTGTAAATCTCATCCCTTCTTTATATTCAGCCTTTGCACATTTCAGTACATCTTATTTATCAATGTTCACCACAAATGTGATAGAATCGATATGCTAGAAATGAGGAAGGGTCTCCAACACACTGGTGAATGCTCTTGTCACCTTTTATACTGTTTTCCATTACAAGTATTGGTTCTCATAAAAGGTGAACAACCACCTAGGCCAAGTACTCATATAAAGTCACCAGCCTTTTACATGGTTAAAAAGATGTTATGCAATTTTCAAACTGAGATTGAGGTTATATTGAAGGTTAACTTCCAGATTATGCTTTCTAATAAGTGGCATAATTTAGGCAAAATCCAAACTTAAGTTCGGGGCCATACGCCATTCAGTTCTCTAATGTAGGGAAATACATGTACAAAGTTTAACAAGTATATCATTAAAACTTTTTAAGTTACAAAAAAAGGTTATGATTAAGGGAAAAGTGTGTCTGATAATGGTTGGACAATGGAAACAGCACAGAAAGCAATTCTTAAGAGTTCACCATGCTAAGTATGTAAAGACTGAAATGAAAAGTTCAAAAGTGTTTTCACAGTGGAAGACACTAAAGCACCAAAACCAATTATGAGGAACAGTTAGGAGGTATAAGAAAGAACTGAAATTTGAGAAAAAAACAAAAAACAATAATCATACATCTCAGCAATATTTTTTCTCTTAAAATGATGACATGAGTATAGTCAGTGGATTAGGAATCAGACACCTACTATTTTCAACATCAACAAAGTAAAAACATGGAAACAACTCTTACATATGTGATAGTAAAAATAACAAGATCCTTACCTCATTTTCATCTTTTCCAGGGCTAGGAGGTTTATTTTCTTCAGCTATTGTCTCAATGGTATCCTGTTTACCTAAATGGGAGGGATAATTAGCATTATAAAACTATTGTCCTTTCTCATCTACCCAATTTACCCTATTCAGGCAGAAAATTCCAGTGTTAAAGACACAGCATTAATGCTTGACATGTTATAAAAAACATTATATTACATTGCCATTATAAAAGGACTTATCTTTTTTATGCCAAATACACAAGAGCTCTACATGAAACTATACTAAAGAACTCTGGATAAAAAGGGCAAAAACTTACTGGTGGTGGTGGGGGTTTCAGGGAAGGGAATTTCTTGACTATGTTCATCTTCACTAATCCGGGAAATGCGCTGATCCTGGAACAGCCAAGAAATATGAGAAAATGTATATTTCTTGAGAATTTTTGATGCTGATTCAACTTATGAAT
The DNA here is from genome assembly GCF_036320965.1 of Panulirus ornatus. NCBI lineage: Eukaryota > Metazoa > Arthropoda > Malacostraca > Decapoda > Palinuridae > Panulirus > Panulirus ornatus. Next base: position 27,479,594 of record NC_092255.1, on the reverse strand, counting down.
TAAACGGTAATCAAAAACTAATCAAAATCAGAGTACCTGGGAAGCATACTGATGTCATATGGTACACTTTTCTGTTAATCTATTCTCTTTACTCTCATCCTATTTCACTATAGGAAAAATGCAGTCTCAGCGGTGATAAACTAATGGCCAAACAACCTTAATAATAATAATGATAATAATATAATAATAATAATAATAATAATAATAATAATAATAATAATAATAATAATTATAATAATAATTATAATTTCTTTCGTCTGTTTCCTTGCGCTACCTCGCAAACGCGGGAGACAGCGACAAAGTATAAAAAAAAAAAAAAAAAAAAAAAAAAAAAAATAATAATAATAATAATAACAATAATAAAGCAAAGCAAAAAAAAAAAAAATAACAATAATAATAATTCTTTCTTTTTTGCTTTGTCGCTGTCTCCCGCGTTTGCGAGGTAGCGCAAGGAAACAGATGAAAGAAATGGCCCAACCCACCCCCATACACATGTATATACATACGTCCACACACGCAAATATACATACCTACACAGCTTTCCATAGTTCACCCCAGACACTTCACATGCCCTGATTCAATCCACTGACAGCACGTCAACCCCGGTATACCACATCGATCCAATTCACTCTATTCCTTGCCCTCCTTTCACCCTCCTGCATGTTCAGGCCCCGATCACACAAAAGCTTTTTCACTCCATCTTTCCACCTCCAATTTGGTCTCCCACTTCTCCTCGTTCCCTCCACCTCCGACACATATATCCTCTTGGTCAATCTTTCCTCACTCATTCTCTCCATGTGCCCAAACCATTTCAAAACACCCTCTTCTGCTCTCTCAACCACGCTCTTTTTATTTCCACACATCTCTCTTACCCTTACGTTACTTACTCGATCAAACCACCTCACACCACACATTGTCCTCAAACATCTCATTTCCAGAACATCCATCCTCCTGCGCACAACGCTATCCATAGCCCACGCCTCGCAACCATACAACATTGTTGGAACTTTTCCTTCAAACATACCCATTTTTGCTTTCCGAGATAATGTTCTCGACTTCCACACATTCTTCAAGGCCCCCAGGATTTTCGCCCCCTCCCCCACCCTATGACCTACTTCCGCTTCCATGGTTCCATCCGCTGCCAGATCCACTCCCAGATATCTAAAACACTTTACTTCCTCCAGTTTTTCTCCATTCAAACTTACCTCCCAATTGACTTGACCCTCAACCCTACTGTACCTAATTACCTTGCTCTTATTCACATTTACTCTTAACTTTCTTCTTTCACACACTTTACCAAACTCAGTCACCAGCTTCTGCAGTTTCTCACATGAATCAGCCACCAGCGCTGTATCATCAGCGAACAACAACTGACTCACTTCCCAAGCTCTCTCATCCCCAACAGACTTCATACTTGCCCCTCTTTCCAAAACTCTTGCATTTACCTCCCTAACAACCCCAGCCATAAACAAATTAAACAACCATGGAGACATCACACATCCCTGCCGCAAACCTACATTCAGTGAGAACCAATCACTTTCCTCTCTTCCTACACGTACACATGCCTTACATCCTCGATAAAAACTTTTCACTACTTCTAACAACTTTCCTCCCACACCATATAGTTTTAATACCTTCCACAGAGCATCTCTATCAACTCTATCATATGCCTTCTCCAGATCCATAAATGCTACATACAAATCCATTTGCTTTTCTAAGTATTTCTCACATACATTCTTCAAAGCAAACACCTGATCCACACATCCTCTACCACTTCTGAAACCACACTGCTCTTCCCCAATCTGATGCTCTGTACATGCCTTCACCCTCTCAATCAATACCCTCCCATATAATTTAACAGGAATACTCAACAAACTTATACCTCTGTAATTTGAGCACTCACTCTTATCCCCTTTGCCTTTGTACAATGGCACTATGCACGCATTCCGCCAATCCTCAGGCACCTCACCATGAGTAATACATACATTAAATAACCTTACCAACCAGTCAATAATACAGTCACCCCCTTTTTTAATAAATTCCACAGCAATACTATCCAAACCTCCTGCCTTGCTGCCTTTCATCTTCCGCACATTTTTTTCACTTCAGAAAAAGAAAATTTGTGATTTACGAAAAAGAATTTAGAAATAGATAAAAAAACAATTTAACTCAGCTGTTATCAAAATTTGAAATAGAGTTTGAAGATGTCCTAACTTTCATATAAAATTTCTCAAAATGAGACTGTAACAAAGACTAAAATCTTAATGATTCCTACAGTAAAAGTAATACCCTAGCCTCACTAAATACTGGCAGATGAAACTGTAAGACATAATGTTTTATGTCTTAAAATTATCTGCCACAACTGCATGCTAAGAGTTCACTGTTAAATACAGTAGTCTCATACATATCATCCCATAAAAGCTCTCCAGGCAACTTCTGAAATGCTTTAATATTTCTATAAACTGCAAGCAAAGGGAGAAAACAAGAGAAATAAATCTGCATGCATAATGATCAAATACTCAGTTCTTCAGAAACCATTTAACATCCTAGTCTGCAAAAAAGCAGTCTTTATAAAACAAAACCAATATTTCAGATCATGTAAATAAAACTTATGAAATAAACAAAAAAATATGACAAAACATTCTAAGGGAAAACAAATCCAAATGAAGTGAGTTGGTGTTAAATGGAAACTTCAAACTGTGCTAGTCAGATACAAACACCACCATGCTAACATGCTTATAAAGAGGAATAAGAGAAGCAACTGTAAAAATAAGCCAATAGGTTTTGAAGATTTCACTAAATCTTTTACAAGTGAAGGTGTACTTCAGTGCTCAACGATTAACCAAACTCAATTAATGTATATAAGTGACCTGACTAAGCTGGACTTCCAGTGCACAAGTTGGATACAAACTTCAAGAAATTTACTTCAAGGAAACTCCAATTAGTAAGCATGAATTCAATTCACTGTTTATATAAGAACAGTGCATATCTGATCTATCAAAATCAAAGCACAGGGTAGCCACAAATATCCAGAAATGCATACAACATTTCTCTTATCTAAACCACACCCAGCTGTCCAACTGTGTAGGGAAGCTTCCAGCTAAGACTGTACTAGATATGACATACCTCTGGCAGCATGGCCAGGTCCATGGGGGGGCACTCAGTGGGGTCAAGAGAGGGGACAATGTGAATAGGACCAGCCACCAGACTCAAGTTAACGACACAAACTACATTATGATCAGCTATGGACAACATAGGCCTTATAAGTGCAATTGGGAAGATGTTAATCAAGGTGAATTATTACTAGATGCCCCTATAAATGTTGGTCAATCACCGTAAACTCTCAAAACCCTGATTATAATCTAAACTTTTCATGTGAGGAAGGGTTTACTTTCCAATACATCCACTGCCCTATCAATAACATAATGCATTATTCAAATGCTAAATCTAAATAAAAAAATGTATCTTGAACATCTGTCAAGAAAAATACTTTATTCTGAATATCTGATGAATTCTAAATTTGAGATAAAGAAAGTTATCTTTTATAATCTATATTGTAATTAGGGCACTGTGATATTTTTATGAAAAAATCCTGATGTACATCCACTGAGTTAATTCACACAACCTATTAATGATGAAATCATATACAAGGAAAAATATTTTTCAATTTCAATGAACCCTTGCCAATTCAATCTGCAGTTACTTTGAAAATATTTGTCCAAAATGGTTGAATCAACCAAGAGCATCTCTGAATGACCCAATGGTAGAATGTGTGGTCATTATAAGAGTACTATTTCAAAAACAATAAAGGAAGGGCATCTGAGGCACTCACAATCCAACAAGATGCACACACACAAGCACACACACATTTGGAATCTGCCACTGAAACTCCTCCAGTAGCTTTTCCCTTTAAGGGGAACTTCTGAACATGCAACTTCTCTGCTAATTCAACTCCGTAAAATTGGCGAGAGTTCACTGAATTCTCCTACTGTGTTATCATGTTGTAAATTCAACTGAATAAATCATAAAATTATACCTCCCAATATATGAAACTAAAAATCAAATAATCACAATAAGAAGAGGGAATAATATACCTATAGTACAGAAAAGATGCATTCATATACTAATCATGGAAGATTATTGGATTATTTTCACATTCCTATTCTAGTAATAACATAAAAATCCCAACAGAAAACCGAATATCTTTCAACTATAATTTTTCATATTTTCACCCAAAAGCTGAAGTCTCTCCCTAAAAATCTAATTCTTGTTTATTACTAACTTACTTTATGGTATGCAGTATCCAGGTAATACATTAATGAGAAATGTTTATAAATCTTTATACTTTTAAGCTTTCAATGGAAATCACTACTTGAAAATATTAATGAATAAATTAATACAGCAAATCCCCACTTAACACGGTTTCAGTTTACAACAGCTGAAGTACTAGAAAACTGAAATGGTTAAGACAGTACCTGATCTGGTTTAAAGTAGTTCCTTAACATGATTCATCATTACATTTCATGAGATGAGCTAATGATAAATGGAGAGAAAAGAGTGCAGAGTATAAAGCCCTAAACAGAAAAGGTTATATCAAAATCAATAAAGAAGAAAAATGGATTATCATCTAAAAGATACATTAAAAACATGTTACAATATTCTGGAAAGAGTTGAAAAAGAACAAAAGAAAGGTAGGAGTAAGGAAAGAGTAAAATTTGACATGAATGAGAAATGAGACAATGAATATTATGAAGACAAGACTGAGGAGAGTAACTTTTACCATCAACAACACAGCAACTCTTACAAACACTTCTTTTTAAAATGTTTTAAAGTATCATGACTATACTTCAGCTACTGTACAATTAACACATCACAACAAAAGTGCAAAACAGTTATGTAAAACATTTTGCAGTGATTTCTGAGTAAAAATGGAGTCAAAATAGTTGACCACAGAACGCATCTCAATCAACATGATAAAAGCTATGGGCAATTATAATTTGCTTAATACAGTACTTTATGGAAACATACTACGTTAAGTGGGGAATGCCTGCAACATAAACAAAACAAACAATCAAACAAAAATATGAATAAATATGTATAAATAAAAATACATATCATTAATCAACTGATTTTGGTAATTTCCTTTAGCCTTTCCCATTTCAGTCTTCTTCTAGCTCTCCCCTTCCCCATGATCCTTCCACCTATAATTATTCATTCCCCCATTCAATCTTTCCTCACTCATCTTATGTTGAAACCGTTTCAGCACAATGGTTGAAATTATCAAACTCTGAGCTTACTACCACACCTCACTCTTACACTATTAGTGCTTACATGATCAATCCATCTCACACCACATATTGTCCTTGGTCATTTCACATCCTACAAATACATTTTTCTTTTGCATCTGAGTCCAAAATCTCACATTCATACCACATTGATAGAACTATAATATCTTCAAAGACAAAGCATCTATATCCCTACTGACAGTGAACTGTCTTTCTAGAAACACCTTAAGGCAACCAGGAACTTAGCCCACTCTTCTACCCCATAACTGACTTCAGCTGCCTTGGTTTTATCCACTGCCACATCCATCCCAAGGTACCTAAAACACTCCACTTCATGCAAGTTCTTCCCTTTTAAACTTAAACTATTCTCTCTCATCTTCCTGCAGTACCACACTACCTAACTTTATATCTTCAGTACAGTACTATGAATTTTCTTTCAGACACTCCCGAACTCTATAACCAGGTTCTGGGGTTTCTCTCTGAGTTTTACCACAACTGTCTTAAGTTTAAGCAGTAACTGATTTACTTCTAATGCCCCGTCCCACCAACCCCAATGTACTGCAGACCTGCCCCTCAGTCCATGGCCCTCGCATCTATATCCCTTTCCAACCTGTCTATGAACAGATGAAACAGGTATGCTGGCATTATACATCTTTAATGTCATCCCACCTTTCCAATTAGCACACATTCCATACACTACCTGTAAAATCTATTTACTCTGTTTAGTAAATATCACTTAACTCTACACAAATAAATATAGTTGACTGAAACAACACATAACACACACACACACACAAACAAAAAGTATTACTTTAGTTTTTGCTCCTGAGACATAGTTGTTTGTATGCTCCACCACTTGCTAAACCACGTAATACTTGGCAAGCTGCATGTGATTACTGTGTGGCCACTGGCAAGATTAGTGTGTGGCCAACGGAAACTCAAGGTTGTTCCATTTTCATTACAATTTCTTTTCCTACCCCTCAAAGCTTTAGAATTCCTTACTCTCTCATGTCTTTCCCAATAACTATGACCTGGCACATTTTAAAAGTTAAGTTTTTCTGTCACCAAATTTTCAAATACTTTCCCATCTTTTATTTCCTTTACTAATCCTCTTTATTTTTCAATTAAGCCATAGCCTTAATGTGAACTTTCGTCCACAGAATGCATGGAAGGAGAGAACATTGTATAGGAGAGCAAAAATGGGTATGTTTGAAGGAATAGTAGTTCCAACAATATTATGGGGTTGCATGGCATGGGCTATGGGTAGGGTTGCACGGAGGAGGGTGGATGTGTTGGAAATGAAATGTTTGAGGACAATATGTGGCATGCGATGGTTTGATCGCGTAAGTAATGAAAGGGTTAGAGAGATGTGTGGAAATAAAGAGTGTGGTTGAGAGAGCAGAAGAGTGTCTGTTGAAATGGTTTGGACAAATGGAAAGAATAAGCGAGGAAAGATTGACAAAGAGGATATACATGTCAGAGGCGTAGGGAACAAGGAGAAGCAGATCAAATTGGATGTGGAGGGATGGAGTGAAAAAGATTCTGAGTGATCAGGGCCTGAACAAATGAGAGGATGAGAGGCATGCAAGGAATAGAGTTTATTGGAACGATGTGGTATACCATGGTCGATGTGCTGTGAATGGACTGAACAAGGGCACGTGAAATGTCTGGGTTAAACCATGGAAAGGTCTGTGGGGCTTGGATAGGAAGCTGTGGTTCCAGTGCATTACACATGACAGCTAGAGACTGAGCGTGAATGAATATGACCTTTTTTGTCTGATGTCCTGGCGCTACCTCACTGAAGCAGGGGTAGAGATGCTGTTTCCTGTGGGGCAGTATATCATACTTGAGTGCCATTTCCAGGGTCAGGGAGAGAATGCGTCCCACATATTCCCCATGTGTCATAGAATGCAAATAAAGGGGGGCCAGATCGGGGGGGCTGGATATTCTCCTTTTCTTGTATTTCAATTTCTAAAAGAGGAAATAGGAGTCAAGTGGGGAGTGCTTCTCCTCTTCAAAGGCTCAGATTGGGGTGCATGAATGTGTGAGGATGTAACTAAGAGGAGAATCAATATCTATTAATTTTTTTCACTTATTTATCATACTTTGTCACTGTCTCCCACATTAGCGAGGTAGCGCAAAGAAGCAGACGAAAGAATGGCCCAACCCACCCACATACACATGTATATACATACACATCCACACACGCACATATACATACCTATACATCTCAATATATACATATATATACATAGACACACACATATATACACATATATAATTCATACTTGCTGCCTTTATTCATTCCCATCGCCTCCCCCTATACATGAAATGACACCCCCCTCCCCCCGCATGCATGCGAGGTAGCACTAGGAAAAGACAACAAAGGCCACAATCGTTCACACTTAGTCTCTAGCTGTCATGTATACTGCACCAAAACCACAGCTCCCTTCTCACATCCAGGCCCCACAAAACTTTCCATGGTTTACCCCAGACGCTTCACATGCCCTGGTTCAATCCATTGACAGCACGTTGACCCCAGTATAAAACATCGTTCCAGTTCACTCTATTCCTTGCATGTCTTTCACCCTCCTGCATGTTCAGGCCCTGGATTGCTCAAAATCTTTTTCACTCCATCCTTTCACCTCCAATTTGATCTCCCACTTCTCATTCCCTCCACCTCTGACACATATATCCTCTTGGTCAATTTTTCCTCACTCATTCTCTCCATATGACCAAACAACTTCAATACACCCTCTTCTGCTCTCTCAACCACACTCTTTATTTCCACACATCTCTCTTACCCTTTCATTACTTACTCGATCAAACCACCTCACACCACATATTGTCCTCAAACATCTCATTTCCAACACATCCACCCTCTTCTGCACAACCCTATCTATAGCCCATGCCTCGCATCTATATAATATTGTTGGAACCACTATTCCTTCAAACATACCCATTTTTGCTTTCCAAGATAATGTTCTCGCCTTACACACATTCTTCAATGCTCCCAGGACTTTCGCCCCCTATCCCACCCTTTGACTCACTTCCACTTCCATGGTTCCATCCGCTGCCAAATCCACTCCCAGATATCTAAAACACTTCACTTCCTCCAGTTTTTCTCCATTCAAACTTAACTCCCGATTGACTTGTCCCTCAACCCTACTGTACCTAATAACCTTGCTCTTATTCACATTTACTCTCAGCTTTCTTCTTTCACACACTTTACCAAACTCAGTCACCAGCTTCTGCAGTTTCTCACCCAAATCAGCCACCACCGCTGTATAATCAGCGAACAACAACTGACTCACTTCCCAAGCCCTCTCATCTACAACAGACTGCATACTTGCCCCTCTCTCCAAAACTCTTGCATTCACCTCCCTAACAACCCCATCCACAAACAAATCAAACAACCATGGAGACATCATTTCTCATGTCAGCAAAGTAGCATTAAGAACAGAGGACTGAGCCTCAGAGGGGAATATCCTCACTTGGCCCCTTTCTCTGTTCCTTTTGGAAAAAGAAGAAAAAAAAGGAAATGAAATACAACTTTAGTGTAACGATTACATCATCAGGGGAGATACAAGAATGAGATATAAGATGCAGAACAGTCAGTGGATATCCAAGGAAGAGATGTAGCTAGGATGCCATTGGTAAACAAGCATTACTGGATGGTGGTATTTGGGTCTGGCATCATGCCTGTCATAAAATCTATGTTATGTGGACAGGAAAGGGAACTGTTCACAAATTTTGCCTATGATTAGGCTATCCAGTTTGTACAGACCTACACTAATATCAATGTCACATTTCTCTGGGTATTCAGTAATATTAGATTCAATGATATTGCTCGGGTAAAGGAATTAGAGTTCATAATTGAATTAGCGCTAATCCAGTCAATACAGTGGTTTTAATTTTCAAAATGATTTTACAAAGCATTTGATTCTTGTCATGTTCTTATACTACATTTATGCTGCTTAAGTCTAACATAAAGATCCTTACCAGTCTGCTCAACAAAAAAATATTACAGTGTTTACAAGGTATTCTGTAAACACAGCCACAGAAATTTCTGGTGAGTTTTTGATTAAGACATTCTTTATAGTATTGTTATTGCTGAAGGCTACATTTACATTAAAGGATTTAAGCAACCTGGGAAGTAACATAAAATCATCACTAAAAGAGGAGAACTAAAAGATTCTTGGCATAAAGGGGAGGTTTTTCACTTCCTCCAATTTTGCAAATACTTTCTCCTCTTTTGTTTTTCCTTTTCATAATTCTCTCTATATTTCAATTATGTGCATTTCTGTCTGTGAATGGAGTTAAATAACAAAAACAAAAAACTCCATCTTCCAACTAAGTTCAGATTTTATATCTATCCAAAATCTCAGCAAATATAGTATTTGTGTGGATTAAGAATTTTTGTGTTATGAGGAAGTATGGAAATTCCTTTTATAGACAAGCCTTAACAGTCTTTGGCCAAGAATATCACTAACAACTTTAGTTAAAACCTTTCTTTTACTCTTCCATTCTAACAACATTACAGCAATCTTTCCTAAAGAAAAAGTTACACTTTGGTTTGCTTCTTCTCTAATTCCATCTTTGACAAGTCTGACTGTCCCTTAACCCCTATGCCTAAAGCTATGCCTCTCCCTATAACCTCTCTTCATACAGTCTAAATATGGACCAGGCAGCATCCCTGCTCATTCTTAAGGAGGATGCTTTTAACCCTACAGCTTCACTTGTTTGCTCATGTTTTTAAGGAGGATGCTTCTAACCCTACTACTTCACTTGTTAGTCTGTTTCTCCTCTGCTTAAAAATCCATAACTTTCCCTTCTTCATGGAAATGCACAGATACAGCCAAGCCCAAACAAGGTGACCGTTCTGAGCTAACCTACCAACATCCTGTTGCTCTAACTTTTACTACATCCACAGACTCTACATTTCTCTTTAACTTCCATTTCCTCACCCCTTAAACTGACAGCTACAAGAAATCCTGGCTGCAACTTATGTTAAAAAAAAAATCTTAATGATACATCATAGTCTCATAGAATTAAAGGAGTGCTTGCATAAGTATTAAAAATGAGGAAAATGTATCCTTTATATACCTTTGTTTTTGTCATTGAGTGTTGGACTTTATGAAAGCTGCACTTTGCGTATCGTTTGAGAAAGTGGTGTGAAAAAGAAAAAAGCTCTTAAGATTGTAAGAGTAAAGATATGCATGCAGAGGTATGCAGGGGTGTTGAAATCTTCACTCAACACACAATAAAAAACAGAGGCATGGAAATCTTGTCTCATGATGTATGCTGTCAATGATCGAAAACTATCATACGATGCTGTGTGAGGGTTATGTATCATGAATCTCAGTCATCTGTCTGATCATGAGTATGACTTTCACAAAGCAAATTTCAACCATACTATCTGTTTTTATCTTAACATCTGGTCATCCTCTCTAAGAGACTGTGGATTCCAATGTTGTAGCCCTTGATAAACCAAAAGCTTGTGACTGGAAGTAGCACTGAGGTCTCACCCCAAATATCACTCTTCTGGCTTTTCTCCCTCATTCTGTTCTCTAATATCTAGATTCCTCTCTGGTTGGTCTGTCCTCATAATCGATGTTGGATCAACCTCTCCCTTTTCCCCTATCAACAGTAGTGTCCCTCAGAGTTTTGTCCTGTCTCCTACAATCTTCCTCCTCTTTATCAATGGTTTCCTTTGTACAACAGATAATCAAATGCAGTTGTACACTGATGGCTAAATACTGCATTCCTCTACCTCTTTCAAATGCACTCCATCTTTCCCATCTCAAGTTACATCTCTTGTTATGACAACAAACTCTCTAACTCAGGTTAAGACAGGATTTCACAGTGGGGCAAATGCAACTTGGGTAAGTTAAATGCCTTCTAAAACCAAACTTTTACCTAGTTTGCTCACTAAATCCCATCAAAACATTCCCATGATGTCTCCAGAATTCTACAACTCAACATGGTTCAACAATGTTTATTTCCAAAACTATATAGTTCAAAGGTGCAGTGAGTGTAATGTGAATCCCCCAATTACAATACTAAAAAAAAAGGAAAGTATATTTTCTTATACATTCCACAGATACTATACTGAATCTGAGAACACAAACACAAGAACACACATAACCATCCCCAGGTTTTGAAAAACAATGCTATGACTATTAATATTTGAGAAGTAAGTAATGTTAGTATGGCTGGTTGTGAGTTTATAATTTCCAATAAGAAAGATTCTGATGGGAGTTAAAAGTTACAGTTCTGTTATTACATCTCAAATACAGTGTTCTACCAGTATATGCAATAGCAGTCTTTGATAATACTAACTGCAATTCTTTTACATTTAGCATAAAGTATACACAGTTTCCACGAAGTTAAATAATAAAACACAAGTATCACTCAAAAACCTTTATACTGTCTGGTAGATTTTTTTCTTTGAAAGACAACATATGCTTAAGAACTGGAACAGACAAAATTGATTTCAAATGAAATGAAAATGATGAAGCTCTCAAATTTCAACAGAAAAACATGTTATGTATGGAAGGAAGAACAAAAGAATATATATCAGAAGACATTATAACAGAAAACTTAAGACAAAATATTGACAGCTGGCATCATTATAATCCAAACTTTCTGCGATAAGTACATATTACTATGACTGATACCTGGATTCTGAAACCTATGCAACTTAACATCAAGACCCAAGAGCTGCAACAATACAGCACTAAAGAGGGAAAACCTATAACACAAATAAGAGTGTCACTATTTCTTAAATGGTTGTTCAAAATTGGCCCAACAGCAAAATGGGTGATGCAAACAATGTTAAACCCATATTTCACATATTCAGGAAATACATTTCTTAATAGTATCTAATTGTCTCTTCCAGGTTTACTTTGTTAGCTTTAAGAACAAGAAACTGACACATTTTAACACATCCAATCTCCAGATGTTAAGCATAATGTAATAAGCCAGAGTCTACCATCTACAATCAAGTCATGCACCCAATCTCAACTGCTTTATATACTATAACTTGCTTTGGCCCACTGATTTATATTATATCCCCCACCTAATCATAGACCACACTCAACTAGTTCATTTTATCCAGTGCACATCACTCACCCTCCTTAATGTTCAGGTCCCAAAACTCCAAAGCCACCCATCTCAATATCCCCACACCCACTTCTGACACACAGATCCTCTTGTCTTTCTTCAAGTATCCTCTACGTATGGTTAAACTATTTCAATACATGATGGTCAATCCTCTCAATCAACCTACATTTACTACCACAACTCTCTTGAGACAATATCAACTTGCCTCATACTACCTATTGTCCTCAACTATTAAAGGCCAAATATATTCATTAAACACTGTCAGGAATACTATACCTTCAAACATACCCATTTTTACCCTAAATAACTGCTCTTTCCTTCCACACTCTCCTTAATGTGTCCAAAGACCTCAGCCCATCTTACAAATTATGACTTACATCACCTCTCGTGGTTCAATCCTCTGCAACATCCACAAAAGGTAGTTGTGTAGTTACCTGTTTGTACTGTACAGGGAAGGAGTTATACACTCATGGAGCCCCATCTCTTGAACATTCTCGTCTGTCATGCAGCTTCTTAGATTAATGTATGATGTCTCCATTGACCATGTCCTCAATCATTCTGTTCCATTTATCCATCACTATTATACTATATAAGTACCTCTTAACATCTTTTTTAACAAGTTTCTTACTTATTTTCATGTTTTATCCTCTGGTTGCTCCACCCCTCCATCTCTTGAAGAACTGTTCACTGTCCACATCACTGATCTGTTTTAAAAACTTACAGGTTAAGATCAGGTCAACCATTATCCATGCATCCCTGTATTATGTCATCTCACACTACATCAACATCACCAACCAAACCAGAAAAATGCACATACCACAAGGGCATAGAAAAAACTTCACCCCACAAGTTGAAGACCTGGGGGAAGATTGACAAAGCCATCAAAAGAAATCACACAATAAATATGGAAAAAAATGACTACCCTAATTACTGAAAAACAAACTGCAAACTGGCACTCCTTCCTCAACACGATGAACCATAAAACCTACTGCAACCAACTCTGATGCATGTTAAAGAACATCCACACCTCCCAAACCAACCCAGCCCCTATAAATGAAACACTTTTGACCTAATACAATGACATCCTGTCTCTCAATGAGTGAACATACTCATGAAATACTACAAGGTAAAATCTGCCTCACACCCTTCACATCTCTCAACAAGAAAGTCATGAAGACCCTATAAAAAAATCCATCCACACATAACTCCTCATCCATCCTTCACTGTGACTGACACAAGAAATGCAGATAAAACCTTAAAGATGTCTCCTGCAACAAATCCTGACATACCAAACTTTCACATAAAACATTTTGGCTCAGCTGTAATCCAGGTACTTAAAAATATCTTCAAACACTCTTGGCCACACATTAAGATTACCAACACCTCGAAACCTGCCAATGTAGTACCAATCTAGTAACCCTCCAAACTTACCTTCCTCTTAGCACCCTATATCACTTCAGTATTCAGTATACAAATTCTAAAAAACTAATCCTCAACAGAATCAAGCAAAATATCCCACTATCATCGACACAACATGGCAGCACACCAAACGCAACATATCCTTGATAACATCAATCAAAGAACTCTTTCCTGCACAGTATTTAGTGGTAACAGTTACCAAAAAAGCATATAATGCTATCCACTAACACATCCTCAAACAAAAGATATTGGACACCACCCTCACAACAGACAAAAAGGTTGGCCAAGTTCACAGCTGGCAACCAAGGAAAAGTCACCCTCATGGATCCATCTTTGAAACCTCTATGCTCTACAATGTAGTTCCAAGGGAGCAGTTTTTTCCAAACCCTCTTCACTCTCTTTCCACATGAACTCCAATTACCTCCTGAAGATCACAGTATGTAGGTCCTGTCATATGCCTATGACGTTACAGTCACATCGCAGCACCTTGACAACAATAATGAAACAACAAGACTACAATATACAGCTGAAACAGTGGCTCACCCAGGGTGGAATATTTCCATCTCTACAGATGTGTTCACTCACCCTTTTAGCCTCAACCTGACAAAAATCTAATACTTCCATCTCAACAGAAGTGTTCATTCACCCTTTTAAATCCAACCAGACAAAAATCTACCAGCACCCTCCTGTCACCTTAAATGCCACTTGTTCCCAATCAACAAAACACCAACTAAATTGGGCATCATATGTGATACAAATATGACATCCACTTCCCAAACATCAACACGAAAGCAATAAATAAACTAAATACCCATAGAACACTAACTGGCACCAGATTTGGATAAGAAGAAGAAGCCATTTGTATTCCTTACAAACACTTTATCTGCCCCATCCAAAACCACATTTCACCCACTTGGTCATCTATCCTATTAAAAGCAAGTATAACAGAGCTGCAAACCATACAAGACATAACACTCATAACAATCAACAGCTATATAGCAACTAGAAACACTCATCTCCTGCACAATGAAAAAAGCTCTTCCCAAAACAATCCCACCTCAACATGCTTGGCACTCAATTCTTTGCAATGGTACTAGACTCTTCCCATCATAACCAAAGATATATAAAAAGCTTACCCCTGTTTCACCTTTCAGTAATCTATAAACACAGATCCCCAACACCCAAAAAACACTGACAAAACATATAAACACCTAAATAAGCTGGGCAAGCACTAAACAGCTGCCTACCCAACTCAAGTCTTAAACACCAGCCCACTAGATATAACTCAAATAAAACCTAACTCCCCAGACTATACAAGTAACTCTTTCTCATCTACACTCTGGACACCACCAATCCCTACAACATTACATATACCAATTCAACATATCTAAAGACCTTCTTGCCCATGATGCAACTACCACAATGAAGACCCTGAATACTTACTGCTTAATTGCTCCACACTCTCTTTTTAATGACAAACACACACACACACACACACACACATACATTACAACAATTTATGCCATGTTGTATGCCCACTGGATGTGGCCAGCTTCATGAGTACTGCAGGATCCCCACAAAAGAGAGAACGAACTCCTGTGGTAAAAAATTAAGGTAAGGTAAAGCATACATCTGATCATCATTCCTTGAAAAACCTTTGCCCTATTTTTTGTTTTATCAGGGACCTTCCACACAACAATCATAACCAGTCACCAAATCACCCATCCTTTCATTTAGATCATCCATCTCCAAGATCTGATTCCTTCCACTAATACTGTCCGAGCACTAACTCAGCTCCTCTGACAATGCACTCATATTTTTTCCACTCCTCTCACGACCATTAAGTCATCCACCTCTTGTAGCCAATTTTCATATCAACCTACATCAGTCTTATCTAACTTCCTTACATTCTTTGACATCATACTACTGCTCTTTCATCAAAACTGTTACCCAATCTTTTGCTCATCCTTACACTTAACATAGACTTTACTCCTGAACAATCCCAAACCATTCAACTCTTTTTCAGGTCAACTTTCTTTTGTTTAAAGCATGAAAATTCAGGCTTCTCTCATCAATCATAGGACCTAACTTTCTCTTCTTTTCATCCTGGTTACAGCCATACACATTCAGATATCATAACCTATCATGAACAAATCGTCAATTGGCTCCTACTGCTCCTCACAGTTAAAGATTGATTGTGGGTGAATGAAGCAATTATTCATTTTTCTTAATACTAACTCACTAAAAAGGAAAGGAAATTGGGTTTAAAGAAATATAATATAAGTAGGAGGGGTTTCCAGCCTGTATTCTTGAACATAGTCACCTCATATGACAGAGGTGATACATGGGTAATATTTTTACTGCCCCTTTCCCACAGACAAATCTCCCTGTTTGTAATATGAAAATGCATTGAAGAATGTGTGGAAGGTGAGAGCATTATCTCGGAGAGCAAAAATGGGTATGTTTGAAGGAATAGTGGTTCCAACAATGTTATATGCCTGCGAGGCATGGGCTATAGATAGGGGTGTGCAGAGGAGGGAGGATGTGTTGGAAATGAAATGTCAAAGGACAATATGTGGTGTGAGGTGGTTTGATCAAGTAAGTAATGAAAGGGTAAGAGAGATGTGTGGTAATAAAAAGAGTGGTAGAGAGCGCAAAAGAGGGTGTATTGAAATTGTTTGGTCACATGGAGAGAATGAGTGTGGAAAGATTGACAAAGAGGATATGTGTCAGAGGTGGAGGAAACAAGAAGTGGGAGACCAAATTGCAGGTGGAAGGATAGAGTGAAAGATTATGAGCGATCGGGGCCTGAACATGTAAGAGGGAGAAAGGTGTGCAAAGAATAGTGAATTGGAACAATGTGCTGTCAATGGGTTGAACCAGGGCATGTGAAGTGTTTGGGGTAAACCATGGAAAGTTTTGTGGGGCCTAGATGTTGAAAGAGAGCTGTGGTTTCTGTGCATTACACGTGACAGATAGAGACTGAGTGTGAACGAACGTGGCCTTTGTTGTCTTTTCCTACATTACCTCACGTGCGTGCATGCCGGGGGGGGGGGGGGGGGGGGGGGGGGGTCATTTCATGTGTGGTGGGATGGCCATGGGAATGAATAAAGGCAGCAAGTATGATAACAAGGTAGTGCAAGGAAACAGACGAAAGAATGGCCTAACCCACACACATACACATGTATATACATAAATGCCTACACACACATATACATACATATACATACACAGACATATACATATATACATATGTACATATTCATACTTGCTGCCATCATCTATTCCTGTTGCCACCCAACCACACATGAAATAGCATCCCCCGCCCGCCTGCGAGATAGTGCTAGGAAAAGACAAAAAGGCCCCATTCGTTCACACCCAGTCTCTAGCTGTCATGTGTAATGCACCGAAACCACAGCTCCCTATCACCCATCTAGGCCCCACAGACCTTTCCATGGTTTACCCTAGATGCTTCACATGCCATTTCCTGGCGCTACCTCTCTGATGCAGGAGACAGAGATCAAGCATAATAATAATCATTTCATCATTATAGTTAATAGGTTTCCCACGTAAGTGAGGTAGCGCCAGGAAACAGATGAAGAAAGACCCATCCAATCACATACATACACACACATACATGAGCATATAAATAAATATATACACATGCACATATTCATACTTACTTGCCTTCATCCATTCCTAGCACCACCCAACAGGAAACAGCATTGCCACCCCCCGATTCAGTACACTGACGGCACAATGACCCCAGTATACTACATTGTTCCAATTCACTCTCTTCCACGCACGCCTTTCACCCTCCTGCATGTTCAGGCCCCGGTTGCTTGAAATCATTTGACTGCATCCTTCCACCTCAAATTTGGTCTCATGCTTCTCCTTGTTCCCTCCGCTTCTGACACATACATCCAATTTGTTTGACTGGTCAGCCATCAACAGTTGCCTAGCTGTCCACAAACTTTATTTTACAACTTATAATGGCTAAAGCAAAATTAAAGCATTAAGAATGTAGTAGACTGATCAGAGAGTGAAACGGAGCAACAAGCAAGGAGATTCTTCAACATTCTTCTTGAAAACATAACTTACAATTTGTATGGATGTACCAAACGTATCTGGTAAGGACAAGCTTTAAACAGGAACTTCTTTCTTATACATTCATAAGAATGAATGATGAAAGAGGTGTAACAATCAGTAGTATGGCTTTGCTTGTGAATACTAATAACTGACGGGAATCTTTCCTATACATTCATATAATGAATGAATGATGAAAGAGGTATAACAATCAGTAGTATGGCTTTGCTTGTGAATACTACTAACTGACTGGAAAAGCTGCTTTTGAATCAAAGGAATTTCTACACATGAGAACTTCATGGCATGAGAAGTGATTCTCCTTCTCATTTTTGTGGATTTTTCTTTTATTGATAAACTAATTATCATGTCCAAAAGCTGGCCCATAAATGCACATGCATATTTAGCTGACATGACTACATAAGAAAATCTATTGACAAATGATGTGAGAACATGTAAGAGCAGACAGTAAGATTCACTTCTTATATGAATTTTTACAGTTTATGAACTAGGATATGAAAGTGGAAATCAGTTTCTCTGAACTTCAGAGCAAAACCATAATTTTGTCAAAAACACATTAAAACTTAGTTATCTCTCAGTATGAACTGGTATAATACATCATGTCATGAATGCTCTCTAGATGTATGGTAAACTCAACAGCTTTAATGAAGATGATCATACACACAAACTAAAGAAAAATGCTACATAACTTTATGCAAATTATGCCACTAGCAAAATCAAAGTTGCAACATGGCAACAAATGGAAATGGAAACACCTGGACACAATCTATATATTTACACCTCTGACACCTGTTCCCCTCAAGGGGATAGCCACAGCAATAAAGTCTCTATAACTTATATACTCCAAAGCTGCTTTTAGCCTTTACTGCCCCATCCTTAACAAGCCAGTGGCAGAGGGCAACTCGATCTAGCAAAGTGTCTGAAGAGGCTCCAACCTAATGTTCCTGCTAACTTCTTCTACCTAAAACTTTGCTGGATATGGTGGAACTTATTCAAAAGAAAACATGGCTACATTAAACATACTAATCAATTACTTCCACTGAATTCAATCACTATTTAGACCCTCTTGTAAATACAGCTAGACTGTCAGTTTCAAGCAACCTGCAACTGACTATCTATTTAAGGAGAAAACTATTATTTTCCATTAGAGAAAAAATACACATACAACAGGTAATAACTAAAGATGAGTGCATTTCAATTATGTTTACCTTTAGCATCCAAAGACGTTAGACATATGCCACAAAAATCTCTCCATAACACCAACAGACAACAGGTATTGCCAAATAATATCTTTTGTAGTCATCCCAAATTCTGGGTCCCAGCATTCATTTCTAATAATCATCCCAGAATTTATTTCTAATAATCATTCCCAGTCATTCTTCCCCATATCAATCACTTCTATTACTTTCTAAGTGATTCAAACATATCACCAAGTCCCCTTCACTGCTTCCATACTTCTAAAGAATCCTCGATAGATAACTCTTTGAAAGCAATTCCATTCTGAAGTTCATCAAACACTTCAATTCACTATGTTATATTAGAGAGCGCCATTACCTACACCAACATTTGATACATTTATTCATACTACGACTAAAGATTACCATGAAGTTGACAGGAGTCTCAAGAATTTCCTCAATACAAACGTACTTTACAAAAATAATGATACTGTACCTAGTTTTCTAGTCTTTGGATCTAGATATCCCTAAACTTGTGTAACTCATAAGAGGTTTCAGTCTAATAATCTGAGAGGATACACAAGGTTAAATATATGTGTCTATGTCATCATCTTACATGTAAATGAACATAACAAGAAAAAGGGAGGACAACACAACATTAAAAACTAGCATTTGCTAAACACCTCATACAAATAAACAAAGTAGCAATTCTTACCAACTCTCTTATATTGATCCCTTTTTTTTCTTTTTCCCTTCTGAAGGCATGGAAATAAGCAAAGACAGGGTGTGGTAGGGGCAAAGGGTGCTCAGTGCAAAAGCTGCAGCATATGTATTAAGCAGAAGACTTAACAAATTACCAAACAATTTGAAAAATATGACTAAGTCATAATTTTCAAATTCAACAATCATCTTTCCTAATACTGACTTAGTATTTTCAAATCACTGCAAAGGTCATATTCAAAACACTAACCCATGTAATTTGATGAATGCTTTTATAATCATAATAAGCCCATTTAAGGAAGTTACTTTCTGCAATGTATCAATTCATTAATGGATTATAATGTCACACTTTACAGGAAGTGTGTTAGTTCATTTGATGGACTGTGATTTATTTCACCCATTACTGGGAAATGTCAATCTGCTGACTTAATCCAAATTTAAACTGTAGCAGCATCAGCAGGAGATGCCCTTTGTTGGCAAAGAGAACATGTGCATTAATAATTACAAACTGGCTAATAACATCCCTTACTTTTGTACTAATGGATTGCAAAAGAGCTTATATAGTCAAAATGGGTGAGCTATTAATCCTTAGCAAGCAATAAACATACCCTTAATTATAAAGCAGCAGAAAAGTAGCTGAGAATATACAAGAAAACAGGTCTTGCCAACTTGAGAAACTATTCAGACTACTTCTAGTGCTGCTTCAAAATAAAGGCCTCAAAAGTTCATAAGATTACTATTAGAGTTAACAATATGAATCAATATATAATGACAAGCATACCTTTTAGTTACATGGCAAGCATACCTTTTAGTTACCTTGACTTTTAGATGTTTAAAATAATCACAAGAGTGTAACAAGAACAGAACAAATCATTGTGCTACACACAGGAAAATACTTTTATCTACTTATATTTTCACTTCATGAAAATTAGATCATTTGCTCCATGGAAAAGAAACAGAAACTCAATCAAAAGTAGTTTCAAAACACTATGTTTAAGAAAAATATACTTTCTAGTGTCAAAGATGTACTGTATATTATAATCACTACAGATAAAATGAAAATATTGAAATAAACTTTATCTATTCAGAAACGCTGTATGGATATGCATAATCAAGGACATTTTTAAGGATTTGGTAGTTAAACAACTAGTGGTTGGTTGATGAATTTCTTTAATCTTGTGGGAAAAAAATAACAAATTAGGTGCTAACAATATAATGATCTAATATGGTCAATCCCACACTGAAACACATGTCAGAGAAAGAGAAAAAATAATTAATTACTCCTGTGCCTTGACCAAATGTTTAGAGTGAAAACCTTTTAATAGTAAGCTAAACTCCATATAATTTCCATCAAATAAGAATGTTACATATTTCAGCACAAATAATTAGTCTGATACCTTTAACTATGTTATCCTCGATTATCTTTTGAAGTCCATTCCCATCTGCATGGACTGAATACCCTTTTATGAGAATTATCTTCCAGAACTAAGTTCCTTAGCCCAGTAAGCCTGCATGAATGATAGAACGCCCAGTTCCCTAATGAAGATTTCTTATCCTCAGGAGTCTACTTCATGAAATCTTGCATCCTGACACACCATGATTCAGTCCTTTTCAATCTTACTCTTAGGGCTTATGCTCTGTTGAGTCCCTCATGCTCTAATGTCATGAGTTCTAGTCATACTTTCTCCAATGTCATGAGTGCATCACACTTTCTCATTAAAACTAAGCTACCAGGATATACATGATATCTTTTCCTTACATACAACATACCCTTATCCTCCTTTTTATTTCTGTCTATCTTCATTCTCTTTCACATCCTCCTTTTTATTTAAAACATACCCTTATCCTCCTTTTTATTTCTGTCTATCTTCATTCTCTTTCACATCCTCCTTTTTATTTAAAACATACCCTTATCCTCCTTTTTATTTCTGTCTATCTTCATTCTCTTTCACATCCTCCTTTTTATTCAAGTCTTATCCTCATAATCTTCCCTTCATTTTTTTCATGCAAGATTTTGGTGAGGATTTCAGTTTAAGATGGAAGCCTTTGACAAAGAGACAAAAGAATTTCAATTCAAATATCCTAATTCTAAACTAAACTCTTCTTGCACCCAATCTCGAGATTAGTAATACAAAAGATACATTATTATCCAGCATCTGCTAGCCCCAAGCAGTAGCATATATGAAAACTCGTTACAAAATCTTTCCACCAAACAATTTACAGGACGATGTTTAAAGTATATCGAAGTTTACTGCCTTTGAGGAAAAATCCTTATTTGGCTTCTCTTTCTGTTCTTCAAAAAACTGATAGTGAGAAAGAGAGATTCTCCCAAATCAGATCCTGCCCTTCAGTTCCATCTGCTGCCATGTCCACTCCCAGATATTCAAAAGCACTCCACTTCCTTCAAATCCTACCCACTCAAACTGTGTTCTCAAACCCCTTCCATGTCTTGCTGTCTTATTTTTGTTTATCTTACTTTTAAATTTCGTTTTCCAAGCACACTCCTAAATTCTATCAAAAGTTCATGGAGTTTCTCCCTGTAATCTGCACAACAGTACAGAGAACTGCCCCCATATCTGGGATGGCTCTTTTTCCAACTCTCTCATAGCCATGGTAAAGGCAAAAGCCTTTTTCCTTATAAATTCTCCTGAACTAGACCCATGACATAACATGTGGCTGACTGCTGCATTCTAGTTTCTTTGTGGAGACCAGCCACACAAGGGCAGTACCATTATGATACCACCTTTTCTTAAACAGCAAAGCTGTGGAACTGTCTTTCCTCCTATAACCTCTCCACCTTTAAGAGTCAGATCCACAAACAACCAAGGAGCTGAAATAAGTTTCTTTTTTGTTCTTATTTTCACACAGAGTACTCTCCATTTTTCCTTCATCCAAGAAGGCCACAAATAAGGCAGGCTTTTGCATATAGCATAATGGCTACTATTTGATGAAATACAGACATAGCCACTTCTATGAGGCATATCTGTCAATCATACCACAGTTTTCTTCAGATTCATAAGAGCCACATATAAGTCAATCTCCCACAATATTTTTTTCTCTCACATATTATTCAAAGCAAACACCTGAATTATATCTATTTGAAGGTCATTAATATTTTCTCTCCCCATCACTAATTTGCCCTTTTTGAAAAAAAAAAAAAAAACACTCACTAATTAAGTGTCCTATGAAAGCATTTCTTTTGAAACCTTCTTGGCAGTAAATTCACCTGAATTTATTGGGCATCAAGAAAGCAAGTAATGCCAAATCAAGCATACTTCACTGGCATTATAAATCCATTCAACTGTTGAATCATGTTCTTTGGTCAAAGAAACAAAAGTACCATATAACTTTTCAAAAGCTTTATGGTCATCCAAATTTTTCTCACCATATACATTAAGTCTTTCTAATACTGTGGCAGAGCTTACATGACACGCAAACAGCAGAAAATGCACATATATCAGTCAAATTAATTTAATTCTAAAATAATCAGCTTTTTCCAATTAGCACTGAACCTGAAGTTAATGCAACCTCATATCTTCACAATTTGAACCATTTAAACATTAAGGTGTCTAGCTGCTCTAAATTAGATGTTGACTGTCTTTTCTTAACTGCTTTCACTGGGTCTGGTCCACCATAAAACTTGAATAGCTGTTCTCTTTGAGTCTTTACATCATGGGTACTTGAGAGCCTTACATTGTATGATTCTTACCTTTCTCCAGTCATTTATAACTATTGATTTTCAGATGTAGTGTTAGCATGATGATAATTTTAATTTCTGTGCTAAAAAGGAGAGGACTGTCCATTGATATCTTGCTAAGGTTAGATATAATAAGTATATAATAAGTAGAAACTATCCAAAGATAAAGTTAGCATTTGTAATAAGTGTGAATCACTGTAGTAACAGGTTGAAAAACCATAAACAACACTGCTGAACAGTGGCTTCTGGGACTGCGACAGAGGTAAAAAACTTTGAGAATGCACCAAACGGATACAGATGAAACAGCAAATATAATGGTTACAATTCTAAAATATCCATTTTTCCTGTCAGATACTGAAAATTCTGGATACTGAAGTTCTTTGGGGTCAAATACCAAATAAATTTTTTTTGGACATTCAAGCTTTGCTGTAGTTAGATTTAAAAGATTTTTCTACAAAGGTCCTGGAAAAGCCAGAAAATTCTTTCTTTACCACTAAATATTGTAGACCTGTCAGTATTCTTATCACATCCCACAACATCTTTTATAAGTTTTAACAATATCACGATCTTTCACTTTCACATCACATACTTAAAACGTGCTTATGAAGTCTCATTAAAGTTACAATTCTTCTGCTTGGAGTCTTAAAAATGATGGGACATGTTACTTTGGAGTTCACATATCCTTCATAATAAGGAAAATATAAATTTCCTTCTCTGAATTCTGCTCAAAGTTTGTTCTTACTGAAAATCTATCACACCACCAGTTTGACTTATCATTCCAATAAATCCATAAAACATCTCTAAAATATTTACAAAACACAATAAGGTGACTTTCTAATTCATCTTCAGACATTTTACTCATGATAAATAAGGAAGAAAGGCAACATCCCTCAGTCACTTCAACTGTTTTATTCATGATGGTACACACCAGAGATGAATGGTTTATGGGCAACTTATTTCTGCCTTTCTGTGTATAATCCTTTCTTATCAGCTTATTCTTGCTAATTTCATTCCAAATTACATGGGTGGTCCGGGTAAATAAAGAGTTTCATTTCATTCATACACATATTCCAAACATGTTAAGTGAAACACGAACTTCCATGCAAAGTTGATTCATTAGATGGGCATCCTCTATCCCATATATCATTTTAAATAAGCTAGTATAGTATCACAAAAGAGATAAACTGAATTAAGATATGAATACTCACGTCTGTATCATCATCCACTTCCTCATCTACAACATCAGCCTTGTACTCCAGGAGGAGATCACGGATGGGTTTTACATCTAGGTCTTTGCAGATGAATGGATGCTGCAAAAACAAACAATGGATGAGAAATTATTAAACTGGTCTGCGATAAACATTCAAATTCATAGTCATTTCTTGCAAGATCAGTCAGTCAGTCTTATAATAAGGATTCTAAAGATCTTTGGCTACTATGTTTTATATGAAATTATGTAGAATTTCCTTCAACACTTTTACGTACAGGTGTTAATAAACTTGCCAAATTCTAACATTTACTGAATCAAAGATGTGATTTACTGAGTTAACAATATGATGCAGTCAACTTCATGCAGCCTTTATTTGAGAATCTTCATCATGTGCCACCATGTTCTCTTGGCAAGAAAAGACAATATAACATAACAAGACAGACAAAAAATGAAACTACAGTTCGTGTCAACATGATATGACATAACACGACAGACAAAAAGATGACCAGTTTGGTGTAAAAAGTAAGACAGCTTGCTTTGCATATATTAATGAAAAAAAAAGCTCCTCATAATACAATTCTGGCTACCCTTACTATAATCTCCAACTCACATAATACATCACATTTACCTACTGTACAGTGTGAAAGAGGTACCACTGCTTGCACAAAAACAGGATGAACAGAATGAAGATGTAGGACTTCCATAATGTTAACATAGTGTAATACTGTTAGCAAAGCTGACAGAACAGTTGTGCACAATCATAAATGTAAGAGGGAAAGAGAAAAAATAAAGTACAAACATAGGAAACATGGGAATAGAAATGGAATGTTTTATTCAGTATATATAAACCGACATTTGATATTTCAAAACAGAACTTAGTACGGTACAGTAACAATAGAATAAATAAAATGATTGGAGATTGCTAGAGTGATAGTCTGTTCTATGTGAATAGATCATTTTGTCCCAAGAAATGCATGCAACTGTGTATCAAGTACGAAAAGAAATACATTTGGCATGAACGGTAATATTATTCTAAATGAAAGTCAGATCCATTCAGTTGAGACCAAAGTCGTTATCTATTCTATTACTCCATGGAAATTGCTTCCAAAGTATGTAATTCCCAGTCACGCCTATCATGTCTTCATCTGAAAAAACCCTATCCATGATCAGTTCTCTCAGTACATCCATCCATCACTTCCTTGGCAAGACAGGCAAGCAAATCTCAAAATAGCTAGGTCCTACTCTTTGTGACATCTACTGAGTTACAGTATTTCTTTTTAACCAGCACATCACCTACTCTACATACTACATGGCCATACCATCCTAAAAGGCTTTCACCCATGTGTCTTTCCAAAGACTTCATGCCACAAAATCTTCTCATCTTCATTTCTACCTAAGGACCTATTGGAATTCACTCCATAGAAATATAAGCAAATCAGTAATGGAACAACTAACAATACAGTGATGTCTTCTATAGGCTCAAAAGGAAAAGAATCTACAGGGCATTGAAAACGTCAGAAACATTGGAGTCACTATAAGAGGAAAGCTTGAATTCAAGGGATTAATTGATAAGATGGTGCTCTTAAGATTGACTCTGTTCACATAGACAAAATTAAAGATAAAAACTTGCAATCAAAACATAAGAATCAAAAGAGAATACTGCTTTGTTGCAAGGGCACAACTTACACAGATGGAAATAAACAAGCTTAAAAGATTACAGAAACACTTGACAAGCACAAATGAAGGTCCGGAGCAAAATATTTTTTCTTTTAATGTATTGGAGGCTCCAGCCATGGACAAAAGTCCACATCAAGGCCAGGTCTCAACTGAACTAGAGAGCGATTGAAGAAACTGAAACTGTACATTCTAGAAAGAAAAAAAGGGAGAGACATGTAATGATATGCATGTGACAAGAAACAGAAGGCATAAATAACATCCTTTAACCTCAAAGCATCTCATCCAGGAAGATACAGAATTATCAAGTCTGGAATGATACCTGAAAATATACCTAAGTGATATCACACAAAAAATTTGAATGTCCGACAAAAAATAAAGTTGTTCTAATGCTATAATAGAGAAATTAGAAAAATATATGGAACAACCATAGGGGTATTCAAAACAAGACTGGCCTCGCTGCTGAAGGTAATATATAAGCCTCATATAGATAATCATTAGAAAGGCATTGTGGCAGAGAGAAATAAGAGTAAAGAAAGAAGTCTTTTATAAAGCAAGATGTTCTTTTATAAGTGTGGAAGTTTATGTTTTCATGCACTAGACACAGGTATAGGATGTTTACGAATGATGTAATGTATGTACCAGTTCCAACCCACTGAATTAGTCATGGAGTAATAACAGAAATATAGACAGATATTGTTTCTCTGTATCTCTAACTTGTGCCATACTTCCACTTTTATTTTACATTTAGTCTTGTTTAATTCTTCAAACCAAATACTCTTATTTCTTATGGTATACAAATGGGAAATGCCCTAATTTAGTAGGAAGTAGTTAGTAGGCAGCCAATGACCAGAGAGGTATATTACCAATACTACCTGCATGGGTATCAGGAGGATTAGTGACAGCTGTGTAGTGAGCCAACTTTTCAGTGGTTGTCAAGCTGTACTGCTCTAACCCAAGCAGCTGTCTTTTCTTTCTGCCTCATCCACACATGGCCCACTAGCATTCTGTCCACAAACATACAATTTCTCCTTGTCATATACATCACTTGACAACACATAACTTACATATCTCATTCTTCAAAACTAGATTTTTCTGTGGCGAGCACTATGTGCTAGCCCTGCCTTTTGGCAAAATGACAGGAGCAATAGACAGAAGTAAGTGGTAGAAACATTTAAGCAGGAGCATGAGGTAGAAACAGGAGGTAGACGTAGTAGGTAGGAACATTAGGCAGGAGCATTAGGTAGGAGAAGTCAGTAGGAAATTAGATAGAAGCCTCTGCAGACATTGCGTTAGAGTTGCCCTATGCTAGTGGCCTGTTAAGAGTGAGGCAATAAAGGCTAAGAAGCAGCACTTGAGTACACTACTTAGGGAGACTCTACTGCCACAGCCACCCCTTTGAGAGGGTTCCAGTTGGGAACAGGCATCAGAGATATAGATACATGCCTTAATCTATATATCATCTTTTTTCTAAGAAACCAAGAAACAAACAGAGTCCCTCAAAAATATTACGAGTTACAATATGAGTTCTTCAGAAACTGATGACTTGAAAATGGCCCGTGAATGGAATGACTGAGGATGAGTCTGCATGCACAAGTACCATTTTGAATGCTAGAAGAAGCATACATAATACTGAAACAATGACAGAAACTTCTGAGAAATACTAACAGCAAGCTGTTCCTTCTCTTTACCATTAAATATTACCAATCAAGATGGAACATAATAGAATTTAATACTATTTTACCTTTTGAAGTTCCACAGCACTTGGTCTAAGAGCCGGGTCCTTCACAAGGCACTTGCTTATGAAGTCATTGAATTCCTTGGAATATCTGTGGATATAAAATACATATAAGAATGATAATGGACTGAACCAGGGACCATGAAATATCTGGGGTAAACCACGGAAAGGTCTGCGGGGCTTAGATGTGGATAGGGAGTTGTGATTTCAGTGCATTTCACATGACAGCTAGAGACTGATCATGAACAAATATGGCCTTTTTTTTTTTTTCCTGTCACTACTTTGCGGAAGCAGGGGGTAGCAAAGCTGTGTTCCTGTGGGATGGAGTAGCACCATGAATGCATAAAGACAAGTATGAATATGCACATGTATATGTCTGTGCATGTGTACATAAATGTATGTATGTGTGTATGTGTTGATATGTATTTGTAAATGTATGTATATGGGCATTTATGAATATTTATGCGTATGTGTTGATATGTATTTGTAAATGTATGTATATGGCCATTTATGTACATTTATGTGTATATGAGTGGATGAGCCATTCTTCGTCTGTTTCCTGGCACCACCTCGCTAACACAGGAAATGGCGATCAAGTATAAATAAATGTATAAAGCAGTGTTAGAAGCAGTGAAAAGTTTTTATCGAGGATGTAAGGCATGTGTACGTGTAGGAAGAGAGGAAAGTCATTGGTTCTCAGCGAATGTAGGTTTGCGGCAGGGGTGTGTGATGTCTCCATGATTGTTTAATTTGTTTATGGATGGGGTTGTTAGGGAGGTGAATGCAAGAGTTTTGGAAAGAGGGGCAAGTATGCAGTCTGTTGGGGATGAGAGAGCTTGGGAAGTGAGTCAGTTGTTGTTCGCTGATGATACAGCACTGGTGGCTGATTCATGTGAGAAACTGCAGAAACTGGTGACCAAGTTTGGTAGTGTGTGAAAGAAGAAAGTTAAAAGTAAATGTGAATAAGAGTAAGGTTATTAGGTACAGTACGGTTGAGGGTCAAGTCAATTGGGAGGTAAGAAAGTGTTTTAGATATCTGGGAGTGGATCTGGCAGCAGATAGAACCATGGAAGCGGAAGTAAATCATAGGGTGGGGGAGGGGGCAAAAATCCTGGGAGCCTTGAAGAATGTGTGGAAGTCGAGAACAATATCTCGGAAAGCAAAAATGGGTATGTTTGAAGGAATAGTGGTTCCAACAATGTTGTATGGTTGCGAGGCGTGGGCTATGAATAGAGTTGTGCGCAGGAGGGTGGATGTGCTGGAAATGAGATGTTTGAGGACAATGTGTGGTGTGAGGTGGTTTGATCGAGTAAGTAATGTAAGGGTAAGAGAGATGCGTGGAAATAAAAAGAGCATGGTTGAGAGAGCAGAAGAGGGTGTTTTGAAATGGTTTGGGTACATGGAGAGAATGAGTGAGGAAAGACTGACCAAGAGGATATATGTGTCGGAGGTGGAGGGAACGAGGAGAAGTGGGAGACCAAATTGGAGGTGGAAAGATGGAGTGAAAAAGATTTTGTGTGATTGGGGCCTGAACATGCAGGAGGGTGAAAGGAGGGCAAGGAATAGAGTGAAT
Organism: Panulirus ornatus; assembly: GCF_036320965.1. NCBI lineage: Eukaryota > Metazoa > Arthropoda > Malacostraca > Decapoda > Palinuridae > Panulirus > Panulirus ornatus. The sequence continues at coordinate 27,449,874 of NC_092255.1, read as the reverse complement.
TGGATCGATGTGGTATACCGGGGTTGACGTGTAGTCAGTGGATTGAATCAGGGCATGTGAAGCGTCTGGGGTAAACCATGGAAAGTTGTGTGGGGCCTGGATGTGGAAAGGGAGCTGTGGTTTCGGGCATTATTGCATGACAGCTAGAGACTGAGTGTGAACGAATGGGGCCTTTGTTGTCTTTTCCTAGTGCTACCTCGCACACATGAGGGGGGAGGGGGATGGTATTCCATGTGTGGCGAGGTGGCGATGGGAATGAATAAAGGCAGACAGTGTGAATTGTGTGCATGGGTACATATGTATGTGTCTGTGTGTGTATATATATGTGTACATTGAGATGTATAAGTATGTATATTTGCGTGTGTGGACGTGTATGTATATACATTGTGTATGGGGGTGGGCTGGGCCATTTCTTTCGTCTGTTTCCTTGCGCTACCTCGCAAATGCGGGAGACAGCGACAAAGCAAAATAAATAAAAAAAATAAATAATAATAATAATAATAATAATAATAATAATAATAATAATGTGAAAAACTTTACCTAGAAGGGTAGTCAAGTTTAGGAGGATCAGACTTCTGGATCTTGAGCATAACACGGACGGGAGAAATTTCATGGTTTGGTGGGTCCATCTGCGCAAACTCTATTAGGGAAATACCTAAGGACCATACATCAGCCTGAAGATAAAAAATGTATTAGCAGTATAAAAATCAACATCTTGGTATACTTTAAACAGTCCAAGAGAGAGAAAAATGTGTACACATACAGGGAAAAGAACCATAAATGAGTAAAAGATATATCAAACCTTTAAGAAGCAGCATTCTTCTGGCTGAGAAGAGGTTAAAGAAATGAGCTTAGTTTGGTATCCTGTAATGACAAAGGGATTGCTTCTGCACATTTACCCTGAGTGACAACCTGAAGACCTTTTTTTCATACTATTCACCATTTCCCGCACTAGCAAGGTAGCGTTTAGAACAAAGGACTAAGCCTTAGAGAGAATATCCTCACTTGCCCCCTTCTCTGTTCCTTCTTTTGGAAAATTAAAAAAATGAGAGGGGAGGATTTCCAGCCCCCCCCCCCCCCCCCCTCCGCTGATCACTTTACAGATTAAAATACTTCCCTGTTATCTCTGGACAAAATCTCATCCGGTTGCCTGCTGCAGCACATATAATACTCATTCAGATATGGGATTCAACATTTGCATGTCGTAACTGAGTTTCAATGAGTCATCAACTAGAACATGATCCTGCACGAATCTCCAGGTGTACAAAAAGAGGAAGCAGAGATAGTATTTGCATGTTTTTATTTCATAATTGTTCATTCTTCCCCACATTTGTAAGGTCTTGCTGGGAACATATGCAGAAAGGTCACACTTGCTCACATCCATTTTCTTGCTGTCATGTGTAATGCACCAAAACCACAGCTCCCTATCCACAACCAGGCTCCTCAGCTATCTTTGTGTCTTCCCCCAGCTCCTGTATATCACATCATACCAATTCACTATCATCTCATGCGATCACACCAATTCACTATCATCTCATGCGATCACACCAATTCACTATCATCTCATGCATACCTTTCTTTTCTTTTCTTTCATACTATTCGCCATTTCCCGCGTTAGCAAGGTAGCGTTAAGAACAGAGGACTGGGCCTCTGAGGGAATATCCTCACCTGGCCTCGTTCTCTGTTCCTTCTTTTGGAAAAAAAAAAAAAAAAAAAAAAAAAAAAAAAAAAAAAAAAACTTTCACCCTCCTGAATGTTCAGGCCCTGAACACTCAAAATATTTTTCATGCAATCCTTCCATTTCTATTTCGATTTCCTCCTTTACCTTGTCCCAATACACACATATATCCTCTCTGTCAACCTCTCTGTATGTACAAACCATTTCATCACACCCTCTTCAGCTATTTCAACCACACTCTTCTTATTACGACACGTATCTCTTACCCTTTTATTACTGACTCAATCAAACCTCTTCATGCCACATAATGTCTTCAAACATTACATCTCCAACACATCCTCATCTACAGACCATGCCTCACATTCAGACACCTTCAAACACACCCATTTTCATCCTCCCAGGTAAACTCTTTTTCCATACATTCCTCAGTGCTCCACGAACCTTCATCAATCACCTACCCTAAGACTCTTACACTTCATATCAAAAGCAATATGTTTAAATTCCAATTTGTAACTCTTGTCTTCAAAAACCAGGTGCAAAAGACTATGCATTCCCCAACTGCTATAAGGAAATGAATGTAATATAGAAAAAATATATCTTTTTTCATACTTGATCACCCACATTAGCGAAATAGCACCAGGAACATACGAAAACAGGCCACTTCTATTCTGGACCTATGTCATGCATCGAAATCACAGCTCCCTTTCCATAACCATGCCCGGCAGACCTCTCCATGGTTTATCCTAAATATTTCAAATGCCCTGGTTCAGTCCACTGACAGCACACCAATCCTAATGTACCACATCACTCCAACTGACTCTCTTATGCATGCCTCCCATCCTCCAGCATGTTCAAGCCCCAACTGCTCAAAATCTTTTTCACTCCATCCTTCCATCTTCAATTTGGTCTTCCTGTTCTCCATGTTCTCTTCACTTCTGACACATACTGCATATCCTCTTAAGTCAACCTTTACTCACTCATTCTCTACACATGTCCAAACCATTTCAGCACACCCTCTTCTACTCTCTCAGCCACACTTTTTATTAACAATCATCTCTCTTACCCTTTCATTACTCATTCGATCAAGCCACCTCACACCACATACTGTCCTTAAACATTTCATTTCCAACACATCCACCCTCCTCCACACAGCCTTATTTATAGCCCATGCCTCCCATCCATATAATACTTTTGAGACGACTATTCATTTAAACATATCCATTTTTGCTATCCTGGATAATGCCTCTCTTTCCACACATTCTTCAATGCCCCTGGAACCTTCACCCTTCCCCTACAATAAGACTTACTTCTACTTCCATGGTTCCACATGCTGCCATGTCCACTCCCAGATACCTAAAACACTTTACAGAGGATATATTGATTTATATAATATGCAAGGAAAAAATTGAAACCGGAAAAAAGCAGTATGTTCAGCAGTGAAGAAAGACTGATAACATGTTAATTGGGGTGTAAAGTTGAATGGAAAAAATTGAAGGAAAAGAAGTGTTCTAAATATCAGAGTGGACATGACAGTGAACTGAACCATGGGTGTGATGAGGAGGCAAAGATCACATTAAGATTGGGAATGAGTGGAAAGAAAGGTCACTATCTGGAAGAGTGAATATAGGCATGTTAGAAGGTACAGTAGAACCAATGGTATTGTACAGATGCAAGACATGAACTGTAGATGAGTATGAATGTAAACAAAATTATGAAAAACAAAAAGATCAGCATGTTAGGAGTAGTAAACAGATTACACACAGAGGTACCTGTAAAGTCTTTATTTAGCTAAGGAGGTACAAATAATGTTAGTAGTGAACTTAAAACAAATGTTTGTCCAAAATGCTCTTAAAAGCATTAATTCTGTTATTTTCAACTACTCTTGTTTGTAAACAATTCAAAATACTAAAAATCCTTTATTGATGAAAATGTACTTTGCCTCATTTGAAGTAAACTGTTTGTGCATGAGTCTGTATCTATCACTATGAGTGAGTCAAGACACATTCAGCCTGAAATGGCTGCTCGGATAAAAATTGTTAATTGTCAAATCACCATTTAATCTTCTTTCTAAATCTAAAGTTTAAGTAATTTAACTGCCTCTTACAAGAACTGTTTCTTGGTTCAAGAATCATCTTGGAAGTTTGCCATTGTACTCTACCTAGTCTACCCTTTTTATCAAGTTGAGTGACTAACACTAAAGCTAAATATTCAAGGTCTTTAATGGCAAAATGAATCAAGTGTTCTCTGAAAATCTAAGTAAGTGGCATTAACTGCTCTACTGTCATCACACACATTGATTATACCATAAAAGATTTCAAGCAGATTTTTCAGACATGGATGATTTTGCTAAAATTAATGCCATAAATTGTTAAGAGGTGATAGAGATATCCACTTAACTGGACAATAATTTCCAGATATGGTCCTACTACCTATTTTGAATATTGGTGTTGCATTGGCAAACTCTCATTCCCAGGAACTTTCCCAGGAACTCACAACAGTGAAAAGAACAGGTAAGGGCATAAATCTCTCATTTCAAGATTATCTAATTTTTCTCAGATCATATTCACCTGTGCCCTCTATTTACTTTCATTTTATCTAATACTGATGGTATATCTATGTATGTCAATGTTAACTGTTCTGCCTTTCAAATAACTCTGCAAATGATGTTTTTGTTAACTTCTGTTTCTTACAATAAATTATCTTAATTCCTCATACATTTTAAGGGATACTCATTTTTTGTTGCATTAATTTTTTGCAAACCTAAGTGAATGAAGACTGATGATTAAAAGCTATATGTTAATCCAAGAAAAAGTATCCCATCACTTGGCCCTCCAGCTTGATCTACCAGTTTCCCCTTTTTCAATATGTCATGCATAACTGAAATACAAATACTTTACTCAAATTGTTTCCTTTGGCTGCACCTTATCAATGGTGAGGAATGAAAAAGGCTCAGTTTAAATGTGTACAGATTATCTGAAGTAATTAGAGTACTTCTGCAAGATTTAACATCTTGTGCAGACTACACAGAATAATAAGCCATTAATGATAAAAATCATGAATATAGGAAATACTTACTTTATAGTCATATTTGGCATCAATGAAAGTTTCACACAGGATGACTTCAGGTGCTAACCAGTATGGAGTCCCTATGAACGTTCCTCTTTTGTCATAGGTGTTTTTGTTTTTGGCAGATACTCCGAAATCAGCTGCAAATAAAAATTAGTTTATCTTTCCAAGAATACATCTGATAGCCATAAAATGAGGGGCCCTACCTATCTATACCTATAATGAGAAATTTCTCGAGGAACATACCCGCCATTATCCTACCATTTCCTATGCACCTATGGTGTAAAATGTGACACAATCTGGTGTCTCATTAAATTGTTATTTCCAGTAAAGCATTCCAATGTTAACAAGTAGCATTTAGCTATTGTTAGTTTAGTTAATAAAGAGCATTCTAGCTATACTTTATAGTATATGCTAGAACAGATAGGGCTGTACAGAGGACAGTGGATGTGTTGGAAATGAAATGTTTGAGAAAAATATGTGGTTTGATCAAATAAGTAATGAAAGGGTAAGAGAGATGTGTGGAAGTAAAAAGACTGTGGTTGAGAAGGCAGAAGACGGTGTGTCGAAATGGTTCGGACATATGGAGAGAACGAGTGAGGAAAGATTGACAAAGAAGATATATGTGTCTGAGATGGAGAGAACAAAAAGCAGGAGACCAGACTGGAGGAGGAAGGAAGGAGTGAAAAAGATTTTGAGCGATCGGGGCCTGAACATACAGAAGGGTGAGAGGCATGCAAGGAATAAAGTGAATTGGAACAACGTGGTATATCGGGGTCAACATGCTGTCAATGGACTGAAATAGGGCATGTGAAATGTCTGGAGTAAACCATGGAAAGGTCTGTGGGGCCTGGATGTGGATAGGGAGCTGTGGATTTGGTGCATTACACATGACAGCTAGAGACTGAGTTTGAACAAATGTGGCTTTTTTTGTCTGTTTTCCTGGCACTACCTTGCTGAAGCAGGGGGTAGCAATACTGTTTCCAATGGGGCAGGGTAGTGCCAGGAATGGATAAAGGCAAGCAAGTATGAATATGTACAAGTGTATATATGTATATGTCTATATATGTGAATGTATATGTACGTATATGTATATATGCATATATGGGCATTCATGTATAAAGGGCAGAAAAATATTTCCCATGTATCCCCAGCGTGTCGTAGAAGATAACTTAAGGGGGTGGGAGCATGGGGGCTGGAAACCCTCCCCTCCTTTATTTCAATTTCTAAAAGAGGAAACAGAAGAAGCAGCCAAGCGGGGAGTGCTCATCCTCCTCAAAGGCTCAGACTGGGGTGTCTGAATGTGTGTGGATGGAACCAAGATGAGAAGAAAGGAGAGACAGGGAGTATGTTTGAGAAAAGGAACCTGAATGTTCTGGCTCTGAGTGAAACGAGGCTCTAGGGTAAAGGAGAAGAGTGGTTTCAGAAAGTCTTGGGGGTAAAGTCAAAGGTTGGTGAGAGGTCAACAGCTAAGGAAGGAGTAGCACGACTCCTGAAGTAGGAGTTGTGGGTTTATGTGATAAGAGCATAAGAAAGCAAATTCTAGATTGATGTGGGTAAAACTGAAAGTGGATGGAGAGAGATGGGTGATTATTGGTGCTTATGCACTTGGTCATGAGAAGAAAGATCATGAAGGACAAGTGTTTTGGGAGCAGGTGAGTGAGTGTGTCAACAGCTTTGATGCATGAGACTGGGTCTCAGTGATGGGTGATATAAATGTACATGTGAGTAATGTGGCAGTTGAGGGTATAATTGGTATAAATGGGTTATTCAGTGGTGTGAAAGGAAACAGCGAGTAGCTTGTAGATTAGTGATCTGAAAAAAGACTGGTGATTGGGAATACCTGGTTCAAAAAGAGAGGCATACATAAGTATACATACGTGAGCAAGAGATGGCCAAAGGGCATTACTGGATTGTGTTAATAGATAGGCATGTAAAAGAAAGACTTTTGGATGTTAATGTGCTGAGAGGCGATGTCTGATCACTATCGTTTGGAGGCTAAGGTGAAGAATTGTAGAGGTTTTCAAAAAAAAAAGAGGGTGGTGAGAGTAAGTGAGCTTGGAAAGGAGACTTGTGTGAGGAAGTACCAGGAGAGAATGAGGTTAGAATGGCAAAAGGTGGGAGCAAAAGACGTGAGGGGATTGGGTGAGGAATGGGATGTATTTAAGGAGGCAATGATGGCATGTGCAAAACATGCATGTGGCATGAGAAAAGTGGAAGGTGGGCAGATTAGAAAGGGTAGCAAGTGATGGGAAGAAGTAAAGTTGTTTGTGAAAGAGAAAATGGAAGAATTTGGATGATATTTACAAAGAAGGAGTGCAAATAACAGAGAGATGTACAAAAGAAAGTGGCAGGAGGTCAAGAGAAAGGTGCATGGGTTGAAAAAGAAGGCATTTGAGAGTATCATTATTCTTTCAGGAGAATAAAATAATGTTTTGGAAGGAGGTAAATAACGTGCACAAGACAAGAGAACAAATGGTAAGATCGGTGAAGGAGGCAAGTGGGGAAGTAATAACAGGTAGTGATGAAGTGAGAAGGAGATGGAGTGAGTATTTTGAAGGTTTGTTAATGTATTTTATGACAATGGCAGATACAGGATGTTTTGGTCAGGGTGGAGTGCAAAGTCAGAGGGGTCAGGGAAATGGGTTTAGTTAAGACAGAAGAGGTAATGAAAGCTTTGCAGAAGATGAATCCAGCATGGCAGTGAGTTTGGATGGTACTGCAGTGGAATTTATCAAGAAAGGGGGTGATTGTGTTGTTGACTGGTCGGTAAGGATATTCAATCTATGTATGGATCATGGTGAAGTGCCTGAGGATTGGCAGAATGCATGCATAGTGCTATTGTACAAAGGCAAAGGGGATAAAGGTGAGAGTTCAAACTACAGAGGCATAAGATTCTTAAGTATTCCTGGGAAATTATATGGGAGGGTATTGATCGAGAAGATTAAAGCATGTACAGAGCATCAGATTGGGGAAGAGCAGCATGGTTCTCAGAAGTGGTAGAGGATGTATGGATCAGGTGTTTGCTTTGAAGAATGTATTAAAGAAATACTTAGAAAAAGATTGATCTGTATGTAGCATTTATGGATCAGGAGAAGACATATGATAGGGTTGATAGAGATGCTTCGTGGAAGGTCTTAAGAGTATATGGTGTGGGAGGTAAATTGCTGGAAGCAGTGAAAAGTTTTTACCAAGGATGTAAGGTATGTGTACAAGTAGGAAGAGAGGAGAGTGATTGGTTCCCAGAGAATGTCACACTGCAGCAGGGGTGTGTGATGTCCCCATGGTTGTTTAATTTGTTTATGGATGGGGTGGTTAGGGAGGTAAGTGCAAGTCTTGGAGAGAGGGGCGAGTATGCAGTCCGTTGGGGATAAGAGGGCCTGGGAAGCAAGTGAGAAACTGCAGAGGCTGGTGACTGAGTTTGAAAAAGTGTGTGAAAAGAGAAAAATGAGAGTAAATGTGAATAAGAGCAAGGTTATCAGGTTCAGTAGGGTTGAGGGACAAGTTAAGAGGGATGCAAGTTTGAAAGGAGAAAAACTGACGGAAGTGAAGTGTTTTAGATATCTGGAAGCAGATTTCGCAGTGAATGAAGAATGTGTGGAAGGAGAGAATGTATCTCGGAGAGCAAAAATGGGTATGTTTGAAGGAATAGTAGTTCCAACAATGTTATATGGTTGTGAGGAATGGGTTATAGATAGGGTTGTATAGAGGAGGGTGGATGTGTTGGAAATGAGATGTTTGAGGACAATATGTGAGGTGGTTTGACTGAATAAGTAATGAAAGGGTAAGAGCGATGTGTGGAAATAAAAAGGGTGTGGTTGAGAGAGCAGAAGAGGGAGTGTTGAAATAGTTTGGACATATGGAATGAATGAGTGAGGAATGAGTGTCAGAGGTGGAGGGAATAAGGAGAAGCAGGAGACCAAATTGGAGGTGGAAGGATGGGGTGACAAAATTTTGAGCGATCGGGGTCTGAACATACAGGAGGGTGAGAGGCATGCAAGGAATTGAGTGAATTAGGACGATGTGGTATACCGGGGTCGACGTGCTGTCAATGGACTGAACCAGGGCATGTGAAATGTCTAAGGTAATTCATGAAAAGGTGTGTGGGGCCTTGATGTGGACAGGGAGCTGTGATTTTGGTGCATTAAACATGACAGATAGAGACTAAGTGTGAACAAATGTGAATTTTTGTCTGTTTTTCTGGTACTACCTTGCTGAAGCAGGGGGTAGCGATGCTGTTTCCTGTGGGGTGGGGTAGCACCAAGAATGGATGAAGGCAAGCAAGTATGAATATGTACATGTGTATATATGTATATGCCTAGTCATGTATATGTGCATATGTTGATATGTATATGTGTGAATATGTGTGCATATGGGCATTTATGTATATATGCATATATGAGTGGATGAGCCATTCTTCATCTGTTTCCTGGCGCTACCTTGCTGACACAGGAAACTGCAATAAGTATAATACATAAATAAATAGAACATTATGTACAGTGAAGTTTTTGATATAGTAAACAATAAGTATGATGACTACTTGTGATGTGACAAGAGTGACATATGTGAACTAAGGAAGTAATAAAGTACACAAGTCACTTTATGGAAAATTTAAATTTTCTATTACTGTAATCAATGTACAGAAAAAACTCTAAAAAATTTCTGTGTATTTCCTTCTTGTCTATTAAGTACTGCAAATGCTTTATAAGCTCCATTCTTTTGAGGTTTCTTAATCATATCTACTTACTCATCATTCATCTTCTGACTAAAGTCTAAAGCATAATGTCAAAGATTAATATAGAAAATCTAAATACTCTCATTTTCCCAAGAATTTAAATCATTTATTGTTTAAGGGATTATACTGTTCTGTGGAATTAAGAGAATGAAAGTGAATGAGTATAAGCATGGCTGAAAAGAGATCCAATTATAGAAGATAAAAAACAAAAACTTTATATTTCAATATGGGGTCAAAGGGAGGTTGGAAATGTAAATAATAGTAATCTACATAATCAATATTAAACATGAGTCAAGCAAAGATACTCCAAATCTTAAAGAACATACAAGATCCATACCTAGCTTCACTCCCCCTTCCATTGTTAGAAGGACATTACCCGCTTTCAAGTCCCGGTGTATCACCTGATAAGAAGAGAATTACACATTCAGAATCACAAAATAAAATCAATTATTCAGAATACGAACAAGTGAATAAAGGCTTTTTTCTAACAAGAAAAGTACAAGCATGAAATTACTGTACAATCAAATACCTAGTATTGAAATATTTTTTTTTCATTTTGCTTTGTTTCTGTCTGCCGCATTAGCAAGGTAGCGCAAGGAAACAGAAGAAAGAATGGCCCAACCCACCCACATACACATGTATAAACATACACGTCCACACACACACAAATATACAAATATACATACCTACACATCTCAATATATACATATATATATACACACACAGACATATACATATATACACATGTACATAATTCATACTGTCTGCCTTTATTCATTCCCACTGCCACCTCGCCACACATAAAATAACAACCCCCTCCTGCCTCATGTGTGTGAGGTAGCGCTAGGAAAAGACAACAAAGGCCACATTCATTCACACTCAGTCTCTAGATGTCATGTAATAATGCACCAAAACCACAGCTCCCTTTCCACATCCAGGCCCCACAGAACTTTCCATGGCTTACCCCATGTACATATACAGATATATATACACATGTACATATTCATAACTGCTTGCATGTCACCTATTTCTGGTGACACCCCACCTCACAGTAAACAGCATCACCATCCCCTGTGTCAGTAAGGCAGCACCAGGGAAACAGACAAAAAAGGCAACATTCATTCACACTCAGTCTCTAGCTGTCATGCACAATGCACTGAAACCATAGCTCCCTATCTACATTCAGGCCCCACAGACCTGTCCATGGTTTACCCCAGATGTTTCACATGCCCTGGTTCAGTCCACTGACAGCATGTCGTCCCAGGTATATCACACAGTTCCAATTCACTCTGTTCCTTCCACACCTCTCACCCTCCTATATGTTCAGGCCCTGAATGCTCAAAATCTTTTTCACTCCATCCTTCCACCTCCAATTCAGTCTCCCACTTCTTGTGCCCTCCACCTCTGATACATATATCCTCTTTGTCAATCTTTCCTCATTCATTCTCTCCATATGTCAATACCATTTTAACACACCTTCCTCTGCTCTCTACCACGCTCTTTATTATCACACATATCTCTTATCCTTTCATTACATACTAGATCAAACCACCTCACACCACTTATCCTCAAACCTTTCATTTCCAACACATCCACCCTCTGTACAACCCTATCTATGGCTCATGCCTCACAACCATATAAATAAAATTTCCTACATCTAACCCCCAAGAAACTGTCCTTCCTTGCCCTTCAAAAGCCTCTTTGGTTGGAGATGAGAGCCCTAGTTTTACAATATCAACTTTCCAAACAAGCTATCATACCTCATGCACTTGATTCACCTTACATAAATGAGTAGTGTTAATAAATATTATCTATACATCATTCTGAGAACATCATACATTAATAACAGAGTTACAAAGAAGTCTTTTGAAGATGTAAATATACAGCCCAGTCTTTAAAAAACGTAATACAATGCAACTTAGTTTCTTTTACACAAGTGATATATCTATAGTTTCTTTTACACAAGTGATATATTTGGTCAGAGCATGGGGCGTTTGTGACACAGCCTGAAAAATAGCTTTCCAACTGAATGACAGTCTTGCTTCTCCAAAGTGACAATAACAGTAGTCACCTGAATTGTGTTTTGATAACTACAGACATACTGCAACGATAAAGCATTTATTAAAATCAGTAAAAGAACCTCCAAAACTGGTAAATGATCACTCTGAAGTTGAAAAGACCACTTTAATAAGTGGTCCACCACATATCCCACTTGGCATGCATCAAACAGTGACCAATTTTTCCACCAATCTGCTTCTTCATTCCATAGGACACTATGACAAGTATCAAGAGAGAAATAATTTATTCCTCTGAGGCAGAGATATTAGTCTCTGATTCAGCAAAGTTCTTACCTTCTAAAGACATGTCACCAAACAACTTTGTGCCTCCCACAAGAGAAAGAAAAAAGTACTGTCTGGACAATAACATCCTACAGAAATATGATGGGTTTAATATCTCAAAGGAAAATAACAGTAACTTTCCCCTTCCTCCTTCTGCACATTCTTCCAAACTCCAACACCAGCTTCTGGAGTTTCTCTTGATTACCACCTGTGCCTTACCATCTACATGATGAATCTGACTCATCTCCAAAGCCATCCTACCCCCATCATACTTCAAACCAGCCCCTTTTACCATGACCCTCACATTGACTCCCTCACCATCCTGTCCATGAACAGATTAAACAGCCATAGTGACATCACACACACTTGTTGCAGGTCTATCTTCACCTAGAAACACTCAGCCTTCTCCCTTCCCACTTATATACATGCCCTACTTTTCCACAAAAAAATCTTAACTGCATTTGGTAGCTTTCCTCCTACACCATATGATGAAAATGAGGGGTAATAATAGTTTAAAGTTGTACATAAATGATGCTGTTCTGTTAGCAGAATACGAAAAGGAATAGAATGTGGTGGGTGATTTAGATGTATACAAAAGAAAGATTATTATTATCATTATCATACTTATTTGCTGTCTCCCACATATGTGAGTTAGTGCAAGGAATCAGACGAAAGATTGGCCCAACTCACCCACATACAGAGACATATACATATACACACATGTACACATTCATACTTGCTGCCCCCTTCCATTCCCATCGTCACCTCACCACATGTGAAATGGCACCCCCCTCCCCTGCGCTCGCGCTAAGTAGTGACAGGAAAAGACAACAAAGGCCACATTCATTCACACTCAGTCTCTAACTGTCAAGTGTAATGCACCAAAACCAAAACTCCCTTTCCACATCTAGGCCCAAAAAAACTTTCCATGGTTTACTCCAGATGCTTAACATGCCCTGGTTCAATCCCCTGACAGCATGTCAACCCCGATATACCACATCATTGCAATTCACTCTATTCCTTGCACGCCTTTCACCCTCCAGTATGTTCAGGCCCCGATCGTTCAAAATCTTTTTCACTCCATCTCTCCACCTCCAATTTGGTCTCCCACTTGTCGTTCCCTTCACCTCTGACACGTACATCCTCTTTGTCAATCTTTCCTCACTCATTCTCTCGATGTGGCCAAACCATTTCAATACACCCTCTCCTGATCTCTCAACCACACTCTTTTTATTACCACACATCTCTCTTACTATACTATTTGCCATTTCCCGCATTAGCGAGATAGCGCTATGAACAGAGGACTGAGCCTTTGAGGGAATATCCTCACTTGGCCCTCTTCTCTGTTCCTCTTTTGAAAAATTGAAATTAAAAAAAAAAAAACTCTTACCCTTTCATTACTTACTCGATCAAACCACCTCACACCACATATTGTCTTCAAACATTTCATTTCCAACACATCCACCCTCCTCTGCACAACCCTATCTATAGGCTACACCTCGCAACCATATAACATTGTTGGAACCACTATTACTTCAAACATACCCATTTTTGCTCTCCGAGATAACATTCTCACCTTCCATAAATTCTTCAATGCTCCCAGTACCCTCGCTCCCTCCCTCACCCTGTGACTCACTTCCGCTTCCATGGTTCCATCCACTGCTAAATCCACTCCCAGATATCTAAAACACTTCACTTCCTCCAGTTTTTCTCCATTCAAACTTACCTCCCAATTAACTTGTCCCTCAACCCTAAAATAAACGGCAGCCACAGAGTAATATCAATCTGAACAGAAAAAAACATGAGTTTTACAATGTGGGAGTTAATGCTCAAAAAAGATGATAATGGGAAAGGTATATTTGAAAGTAGTCACTTGAGGGAGAAGAATTGGAGGTGCACTGATTGCTCTTGTTAATGGGAAGAATTTTGAGGTCGAAAGAAGCATGCATAATGAAATGCTTGTCCTAAGAGGAAGCACTCATGTTCAGGAAGCTTGTTTTATAGTGAGATTTTTCAATTCCTAATATATGAATGTGAGACAATACTTTTCTTTAGTCTAGATAATACAAAAGTAAGAGCAATAAAGATAGATAACTTACACAGCACTGCAAAAATTTAGATAAAAGATATAGAAGGAAGATGCAAGAAAGACAAGTGTTGCTGTGAAAGAACTGTTTGGCATAAGAACTATAGCCTTTTTTTTTAATATGGCCAGACAGAATGCAATGCAGGTAATATATTTAAAGAAGATATGGGATAGTATAGTTCCAGATGCAAGAAGAGACAGACTACAAATGAGATAGTTAGAGCAGTAAGGTGAAAGAGGAGACATCACTTTCCATTGTCGTCAAAGTAACAGGAAGAATTAAATGAAGAAGTGCTTATATCATTGTGAAAAATCCATGTGCAGTGCTGCGAACTAATTTGAGAATGTGTGTGAGTGAACAGAGAAGCTATGTGCATTAAATCCATACATTTAATTTTGGAAAGGAATTAAAAAAATGACAAATAAACTAATATAGACTACCAAACACAAGCATTAACTGAAGAAAAAAATTACCATTTCTACTCCACTGATCAACCAGGGTGAGTGAATGAGGCACTCAGTGAGGATGAATCTCAATAAGTGTGTGTGAATGTGAGTGGAAGCATGAGTGCATATTTCTTTGTTTGCATATGTGCCTGTGCATATGTCCTGGTGAATGCTTATCTGTAAGCAAGTTTGACTGAATCCAGAAACTCCTGTAGGGATCCACCTATCCATCCATCCATTACTCTCAATACATTTCTGCTGGAGATTATCAAGTAGTTTTTTAAATCATTAGCGGTGTCTACCAAAGTTCCCTTTTGGGTTTGGGTTCACGACAATTAAAGGGCAAGACCACAGATGTGACATATACTGCATTCCTGGCAATGAAGTTGCAAGCCATAGGGCCACAACATGCATGCTCTTAGATGTCAATAAACTAAAAACCTTTTCAAGGAAAGGCTATATGTACACATTAGGTGAAGGCTACGAGTGTACTTTGTTCATTAATACTTTCTCTCATGTCAGATGTAATTATCAATTTCCTAATTTGTAACTAAAGTAACTCTAGAAACAAACTATAAATGTGACATATTTACCTTATGTGCATGTATATATATGAGTGCTTCAACAAGATATTTACAAACGTAGGCAATCTGGGGTTCTGTAAGAGGCCGGTAAAGATCCGCCATAATGGAGTCCATGGCCCCACCATCACAGTATTCCAGGTACATCTGAAATATTTTTCAAAGATGAAGTAAGTGTAACACAACACATAACTATCTGGAAATATCAGTTAAAGTATCAACATCAATAATTCTATAAGAATGTCTGTGAGAAATACTTAGAAAAGCAAATGGATTTGTACTGGGGTCAACGTGCTGCCAATGGATTGAACCAGGGCATGTGAAGCATCTGGGGTAAACTATGGAAAGTTCTGTGGGGCCTGGATGTGGAAAGGGAGCTGTGGTTTCGGTGCATTATTACATGACAGCTAGAGAATGAGTGTGAACGAATGTGATCTTTGTTGTCTTTTCCTAGCGCTACCTCGCACACATCAGGGAGGGAGGGGGTTGTTATTTCAGGTGTAGTGGGGTGGCGATGGGAATGAATAAAGGCAGACAGTATGAATTATTAACATGTGTATAAATGTATATGTCTGTGTGTGTATATGTATACGTTGAGATGTATAGGTATGTATATTTGCATGTGTGGACGTGTACGTATATACATGAGTATGTGGGTGGGTTGGGCCATTCTTTCATCTGTTTCCTTGCGCTACCTCGCTAACGCGAGGGACAGCGACAAAGCAAAATAAATAATAAATAAATAATTTATGGATCTGGAGAAGATATATGATAGAGTTGATAGAGATGCTCTGTGGAGGTATTAAGAATATGTGGTGTGACAGGCAAGTTGTTAGAGGCAGTGAAAAGTTTTTATCGAGGATGTAAGGCATGTGTATGAATAGGAAGAGAGGAAAGTGGTTGGTTCTCAGTGAATGTCAGTTTGCAGCAGGGGTGCGTGATGTCTCCATGGTTGTTTAATTTGTTCATGGATGGGGTTGTTAGGGAGGTGAATGCAAGAGTTTTGGAGAGAGGGGCAAGTATGCAGCCTGTTGTGGATGAGAGAGCTTGGCAAGTGAGTCAGTTGTTGTTCGCTGCTGATACAGTGCTGGTGGCTGATTCAGGTGAGAAACTGCAGAAGCTGGTGACTGAGTTTGGTAAAGTGTGTGAAAGAAGAAAGCTGAGAGTAAATGTGAATAAGAGCAAGGTTATTAGGTACAGTAGGGTTGAGGGACAAGTCAACTGGGAGGTAAGTTTGAATGGAGAAAAACTGGAGGAAGTGAAGTGTTTTAGATATCTGGGAGTGGATTTGGCAGCGGATGGAACCATGGAAGTGGAAGTGAGTCATAGGATGGGGAGGGGGTGAAAGTTCTGGGAGCATTGAAAAAGGTGTGGAGGGCGAGAACGTCATATTGGAAAAATGGGTATGTTTGAAGGAATAGTGGTTCCAACAATGTTATATGGTTGTGAAGCGTGGGCCATAGATAGAGTTGTACAAAGGAGAGTGGATGTGATGGAAATGAGATGTTTGAGGACAATATGTGGTGTGAGGTGGTTTGATCGAGTAGGTAATGAAAGGATAAGAGAGATGTGTGGTAATAAAAAGAGTGTGGTTGAGAGAGCAGAATAGGGTGTTTTGAAATGGTTTGGTCACATGGAGAGAATGGGTGAGGAAAGATTGACAAAGAGGATGTATGTGTCAGAGGTGGAGGGAACGAGAAGTGGGAGACCAAATTGGAGGTGGAAAGATGGAGTGAAAAAGATTCTGAGTGATCGGGGCCTGAACATGCAGGAGGATGAAAGGCGTGCATGGAATAGAGTGAATTGAAACGATATGGTATACCGTGGTCAATGTGCTGTCAGTGGATTGAACCAGGGCATATGAAGCATCTGGGGTAAACCATGAAAAGTTCTGTGGGGCCTGGATGTGGAAAGGGAACTGTGGTTTCGGTGCATTATACATGACAGCTAGAGACTGAGTGCGAACGAATGTGGCCTTTGTTGTCTTTTCCTAGCACTACCTCGCACACATGCGGGGGGAGGGGGTTGTCATTTCATGTGTGGCGGGGTGGTGAGGGGAATGAATAAGGGCAGACAGTATGAATTATGTACATGTGTATATATGTACATGTCTGTGCGTAAAATAAAAAAAATAAAAAAATGTAGGTAGGCAGAGCTTGAATGAATTTCACCTGGTATTTATAGAGATGAGGCTTACTAGGAGCCAGATGAGAAAATATCTAATGCTGTAACATTACTAAAGATTAGACTTGAAATTATGATGATTTCCTGCTATGTTTCATGAGAAATATATCATTTATAATACTAAAATGATTGGTAACCGGGAATATCCGATTTAAAAAAAAATACATACATGAAAATGCATGGATGAGTGTTGAGTTGTTGGGAGTCACTGGGCATTACTAGATAATAAACTATTTGACAATTGTGCAGATAGGGGAAGCTGGTCAGATGTCTGATCACTTATTGGTGGAGGCAAGTGAAAATTTTTATTGGTTTTAGGAAAAGAGGAAATCATGTAGCTGGGAAGAGGGTGGTGAAAGTGAGTGAGCTTGGAATAAGGGCATGTTTGCTGAGATATCAAGAAAGACTGAATGAAAAATGGCATATGGTGAGAGTAGATTAAACTGCAGTAGTGATATTTAGGGAAGCATTGATTACATCTTCGTCACAAATATCTCCCTCACTCTACGGCTCTTGCATTCACCTTCCTTACCATTCCATCCACAAACAGACTAAACAATGACGGTGACGTTATACACCCCTGAAGCAGACACAACTTCACTGAGAATTTCTTACTGTCTTCTATTCTTACTTGTAACAAATGCCTTACTGTCCTGGTAAAAACCTCATAGCATTTAACAACTTTCCATTTACCTACATACTTGCAACACCTTCCACAATGCCTCTCTGTATTCCATATCATGCACTTTCTCTAGATCCATTGGTATCACAAAATTCACTCTCTTTCTCCAAGTATTCCTTATACAAATTTTTCAAAGCAAAAACCTACCTCTAACCTCTCCTGAAAGCAAACTGTTCCTCACCAATTACATGATCTGTGCAAACCACAGCCCTCTATTTCTACTTTTCTACTTACCACACTAGGTAAACTCAACAGTCTTAAGCCTGTGTAATATGAGCATTCATTTTTGTTTCCCTTGCCTTTATAAAATAGGGGCACTATACATGTATCTTACCAGTCCTCAAGCACCTCACACTAGGCCATACCAACTGTGAAATAGCCTGAGTAACAGTGAATAACAATGTCACCACCTTTCTTGAGAACTCAGCTGCTACCTCATCCACTCTAAAAGCTTTGCCACACTTCATCTTACCTCTTTTATTTTCACCAAACAATTCTGCACGAGTCCTCACTTCACATACCACCTCCTCCCTAATACACTACATCGGCCATCCTATCATCTAACATATTCAAGAGGCCTTCGAAGTATTTTTACTCCATCTCTTTACTGCCTCTTCTTTACCAATTACCACTTTTCCATCTGATCCCCTCACTTTTAACGAAGGAGGAGCTGTGAGACTGTTAAACATTGTTAGAATGTGAGTTCAGGGCTGCTATGGGCTGGAATGAAAGTAGACTTTCCAATCAGCAATAAGAGGGTTGAAGAAGACTGATGCATAGGATTGTATTTTGGTGCTATGGGATCTGAAAGCAAAGGTGGGTGATCTGGCAACTACGTTTGTGTATAATTAGGGAACATGGATTACCTAATGTAAATGAAAATAAGAAACAGCTTCTTGATAAGTAAGCTGAAAAATAATGGGTGACTGGGAATACTTGGTTGAAAAAGGTGCAAACATAAGTGTATGTGGGTGAGTGTAACTGGAGCTCAAATAGCATCAATGGATTATGTGCTAATTGACAGGTATGCAAAGATGTTGCTGAACATCAAGATGCAGAGCAACAGGTGGGTTGTTTGATAATTTCTCAGCAGAGGAGAGCATGAAAGTTTGTAGCAGTTTTTGCAAAAGAGGAAATATATATGCGTGGGTAGTGTGTGAGTAAACTTCAAAAAGAGGCCTCTGTGCAATGATACCAAAGGGAAATTGAGTGAAAAGTGGTAAGGGATGAGAGTAGATAAAACAAAGAGAGTGGGAGAGGAGTGGAAAGTATTTAAAGAAGCAATCTTTACAGGCAAAGTTTGTGGCATGTAAAAAGTGGGAGGTAGGTATATGTGAAAATGTAGTAAGTGGGAAGAGAAAGTTAAACTGCTAGTGACAGAAAAAAGGCAAGTGTATGGATGGTATCCGCAGACGAGAATGAGTGATTGGGGTGTGTTCAAAAGGAAGTGGCAAGAGGTCAAGAAAATGGTACATGAGCTGAAAAAGGGGGTAAATGAAAGATGGGGTGAGAAATTATTATGAATGCCAGGTAGAATATGACTGTTTACGATGGAAGTGAACAATGTAAGAAGAACACAAGAACAAATGGGGATAATAACATGGGGAGCAGATGGGGGAAGTAAAAGTATTTACTATGTTTAAATAACCTAAAAAAAACTTACCAAATCTGAATATGTAACAATGATACTCCTCTACTAATGAAGCTTTATGCTAAACAACTGAGAAAACAAAAATATCATTAAAAAATCAAATATCAATTCATTCTTAAGAACCCATCTTTCAACTGTTTTCACCATACATGTGATCTATGTTACAGAACTGACTCAACTTCAGTTTTACTTACCCAAAGTTTCCCATCATAATGATAAGCTTCTAGTAGTTCAACTATGTTTTCATGTTTGCATTCGGAAAGAATGTCAATCTCTATCATGAAAGTATCAATGTCCTCTTCCTCTTCCAGAGCAACCTGCTTGAGGGCTGCAAGTTGCTTTGTCTCTCTGTGTACTGCCTAGAATATAAAACAAGACTGTAAAGAAAAATTTTGAAAAGAAAAAATTTCACTTAGTTAACGTAATACTGAGCCCAACCCTCTGATGCCCAAGATGAGGTAACTGGTTACAGACACCAAGTGCCTACAGTTTTGAATGATGAGTGTTCCCATGCAGCACTGAATGAATCTGTGTTTGTTTTACCAACCCTACTTTCAGTTGTCTTAAAACTAAGCTACTGGACACCATAAACTTATCCTCTTACTAACTACTGATTTTCACACTTTCTCTTCCCCTACCCTTTCTTTCTCATTATGAACCTTAAAAGGAAACATGGGCAAGTGCAATAAGTTTATGGCCCCACCTAGTTCCCAAATTGTGCTCAAATTGTAGAATCAAATGCATTTCTTTCATTTATCATACCATTCACACAACAAAAGCATTTGCACTGCAATAAAAAACAAAAAGAGCAGACAAAAAACATGAAATTAACATTTATCTAAGCTTTAATTCTTTATAAAGATTATCAAGCACTATCCATCAAGTTTGGAAGGGTTCATAAAAGGTTCAGTACAGGTAAGCGTCATCCATGTAATTCATCTATTCTGTCCTTCTGAAAATGGATGTTTTTCCACAACTTAACAGTCATGCTTACAGGTCAACTTAAAACATGGGTGCTGATTTAAATTTTGAGTTTTATAAGCCTACAAGATTTATCACTAACCTTAGGAACTATACAGAGTCTTCTGCCCCTAAAAACTGTGATTTTTCTGTCATAAGCTGGAAAAAGGTATGTAATTATGTTGTACGTGTTACTATAAAAAAGTAAATACATACAAGCACTAAGACTTTGCATCTAAGACTGTGTTCGAGAATGATCTTTTCATAAAATTCCACAAATGTACACCAAAATGATGACTATACCTAGACAAGGACATCATTAATATCTCTATATGCACTGTTAAAATAAATACTCTGTGTAACTTTATCTTAAGTCTGACTTCAACACAAGCTGCAGAGAAAATCATATACATGAAAGACTAAAAGTCTTAGACATCACATCATTGTCCAAAGGTTAACCTTCATTCATCTCTTCTCATAACCTACCTTATAAACCTTGCCATATGCTCCATCTCCCAGTTCTCCAATAATTTCCCAAAAATCCTCTGGGCTGTCCAGTCGAACATTATGAAAGTGCTTCTTCTTTTTGGCCGAAGATCCACTTTTAAATATATCTTTAAATTTGGAGATCAGCGGCATTGTTTCAATAGCTCTGTGGTGGTCACATCATCCAGTTCTCACTTTGAGCTGGAAAAAATATATATATATACTCATTACATGTAAAAGATAATAGTTCATATAGAAAACAGCCATATCAAAATCAATATCTTAATGTAATAAGTCTTAATCAGCTCTCTTATTCCATTCACAGGAGAAAACAAAAAATAGACTTGTCAGATCATTGCATATGCCCTTATGTGTATGAAATTTATTGTTTGTTTACTTTAATTCTAATACCAAGCCCACAAATATAAAGGGATGTATATATTTTGTTCATTCATGACCATAATGGATTGGGTTGTGTGTTTATGTTCAAAGTTTACAATGGCAATTTTTGCTATAATTCATTTAAGGCCACAAGGATGTCACATGCACATCTTCAATGTGTATGTATCATATCTTCAAAGTTTCAGTACAATCTCCTTAAAAATGTGAGAATAGTGGATTACAAGTAAGTCATGAGAAGAGTGGATTACAAGTAAGTCATAAGTTTAATGCAATAACTTTTCTAAAAACTCATCTTTTAGTACCAGGCTGTCATAAACATATTTTCAATGTGTATGTTACAAATCTGCAGTTTCAGTGTGTTCAACTGGTCAGAGTGAAAGTTGATTTCAAAAACAATCACTTTATTTAGTAATACAGGGGCTAGGAGCCCTATACAGTGAAATTTCATACAGCAAACTTTCACACTTATAACTTAAAACTGGTTTCCACTCAAGGTGACTGGAAGGTTTGAGCTGGATTCATTTCTGTTTGCAGTTAAAAGAGAGACTGAAAACTTTTGTGGAGATGCAGATATTCTGTTCTTGGTGAGCCCCCGTTCCATCTGTGTAATGCAATGCTGCATGTTTGATGTTGCTACAGTGGAGTTAAGGCGTTGTGACATGATTGCAAAGACGTCTGCCATATATGGGTAACATATAAAACATTTTGAATGGTCGGATTCTGAACATGTAAGAAGTTGAAAGGCATGCATGGGATAGAGCAAACTGAAACAATGTGGTTGACATGCCATCAATTGATCCTGGGCATGTGAAGCATCTAAGGTTAACCATGGAAAGGTCTGTGCGGCCTGGTTGAGGATAGGGAGCTGTGGTTTTGTAGCATTACACATGACAGCTACAGAATGGATGTTAGCGGATGTGGTCTTTCTTTGTCTGTTCCTGGTGCTACATCGCTAATGTGGGAAACTACAATCAAGTGTAAAAAATTACACATATATTTCTTCCTACTTGATTGCCGTTTCTCATGTTACCAACAAAGCGCCAGGAACAGACAAAGAAAGGCCACAACCGCTCTCATCCATTCTCTGGCTGTAATATGTAATGCACTCAAACCACACACACACACACACACATATATATATATATATATATATATATATATATATATATATATATATATATATATATATATATATATATATATATATATATAAGTTGTTAGAAGCAGTGAAAAGTTTTTATCGAGGATGTAAGGCATGTGTATGTGTAGGAAGAGAGGAAAGTGATTGGTTCTCAGTGAATGTAGGTTTGCGGCAGGGGTGTGTGATGTCTCCATGGTTGTTTAATTTGTTTATGGATGGGGTTGTTAGGGAGGTAAATGCAAGAGTTTTGGAAAGAGGGGCAAGTATGAAGTCTGTTGGGGATGAGAGAGCTTGGAAGTGAGTCAGTTGTTGTTCGCTGATGATACAGCGCTGGTGGCTGATTCATGTGAGAAACTGCAGAAGCTGGTGACTGAGTTTGGTAAAGTGTGTGGAAGAAGAAAGTTAAGAGTAAATGTGAATAAGAGCAAGGTTATTAGGTACAGTAGGGTTGAGGGTCAAGTCAACTGGGAGGTGAGTTTGAATGGAGAAAAACTGGAGGAAGTGAAGTGTTTTAGATATCTGGGAGTGGATCTGGCAGCGGATGGAACCATGGAAGCGGAAGTGGATCATAGGGTGGGGGAGGGGGCGAAAATTCTGGGGGCCTTGAAGAATGTGTGGAAGTCGAGAACATTATCTCGGAAAGCAAAAATGGGTATGTTTGAAGGAATAGTGGTTCCAACAATGTTGTATGGTTGCGAGGCGTGGGCTATGGATAGAGTTGTGCGCAGGAGGATGGATGTGCTGGAAATGAGATGTTTGAGGACAATGTGTGGTGTGAGGTGGTTTGATCGAGTGAGTAACGTAAGGGTAAGAGAGATGTGTGGAAATAAAAAGAGCGTGGATGAGAGAGCAGAAGAGGGTGTTTTGAAGTGGTTTGGGCATATGGAGAGGATGAGTGAGGAAAGATTGACCAAGAGGATATATGTGTCGGAGGTGGAGGGAACAAGGAGAAGAGGGAGACCAAATTGGAGGTGGAAAGATGGAGTGAAAAAGATTTTGTGTGATCGGGGCCTGAACATGCAGGAGGGTGAAAGGAGGGCAAGGAATAGAGTGAATTGGAGCGATGTGGTATACCGGGGTTGACGTGCTGTCAGTGGATTGAATCAGGGCGTGTGAAGCGTCTGGGGTAAACCATGGAAAGCTGTGTAGGTATGTATATTTGCGTGTGTGGACGTATGTATATACATGTGTATGGGGGGGGTTGGGCCATTTCTTTCGTCTGTTTCCTTGCGCTACCTCGCAAACACGGGAGACAGCGACAAAGTATAATAAAAAAATAAAAAAAATATATATATATATATATATATATATATATATATATATATATCTGTGTCAGGTGTGGAGGGAACAAGAAGTGGGAGACCAAACCAGAGTTGGAAGGATGGATAGGAAAAAGGTTGTGAGCGATCGAGGCCTAAACATGCAGGAGGGTGAAAGGTGTGCACTTCTAAATTACATCTTCAATTAAATTTTTACACAACCCAGAATATATGTAATTAAGGTAAGTACATCATAACAATATAATCATATATATTCTTATATATATTTAGCATGTTAATTTTTCTAGTTCTGACCAACTTGTCAAAACTGAATTCAAAAATTGATGAAAAATCAAATATCAAATTTGTGAATGCTCTAGTAAAGTTACTTACCCTCCTTTTGTGCATACCAGTAATTGGTTTCTGAGAAATGTTTTACTTAAACTCTCACATTTACAAACGTGCTTTATTTTCCAAGCTGATGGTCATAAAAGGCGAGTAATTCTTACTCTATACTAGTGAACTAACAAATTCTTTTATAATCAATCGTCAATGATTCATATTTTGTATTTACTTGACTGTTTTCATGGTTTGTCTTGGCTAATTATATGACAAACAAAGTTGTATTTCTTTAATGTATTACCATAGTGGAATCAAGTGCTCTCAGACTTTGTTACAAAACTTCATTTCATTGCTTTAATTGGGCTTTGCCATAATTCTAAATATCCAAATGGTTTCATTTAAGTTTTATACAGGTACTTTTTTCCATTACAGAAACTATTATTAACCAAAATTCATGAAACTTTTTAAAACATCACCACCATCAATATCATAGTTAGGCTGGCCCTTGGGGACTTGCACTTAAAAAAAAAAAAGTATATAGAGCAATCACTTATAAACAACACATCAGCCATCAACAACAGTAAACCTGTACTGAAACCTAAAACAGCAAAATTAATGATAGATGTTAGGCTGTTAATAAGTACAAATGCAAAATAGTTCTCTGCACATGCAGTCAACATTAAGCAGTGATTGTCTTGTCAGGTTCTTTATTCTTAACAATAAAAATAATTACAAAAGATATCCTTAAAACTGTCTCCAGAACTGTGTAAGTGTAAAAAAAAGCTTAAAGCTCTCATATGTTCAATCAGATAAGACACGTCTCTAACTGTGATACAAACACTGGCTGAATATGATTAAGAATCATATAAAAATACTGGCTGAATATGATTACGAATCATATAAAATTATCTGCCAGTGAAAATTCAGAAAAGGAAATGTCAACCAAAATACAACAGCCTATGCAAGTTTGCTTCAAACATTCCTTCTTCATTTTCATTACCCGAGAAATATGGCAGATTCACTCTAAAATCGGAAAAACAATAATTCCACCTCCACATGTTAGCATAGATGGCCAGACAATGATAAAATATTATGTGTCTAGTTTAGCTCCATATAATCATAGCCCTTGGATAGTGAATGATTTTGTTTTGCAATGATAATGTAACATTCAGAGAAAACAATAACAGTTATTGGAGCATGATTTTGGGAAATCTATTTTATAGAACAATGCTAAATGAAGCGACATTATTGCTGGTTATGTATTTCAAGAAAAGATGTGGGGGTTACATAAAGTCAGAGTAGATAATACACATGTATTAATCAACAAAACCAACCAAAACCTCACTTAACCTCCTTATCAATCAAGATATATGCCTTCATATATTCTAGTCAGAATTCACCGCAAATGCTAATGAATATCAACAAAGATGACATATTAAGTGGCATGCTGTCCATAGCACCAGGCCAAAAATTTTAGTTACCTGGTGAGGTTTTAATAAAATCTTATGATATTCTTACTGGTGCTTTACCTACATTTACTTTAAATACGGCCTTATTTTCAGAGATGTTCATAACCTTATTCAAAATTGTTCAACAAGATGCTCGAAATCATGCTTAGGTACTATTTTTGTATTTTCTAAACAGTACACTAAAATTACATAAAAATCCCTCAGTATCCAAAGCTAATGGCAATATGGAGCTGAACTACACTTTTATCAATACAATATGAATTTCAACTTTTTTGAAAGCAAGTTTCTTCTGATTCCATGCCCTATCAACCTAACTTTTCAAATTTGTTAGGTTAATAAAGAGGAAGAAAAGTATATTTGCAAATACTATTCCTATAGATACTAACTATTTTACAAGGGAGGCTACAAAGCTAAATTTACAAACAAGTTCTGTTCATCCAAAGTAATTTTTCTTTATCTTCCATTACTTGTCTTCCTCTCTCTGTTCTTTATGTTTAATCAGATAAGCATTACAGCTATAACTAAGGGATTTATTCCTCAGTATAAAAATATCATGGAAAATCTGAGCTTTAAGTTTTAGTACAGTGAGGTTTTAGGTGTCGGTAGATACATACTGTCCCTCATCATGACCACTGCAACTTACCGTGGCAATATGCCAGTTTCCTACAACAAAAAATAAACAAAAATCTTGATGCAGACTTGCTCCACATAAATTTCCGAGACTTAAAATTTAACGTATTCTCTCACTCTTCTTCATATGAACACAACAGTTTTAAAAATATTTTCTCTTCGATAAGGTCAAGTCACATTTAATAGTATGTGTGAGTTACAGATGAGTAGGACGAGCTCAACTGTCAGTTGAAACATAACAGTTTACTACTGAAGCGGATGACGTTTACTCATGTTTCATCGGTTATCCCAAATTTACTAGTCACTGTTCACCACCCTTTCAATCCCCTACACACTTGAATGGTCTACACTTATCAAACTTGTCTAAATATGCAGACTGAAAGATCAGGAACTAACTTTTGGTCATTTGACTTCCTCATTCACAATACTTGGGAAAACGAAACCTCTTTGTAAACAACACTGATGATTCTTCATTCACAACTCCCTTATGACTCTTACCTGTAAAATTTTCGACCATAATCCATTGAGACATCTGAAGCACAGTACCACATAATCAGAAATCACTACTTACATCACAAACTTAAAGAAATTACTCATTGCTTATCAACTCCAAACGCCATATTGTGTACCACCACACCTCAACTAGGCTCGCTCGCTAGCCGCTACTGGAGGTTCCCCTAAAAAGAAAAAACGAGTCATTCATGGCGCCCGTTTTCTTCAGAATGAGGAGAAAAGAAATTTGTTATTAGTCAGTTCCTCGGCTATACTGCTAAGTTAGAAAACATGGTCCAACAAGGATTTAGATGTATTCAACAGGTTCTTATATTGCATCAAATTGCTCAACACCGCACCCATATAAGCAATGAGTCTACCAAAGAATGAATGTAGTCATTCATTGCGAACTAAGTGCCATTGTTTCATGAACAGTGGTCATATTCACCGTGTTCAGTTCATAACGGCACTCATGATCTTGTACGCACTTATCTTAAAACTAGATAATATATATATATATATATATATATATATATATATATATATATATATATATATATATATATATATATATATAAATGTAACTTTAGTACTTCACCTTGGTTGACAATTAAATGGACACTGAATTATCAGGTACTTGAGCCGTTGTGTGCCTTTCATTTGCTCATATTTCTTCTTACCCAAGTAGTATTTCAGTATAAATTTTGTTACCTGATCATTTCATTGTGGGACATAATCATAACTCAGGGCTGGAAAGTTAAACGTAGTGCCACAGTGTTAAGTTCATCACTGGGTTAAGTTCATGACGCTGGATGACGCTAGCAATAAAGAGGAAGCTACACCTTCCCTTACTGTGTATTTTGACCTTTTGAGTACGACGGTGCCACCCTTGAGCACGGTGGCACGACCCTTGAACACGAATATGACAGGTATGATGGCCTGGCGGAGTCATGAAGGGGCAGATCAAAGGCCAGACTTAGATTCAAGGGTCGTACCATCCCTCATACTGAATGTTGATCTGGCCCTCCTGATCAAGTATGACGGCTTGCAATTAATTTTCTATTTTCGAATCTGTGGAGAATCTTCTTGACGTACCTTTCTTCTTAATGTTGCTTTAATCACAATATTGTCATGATGAGAAGACTCCCTTATTAACTGGATATTAGTGATATACGGTATTGCATATAAAAAGTCTTAATGGCATCAGTCGCCAGAGTAAGCTGTATTACGAAGAATAACTTCCCGTACTATTATGTCATTAACACCAAAGACATTATATATATATATATATATATATATATATATATATATATATATATATATTTATTTATTTATTTATTTATTTATTTATTTTGCTTTGTCGCTGTCTTCTGCGTTTGCGAGGTAGCGCAAGGAAACAGACGAAAGAAATGGCCCAACCCACCCACATACACATGTATATACATACACGTCCACACACGCAAATATACATACCTATGCATCTCAATGTACACATATATATACACACACAGACACATACATATATACCCATGCACACAATTCACAGTCTGCCTTTATTCATTCCCATCGCCACCTCGCCACACATGGAATACCATCCCCCTCCCCCCTCATGTGTGCGAGGTAGCGCTAGGAAAAGACAACAAAGGCCCCATTCGTTCACACTCAGTCTCTAGCTGTCATGCAATAATGCTCGAAACCACAGCTCCCTTTCCACATCCAGGCCCCACACAACTTTCCATGGTTTACCCCAGACGCTTCACATGCCCTGATTCAATCCACTGACAGCACGTCAACCCCGGTATACATGTTTTGGACAATCACATGTTTACCAAATGGCGTCCTAGCTTCGTCTCTTCGATGTATATCAACTGACTTATATTTCTCTCTTGTGTCTCCCCTGATGATGTGATTATTACACGAAAGTGCACTTGGGAACTTTTCGTGTTTCATTTTCCCCGTGGACTCATAGGAATATCTTGATCACGCGCAAAATTGTGTTCCTTTCCAATATATATATATATATATATATATATATATATATATATATATATATATATATATATATATGACTTTTTTTCTACACGTTCTCTTATTTTCTGCGTTGACTTGGTAGCTCCAGGAACAACTATTTACATCCATTCTCTAGATGTAATGTACCGAACTAGAGTCCCTTATGTGTTACTGGGCCCCACAGACTTTACCGTGGTTTCCTCTGACTGATTTATATGCCTTGGATTAGCCGACTGATAGCACGTCGACTCCTGTAAATCATATCGCACGAATTCCCTCTTATCCTTTGCACACCTTGCACCCTCCTGCATGCTCAGGCCCCGAGCTTTGTTTCACTCAGAACTAGAATATCCAGGTTCCTTTCCTCAAACATGCCACTTTATCTCTTCTTTCTTATCTTGGTTACATCCACACACATTCAAACACCCAAGCTGAAGCCTTCAAGAAGGATAAACCCCATTCGCTTGGTTCCTTCTGTTCCATCTTTTACAATTTGAAATGCAAGAGAAGGGTTTCTAGCGCCAAATTTCCGCATCTCTTATAAGACACGCAGGAAATACGTGAGAGGAATTCTTTCTCCCCTCTCCCCAGAGATAGGCCTCACAGAACTTTCCATGGTTTACCCCAGACGTTTCACATGCCCTGGTTCAGTCCATTGACAGCACGTGACCCCCAACATACCACATCGTTCCAGTTCACTCTATTCCTTGCACGCCTTTCACCATCCTGTATGTTCAGGCCCCGATCGATCAAAATCTTTTTCACTCCATTTTTCCATCTCCAATTTGGTCTCTCTCTTCTTCTTCCCTCCATCTTTGACACACATATATCCTCTTTGTCAACCTTTCCTCACTCATCATCTCCATGTGTTCAAACCATTTCAACGCCCTTTCTTCTGTTCTCTCAACCACACACACACACACACTATATATATATATATATATATATATATATATATATATATATATATATATAGTGTGTCAGTGGATTGAATCAAGGCATGTGAAGCGTCTGGGGTAAACCATGGAAAGCTGTGTAGGTATGTATATTTGCGTGTGTGGACGTGTGTATGTACATGTGTATGGGGGGGGGGGGGGGGGGGCATTTCTTTCGTCTGTTTCCTTGCGCTACCTCGCAGACGCGGGAGACAGCGACAGAGTATAAAAAAAAAAAAAAATATATATATATATATATATATATATATATATATATATATATATATATATATATATATATATATATTCGCCATTTCATGAACAGAGGACTGAGCCCCATGGAGAGATGGCGTGGCGTTGGTAGTCCTCCGAAAGTGCTATGTCTATATCCAGCTCTGAATTTACTACTATAGCAAGAAATGCTGCGGTAGTATCCGACTTTGAGTGTACTAGTGTAGCGAGACTTGCTATACGGCTCTGAATGTACCAGTGTGGCGAGACTTGCTATGAGGCTCTAAGTGTACAAGTGTAGCGAGACTTGCTATGCGGCTCTGAGTGTACCAAGTGTAGCGAGACTTACTATCATGCATAGAAGCAGCTCTAAATTTTCCCGTTCGTCTACTTATACCTTGTATCTTCTTTTCTGTCTTACTGTTTACGTAATAACCAGTTATGTTTATGTATTTCATATGAATATATATAACTTTTGATTAATCTTCTTGTTTACATATCTAGTTATCTGTTTATCTATGCCTATCTATGTTTCATCGTATGTTAATCTGTGTATCTTTCTTTTTACTGACACTACCTTTCCCTCTAACATTCCTTCTGACAGTCCTTTTGTGTGTGCGTGTGTTCTGATATTTTCTATATCCTAACGCATCGTTGGTTTGTACATATGCTTATAGCAGCTTGTGTATCTCAATGCTTCCTCCGCATAGCAGAAGTCATATAGCTTAACCAACTGATTACTTCCATAAGGAACTGTATTGTAAACACTTCTGGAAGATGGTTTTCTTGTAAGGGAGAGTCCAGTGTGGAAAGTTGTAGTAAAGATTATATTGTATTTTACAATTTTATCGAGGATGTAAGGCATGTGTACGTGTAGGAAGAGAGGAAAGTGATTGGTTCTCAGTGAATGTAGGTTTGCGGCAGGGGTGTGTGATGTCTCCATGGTTGTTTAATTTGTTTATGGATGGGGTTGTTAGGGAGGTAAATGCAAGAGTTTTGGAAAGAGGGGCAAGTATGAAGTCTGTTGGGGATGAGAGAGCTTGGGAAGTGAGTCAGTTGTTGTTCGCTGATGATACAGCGCTGGTGGCTGATTCATGTGAGAAACTGCAGAAGCTGGTGACTGAGTTTGGTAAAGTGTGTGGAAGAAGAAAGTTAAGAGTAAATGTGAATAAGAGCAAGGTTATTAGGTACAGTAGGGTTGAGGGTCAAGTCAATTGGGAGATGAGTTTGAATGGAGAAAAACTGGAGGAAGTGAAGTGTTTTAGATATCTGGGAGTGGATTTGGCAGCGGATGGAACCATGGAAGCGGAAGTGGATCATAGGGTGGGGGAGGGGGCGAAAATTCTGGGGGCCTTGAAGAATGTGTGGAAGTCGAGAACATTATCTCGGAAAGCAAAAATGGGTATGTTTGAAGGAATAGTGGTTCCAACAATGTTGTATGGTTGCGAGGCGTGGGCTATGGATAGAGTTGTGCGCAGGAGGATGGATGTGCTGGAAATGAGATGTTTGAGGACAATGTGTGGTGTGAGGTGGTTTGATCGAGTGAGTAACGTAAGGGTAAGAGAGATGTGTGGAAATAAAAAGAGCGTGGTTGAGAGAGCAGAAGAGGGTGTTTTGAAGTGGTTTGGACACATGGAGAGGATGAGTGAGGAAAAATTGACCAAGAGGATATATGTGTCGGAGGTGGAGGGAACAAGGAGAAGAGGGAGACCAAATTGGAGGTGGAAAGATGGAGTGAAAAAGATTTTATGTGATCGGGGCCTGAACATGCAGGAGGGTGAAAGGAGGGCAAGGAATAGAGTGAATTGGAGCGATGTGGTATACCGGGGTTGACGTGCTGTCAGTGGATTGAATCAAGGCATGTGAAGCGTCTGGGGTAAACCATGGAAAGCTGTGTAGGTATGTATATTTGCGTGTGTGGACGTATGTATATACATGTGTATGGGGGGGGGTTGGGCCATTTCTTTCGTCTGTTTCCTTGCGCTACCTCGCAAACGCGGGAGACAGCGACAAAGTATAAAAAAAAAAAAAAACAATGACTGGATGCACCAGAAAAATGATTCATGCATATTTTCAAAGTAATTTCTGGCATCTAGGCGTCCAATACAGAGGTTCATAAACACGAAAACTTTCCATACATTTTATTTTATCAAGCTAGATATAAAAGTGCTTTGATAGTATAGATAAGCAATTTGTGATAATGAGTTTACCGAGTAAAAGAAAAACATGACAATATGATTTAGCACATTATAACTTAGATCTGGTCAAAGAATAGGTATGATTATTGCATAGTGATGTTGCTGTGTGTCAGGTTACTCTCTGTGTCAGCACACTGGTTTGTGATGATGCCACTGGTCACCATAGGTAGAAAGGTTGGCTTCACACTCCCCGTCTGGAGACCGTCTAGTGTTTCTGTCTGCGGATCGACGGATATTTCGGTCAACTGTATTTATAGTTAACACGATATCACTGAAACTGTTTTACAACATGTCTGGATGGACAGTGACGACCTAAAATAGGATGACAGATACTAACCTCTTGAACACGGTGGTAACATGCTTAATTATGCACCTGCAACACAACGGTACGCACTACCTCTGTGGTAACCTGACCTTAACACGACGGTACGCACTACCTCTGTGGCAACCTGACCTTAACACGACGGTACGCACTACCTCTGTGGCAACCTGACCTTAACACGACGGTACACACTACCTCTGTGGTAACCTGACCTTAACACGACGGTACGCACTACCTCTGTGGTAACCTGACCTTAACACGACGGTACGCACTACCTCTGTGGTAACCTGACCTTAACACGACGGTACGCACTACCTCTGTGGTAACCTGACCTTAACACGACGGTACGCACTACCTCTGTGGCAACCTGACCTTAACACGACGGTACACACTACCTCTGTGGTAACCTGACCTTAACACGACGGTACGCACTACCTCTGTGGTAACCTGACCTTAACACGACGGTACGCACTACCTCTGTGGTAACCTGACCTTAACACGACGGTACGCACTACCTCTGTGGTAACCTGACCTTAACACGACGGTACGCACTACCTCTGTGGCAACCTGACCTTAACACGACGGTACACACTACCTCTGTGGTAACCTGACTTAAGATCTGACCTTTAAAAGTCAGGTGAAAGACCACGTTATCATACCCGAGGACCGTACCGTTGTGCTCAAGGGGAAAATCCTGAGTGAGGTTCATCACGCTGAAGACAGATTTACCTCATACATACGTGTGGAGATAATGAAGCAGCTAGAAATTATTGTACACCAAGTTATATAGAATAACATACTTGACAAGAATCCATAATATATATATATATATATATATATATATATATATATATATATATATATATATATATATATATATATATATATATATATATATATATATATATATATTCTACAGTACAGTAAACTTGTGTTGAAATGATAGTGTATCACTAGATAAGAAAGACTCCAGGTTAAGGAGAACGGATGGAGTGCAGGAGGGTTGCATTGGGTGTAGACCGTCTCCATATATCTTGGTGGGTGTGAGGGAACATTGCCACGATGCCTGACTCACACACGAACCTCTGCCACAAGGGTTGACTCACCGTCCCACCAAGCTGCCCAGTCACGCTCCGCTTTATAAGAGAAGGTTTAGAGAGTGTCCCGTACAGCTGTGTGTAGTTTTATATAGCATAATACAGTAGTCTTGGGTAAGATGGGAAGTTAGCGTCATGGGGTATGTATTGTGTCTGGGAGGAGGGAAGCAAAGGCGTTCTAAGTATTGGGAGGTTTTGCACCGCGAGCAGAGAATTGTACCGTCATGGCCTGAGTGACTAATTCACTTCCAGCATACATTAATCTAAACTCTTGAGCACCACGCTGCAACCCTCGCGTATGATGGCCTGGCCTTCGACATGGCTTACGGTTCAGGTGAAAGGTAGGCGATCATACCTACGGGTCTTGCTCCAGCACTATACCGTCCTTGTTAAGGGTCGTGGTGTCTGAAGTTCAGTTTGGCAAGAGAAGCCAAACTAACTTCAGTCAAAATATAATAAAGGTCAGAAACTAAAACCCTTTGTGAATAATTTATATGACAACCATGAACTAAATTTACTGCCGCTATTAAAATATCAATATTGAGAATATTGTAGCTAAAGCTGTTTAGTATTATTATCTTTGGACGAGTAAAATGACTGGGAGTGTTAGGAAGACATGAGAGAGAGAAGGATCTGTGCATCCCGACTTTTGATTGACCTCGTCTTCCACTTCGTATATTATATCTACATCACCACCGGTCGGTAGGTCTGCTAGCGTGCCCGGACCCCGTGGAAGCGGGAAAGCATGTGACGTCACAAGGTCGCTCGTGATTGGCTGACTCGACGATGACGTTAAGAGCGAGACTGGATTAGTTAATGATGTCACGGATGAGCGCGATGCTGACTCAGTTGGGTGTGAGGTTAGGGAGTCATCATCAGTCAGACGGATGGCTGTGTGTGGGTTGACGTCAGAGGAGTTGTCCACGTCAGGGTCATGGGGCGATGGCGCCAGTAGATGGTCATCTGGGGTGACGACAACAGTCACAGGGGAGCTGGAGGCCTAGGGATGGAATGATACAGGCCGGGTCATTGCCACACCCATTCATCATCATTGTCAGCTCTATGGACCTTACGTTGTACCTTAAACTATTTGCATAACATTATACTCAAATTGAAGATCTTTATCTTAACTACATACACCAGATGAGTGAAATACTAATCAGACAGTAAGCGGGTGACGCTGAGGGGTGTTTAGCGGGAATCTAGCAGGTTTAGGGTAGGTCTGACGGGCCTCCCAAGCCTATTGTGGGAGGCTTACACGCTGCGTGGGACCGACGGCGGCGAAGACACACGCCACAGGCAGAGGGAAGTCGAAGACAAAGGGGCGAGGTTTGGGGTCCTTGGGCTGCAGAGCGATGAGAGGACGTGGCTGGAGCAGGGGTCGGCATCCCCGGGCCCGAGCCGCAGAGCTGCAGAGCAACAACACCGTAACTTACACTCTGTTAAACTGAAGGATCTACAAGCTAAGAGATTTTGCCATTACAGGCAGAGCTTAACATGAACAGAGAGAGGTCGAGTTTGTAGCAAAATGAATAAAGAAAAGGTGTATGCCATCCCTATTTCTGGGTTGGCAACAGCGGGTCTATCATGCATCAGACGAGCAAACCAAAGAAATACAAATTAGACTGAAAAGTATTAAAATTCCGGAGAATCAGCACACGGTCCCCGGGTTACCTGCAGGTGGTGACAGTGAGAGGCTGAGCGAAGGGTGGCGTCTGCATGATAACGAACCAGTTGCCCAGCACGTCCCGTGACCAGCTGAGGTTCACCGTTCGCCTCTCGCTCTCACACTTCACACTGAACGGAAGACGTAGTCGTGACTGGCATCATCATACTAATTTGCATAATACATTATTAAGAATATTCATTTATAATCGTCACGAAGGATAATTAGTTTTCGGAGGACATGATTCAGTGTTGATATACATATAATCACGATTTTTTCCTGAAAAATAACTACTCTAATCATTGTTAATCACAACAATTGTCACAAGTTCTTTTAAGAGAACGTCCATAATATGTCTGTACAACCTGCAGATATACGCTTTCATTGCTGATGTGGAGTTAAAGTCCACTGAATAGCACTCACTGGTAGTTGATCTTACTCGTTGTAATTCTAACTAACGTGTGAAGTCAGAGGGCTGACCTGGTGTCAATGTTGGGTAGTTGGCTCTGGGCCTGGGAAAGGTCAAGTGAGAGCGATGGCAGTTGGTTCAGCACACCGCGGATCTTCACCAGCTCCTCACGGAACTTGGTCACCAAATTCGAGGCGAGGTGGCTGCGGAAAATGAACAATTCTTAGAGTGAAGTGTACCTAAAGAAAGCACAGACCTTTTGGAGATGTTAGCATGAGCTATACAACACCCATGTCTGGCTGAAGAAAAAAAAAGTACACCAGTTTAATGATCTATACCATTCATTTTCTTTTTCATGACTTAGAAACTTGGATGTTGTACTAGACTTTGAGTGACTAGATTAAATCAATCATCTGTTTACATAAGCTGGTGAAGGGAAGAAAAGGGAATATATAAATGAGGAGGAAGCAGAGCGCTTACCTTGGGTAGTCCTGAGGTAGGACACAGAAGGATCTGTTGGTTGGAAAGGTGGCACAAGTTGGGGCCTCCCTTAGGTAAGATGGCAACTTAGCCAAGTCCTCCGCTGTTACCGGGCGTGGAGGGACGCCTTGGGGTGGGGCACCACCTACCGGCGTGAGCATGGATATGAACCTCATATATCATTATTGTTTTTATACTTCATTGACGAAACAGATAATAGCAAGAACATCCAGGATGGTTTAAGCTACTACAATGTGATCAACATACAAACTATTCTCGTTTATCACATTGCAAACTAAATCGGTTGACATGAAATTAATGTATGCTCAACATTACCTAATTTTACGTCCTAAGAAAACGTAACACATCTACAGAGAGGAAATTTAAGCGACAGGGGACGCGATTAATGATTTCAGGTGAACGCAAAAACAGCGCACTTAAAGAACACCCTAAGGTCTTCCCATAGGTTAGAAGAT
Organism: Panulirus ornatus; assembly: GCF_036320965.1. Lineage (NCBI taxonomy): Eukaryota > Metazoa > Arthropoda > Malacostraca > Decapoda > Palinuridae > Panulirus > Panulirus ornatus. The sequence continues at coordinate 27,413,420 of NC_092255.1, read as the reverse complement.
AAAAACTTGGAACGCTTAAGAAAAAAAAAATAACTCCAATGTTTTCTGTATAAAGACCAATGAAAGCAAAAGTCTTCTGCATAATTGTATTAGGCATCAATCTGTCTCGGGTAGATTTCTAAACTCCTTTTTTTAACGGTTCATAACAATTTCACGTTACATGCGCTGTCGATGAGTTATGGGATTACCTGGAAAACTGACTTGCGCCAGTTTTCTCTGAGGGCCGTGCCAGACCTCTGTCGATGTTGAGACTGGAAGACCGTCTGCACCGACCAGCTGGGGTTTGGGTGGCTGCCTCTCGCCCTGCGTGTCTAGCGGCAGAGGAGTAGCGGACACCTGCGGGACGGGTAACTTAGGGAGGTGGGTTCCCGAGGATGGACGCACCTGGAAGGAAGACATAGGTCGCTGTTACATATGGATGTTTTTTTGTTTTTTTTCACCATGTTTTGGATGTTATCAACCCTTTACGCTGCACGTGACAGCACCTGTTTGCTCTTACAATACAAAACGAGAATGTACATGAATTGATGGTTTCACGTCAGCCACGAGATATATATTTCACATGACCACGATTTACGGATCTTTAACAATACTTCCCATGATCCATGGTCATGACTGTACTGGTTACAAGACATAAACAGAAAAGTACTTATACAGCAGCCGTTGCTTTTGGTGAAACACAGTATACCTGACTACTAGTATAATCCAAACTTGCCCCGTATACCGCGGTAGCGAGGTAGCGCCAGGAACCCACATTCGCTCACCCCCATTCTCTAGCTGTTATGTGTAATGCACCGAAAAAACATACGTACGTACTTCCATACATATATACATACGTTATAGTCATGTGTGAATTTATTTGATTTTTTGTGTGTTTCCTGTTTTCCTTTCATGTCTTCACTGTAGTCAGTGTGATGATGCTGAATACATTAAGATCGTATAATCAATACAGGAATTATAAAATCTGTCGTTTGTACGTACGAGAACAGTAACGTGGAGACTCATGATAGCATTACTTAAAGCGGCGAAGTCAGCAACGTAATGTAGCAGACGGCCCACTGTATATCTATGTTGGGGTTATTGGCTGTCCACTGCTTATTTACTCATTAAGTCAGAAATGGTTCCATACAAATCAAACATAAATATGGACAAAAACTGTTTTTTCAATTCTTTGTTTTGAAGTCGTGTAACGGTAAGTCTTACTTGTATTTTACAGATTAGTAATAACAATCATCTATACACTTGTTGCATTACGTAATTTCACAGTGTTATTATCATGATGTGTACATCAGCAAGCGTACACTTGATCAACACCAGTTCTTTAAGTTATCAAAACATTTCTAACAGGACTGTTATACAAGTCTGACAAGTGACCAGTAAAGAAAACATTTCTTTAGTCACCCTATCCCAGGAAAATGATTTTCAAATATATACATATATATATATATATATATATATATATATATATATATATATATATATATATATATATATACACACTCTTATTCTATTTATCTATCATACTTAGTCGCTGTCTCCCGCATTAGCGAGGTAGCTCAAGGAAACAGACCAAAGAATGGCCCGACCCACCCACATATACATGTATATATATAAACGCCCACACACGCACACATACATACCTATACATTTCAACGTAAATATACATATACATACACAGACATATACATATATACACATGTACATATTCATGCTTGCTGCCTTCATCCAGTTCTGTCGCCACCCTGCCACACACGAAATGGCATTACCCCCCTCCCCCTCCAACCGCGCGCGCACGAGTTAGCGCTAGGAAAAGACATTACGCCACATTCGTTCACACTCAGTCTCTAGCTGTCATGTGTAATGCACCGAAACTACATCTCCCTTTCCAAATCCAGGCCCCACAAAACTCCATGGTTTACCCCAGACGCTTCACATGCCTGGTTCAATTCACTGACAGCCCGTCGACCCCGGTATACCACATCGTTCCAATTCACTCTATTCCTTGCACGCCTTTCACCCTCCTGTATGTTCAGGCTCCAATCGCTCAAAATCTTTTTCACTCCATCCTTCCATCTCCAATTTGGTCTCCCATTTCTCGTTCCCTCCATCTCTGACACATATCCTCTTTGTCAATCTTTCCTCACTCATTCTCTCCATGTGACCAAACCATTTCAATATATATATATATATATATATATATATATATATATATATATATATATATATATATATATATATATATATATATATATATATATATATATATAAAGCTTTGAAATAACTAAAGATATAGGTAGAGCGTATGAAATCATGTTTTCAAGATGAATTGTCCAACAATAGTGTAAGAAAGGTCCAGACCCGGAACTCAACAAACCACATTAATTCTCAACACGACCATAACACGACGAACCACCTCTGCTGTAGTTAATGAGTCCCTTTATATATAAATTTTTCAGAGATTTAAGATGGAAGATATGGTAGCTCTTGGTGGTAAATATCAGGTGCTCTACCAACCCCATCCACTATGCTCTGCTCAAACCCAAGGTACAGAAGGCGGCCATTAATTCCCCGCACGTCTGGCTAAGCTTCGTGCAGGTGTTTGTGAAGCGTTAGGAAAGTGGTGGTTCCTCGTGTTTTTCAGGAGGGTTGTTCAAGATAACCTGAGCACATGCCGTCATCAGTTAAGTATACAGTATCGGCTTGCGTATTCATCAGTTAAGCATAATGTATAATTTCTGAAATGTGGAATGGGAGTAGAATTCATGAAATGATATCTAAACAGACATGGCATGGCTTTCTAGCCTGGATCATACCAAGTTAATCTATTTGATGATTTCTAACTAAATCTAGGCAAAGAAACGTCTTTCTAAACTGCATTACTAACTGAAACAAGTGCTAAGAAAATGTCATGCACGAAAGAAATGTTAGGCTTAGACGAGTGCCGCCAGATGCGGACGAAGCACAGGGTTAACGTGATTCCATCTTTCATGTCTTGTAACATGGAAAGATTTTATTGCATTTAAAGAAAATGTGGATAATGTCCCGGTGTACAAGGGAAAATGTGTCAATGCATGAGCCAATGTGCATTCAGTGTGCTGAGTTTTTCAAGGTTTAAGGTAAGCTGGTGACAACCAAGGATAAGTAACAGTGTAGGAATCTGTTGGGTATGGAGGTTTTCGGGGCACACAGGATCTTGAGAAATATACATGAAACGGGAATAGGAAGGTTATAGATTTCATGTTTTCTAGTAAGAAAATATAAAATAATTCAAGCATCTATGGGCTGAAGGCTAAAACTATCTGTGGTAACGAGTTTAACAGTTCTTTTTCATTCTAACAACCTGCGAGGCTGACGGAGAGGTTGTCGGTGGTGGTGGTATGTACCGATGATGTGAGCCCGAAGTTGTGGAGACGGAGGGGCGTGGGTGCTGCTCCTGGGAAGGGGAGTTAATCAGGGTCTGGGGAGGTGATTCCTGGTTTAAGATCTGGTCGATATAATCTGAATAGAAGCCAAAGGGATCGTGGTCTTCGTGCAGCAGAGGAGGGAGGGTGTCATCTACGTTCGGTGGTGGTGCAGGGTTAGCCACCAACTGGGACGGCTCCTCCTGTGGTGAGGTGGGGCGAGGGTCTTATGTGTCGGTCTAGCTTTACTCTTACACACAATTGAAATCAGTGTAAGAAATACAGTTAATAAGAAAAAATCATATTATGGAAGCAGTCACCATTACCATGATGAATGATAAACATTAATTTTCTTTAACCTATTCTATGGAATTAAATGAATATTCGAAAACAATAACACGTATTACATACAAGGGATGGCTCAGGATATGGTATCTGCATGAAAAACATGTCTGACTGACTGACTGTTCAAAAGAAAATATATCACATAATCAGCTACACATGATACTATAATGTTAACCCTGCTGGTCCATTCTCTAAAGCTTAATTCTAATATATTTGTATGCAAAAAAAAAAAAAAAAACGAGGAACAAATCATTACTGAGAAAAAGAACGAATAACGTTTTAGAAATCATGACAAAACCCGGGCCTGACCCAGTGAAAATATCCATGTTGGTCGACTTCCCGGAAGTTCTGCCTGGTCTGAAGACGTGATCATATATGACCAAGTCTGTGGAGAGAATCTTACCTCAGCAAAATACTGACTTCCTCAACATCCATCGTGTACAGTAGATCTCTCTCAGCGGTTGATATGGTACTGATAGACAATGTCTTCTATTATACAAATTATTACTGATATAAGAACGTGGAGTTCAGATATCATCACTAAGTTAGCAGTGTGACACCGGACGCTCAAAGAAACGACACTGACCCACGCAGAGGACCAAATGTTATCAATGGTAAACTGTCGCCCACTGCTTACTTACAATATTTATTATAAATTATTATCATTATCAATTATCATTATCATTATTATTATTATTATTACTATTATTATTATTATCATTATTATCATTATCATTATTATTATCATTATATAATTCTCGTCGAATTATATCATGCACGTGAACGGAGGGAGGAGGTCAGGGACCTGCATGTATGGTGAAGCCAATGGTGTTATGACTCGTAGAAACGTACTTCGTTGTTATATAATTATGACTAGCTGTAAGGTGGGCCGCAGAGGACCAGCTACAATAGACGATGAAGGAGGGTGTGGTGCTTCCCCCTTCACAAATATACGCTACAGTATACGTAACAGTCTGTGTTACAGTCTGTGCTTCAAACGCGAGTTGGTTGTCACCTGGCTGAGAGGGACGTAAGGTTGCCAGTCTCGGTGAGACTCTGCCTCTGTGTTTCTTGTAGGGAACAGGCCTTTGTGTGCTCGACTTATCCCTGGGGCGACCCCGCCTCCAGCACCGGTTCGTGTCAGGCAGAAACAAACAAGCAGCTCTGATGTTGTTGTGGGTCGCATTTCAGGTAATGATTCTTGAACTTTCAGCTTGAATGTGTATGAATATTGTCGGTTGTTTCCTGTTAAAAATTGTCATATTTATGGTAGATTTGATAGTCGTGTGGATTTCTCTATTATAACAAGCCGGTTAAGGTGGAGCAGAGGGGAAGGGAAACAGTTTTGAGGAATACAGTTGTGGACACAGACGAGGTCTGCTGGCCAGCGGTGGGACGTGGTGTAGGCTGCCGGGTGGTGCTGGTAACAGCGCTACACCGCAGGTTACCAGCTCACGGGGGAGCTGAAGACAAAGTAATATCTGTGAGAGAGAAACCAAATCATGGCGAAAAAAAAATGGGCTCATGTTGAGAACTGCAAGAGGGTGAGTTGAAAGGCGAACCACTGAGAAATAACATGTTACACACTGAGAAGTAACATGTTACACACTGAGAATTAACATGTTACACACTGAGAAGTAACATGTTACACACTGAGAAGTAACATGTTACAAATTCTGTACACTGAAATCTGTCATTCAAAGTAACAATGTTGTTAACCCTTACACTACGGAGTGCGCTTCCTCCCCACATCCTGCCACACTGTCTTCCTCTGCTACTGATCCTCATCCTGCCACACTGTCTTCCTCTGCTACTGATCCTCATCCTGCCACACTGTCTTCCTCTGCTACTGACCCTCATCCTGCCACACTGTCTTCCTCTGCTACTGATCCTCATCCTGCCACACTGTCTTCCTCTGCTACTGATCCTCATCCTGCCACACTGTCTTCCTCTGCTACTGACCCTCATCCTGCCACACTGTCTTCCTCTGCTACTGATCCTCATCCTGCCACACTGTCTTCCTCTGCTACTGATCCTCATCCTGCCACACTGTCTTCCTCTGCTACTGACCCTCATCCTGCCACACTGTCTTCCTCTGCTACTGATCCTCATCCTGACTTCCTTACCTTGATATCAGGCTCCGTGGCGTTACCCTTCCTCTTGGTGAAAGGCGAGAGGATGTGGTCATCATCGTTGGAGTCTGTGCCGGGGATACGGTCTAGATGCCTACCATCCACCAGACCTGACGTGATCTTCTCCAGCGGTATGTTCACACTCCCGTTGAACAGTTCCTCACTATCACTGCTGGAACAGCAATACCGCCGTTACCAGACCATACGGACCATAACACAGGTAAAACTTAACGAAATTGTTCAGAAGTCTTACGTAGGTAATCAGATTATTAAAGAAAAAGAGAAATTATTTGTAAAAAGTTATGATATAGTTATAAAAAAAAAAAAATCGTCAGTTTCCGTCGTGTCTTCCATCACATTTAGCTAACTTTAAATCCTTTCCCAAAATCCACGTGAGATGTTCTCCTCCCACATGTCAAAACTCGGTCGTTACAACCAACCTGTCGTCTGCAAAAGTATCAAAGGGCAGAGGTTGCTCCTCCTTCCGGAAAGGTAAGATTTCATCTCTTATGGCGACCCCAGGGAAGAACTGGCCGTTGTCAACGAAGGGAGGCGTCAGGCGGAACACTGTGCTGGACTCGTTTGTTGCAGGGATTTCTGTGACACGGAAGATGGGCGTGGTGGCCGGCTCGAAGGAGGAAGTCGTGGTGGTGAAGAGAGTGGGTTCGTCAGTGGTGGTGGGAACATCTGGTGGTGAGTACGTAGTGGTTGGGATTGGTGGGAAGTAAGTGGTGGTTGGGATGCTTGGGGTCGTTGATGGGATTGGTGGGGAGTATGTTGTTGATGAGGCTGGCGGGGAGTAGGTGACGGTTGGGATGAGAGGGATATTGGTCGAGGCTGGCGTTACTGGGGAGTAGGTGGTGGCTACTGCAGATGGGGAGTGGCTAGCGGTGGGGGCCGGTGGGGCGTAAGATATACTCGGGGTGGAAGATGCGTATGTTGAGGTGATGGACGGGAAGGCACTGGTAGTGGGGAGTAATGGGGAGATGGACGAGAACGGTGGGATGGGTGTAGTGGAGATGGGCGTCAGGAACTGATGCTGGCCACCGTGCGGTCTGAGGCCTACGCCCACGATGACGGTAGGGCTGGTCTTCGGGGTCGTGTATACATGCGGCGGGTCGCCTGCGGGAGGGAAAGATAACAGAGTGTTCACGGTCTGCTCTGGAAATACTGCTACTGTCAGGTAAATGCTGCAGAGGGGAAGTACAGGTCTTGACTTATGTGTATGCTGGAGTTTAGAATTTAGAAGTAAGTACAGCTCAGTGGAGATTAGCCTGGAGGATGGTACATGTTGAGGGATGGACAGAGGAAGGCCATGACTGCCTGGGAAACACACACGACACAACCATGATTCCTGCCTGTCCTGGCAATCTTGGTGTTGTGGTGGGTGACGGACGTGTAGCAATGAGGAAGTGTAGGTAAAGTGATCTGGCTGTGATGCAGGAACCTTTGGTGTTGCCACATTGAGTATCAGGCCGCAGTGTTAGGGTCATGTCTTACAGCAGCTGCTGTGACTCGGTTCTGTGTGGTGATGCAACATGGCTGTGTGTCTGGATATTTTACGTGTTTGGATGTTCCACTTCTGTCTTGATAAAGAAGATTTTAGTTTTTATCTAACCTATTTATTTATCTATTTATTTTTTGCCTGGCATTTCGCTTCATTGTCAATAATTAGGGAATAAATAGGTTTTTGCTCTGGAGGTGGCGTGAGCTGTGTGTCCCGAGACGGTAAACAAGATTTGAAGATTTCATAACTTATCATTACAAGTTATGATATGAAACTATCATTCATAATAGACCAGCCACTCATGACGTGATCATTAAAAGTTTGCCGTATCTGTTAATACTTGTGGACCTTCACGATGGTCTTGCATGAGTACCTAACCTAACCATAATTTGAGTTACCTTCTTCATAAGAGTGGGTTCACAGACGTCGAGTTGTGTGCACTAGACTGACGCTAGGAGTGAGGAGGAACCATTACTTACTGGTCACCACGTGAGGCTTGGGCGTGACGAACTCGTGCAGGCTCAGGTGGGGTCTCTTGGTCGTGGCGTGCCGGGACCCCACGGGCGGCCCCTGCTTCACCACGTCCATGGTGTCGGGCCCGTCATAGGTGCTATGTGGTGCCACGTGTGACACCCCCTGGGTATCGTGTGGTGTCACGTGGAACACTTCGTAAGTGTTATGTTTGCTGTTTGATGTCAGGTGTGACACCCCGTGGTTGTCGTGTGGGCTGTGTTGTGTCACATGGGACACTCCATGGGTGTTGTGAGGCTTCACGTATGACACCCCGCGGGTATCTTGTGGGATGTGTAGTTTCTCATGTGGTACTACTTCATGGCTGTCATGTGGCTTGACATATAACACTCCCTGGGTGTCGTGTGGGCTGTGGAGTGTCACATGCGACACTTCGTTGCTGTCGTGTGGCTTGACATGTGACACTCCCTGAGTATCGTGAGGTCTGAGCAGCGTGACATGCGACACTTCATGGCTGTCATGTGTCCCTGATGTGGTAGCATGGGAGGGTGTTGTGTCATAGTGTGGTAGAGGTGTGAGGAAGTGCGTGGGTCCGTGCTCAAGAGTTGGCTGGATGTTGAAGAATGGTGCAGGTACTACTGACTTGTGGCTTGAGTCAGGTTTACTGAAGTGCTCTGGTTTACTCTTATGATGTGTCTTGATATGTGTCTCCTCCGGCGTGTGAATTGGCGGGCGTGGGGTAACGTGAATCGTCTTCAATCCAATGACAGAATTAGGTGTGACAGATATGGCGCCTCCCTGGTGCAAGCTAGGGACAGATATGCTGCCTCCCTGGTGCAGGCTAGGGACAGATATGCTGCCTCCCTGGTGCAGGCTAGGGACAGATATGCTGCCTCCCTGGTGCAGGGTAGGGACAGATATGCTGCCTCCCTGGTGCAGGCTAGGGACAGATATGCTGCCTCCCTGGTGCAGGCTAGGGACAGATATGCTGCCTCCCTGGTGCAGGCTAGGGACAGATATGCTGCCTCCCTGGGGCAGGCTAGGGACAGATATGCTGCCTCCCTGGTGCAGGCTAGGGACAGATATGCTGCCTCCCTGGGGCAGGCTAGGGACAGATATGCTGCCTCCCTGGGGCAGGGTAGGGACAGATATGCTGCCTCCCTGGTGCAGGCTAGGGACAGATATGCTGCCTCCCTGATGCAGGCTAGGGACAGATATGCTGCCTCCCTGGGGCAGGGTAGGGACAGATATGCTGCCTCCCTGGGGCGGGCTAGGGACATGGGTTGTAGGGACGTTACCTGCATGAATCTTGCCTTCTTTGCCGGAGATGATCTGTCCTTCACCAGTAACGTGGAACTTTTTGAAGTGGCTACCCCCGGTCTGTACAGGGCTGCTGATGCTACTGTAGGAGCTGACGGCCGGGAAGGGCGTGGTACCGATGCTACTGAAGGAGCTGACGGCCGGGAAGGGCGTGGTACCGATGCTACTGTAGGAGCTGACGGCCGGGAAGGGCGTGGTACCGATGCTACTGAAGGAGCTGACGGCCGGGAAGGGCGTGGTACCGATGCTACTGTAGGAGCTGACGGCCGGGAAGGGCGTGGTACCGATGCTACTGTAGGAGCTGACGGCCGGGAAGGGCGTAGGGCCAAAGGTGCTGTACGAGCTGATGGCCGGGAAGGGCGTGTTGGGCGTCGTCAGCTGTGGGCCAGAGGGTTTATCATGGAAGACGACCGGTTTCTGAAAGAAGGCAAAACTAAGACGCCATTTGTTAAACATGTGATTGTCCAAGACAGACAACTTATTTTGTGGACAAGAAGGGGAATTGTTTACAAATTTTATCAACATTAAAGCTATCCAATTTGTACAGATCTTCACTAATGATAAGGTTATAATTCTTTGTGTATTTAATCTATCTATCTATCTATATATATATATATATATATATATATATATATATATATATATATATATATATATTATTGGAAAGGATGACAATTTTGCGCGTGATCAAGATATTCCTATGAGTCCACTTATCGGTTTCATTTTCCCCGTGGACTCGGCGTGATCAACTAAATTCCTTTCTTATCCACAGGGAAATGAAACACGGTAAGTTCCCAAGTGCACTTTCGTGTAATGATTACATTCTTTCTTGTATCTCACCTGACGATGTGATTATTACACGAAAGTCCACTTAGAAGATCTTGGAAAATCTAGAATACACAGGAAAAAGTTGAGCGTTGCGTGGTAAGGTGTTGGGTACGAGATGGAGAGGTGAGTGTATGGTTTGGATGCAAGTAACCCACACATGCATGAAGCCAGGAGAAAGAAAAACAACAATCTAGGTTAATTAGGAGAATGTGGCTGTTACCCTGGTGCTGCTGGGTCACTGTGTCACCATCACTAACCCTCTGCCAGACCTAGACGGTTGTGCCTCCCTGCCAGCCCGCCCGTCTGCCACCTGCTACCCCCACCCCAGTCTGCTGTGAACATGAGCGTCATCCCATCGTGTCCGTGGTTTGCCTCCCGGGAGCTTGTTTACTGAGGCCGGTCTGCTAACACCAGAGGTAAGTACTGAGTCCCATTGGCTCTCCACACAATTTTCAACTTGGGTGAAACTAGAGAATTTGTTTGTTATATAATCATAAACATTCTATAATTGTACAGCTTTTATCAACGACATTACCCACAGTATTATCAAGCAACACGATATTGAACGCTGAAGAATCGTAGCAGTGTTCAAGGCATCAAGGCAAGTAAATAAGTTGTAGTTAACAAGTAGCATGCGTAGTGTTCTTACTACTAATACATTGTAGGTCAACCAGCAATATCACACTCATAAACTTGCCTTTATTTACGTTGATTCCACAAAATGAGTTTGTCAATACATCTGGAAGTCCTGAGGACGCGCTGGGAGGGCGGTTTCTATGTGTGTGTGTGTGGTAAAATGTGCGTTCATATGGATGGGTATTTGTTGTGTTACCGTTGATGGGTTGGTGTTTCTGTGTCTCCAGGGAGTATTCGTAAATTGGTGTTTATATGAATGACCACGTGTGTGTGTGTGTGTGTGTGTGTGTGGTTACCTATATTTCATCACCTGTTACTGCGTACAGGAAGGGAGCTTTACATTACGTTCATGGGCTCCCATATTTTGGCTTCACTTATCTGTCATCCACTATTGAACTTCCTACCGCTATCAACATTCGCCCATCTTTAGCATGTTCAACACGTTCATCCCTCTATTACTTAATGCCATTTTTTCTGCCTATCCTTCGTGGCACACTGGCCCAGTGTTAGGATATGTCCTCTAGCCGCGCGTTCGTCTCGATTTAAAACTGGTATGTGGTATCATCGTGTCTTCCCTTAACTTTATTCCACTATGGGAGCATCATCCTTCACGTTCCGCTAGACCTCCTCCAGCAGCTCTGTGTTTTCTGAAGATACCAAGCCAATGGTGAGTAATTAATGACCCACATCAACAGTCCGTGGAGGGATGCTCCGTTTACACTGCTGCCTCATCTTCTAGCTGGATAGGTTTACACTTGTCGTCGAGTAAGTGATTCTTGGAATGTTTAACTTCACATAATTAACAATCCTGTGTGGTACCAGCCAAGGCCTGTCACTGAGGTCCGGTCGTGGACCGAGTACTTGGTAAAGACCACGTCTCTTGAGAGGGTCGGGTCTGGGAAGCTCCCGACCAAGAGGACTGCTGTACGAAGGCAGGCAGACTGCAGCATCGAGTGTTGTGGAGGACGGGGATGACTGAGGCAGGCGGACTGGACCTCTCACTCAGAATGACTGACATTTAACCCGTTGGTGTCTACATATTATGTATGGTATAGTGTCAGATATCCACCAACCTCGTGTATCCTTGGGTAAAACACTTGAACGTTGATTATTGCTATGTATAATCACTACTGTGGCATGTTCCGTCACGAAATGTACGTTACACTAATGTTTCATAGTTAAGAGTCCACGAAAGTGAAGCACAAGCGCTTAGATATACTTTCTGATCATACACTGGGGTGCGATATATATATATATATATATATATATATATATATATATATATATATATATATATATAATATATATATATATATATATATATATATATATATATATATAAACAATCATGAATAGGATAATTTTTTTCCTACCTTCTTTTTCCCGTTTAAGCGAGGTAGCGTCAGGAACAAACGAACAATGGCCTCATTTGCATACACAGTCTCAAACCGACATGCATAATGTATCGGAACCAGAGCCAACCCTACATGGCCAAGCCCCACATATTACTCCGTCGTTTACTTTGGCCACGTATGCCACATCACTCCAGTGCATGCCTCTCTCCCTCATGCACGTTCAGGTCCCGATATCCCCTGAGCCCCCTTCATTCCATCCTTCCATCTCCCTGTCAGTCACCCCATCCCCTTGTTCACCCTGCTTCTGACACGGATATCCCCTTGTTCTGTCTCATTATTTTCCTTCTTACGCCAGAACAGTTTCTCAGTCGGCAGCACTTACTACCACACGTCTCTCTTATACTGTCATTCCTAACACGTTTCCAACCCTGTGGATCATGCAATCCAAAAATGGTAACATACAATCATTTTCCAATTACGAAGTCAATTTGGTAGATGGTAATAAATTGTAAAGTAAAGGCAGAAATGTTTATACATTTTCACTTGGCCAACTACAAAGAGATCATATATACCTAAACCAGATTGCCTGAGAGGGTAAGATATCCCTTATCAATTATGTTTATAAAAACTCCGTGTATATCTAACATAATACTGATAAGAGTTACCCATCACCATACCAAACGTCTGAGCATAATATTCTCCATTAAATTGAATTATACAGTTTTTTATACACAACTTCATCAGTTCATGAAACACAGAATTTGAAACAGGCAAGTCAAGATTAGCCAAGGCATCCACCATATATTCTAATAAGTCATCAACTGGAACTTTTGTGAACAAGGATGACACATTCAAACTTACAAGTTTGAAATCAAAATCGATCTGGCTTTCGATATTATTAAGCTTGTTAACTAAATCTACATTGCTCGAGAATTTTTACATATATACATATATAAAACACAATTACAAAGGGGTAAGACCCTGCAAGGCGATGTGGTTTACATGTGTAGATGATGTTCTCTGTGCTTGGCCAAATGAAAACTTACAAGCATTTCTGCCTTTGCTTAACAATTCATTACCTTCCATCAAATTTACTGTGGAAGTGGAAAATTATTGTGTTACCATTTTTAGATTGCATGATCCATAGGGATGGAAACATGTTTAAGTTTAGTATATACAGAAAACCCACCACTGTTTGTTCTTATATTCATTATAACTCAGCCCAACATGACATAGTTAAACTATCATCATTCCAGTCATGTTCCTTATGACATTACGTATATGTAGTCCAGAATTTACTGATGAAGAGTTTGAGAAGATATATCTTATTGGATCCAACCTAAAATATCCTAGATATTTCAATGATAGATTTTACCTTAATTTCCAACTTAATCATTTTAATGTGAATATAGGCTTCAGCAATAATTCTATTAAGGACATCTTAAAAACTCGCCAGAAAATACTGAGGGCTGTGTTTACAGAATACACTGTAAAAGCTGTAATGTTTTATGTGTAAGGATCTCTTTGTTAGACTTAGCAACATAAAAGTATAAAAACAGGACGTTTCAAAGGTTTTGTTTAATCATCTTGAAAATTATGACCTGGGTATTGACTGAAGTAGTGATAATTCAGTTATAACATGCAACCCCTTGACCAAGAGAAATATCATGAAATCTTCGCTTATTATATACACAAAGAATTGTAACCTTAATATTAGCAAAGGTTTATACAAACAGGATAGCTTTGTCATAGGCAAACTTTGTAAACGTTTCCTGTCTTGTTCACATCATAAAATTTCATGACAGGCATGATGCCAGATCCGAATACCACAAACCGTAAACACTTGAGTACCAACAGCGTTTTAGCTCCGCTTCTCCTGTGTATAATACATACAAACTGTTCTACGTCTTCTATATCATTATTGCATCTCCCTGAAGATGTGATCATTACATGAAAGTGCGTTTAGGAACTCTTTGTGTTTCATTATCCCTCGTGGTTATCAGCAAATACTAGAACACGCGCATTACTTTGACCTACCGCAATATATATGTATGTATATTTTTTGATAACGTAACCCTGGAACCTCTTTTACAGTGCATCTGTAGCTCTAAGGCTACGCTACAATAAGTAGCAGGGAAACGGACTTATTTAAGAGATCCAGCATCATCGTAGATGATTTTGCAATTGTGGTGAACGTGTCGTACAGTTTTGTAAACAATATCATTCTTTTTTCTAAGTCGATGTTTGAAGCATACTAATGCTGATCAGGTGCACCAATATCCTGCTAGTATGATAGAAAGTGTACATCTGTACTCGAGCAGAACATACAGCAGGTACAGGAGCAGAGGACCACATGCAACACGTACAGGAGCAGAGGACCACATACAACACGTACAGGAGTCGAGTGGTACGACTGATTATATACAGGGTAGCGACCTTGATCCGGGTTATTGTGCCCTCACATCCCGTCAGTCAGTAAACTACGTGATGGGATATCGATCTCATCTGACATCTTCCAGTCTTATAAAAACACGTATTAACTCCTATGGTGTCATGGAGGAAAATATAATGTTTGGTCTTCCTTCGGAATTACTTACAATTGGGTTTTTATCAAGAGATAACCACACGAAACTTCAACACTATTTCAAACACGAGTTGGGTGAGCATCACTGGCCTTACAGCTCTATTTGGGTGTCGTTATGTTGTATTTTCCAGTGTAATGTTGTCAGAGTTGGATGTAGAGTAACGTGAGAATATTAGTTGTGTGTTGTTACTGAGAGATGTGGCTACATGTGTTTTGCGTTGGATTTGAGTTGTATTCTGTTGCTACTTGAAGTGAATCTGTAGTGTTAGCTTGAAATACGTGTCTTGACTTGCTTGCCCGCCATTGCCTTTCTGAGTGTGCAGCGAAGGAAATACATAAAGAGCTGTTAGAGTTGCTAAGGAAATATCTATATACACAAAACTGGCACAAGAGTTGCCAAGAACAGGTCTATATACACAAGTGCGTCCAGGGAGATCATGTGCCAAGTTTATACAAGTGCTACTATATACACAGTTAAAGATTAGTATCATATTAATCAATATCTTTAAGTGATGATCAGTAAGTTATAAAGGTTAGACTTGTAATCAACATCTTTGTTCACTGTTAATCTGTAAGTTATGAGTAACATATTAATCAATATTTTTGTAAACTTGATTAATAAATCATTAAGATTAGTATATTAATCAACATATTTGTTAGATGTTGATCAGTCAGTGGTGGTGAGTGTGTGGGCACGAACCTTTACTGTGACGTGTGGAGGCGGGGACCTGACCACCTGCTGGTCGTTCTCGTCGTCGTTCTCGAATGCGTTATATTGCCGATGCTCACGACTGTGGTGGTCGTCGTGGTGGTCGTTATCGTCGTCCAGGGTGTGGTCGTCACAGTTATGGGCATAGTCAAGCTTGACAACAGTTGAGGGTTTGGGCGCGCCGTACATACGCGAGGGAGGCGGGTGTGGTGTGGTGGGAGTCTGACTGTGTATGTGTAAGGGCGGTGTGTTCAGAGGTTCCCCGTGGGCACGTGTGGATAAGGATGGTGTTTGTGGAGGTCCTTCCTGTACATGAATGAATGGCAAATGTGGTGTTGTGGGAGATCCTTCATGTAACTGTATGGGTGGTGAATGTGGCACTTTTGGAGGTCCTCTTTGTGTGTATATGTGTGAGGAATGTGGCGTTTTGGGAGGTCCTCCGTGTATATGTATGGGTGTCAAGTCTAGTGTTGAGGGAAGTTCCTCATGTACGTGTATGGGTGGTGGTAAAGTTATGGGATGTCCTTCATATATATGTATAGGTGGAGGATGTGGCGCTGTGGGATGTTCGCTGTGAATGTGCAGGGGTGGTGGTTTTGAAGGGCTTCCCTGTACATATGTGGATGGCAAATGTGGCGTGTTTGGAGGTCCTTCCTGTACATGTGTAAGTAATGAAGGCGGTGTTCTGGGAGGTGGACCGCACATATGGGAATGTGGAGTCGGAGGCTTGAACGTTGTCTGTATGACCGTAGGTGTATACGGCGTTGTGTATATGTGTGGAGGGATGGTAGGTACATAGGGCGTGGTGACAGGCACAAAAGGCTTGGTAGTCGGCACATGAGGCGTGGTGACTGGTATGAAAGGTTTGGGTGTTGACCAATGGGGCGTGGTGACTGGTGCAACGGGCCTAATGGTTGGCACATGGGGCGTGCTGACTGGTACAAAGGGCCTGGTGGTTGGCACATGGGGCGTGGTAACTGGTACGAAGGGCCTGGTGGTTGGCACATGGGGCGTGGTGACTGGTACAAAGGGCCTGGTGGTTGGCACATGGGGCGTGCTGACTGGTATAAAGGGCCTGGTGGTTGGTACATGGGGCGTGGTGACTGGTACGAAGGGCCTGGTGGTTGGCACATGGGGCGTGGTAACTGGTACGAAGGGCCTGGTGGTTGGCACATGGGGCGTGGTAACTGGTACGAAGGGCCTGGTGGTTGGCACATGGGGCGTGGTGACTGGTACAAAGGGCCTGGTGGTTGGTACATGGGGCGTGGTGACTGGTACAAAGGGCCTGGTGGTTGGCACATGGGGCGTGGTGACTGGTACAAAGGGCCTGGTGGTTGGTACATACAATGTGGTCACACGGACTGGAGGTGGTTTGGTTATGAGGACCTTGAGAGGCGGCGTTGGCTTGGCCACAGGTGTGATGGGAGGATGAGCGGACGGTTGTCCGTAGGTGTGAGCTGGTGTGGTCGGTAAAGGTAGCTTATACAGTGGTGGCGGAGCTTTGGGAGGCTGATACACAGGTGGAGAAGGCTTGGGAGGCTCATACACGGGTGGGGAAGGCTTGAGAGGTTCATACACGGGTGGGGAGGGCTTGAGGGGTTCATACACGGGAGGGGAGGGCTTGAGGGGTTCATACACGGGAGGGGAAGGCTTGAGGGGTTCATACACGGGAGGGGAAGGCTTGGGAGGTTCATACACGGGAGGGGAAGGCTTGGGAGACTGATATATAGGTGCAGGTGTCTTTGGTGGATGATAGTGATGTGTGTCTAGGGAGGAGTAGGAGGAGGTAGGCGTGGGTGGGGATGCGTAGGAGGAGGTTGGCTTTTTGTACAGAACAGGAGTAGTTGTGTGGGGCGTCAGGTGACGTACAGAATCACGGTACAGACGCGGGAACAGCACCACCAGGAACTGCCTCTTAGACCTGCACGAAGTGAGAAGTGAATGACCTCCATTAACTTTGTAATCATCAGTTATTGCATTATATGATCTTACGAAACATTTACACTCACTGCACAGTCATGCTGAACATATGGCAATGTAGTGCCAACACTGAGAGAAAATAGTTGAGTTATCCGGTCGTGGTTATGTTACGGCAGGTATGATGTATCATGCCTGTCCTGTCTCTGTTAGACCTTGATCGGTTGTTGCTTCCCTAATCACCTAATCTTAATAATCAGACTCCTTCATATTTCCCATCGCCTTTCTTATTGCTTCTACATATTTCTATCTTTCCCCATCTTTATCTGTTTTTCTACTTTGTTCCTCGTTTAAAGAGTCTTATCATTCCTACATAGAAGCAGGTGGCGAGTACTGGATCTCGCTCATACGGGAGTCAAGTCAACATGTAATGTATCATAGAATGTTACTTGAGGCGTTGTCGTGTGATGTTGTACACAAGAAATTGGACGTGATGCAAACTGTCCAGATTATTAGGTAAGTTTCTGCTTATGTGTTGACAGAGGATCATGGCACATGATATGCTGAAGACGTGACTAGGGTGTAACGTTGCTCTGTGTCTGGTGGTCTCCTAGATCTGTTCCTACTTGACAAACAACAGAAACGGAGAAACTGTACAGCTCAACAGAAGTAACTCCTGTTCATGCCAGATGCTTCATTATGACAGAGTCTTTTAAAGAGTAATCATTGAGCCGACTCATCTTAAGGTAGTTTTCAAGTGAATGTAAAAGATTTTTAGTAAGTTCCCCCAACTGTACCATGACTTTAAACAGTGTGTTGTCGTGTTGATGACTGTAGTTACCAGTTGCAGGTAACTAGTTACAAGACTCACATGTTCGTTATGGTGTGGAAGGCGTCTTCAGGTAGGGTAAGTATGTACTCGATGTATTCCACGTCCAGCGGAGGCTTCAACACCTGCTTCAGGTCCGGGATGTGGATGGGATGTGGCGCCGCCACCTGAGGAACCTATACACATCACACAGGCTCAGGATTTGGTTGATTAATCGCGTCAGCACGACGCCTGAGCACGAGGGTACGACCCATGGTCATGATGTCTGGGCTAAAGGTCACCTTCATCATACTCAAGGGTCGTATCATCTTACTCTGGGAGTTCAGGTACTTGGTAATGTCTTGTATATATCATCAGTGATGAGATATATAACATAGAGGGGGTTTAATAACAGGCTGTGAAACACAATGTAAAACTTGAACACTCGTGATGTATCAACTGTTAATGTCAGTAGAAAGGAAGTGCTGTAGGACATGCCTGGACTGTGGTACGAGGCTGACGTACCTTTATTGGTATTTTGGGAAGCGTGTCCACCTGCAGAGGCGTCAGATGGACGCCCACTGGTAGGTCCGGCACGACGCTGGGCACGACGTACCCCTTGGCCACACCTCTTTGGAAGTAGGGCCTGCAGAGACATGAGATACCTCATGACAATATATACTGGTAACCATTCTGTCTCACTGGATGATGTAGGTTACGGTCAGCACAAGACAGCTGACGAAGTATTACTGGGATTCCATAATAATCTAAACTACCAAGAAAAGAAAAGAAAATGGAAACATGTAAATAGAGAGTATGACTGGCGATAGACGTAGTGAGCAGTTGCCACTGTTGACAAGTGCCACCTTGCGTCATGCAGGTAAAGGCTCTGTCTTAGGAAGGGGGACGTTTCATCACATTGTGGTGGTCCTCAGTCATTATTCTGCCTCACATTCTGGTTGGTCACTGCCTGCAAGGAAGCTCCAGTACCAAGCATGTCTCTCTAAACAAAACAAACTTGCATCAAAACCATGCCATTTACACTGGCCACTCCCGATCCAGCAACATATCTCTCTGGTCCTTTAACAGATAAATGCATCTTATCTTCTCCATCCCTGAAATATCTAAGGGTTCAAGTTGTCTTGTTTTTCACCCAAGAAGTCGACCCATCAGTTCTTCTCTTGTGCCCAATCCTTTACTGTGGATCATCCCTGCCAGGCCTCGTATCTAGATGTGGACCATCCCTGCCAGGCCTCATACCTAGATGTGGACCATCCCTGCCAGGCCTCATACCTAGATGTGGATCATCCCTGCCAGGCCTCATACCTAGATGTAGATCATCCCTGCCAGACCTCATACCTAGATGTGGATCATCCCTGCCAGACCTCATACCTAGATGTGGATCATCCCTGCCAGACCTCATACCTAGATGTGGATCATCCCTGCCAGACCTCATACCTAGATGTGGATCATCCCTGCCAGGCCTCATACCTAGATGTGGATCATCCCTGCCAGACCTCATACCTAGATGTGGATCATCCCTGCCAGGCCTCATACCTAGATGTGGATCATCCCTGCCAGGCCTCATACCTAGATGTGGATCATCCCTGCCATACCTTGATGCATGTTATTGTATTAGTTCTAGAGAAATGTAACGTCAGGTAAGCCCCAGTTTGTTGTTGGATGTAGAGGTAAAATCCAGTGTTTGAGTTGTGTGAACAGCGTAGTGTTCGTTATGAACAACTTAAGAACAACATGAGCAGGAACTTACTTGAGGAGTGCAAGTCTGCGGAAGAGGTCCTCCCTTGCCCGCCTGAGGTGGTGTCTGACTTGGGCGATGTGATGGTGGAGGTGTTGGTCAGCCAGGTGGGACACGGCCACACCCACCTGAGCCCCGTGCTGCTGAGCCCCAGCCTGCACCTCTGCCGCAGACACTGAGCCTGCAACCTCCTCCTGCAACCGTGTCTTTATGTGGTTCTTGAGTGCGTATTTCAGTTTACTTTTGATTGCTGCCTTGACCTTCTGATGTCCGGCAACCGCGGCCGCCTGACCCAGCTGTGCTGCTTGCAGACCAGCAGCTGCTGTGCCTGCTGCCACCTGACCCAGCTGTGCTGCTTGCAGACCAGCAGCTGCTGTGCCTGCTGCCACCTGACCCAGCTGTGCTGCTTGCAGACCAGCAGCTGCTGTGCCTGCTGCCACCTGACCCAGCTGTGCTGCTTGCAGACCAGCAGCTGCTGTGCCTGCTGCCACCTGACCCAGCTGTGCTGCTTGAAGACCAGCAGCTGCATTGCCTGCTGCCACCTGACCCAGCTGTGCTGCTTGAAGACCAGCAGCTGCATTGCCTGCTGCCACCTGACCCAGCTGTGCTGCAGCCTTGTGTGCCACAGCCTGCTGAGCCACAGCTTGATGAGCTACGGCCTGCTGAGCTGCAGCTTGATGAGCCACAGCCTGCTGAGCTGCAGCTTGATGAGCCACAGCCTGCTGAGCCACAGCCTGCTGAGCCACAGCCTGCTGAGCAACAGCCTGCTGTGCCGCAGCATGACTAGCTAACTGTGCTGCCACTGTTGCCTGCTTTAATGTCTGTGCTTGCAGGGCGTGATGAGCTTGCAGAGCCTGTCCTGCAATCAGCGCCTGGCTCAGCTGATGCTTGAGCGCAGCGTCAGCATGTGCGGCGGCGGCCAGGGTGCTGTCCAGCAGGGCGGGCGGTGGATGAGGCAGCACTCCTGCCACTGGGAACACCTTATCGTCTGGCGAGGGTCGGTGGTGCAGGACCTCGTCCGAGTGGCTCCCGTGGGGGAAGCGCTCGCCGTGGTGGTCAGAGTGGGGACCCAAGGCACCCAGGTAGACCTCGTCGTACTTGGACGGGTAGCCGGGACGACCCGGGCGACGATCCATCTGGTTAAAATTAGGACGAGGCAGGACGACGGGTCGGTCTGGCCTGCGTGGGTCTTGGACGGGCGGACCTCGCGGGGTAGTGTGGCGGTTGCCACCAGGTCGTCTGGAAGAGTCGTACCACACAGGTCGTCCTTTAAAGTTGTCTGGGCGTTTATGTGACGGCCCGCTGGGACGACGGTCAGGTCTGCGGTCTAGGGTTTTATGGCTGCGTGGCGTGACTTTCTCGATGATGAGAATTGGTTCTTTTTTGTGACTATAACGATGGTGCCGATGCTTCTCCTCAGAGTCGGTGGGTCTCCTCCGTTCGTCATCGCTGTAGTCTCTGGAAGGCTTCCCGTCTCGTAATTCTCGATCTCGTTGTCTTCGTAATCTTATTTCATCTTGAGTCTCGTGTTTACCATACCTTCTGTTGTGGGATATATCTTTCTCTTTGCTCTCACGTACTAGAGACTTTGTGTCTTGACTTAAAAGTTCTTTCTTTATCTTATCAGCTTTTGCAATCTCTCTTGCGATCTCTTGCTCTCGATCCATCTGCCTCTGTTTCTCCAGTTCTGAGCTGGAGTAACTCGTGTGTCTGGGGTTGGTTCTTCCTCCCAGCTCACTGGTCAGCTTGGTTCGTGAGGTACGTCGGGCGTCCCTGTCTCTCTCCCTTTGCAAGTCGATTTCCATGTCTCTCCTCTCTCGCTCCCTTGTACTTTCCTCTTCCCCAAGATAATCATTTCTACGTCTGTGTGTTCTCTTCTCTCGGTCCAGAGTTAATGAGCGATCGTAGATACGGTCTCTGTCTGAGCGGGCGGGGTCATGTTCCATGTTGCGGGCCAGGTTGGCCAAGGCGGTGAAGTCATCGATGGGCTGCTGGAGGTTGACGCTGCTCGAGCTGCCTGGCAGCGGGGTGTCGTGACTCAGCACAAGGTCGAGGCAGCACCACACCAGGACGTGGAGGAGCATCTCGACGCACCCGTGTCTGGAAAGGACGAAACAGAATCTCATCAGCAATGTATCAGTTCTGGCAAGCGAAGCGAGAACCAGAATACCACACCACGCTGATGATCACAACTGATTATGTGATGAAAAATCTACGGATAATTTGCTTTGAAATCTGATTCATGAGAAGCCAGCATTACGCTACTCTGTATAAACGAAGCAACACAAAGTTTGATGGAGCGAACGTCAAGCTTAGAGTGTTTACCATATAATGTTGATCAATGTTCCAGCCAGGAGGAGAGTGTGAGCATAATTAGTTGGTGTGAGAATATCAGAGTTTGTCTTGTGGTCGGCCATGCATGTGTTCACACTTACTACCACCACCACTACCACTATCACCACTACCACCACCACCACCTTAACTGCTATCATGCACGCCTCACCTACCACACCACAACCCAGGGGTCGTACCCCCTTCCCTTCTCATATTACTTGTGTGTGTGTGTGTGTGTGTGTGTGTGTGTGTGTGTGTGTGTGTGTGTGTGTGTGTGTGTGTCATCTTAAGCCTGTAGCGTGAGTCCTCACATATAATGAGTTGTAGGTATGTGAGTACAAGCCCCTCTGTTGGCCAGTCAGACAAGGCATGTTCCGGTGCCTCTCATACGACCCACGTAGTGTACATAACCAGGTCACGCATGAGGCGGCCATCACACACTCACACCCTTGACGAAATCTAGTCAGGTCTCACCCTTGACTTTTGCTCCTGGATGTTGAGGCTTATTTTCATGATTTCTTATTTCCTAATCATTCATTGCCCCTGTATATATATATATATATATATATATATATATATATATATATATATATATATATATATATTTTATCCCTGGGGATAGGGGAGAAAGAATACTTCCCACGTATTCCCTGCGTGTCGTAGAAGGCGACTAAAAGGGAAGGGAGCGGGAGGCTGGAAATCCTCCCCTCATTTTTTTTTTTTTCCAAAAGAAGAAACAGAGAAAGGGGCCAGGTGAGGATATTCCCTCAAAGGCCCAGTCCTCATCCTCTGTTCTTAACGCTACCTCGCTAATGCGGGAAATGGCGATTAGTATAAAAAAAAAAAAAAATATATATATATATATATATATATATATATATATATATATATATATATATATATATATATATATATAACAAAAAGAAAAAACTGTATCACAAAACTTGGATGTTTGCGTTTTCCATTTCATATCCAAGTTTTCTGACGCAGTTTTTTCTCTTTTTATAGATTTCTGATGATGCCTCTGTGAAGGCGAAAGCTTGATTGAAAAAAATGGATAATTTTGGAGAGTAGAGTAGAGAGAGAGAGAGAGAGAGAGAGAGAGAGAGAGAGAGAGAGAGAGAGAGAGAGAGAGAGAGAGAGAGAGAGAGAGAGCCACGAGCAAGGTCTGCAGAACTCGGAAAACCACACAGTTTGTTGCCTCAGCCAGGCAGGCAGGCAGGCAGGCAGTGTCAGGAGGATCGTTTGCCCTGAACTTTTATGTCGAACAAGAAATTGTTCTCTTTTGAGTGTTGTTCCGCGCTAGAGAGGCACTTGTTCCTCAGCACAGGGTCATTTTCCAGTATGTAATAGGTCGGATTTCCGACGTTCTTGTCGTAGCCTCTGGAAAGTCATATCTTTAGTTCTGGGGTCTGGCTGGCTGGCTGGCTGGCTGGCTGGCTGGCTGGCTGGCTGACCGGCTGACCGGCTGGCTGGCTGGCTGGCTGGCTGGTCGGCGTCAGCGGAAGGAGTCGGTCGATCAGCGTCAGTAAGAGGAGATGAGTGACGACCGGCCAGTAATGAGATACGTCTTCGATATATTTCACAATATGATGAAGATTCAACACATGACATCTGTTGTTATTTGACTGTTTCTTGTGTGATATCATTATTTGCATACAGAGGAAGACAGATCGTGAAATATTTACTCGACTGTAAAATGTTTTGCCAAATCACCTTCGTCATGGACATCAACACCACAATGGAAGACGAGACAAAACCTGGGAAGTGACGTCACCGGGGACGAGGTTCACATTGGTCATGGAGTACGGCAGGTGTGGAGGAGCACCACCACACATGGACTTGTGTAACCCACCGTGATGGGTCATGACTTGACGTTAACAGCCCTATTGACCCTGATAGTTAGTAGGGCCTAAAGCCCAGATGATCCACCAACCGGCCTGCCGTCCATCGACGACCACAGCGTGTGTGTGACGTAAGGAATGCCAAGGTGTGTGTGTCCGCCCATGACCGACCCATCGTGAATGAGGCTAAAGTTAGAATAAAGAAAAGATCATAAACACGACGTGCTACCGAAGGTGACGTGGAGTCGTCATGACATGATGTACTGCGGCTCTGGCCAGGGAAAACTTTCTATTTCTTTGAATACTTAAATGAGATAGACCCGCCCTCAACCCGTCTTCTCTCCCTCTCTCTCTCTCTCGCTTTGTAAGGTGGACCAGCGGAGGTCATGGCCTCCCAGACGACAGTGTGGCCACAGGTGCGGAGCGAGACCTGGCTGCACAACACTGCCCCGTGTCGACGACTGACTGGGCAACAACAGTGTTCACCCAGCAGAATGTCCCGCCTCACACACCCTCACGTCATGGAAACATTTTCTTTTTCTTACGAGATGTTTACCTGTCATCACAAGTACTACATTACTCCTTCACGGACGGACTATGTGAATATTGTAGTCATTTGTATCCGAGCGAGAACTATTATCTGTATATATAAGTTATATTAAACAGAGATAATGTGTATGCACATGAGAGGATGCAAATTATAATAATCATTGATTCCTTTAAATCAACGAATTGAACAAATTCAATTAGTCAAAATTTTAAACGAATAAACCACACCGTGGTGACCTGGTTGTACAGAGCGTGAGTTTCTGTCAATCAATTATCGTTAAATCCCGTGATCAAAAATAAAACAAAAATCCAATGAATTATGGAAATATACATAACTGCATACTAACTTAGCCTCACTGAACTATAAATATTCGTTTGGAAGGATTTCGTTTTACGAAATCTTTGCTTAAACCTCATAAACAGTTGTTTTAGTAGGAGGAAATGTATGGAGAATAAGGAAAAGATACGAATAAAGCAGACAGTCTTTACTGCTGCACAGTGTCAACAATAAAGCAGACAGTCTTTACTGCTGCACAGTGTCAACAATAAAGTAGACAGTCTTTACTGCTGCACAGAGAGCTGGTATATCTGCCAACATGAAGGCTTGACCAACTATGGTGGGTCAACCTGCAGACGGTCAGCAGTCCTCAGTGTCAACATACCATAACAAAATGGTCATAATTCCATGGGAATGTACCTCCCAGAACGGCACAGTCAACTCCAAGAATGCCTTGGAGTGAACCTTGAAGAATACAATAGGTAAATAGCCAGACTTCCTTGAGAGATGCCTGGAGAACACAGTAAATGGCCAGACTTGCTAGCTTGGTGGAGCTTGAGGAAGCTCCGTGCTGTCGGCTGCCTTGCTGAGTTACTAGTTAACACCAGCTTTTCAACTCTTTGATGCTGACCCAAGTAGGTTAGGTTCCACGCCTCTGACCACCTTGCCTCATCTCTCCATTGTGCAGCGCGGATATTTGGTTCGTGCCTCCGCTCTCGTGTATCTCTTTTATCTTCGTTCTCTTACTGTAAAGAATCCGCTCAAGTTGATACAAATGGACGTTATCTCGCTTTCTTTTCCCATCCCCTCGTGTGGCTTACTCATCCCATCTTCCTTCGCCAACATTCTGCTGCTTTTCTCTTTAAAAACATTCCACTTTCTCCACCAGAGTTTCTCGTCCATGCCTCGCTCTTTCCATTCTTCCCAGAGTCTCTGCCGCTCCCCACACACCACCACCACACTATCCCTCACCTTCCCAGCTGGAGGACAGACCCGGGTAGCACAGCGTCCTGATGGCTGTACCTTGTGCCAGGTTGACATGGGTAAGGCACGTATTTCCTCGTCACTGTACAGAGAGGAAGACCTCAGCCTCGGGTGTCTCCTTACTACTTGTATAACGGCGAGATCAGTTCTGCAGTCGTGTTGGCCTGACTGCTGAAACTGTATACATGTACCATGTCTTTACTAGTATGCGTACACACACATACACACAACCTAAGCCAGGTGTGTGTGTGTGTGTGTGTGTGTGTGTGTGTGTGTGTGTGTGTGTGCGCGTGTGTGTGTGCTTGCATTAAAAGTATCAGAGTAAAGGCTTATTATCCAAAGGACTCCGTTAAGAGGAAAGGCGGGGACACGGAGTCGTGCACAGCTGTGTATGCCTTACTATCAAGCATCATACATGCCGCCAGGTGGAGGCTAAGGTGAGCGTCAGCAGATTATGTTCATGATCTAATGGGAAATAACCAGCACGGTGGCCTGGGTCACCTGCTGACTCCAGGCGCGAAGTCGAAACTTTCTTCCTTTATAATACTAACCAACAGCTCAACCTAACCTAACCAACACTCAACCTAACCTAACCTAACCTAACCTAACCTAACCTAGCCCAAACTAACATAAATGGCAGCATCAGACACTGCCACACGAACACGCCATGACAAATTTGAACAATTATGAAGTACTTGCGATGTGTATATATATATATATATATATATATATATATATATATATATATATATATATATATATATATATTTGTTTCACGCCCTACTTTCCACTATTTCTTGTTAAAGTGATAACGTATATAAAACCCTGTGATATATTTTTACAATGTTGACAATTTCCGGTAATGTTGACAAAAACCCTGGCCTGAACTGTAAGAATAATAACTTTCCCTTTTCCTGTGGAAGATAGCGGTCGCTGGCGTCCAGATAACATCACCAACACTCACCGTACTCGCCAGCCTTTCACTAAAGCCATAACAATGGAGGAAGATGTGCGAAGATAACTTGTGGTGTGTCAGTATCAGCAATGCGACCAGTGGTGTAATACTGCTCTCTCTCTCTCTCTCTCTCTCTCTCTCTCTCTCTCTGCATACCTCCAAAAGTATTTATGTTACTTTACATGTATATTAAAGAATGATCAGTTATATGAACCTATCAAAGAAGAGAGACAGAGAGAGAGAGAGATGTCCGGTATCATCAGTAACCCCACCTGCCAGTACCAGTTTGCTCTACCCTGCAGGTAAGCGTAGGTATACCCCGCCCAGGGCCACCCCAGTACGCCTTTCTTCTGGGGGAGGGTGACAACTTCCTGCTCTTTGATCCATAAGGGAAGCCAGGCGAGAAGGGAATGGTTCCTGCTGAACCACTTCCTGATGCAATATGTTCTTGCGAAATTGGATCGTCACAGCTTGATTTATATTATCTGTACTTACTGTTGAGAATATTGTCAACATATGTTGTGCAAATTAACCCGAGGTAAACCAGTCTTAATCATATATTGAGTTCAATATGCTATTATGAATCATTTTATTTTCACAGTTTCTGGAAATACAAGTCATCTGAATGAGACCAGAAGAGCTCCAGACTTGAACCCTTTAAGCACGATGGTCCAGCCTAAGCTTAGAGGTAATGGCTCGGCCTCTGACCTGGCTCTGAAGCTTATCTATTGGAGCACAGCATACCGTCTTGCTGAAGGCATTAAGGACGAAGAGTTATTCATAATCTGAACACAAAACGAACACTAATGACAAGAACAATAGGGCTCCATCGCGGAAAGGGAGGTGGAGGAGTCACGGGAACAATGGCTGTGAATGGTGGAGTAAATCCTTGTTTCAGAGTTCACACGTCACAAGGTTACCACACCACCACATAAAACACGACTTCACCCCTCCACCACAACGATCTCAGCCTTGAGTCCGTCAGTGAAACCCTTTACCACAGCGGTATGACCCTTCAGCACAGCGGCATGGCATTGGGGTCTAAGCTCCCCTCTTTTGGCTCCCCTCAATTAGCTCCTCCATATTTACCTTCCTCTCAGGCCGATCTATCCATCTCCATGGTTCTTGATGGATCAGCCTCTTCCCCTTTCCCCATCAACAGCGGTGTCCCTCAAGGTTCTGTACTGTCTCCAACACTTTTTCTCCTTTTTATCGACGATTTCGTTTCTTCCACAAATAACCAGATGCACTCATATGCAGACATCTCAACATTGCATTCCTCCACATCCATCATTTCTGCTCCTCTCACTCGATCTGCATCTCGCCGACACAACTTACTCTACAAAGTCGGACTCGGACAACATCTCAGTGGGTTAGACAAAATCTGGTTAAGTTTAATGTTTCCAAGACTTTCCTCGCGTCTTTGAAGGTACTGTAATTCCACCTCTTGACTTAATGAACATACTTGGTATTACTGTACCATCCACTCGATCTTGAAACCCTCACATACGGAAATAGCTAAAGCTGCCTCTAGGGAACAGGGAGAACTGTTTACATGTCGAAATTTCCTTTCTTCTAAAGAGTCTTCGCTTATACAAAGGACTGATCCGCCCTTGTATGGAGTATTGCTCTCATATCTGGGGTGGCTCTAGCTCTGCATCCTTACTTGACAGAGTCAAAAGCGGTCTGACTTATAAACTCTTCCAGGCTAACTTCAAAACGACCCGCTTGCCCTGCGTCGCAATGTTGGCACACTTTCCCTCTTTTACAGGTACTGCTTGGTTCACCACCAGCTAGACCATCGGAAAGCTACTGCGTCACATGACTATTGTGTGGCAGTAGGTAGCTCAAGGGTGGGCCGTTTTGATAACCGCTTCTTTCCCTGCACCCCGAAGATTTGCAACTCTCTGCTTTGTCTTGTCTTTCCCAATAACTATGACCTGCCGCACATTTTAAAAGACAGGTTTTTCACTTCCTCCAAAATTCATAAATACTTCATCTGTCTCTTCTTTCTTCCCTTCCAGTATCTTCTCTGTTTTCAGTTAAGGCATGACCATGGTGTGGACTTCTGTCCGTGACTGCAGCCTCCAACGCAGAAAATAATGACAAAAAAGGGATTCACGTCAGGGCAACATGGATAACTGTATATCCTCATCACCCAGACCAAACCCGACAGTGCAGGACCCTTAACCTCTCCTCCTGAAGGGCTATTCTCAGTGAGGAGGAACTTTCCTCAGAAATATCAGTACAGGAATGGGGCCCCTTACTAATAGCACTAGCAATAACAATAATGATCATGGTAATAATAATAACAATAATAATAATAATAATAATAATAATAATAATAATAAAACACTAGAGTAGGGATGTTTATCATGACGTACGACCATGGAGCACGACGTACAACCCTGGAGCACGACACTACGATCCTGGAGCACGACGTACGACCCTGGAGCACGATACTGCGACCCTGGAGCACGACGTACGACCCTGAAGCACGACACTGCGACCCTGGAGCACGACGTACGACCCTGGAGCACGACACTACGACCCTGGAGCACGACACTACGACCCTGGAGCACGACACAACAACCCTGGAGCACGACGTACGACCCTGGAACACGACGTACGACCCTGGAGCACGACGCACGACCCTGGAGCACGACGTACGATCCTGGAGCACGACGTAAACGACCCGGGAGCATGACAGTACTACCCTGGAGCACATGAGACGATCTTTGGGTTAAGACAGATGGGAGGGAATATCTACGTATTAATAAGGCGTGTAGTGGTAGTATGCAAATGAACATATGCAAAATGCATAATGACAGTGAAGAGAAGTAGACTAACATGCTGATGAGGAAATAGAAAGACAGAGAGGGAAAGCATCTGGCTGGAGAGGAAGATAAAGGATTATACATAGATGTGGAAGAAAATGGAGGTGTGGGGGAGAGTTCAGCTGCTTCCCCGTTGGCCATCCTGTGGACAGGAGGCAGACGGGAGGGGGAATAGGCTATCTGTCTGGAGGACAGGAGGAGTGTACTGGGTATACATAAAGGGGAACCTCCCCTGCCTCACATGACGAGCTAGAATAATCATTAGAAGTGATGGATGGCGACCAGCCACACTATCATAACTGTGTGGCGAGAGGGAACGGGGGGTCAGGTGGGGAAGAAGCAGTTTATAATAAATGATAGATACAGTTGCACATCATTCTGAGTGTTCCTGAGTTATTAAGATTATTATTATTATTATTATCATTATTATTATTATTATTATTATTATTATCATTATTATCACTGCATGGTAGAGGTCTTCAAGTACAGGAATAGTGGGGATGCTCAGTTTCATATTTTTATAGATTTTTTACAGCAGACATAATCATGTGGTGATACCTTCATCCTACAATCCACACTAAGCAATACGTTGTCGATGGAGCTTCACGGGAGAACGTGTTTGGTCTGTATTTACCCTACCACAGAATTCCTGCACAGATCCGCTTCGCATTCGTTGTGTTCACTGTATACGGTACAGCAGATCTAGAGATGGTGGTGCTCTGTGCTATTCATCTACGTGCAGTACAAAGTAGTGTCGTCCTGGGACCCAAGCCTATGTAACTTTCTTCGAAACTTCTTCGAAAAAGCGGAAGTTTGGTTAATTTTAGTGAGCAAGACCAGATTAAAGCCATAAAGGCATGTCTGCCCCCTAGTCATACTGTGATCTGTCCTACACTGAACTATGTACACATTTACAGTTAACACATCTATGTAGATATTTGCATAGATTTTCTATTGATTGCTGTACTCAGTGTGGTCTTCGGGTTAGAGGCAAACCTCACCTGTCCGCCCAAACCAGCCCCCCAGACAGGACAAGACACGGGTATGTGCGGACAATATGCTGACACCCGCCCCCTCCCCCTTTCCCCAACTCCCCTGAACATGAATGGTGAGAGAACGCGGTTAACAAAAACTGCCAAGTTTCACGAGAAGTTTCGCGAGAGGCAGGAAATTCAGGGTTCAGAGAGCTGCTTTGAATTCGGAGCAGCTTCAAATCAATGACTTACATCGATGAAACAAGAGTAAGTATGATCGTCACGGATGTTGTTCTCGGTATTTAACGTAAGATATATTGGCCTTTTCAAAATTTGAGCATTACTCACGAAATACAGACCCGGGAACTTGACAGGGTTGTTAATGTTTCAAACACATTCCGTCTCTTCAGTTAATGTTGCTCGTTGAAGTTCTGCTGAGGACGGGATGATCTTGCGTCCTCTCCACTGTCTTCACCACAAACTAGTGTTGGTGGACATGACAGAAGCCTCGAGAAGTGGCAAACACGTGACCTTCCTGCCAAGAAGTCCCGCCCACTTAGACGTTTCCTCTGATAGTGAACCTTTTCTGTTTTCGCGGTAAAAGTGGCTAGCGCATTGTCCACCTGCTGCGCGTCCGTTTTTCCTGCCATGTCTGTGACTTCCGACGCGACTGTCTGTTGACATCAGACATAAATAAATGTTTGAAAAGAATTGTTACAAATGTTTATTGCCAATAATCATGATTCTTGAATAATGAGCCTTATGATGGAAAAATGATATAGGTGTGACAATCGTTTTACATGAAAAACTGATTTTTGTCTTCATGATTTACATAACACAGGCGGACGTCGAGGTCTTTGATGAAAATACAAGTGTATCATAAAGTCGATTGCAAAACAAAGATTCTATTCCGCAAATTTGTTAGAACCATTGTTAATGTTACGTACCAGATATGGGACTTGAAGGCGATCTCTTGGAAACTTTCAGATGACTAGCACAGCACCCGTAGCCAGCAAACCATAAAAAACCATCGCACTTACGATTGTCAGGGTTATGATTTCAACAAAAAGTCATTCACTTAATTTTGCTTATGCTAATGCATTTCTCATATCACAGCTTGATATCTTTGTAATCTAGTTATGATTTGGAGTTATGAATATTAATATGCGTACTCTTACTACTCAACCATTTTGGGTTTCTTTTGCCAATCAATCATGGGAATCGACAGTTATTTCCAACACGCAAATCATTTTCGTCACTCAAGAATACAAGAGCAATTTTTTTTCTCTCTCTCTCTTAGCCAACAACTAATTCACTGGTACTTTTTTGTTCTTATAGTCCAAATAGTAGACACACTAGCTCCATTCACCTGAAAATGAGCATAAATCGGATATTGTGGAATCCTTGTTTTAACAGACTCTCCAAATACGGTTAGGCTGTTGTAAATATCTTGATGTCATATGTAATGCACCGAAACCACAGCTCCCTTTTCACATCCAGGCCCCTCAAAATTTTCCATGGTTTACCCCAGACGCTTCACATGCCCTGGTTCAATTATTATTATCATTATTATTATTATTATTATTATTATTATTATTATTATTATTTACAAGAATTCCACGTCCGAGTTTTGGCTCTCGTAGCAACGTTTCCTAGGTTCATTTTTTAGTCCCAAATGTTGCCTTGAAATCCCTGCGATTTCGAGAGAATTGTACCAGTATTAGGCACCAGCTTCAATGAATATGGCGGAAAATGTATACATTGATTTCCATTATTACACAAAAATTACCCACCAAAAAACGAAAAAAAAAAATCATACATGCAAGAAGTCAACAAGCATATATATATATATATATATATATATATATATATATATATATATATATATATATATATATATATATATATATATGAGATTTTGTGGATAATACTGTTTTGTTTGATGTGAGTGAAGAGGTGCAGAAGGATGCAGTTGTGTATAATGATGTGATTCTACAAAGGCAGCGTAAGCTTGCGTCCCATAACGTGCACAATGGTGTTTGAAATGAAAAAATAAAAGTATAGATTTACAAAGCTATTTAGAGTAGAAGAGGTGTACTGAAGTGTGTTATAGATACGGTGGGAAAAAGACTGGAAGAGCTGAGAGAATTTGAGTATTTAGGAGTTATCTTGGGTAAATTTGGTGATAGAGGAGAAATAAGGGAGAGAGAAGTACATAGTGCAAGAGTCATGGGGGTCCCTTAAAAGAATAATGAAGGTAGGGGTGTTATGAAAGTGAAGAGAGGGTTAAAGGAGAGCATAGTCCTCCCAACCCTGACCTATACAGCCGAAACATGGATTGCAGTTATTGATTACCGTGTTTGTTAGCCATAGATGACGGGAGGGTAGCGGTATATATTAATATGTGGGAACATGTCATGTGCATTGGGTGAGGACACTGGTGGATTTATGGGAATGATAATATTTGAACAAACATGATGGAGGATAACGCTGACGGGGCGTGGGATGAGGATGAAGCGGCATATGAGATTGGTTATTGAAGGACGTACTGTTATTAAACATTTGATTTTTCACTTACCTGCATAAATACTATCCTTTCTAGGCATGGCACGAACCGGAAGGGGAGCATCACTTTTTCCAGTATTTCTAGATACTTCTCTGCAGTGAAGCGCCCTTCAGTATCGGCCAGTTCCCTTACCCTATATATACATGAAGTCATCCCCAGATGTTGCAGGTGACTTGACCGCTTCTGGCGACATAGTAGCTATTCTCCGGAGCGTATCTCGTCCCATCTGCGCGCCAGCAATGTTGCCTTCCACTTGTGCTGGATGAAAAGGTTTTCTCATTATAGAATATAAAGCGTCCCCGAAACTGCATATCCTCATGCACGTATCGCTGTGCGAAGCGTTGCCTTTCCATACAGCTTGGCTCGGTAAGTTTTTCTTTCTAGGCGGAATTCCTATGATGCATGCCAGCTTTGTGAAGTCGGTTTCGCGCTGTACTACAGACTGAAACTTGGTGTTGCATGTCGTCCTTGAGAGTTACAGCATTGGTCTTGCAATCCTGTGTTACTGCGGCTAGGATACGTTGATCTTCCCCAGTTGTGGTTTTCTTGGGTGCACCTGACCTCGGACTATCTCGTAAGTTTTCCTCCTCGAGCTACCTCCTCCACCAATTGTAAACTGTACTCTGCGAAATGCCGATAGTTCTACCTGTGCGAGTTAGTTTATCGTTAAGGCGGTCCATTTCCAATAATAACAAACTTGCTAGTGCTATCAAATGTAAGGACGATTGGTGGGTTGTTTGGGATTTAGGCCTATCAATTACTAAGGTCATTAAGTCCGTCAACGTAAGTTACATCCACCAACCGAAAAGTCTTTAGATTCTTCCTCAGGTGTTACAGATAATTCCAAGTCCACATACACTCTCACTACGCATGTGGCCCAACGTGATGTAAGGACTGGTGACAAAACATGGAGGTAAACCCCGTTCATACCTTGTTTTTCAAGTTCGTATGAACAATACTATTTCACCCATTATTTGAAGCCGAAACACTGAATGATGATATGGGAGGGAGAGTTGGTGGGAGTGGGTCAGGGCGTAAAAGTGAGCTTGTGTATCACGATGTATGTAGGGAAGTGAATATTAAGTGATTAAGTTCGTTGCTTTAGCCTAAAATACGTCGAGGTAAATGAGTAAAGGTTATCTATATTAACTAGTATGGTGACAATTAGTTATTAAGCACTTTACTGTTTCACAATCATTTCTACTTTTTTCCAATTGTTTATCTTTCACTCACAACCTTCTACCATTATTCATTTCAGAACATCATACCCCCACTAGACCCCACTTCTTGTTTCTCCCCTGCCCCCATCCCATTTTTGGTCTCTTACCCACTTGTGCTTGCAACCAACATCAAGCGTCCTCAGTAATTATTTGTATTATATTTACCCTTTATAGTCAAGCGCTCAATAATGCCATACATCTAAATCATGACACCGAACTGATGAGTACTGAATGAACTCTATGTTCTTTCATAAATATTTAAACTTACTTTTCGCAGCCCAACACTGTACGACAACTGCGACGGACGGGTCTATGTGATTTTACCATACAAACAACAGACGTTTTACATTTAAATTCTGATCCATGTGTTTTATTTCATACTATTCATATCTTACTACTATATGAGACAAACGATTTTTATCATAGCCGTAAGCCTAATGATTATATGTCCACATTACCTTACACCCGTCAACCATCTCAGACTCACAGAGTGCAAACTTATTCGGCAGGCTGTACATGTGTATATATGTACAAGACTGTCTGTGTGTATGTACGTATATGTTATGTATATGTATGCATATGTACGTGCATGGATGTGATGTATATGTGTGTGTATGTGAGTGATGAATCTTTTTTTCTTCTAGTTTCCGGCGCTACTTCATTGATGCGGGAAACGATCAAGTGTAATAAATAACACACACACACACACACACACACACACACACACACACACACACACAACAATGTTGTATGGTTGCGAGACGTGGGCTATGGATAGAGTTGTGCGCAGGAGGATGGATGTGCTGGAAATGAGATGTTTGAGGACAATGTGTGGTGTGAGGTGGTTTGATCGAGTAAGTAACGTAAGGGTAAGAGAGATGTGTGGAAATAAAAAGAGCGTGGTTGAGAGAGCAGAAGAGGGTGTTTTGAAATGGTTTGGTCACATGGAAAGAATGAGTGAGGAAAGATTGACCAAGAGGATATATGTGTCGGAGGTGGAGGGAACGAGGAGAAGAGGGAGACCAAATTGGAG
This sequence comes from Panulirus ornatus, assembly GCF_036320965.1. Lineage (NCBI taxonomy): Eukaryota > Metazoa > Arthropoda > Malacostraca > Decapoda > Palinuridae > Panulirus > Panulirus ornatus. The sequence goes on along the minus strand of NC_092255.1, from coordinate 27,378,075 downwards.
GTGGAAAGATGGAGTGAAAAAGATTTTGTGTGATCGGGGCCTGAACATGCAGGAGGGTGAAAGGAGGGCAAGGAATAGAGTGAATTGGAGCGATGTGGTATACCGGGGTTGACGTGCTGTCAGTGGATTGAATCAAGGCATGTGAAGCGTCTGGGGTAAACCATGGAAAGCTGTGTAGGTATGTATATTTGCGTGTGTGGACGTATGTATATACATGTGTATGGGGGTGGGTTGGGCCATTTCTTTCGTCTGTTTCCTTGCGCTACCTCGCAAACGCGGGAGACAGCGGCAAAAAAAAATATATATATATATATATTTATATATATATATATATATATATATATAATTCTTTAAACATTATTGCATACGTAATAACTATTCTCTTGATCCTTTTTACCAGTCTGAGAAAACATGAATCCGGATATGTACGCCGAACACTTCCACTGTTTATGAATCCGCGAGAGGTTCGTGTGGCGTGGGTTAGGTAAACAACTCTTCGCCTGGTGGTTGAGACATGTTAAGTGAATTGGAAAGAGGAGCTTAGCTGGAGAAAGACATCGGGTACAGATATCTTCAGTGATTCGAGGTTAATAAGTGAACCTTGTTTCACTTTAGCTCCTTGTTAGTATATATATGACGATGTATTATATTAAGTTTGTGTAGTTATAATTTAGGAATTTGAAACGATGAATTACAAGAACCACAAACAATCCGTCAGTCACCAAGTACGATATGCTTGTCCTAGATGTACATTGTAAGTTAATGTTCCAGGCATTATTAAACTTTATGGCCACTAACAATGAGTTAAGGAAATGGAAGAAAAACCTGTAATAAGAGATCCTATACAGTTCCAGAAACCACATTAAACTTTCCCTATTAACCTAGCTATATCGTAGTTTCAATTTTACTTGAAAAAATGTGATTGTTATGCTTTTATGTTAATATTTAGTTAATGGAAGACTCTGTAACATTTAAGTCTGTAGAATAGCAGCTTACCCTCACATGAAAACTATCCTTCGGAAATGAGTTGATGTTATGGGTTTGAAGGTAAAATGATAACGTCCCATATGGCTCTGCATCACTCTTAACTCTCGATATTAAGTAGTTTTGTTTTGCAATGGTAAGTAGTGTAGTATTAAAAGTATTTAACAGTATATACATGAGATTGGCACAGTTTATTTTTTAACACTGTATTCTAATGTACAATATATGATTAAGTGGATAGTGGTGAGGGCCTTGAAAAGTAGGTCTAAATAATAATTGATAAAAGAGAAAACATAAGTTGAAGCACTTCCTGAAATCATCTTCCGATAACATCTGAGGCTAACCTTATCTGTGTTATTTGAAAAATATTTTAATTAGGATTTCTTGTTTGCATGTAGTTGTGAGGTTTGGCTGTAGTGAATTGTAACTACATTAGGGTTAACCTTAGATATAAAATTATTGTAGAAAATGAGAATTGTGAAGATAAGGGAAAGCATAGGGTTAAATAATGCAAAAGTAGCTAAAACATGAATAGAACTCAAAAGAACCAATGTAAACCTTCCTGACTTCCCACAGCAGTTATGATTTACCTTACAGTCTTCTCTTTCCTGTCTTTAATGTGACTACACACTACACCCAGTTTTCTTGTGTGAAAGTACTTGGCTTTGGTGACCTTACCCTCCAGCAGATCTATCAAAATATAACCATATTAAGTATTTTTCTAACATCAGAAAGAAATACACGTGTTGCTCAGGGAGTTTTCTTGGTTTTCATAGGTTCTGTTGATTTTTGGAAGTGCTTGAGCTGCTTTTGTGTCAATTAACCACATTTCCTTTTGTAAACTGAGGTATACTAACAGTGAACAAACCTCTTAGTGGCTACAGTAGATTGATATAAGCATGTTCAAAATTCACATATTTTTCAAGTATCGTAACAAAAAAGATAAATTTTGGCTAGTTGGGAGAGATGTATTTTTATAGATTCTATTGATTTCTAGAAGTGTTTAGCCTACTTTTATGTTCATTAACCACACACACACACACACACACACATATATATATATATATATATATATATATATATATATATATATATATATTTCCCTGGGGAGAAAGAATACTGCCACGTATTCCCTGCGTGTCGTAGAAGGCGACTAAAAGGGGAGGGAGTGGGGAGCTGGAAATCCTCCCCTCTCGTTTTTTTTTAATTTTCCAAAAGAAGGAACTGAGAAGGGGACCAAGTGAGGATATTCCCTCAAAGGCTCAGTCCTCTGTTCTTTAAGCTACCTTGCTAACGTGGGAAATGGCGAATAGTATGAAAAATATATATATATATATATATATCTTGCTTGACTGAAGCAATCTTCCAGGAGAGTAGCACACATGCAAAGGAAAAATAATATGAAGAGAGTAGGAAAAAATGTCGTAACATTAGAAGTAAACAAAATTTAATTGGTAACCATAAAGCTATGTTTGTTCCATCTCTCAGCTGAGGCCTGTTAATCAAAGTAACTTGTTGTGAGATTAAGTTTTGTCTCACAGACCAGGGAGCATAAATGTTTTAAGAAGCAGCCCTTTTAGGTATCCTTGAAAGATTCTCATGTATAAAAAAGTTACTACAAATAGAAAAGTGTGACCCTTTTTTTGTTTTCCTTCATCTGTATTTTCTAAGCATTTTTTCTTGTTTACTTATGAGAAGGGCAAAAGGAACAGGGTTGGTCAGGTTTTTACCAAGGTTCCAAGGTTATTATTATATTTTTTATATTTTCTTAGTTACATAAGATTTGGAAATTGTACTCACAGACCTGAAAAATTAGAGCAAGTGATGAGAATATAAGAATCAATTTTGAATGCCTGTGGGCAGTGCTGTAATGGTAGTTTTGCAAGGTGAATATTTCTTATGAAAGTTTGGAAATTATATTTATTTTTCTTTATATATAGTGAAAGTATGTATGGCTGTTGGTCTTTTCTGGGCTATATGAACATTAAATAATCCCTGGGGATAGGGGAGAAAGAATACTTCCCACGTATTCCCTGCGTGTCATAGAAGGCGACTAAAAGGGGAGGGAGCAGGGGGCTGGAAATCCTTCCCCTCTCTCTCTGTCTCTCTCTTTTTTTTTTTTTTTCCAAAAGAAGGAACAGAGAAGGGGGCCAGGTGAGGATATTCCCTCAAAGGCCCAGTCCTCTGTTCTTAACGCTACCTTGCTAACGCGGGAAATGGCGAATAGTATGAAATTAAAAAAAAATGAACATTAAATGTGATTATCCCTTTAACCCTTGATCGGCAATATGGGTAGATGAATGTAGTTAAAAAAAAGAATCCTGCATGAAATTGTAGCTTAGTCGAGATTAAGAGAAAATAATTAGAAAACTGTGTACATCAGTACTTTTGTGTTGGCCTGTCCTGTGCTGAGTGAGGGGTGAAAGGGTGTTTGACATGTCAGACAGCACCTGACAAGAGAACATGATGTTTTTTCTGTTCAACTTTGTTTCACACTCAACTCCTAACTCATACACGGGCACAGTGTTGCTATTGAATACTATGATTTACACTGGACTTGCTAAAAATGAGTCCGACAGAGAGTGACCGGTATGTGCTGGGAAGAGTGAATGCTTTGTTTCTTTTGATCCGGTTTCACATTCCTATTTCATACACTAACACAGCATGGGTGATAAATAACATGAATAGACATATTACACTACTCCCACTAAAAGTAAAAAGTGAAGGTGAGTGGCTCACACAAGTGGGTTGGATATTGATATTTCTCCTTTTGAAATATTCTTCCTGTTTACCTATCATGTTACTAAAGCAATCCTTCACCCAAGGATTACATAAATGGAAAATTAGACACAGTTATTATATAATTTCTTCCCTGTTAAGAACAGCCAAGCTCTTTGTGGTGGGGATGGCTTTCCTCCTTCATACATAATCTGTAAAACTCACTGTTCCTTTTTAACCTCCTTTTTCTCTTGTTATTTTTTTTCCCCACATCAATTGGTACTTGTCATGAGTGCTTCTATGTATCATAATTGGGTCATTTAACAGTCAGCATATTTTATGTGTGATTACAGTGTACACACAACTTGCAAGTTGATGGTGGTACACCCATAATGTTGGTTGAAGGGGTACTGAAGAGAAATATATTTTTCTGTGCCTTCCTGGTGTTAGAGGAGAGTTCCATAAGCCACTAATATTACATGATTTCTGGTTGATATAAAAGCATGGCAGAAAAAGATAAATCATTGTGACAGTGGGAGACCTGGTGCTAAAAATCTTCACAATGAGAGCTGGCTTCAGAAAATGTGAATGATTCATATTTATGCAAATAGATGATTTCCTGTTTCTTTACAAGAAAGAACATTCTTAGAGCACCCGCAGTTTTCCAGAGATTATCACAACACAACAAATGTATTTCAGTTTATGAGAGATGTCACTCCCGTTGTTATCATAGTATTCAGCAATGATGTTCATTCTTGTCTGACTGTTGTGCATCACTTAAATTATCAGCCTAAGCACTATCAGAAAATCTTATAATAGGAATGTGGTCTTTAAAGGGTCCTTAACAGGTGCGTACAGGTGTCTCAAGGCGAGTCTTCCAAAATAATGATACTGACATAACTTGGATGTAATGTGTGTCCAAAGCTTTAAGAAAAATGGAAAATCTATTTTATTATCCATATTAACCATTTTTGGTTATATTTGTACAATCTTTTTCCCAGAATTATCTAGCTGTACCATCTACCTGGATTTCATTAGGGTTTCCTCCCAGCTTCTGAAACCTTTTATTAATATTAGTAGTGTTTATCACCAAATCTCTTCTTACTGTTAATGTGGTATAGGAGTTTCTATGTGGTATATATAATATTTTTGTCGATACTTGTTTGCCATTTCCCACATAGCAAGGTAATGCTAGGAACAGACGAGGAACAGCCTTATTTTTCACATCCACAGTCAACTTGTTAAGGATAACGCATCAAAACCAGAGCCCCCTGTCCATAGCCAAGTCTCAAAAACCTTTTCATGATTTCCCCCGACCAGTTCATGTGCCTTAGTTTAGTCTAATGACAGCACATTTCCCCCTGTACATGGTTTACTGTACTGGTTTACTGAAAGAAAGCAGTGTTTATTATTAAACGGTGAAGCCTCAAATCAGCTAGATGAAACAAGTGGTGTGCCACAGGGGTCAGTCCTAGGCCCAATTAATTTCATAATATACATTAATGACCTAGAACTTGGTTTCATATCTAAGATCTCCAAATTTGCTGATGATACTAAACTAGAAGGTACAGCTGTAAAGAGGTGGGACTGCGAAATGATTCAAAGAGATCTAAACTTACTGGCAGAGTGGTTAGACAGATGGAAGTTTGGTGTGGACAATTTGAAATACACTAAACAGTGTCAAGCAGCAAGTAAAAAAGGTAACCAAATGTTAGGTTTCATAGCAAGGAACATAGATTATGAGACACTAGAAACAATTCTCACACTTCATAATTATCTAGTAAGACCACACCTTGAATATGCGGTCCAGCTTTGGTCCCCAAACTATAAGAAAGACGAGAAAAAATAAGAGCAAGTACAAAGATACATGACAAAATTGATTCCCTCCCTTAGAAATCTGGCATACAAATAGAGACTAAAACAATTGGACCTCTTCTCCTTTAACAAACATAGACTTTGCGATGACAATCAGTGTTCAAAATTTAGAACAAGTTCGATAAAGTAAACCACAAGCATCTTTTCGAAGTATTAGAAAATACGTCTACTAGGACAAATGGAATAAATCTCAAAGCTAAAAGATGTTGGACAGATGTGAGAAAAAGCTTTTTCTATAGGTGTGTTGAGCACTGGAATAAAATGTAGTGAATGCTAAAACTATAACTAACTTCGAAAGTCGTTTAGACAAATATTTTATAAATTCATGTATACTTTGAGAAAAACACCTGAAGTAAACTTATAAACAATAGAAGTAACAGGGACACTAGAAGGCTAATATGCAGCAGTGGGGAATCGGTGATAGCTTAAAAAAGTACTGAGAATTAACATTTTTCTTGTCAAGTTAATTTTTGTTTTTTTCTTTAGACAACTCAGTCTGTCTTTCTCATGTAAACATATTGCTCTATCCCATGCATGCTTCACACCCACTTACATGTTCAGATCTTGAGTACTTAAAGGGTCTTTCAGTCCATCCTTCCACCACCTCCTTGATTTTTCCTTTTTCCCTACATTGTTGACATGTGTATCCTCAAAGGCAGGCTATCCTCACTCATCCTCTTCATTTGTCCAAATCAAACAGAACATCCTATTCAGCTCTTTCATACATACTCTTATTTCCACACTTCTCTCTTACCCTATCATTTCTTAGTCAATCAGTACTCTTTATACCACTTATTTCTTCAACATTTGCATACTACTTCATCACAGGCCCACACCTCACATCCCTGCAACACAGGATGACTAATTTAACCATCAAACATACTTATCTTTGCTCTTACAGACTGTGAGCTCTCCTTCCACACACTTTGTAAAACACTCTTCCACACACTTTTGTAAAACACTCAGGACCATAGCCCTCTTACCACCCTGTAACTTGCTGCAGCTCCCATGGTTCCAGCCACTGACATGTCCACTTCCAGGTACTGAAAATACTTCCCCTTTCTCCAGGTTCTCTCCATTCAACCTCACACTTCAACAGACCTGTCTCTCTCCCCAGTTAAACTTAATAACCTAACTCTTAATTCACATTAGGTCAACTTTCTCCTTTCAGACATTCATTCAGACTATAAAACCAGCTTCTTGAGTCTCTTACTTGAATCTGGCAGCAGAGCAGTGTCATCAGCAAATAGCAAATAAATCACCTCTCAGGCACCTTCACCCCACATAAAATACTTGTCATTTACATAACATTTTTGGCTGCTTCTGCCATGTGGAGTCCACTTCAGAATACTTAATGAATAATTGTTTTAAATGTTGTCAATAGATGGGCAAAATCACACCATATTATCTCTAAACTTCATGGGCTTGGTTGGGGAAGCTTTGAAAGACATACTTTGGTTAGTTAATTGAGTTGCTATGTTACCTTGAATTTTATAATTTAGGGCATTCACAATTGCATTTGATCACATTTTTCAGATGAGTGATATACATTTTACATAACCCTCAGGATGTTTGAGTCAGTGAAGAGTGCCATAGGGGGTAGTGGTATTACCACTGAAGATGGCGGTCTTATCTTGGTATCAGAAACTGCCACCACCTCGGCAAATGGACTAGTGACTCACTTCCTGACTTCTAGTGTAGCCAATAACCATCCAGTATGCTTTGTTACACTGCAGCAGACATGGGGACATTATTGTAATATTGGAAATAGACTAGGACTAAATTTAAGGCAACATTCAGATCTTTGCAATGTTAAAGTTATTGATGGATTGAAATTACTCTCTGAAGTTCTAGATGGAACAGTTACAGATATAAATCATCCTTTTAACTTTCTTTTTAGTACTTGTGAATATCCACTGAGGAACTTTTATAATTTGATCAAGAAAGCTGTTCAACCATGGAAAGATGATGGTAAATATTTTATGATAATCATCGAGAATGTTAATTGTTTGCTGAATATGGGTATTCACACAAAAGATGTTGAGGTTTTTATTAATTATTGTAGAAATCTTATTGGTGATTGTGTGAATGAAAAATCAGGTTCTCTGGTAGTTGTTACAACTGCTGATGAGAAAGATGAAGATGCAAGTCATGTGACAAAAACTTTAGCTCATGTAGCATTAATACATCTCTCCTCACGTGGATTAAGGACAGGGCTGTCACGTGAAGTTCATGGAGACTTAAAAATAACAGCATTTGACCGATACAGTCCACATCATTGTTTACCAAATATTCACCAATTCCAGTATAAAATGGAAGAGAAAAATATGAAGTTATTTGCTCCTGGAACATCTGCAAATTTGTTGTGAAATAGGTGTTTCTTAAATGATAAAGGTAGAATATTGAAAAATTGTGTTCCTGCAAATTATAAACTTCCACAATCCTTGGTCTTGGTTAATACATTCAAGTTTAATTTCAACTTACAGCATGAGTTTTTGGCCCCAAGGATTATGGATTTTTTATATCCTACCTTTTGTTGTCATTTCAGGAACACCAAATAAACATGACTAAGCCCTTAAGTACTAAGATGTAAAATATGGAATGTAATAAACAACTAGTTATGACAATCTTTATTTCATTTACAATATCTTGGTGTCTTAATCCATAAAAGAACATTCATTTGGTAATGCCTACTAACCTATGAAGAGCCTTACCTAAGATATCACTCTGTAAACAAAACCATGGAATGTTAGGAACACTGAAAGTAATTTCTTTTGTAATTTACTTATCTTACATGACATGAGTCAAAGTACTAAACAAGTAACTTGATGAACACTGGATATACAAATTCACTCAGTAAACTGTGCAAATGTTCACGGAAAAGCAACCAATTTTGTCTGAGTTTCAATATGATCTTTCAAACACAAACAATTATACTTCCATGTTAATGTCTTTTTTATTCTGAGTAATCAAAAAAAGATCCACCACAGCAAAGTGATGGCTGTTAGCAAGTGAAACTCCTTCAGTGAATGGATCCTTATTTTCTCATGCTATATTAACTAAATCTCTGCTAAAATTTCATGTTTCCAATAATATATTAAACTAATAATAAACAAAGTAAAGAGAACTTCACTTATTCAAATGTGAAGGCACTTTTCTTAATGCAAGTGTGCAAGTTTTACATATAACTTTACTACTTGGTCAAAATGGCTAAAGTAACAAATATATCCATGTAAACTGAGCTAATTATGTGATGACCCTACCAGTGGATTGGTATCAGGTATGGTATAAGGTACACAGTTAACAAAAGACACCCTTAATTACCAACCATTTGAAATGAACATGAAATCCATGCTTGAAGGACTGAGTTATGGACTACAGAAGGAGAGTAAAGTGATAAAATAGTCCTTCTCAAAGTATTAGAGCTTTGTTTTTCCATGATAATTACTTTCAATATAATTACATACTAAGGACTTATTATCACAGCTGTGCACCTTATTAGAAGTGAAGAATGATTTCTTTAACAGAATTTGAAATGCAATTGGGAATATAAACAGCCAGATAGCAACTTCTTTAATTCTGTGGTGGATTATTTGATGTATAGTACAGTACAGTAATGTAACTAATTAAAAATAGTATATAGTATAAGTACATTGCTCAACACCACAGTCATTAAGGGGTTTGAGACAATCTGACTTTACTCCTACCCATGCATTTTAATCTTTTTTGCTGACTTTGATTACCTTGATGCAGTTATGTTACTGTCAGGGACTGTATGGATTTAGTTATACTGCTCTTCAAAAAGGTAGAAAAAAAAATATATATATATATAACAGAAAAAAGTAGCAAGTACTAAATAACACGAATACAGATTTCAACATCCTTACTTAATGTGTTATATATCATTTTGAAAACGCATTTCAATAAAATACTTTCACTTAGCATTCTATACGACAGCTATTGCACTACTACTCACATCTGATAAAGATAATGAGCAATGCCTGGTGTCATTGTCATAATAAATTGAAAGGACTATCACAAAAGAATGACTGGAATATACACTCACAATGGGCATTAGGATAAAGTACCACTCTGAACCAAAAAGTACAGAGTTTAAAAAAATTAAGACCTCCCTTAAAAATAGTTCCTCATAAAGACTTAAAAACATTAAAATTAAATATAACAAACTTTCACCACAAATAGAATCAACAGAAAATTTTATGTCATCATCTGAATATAAAAAAAAACATTTTAAGGAAAATTTAGGAAGGAAGAGGGATGGGGACCAACTGAGGATTTTTCCCTCCAAGGCTCAGTCATCTGTTCTTGAAACTACCTCACTAGTGTGGAAAGCGGTGAATATGTATGAAAAAATAATACTAATTAATGAATTGGCCATCCCTGCACTCTGTAGAATTAGGACCCTATTTCATAAATCAAACTCCTGCAAGACATGCACATCTATATATTCCTATATGATGTGCATATCTGTGTGCACTTGATCCACTCTTTGAAAATGGGAACGGACCTATTGATAATTGACTAACATAAAACGGCTTTTTGAAAAAAGCCATTTTCCAATATCCTTGACTTTTACTCTGCTTAATACAGACTGTATTCTGAGAATACATTGAAAGAAAAAAAAACAAGCTTTCACCAATTACTTTTTAAATGCTCAAATCAATACACTATAAAACTATGAGGATTAAAAAAATTTACATGTTAACTTCTCACTGGAGTAATAAGAATATCTTTTCTTTTTCTTAACATAAACAGAAAATTTGAGCAAAGTATGCCAAAAATTAGTAGAGGGAGACAACACATTATTACAAAGAAAAAAATTAAAAATATATGAATTTATTCAATTATATCTAACCTAGGACCCCTAAGAAAAAAAAGATCCTGGTGTTATCCAGGACTTCCCTTCCAGAGGCTCTTGCAGCACAAATCTTTGTTACTTTTAGTGGCAAGGAAATGATGGACTATTTGGGATGAAAAGTTCTGTAACAAGATTGTACTCCTAATGATGCAACCTCCCAAAGGTGACTTTCACTCATAGCATAACCAAATGCAGGCAGATAAGGGCTGTAGTTTTGATGCATTACACATAACTAAAGAGTGGATGTGAATGAATAAGGCCGTTTCTTCGTCTGTTCCTGGCATTACCTTGCTGCTACAGGGAATGCTGATTAAAAAAAAATATATGCACACACATCGACCTCCAAGGTATACTGGTTGGCTTACTAATCATTATTCAATATGGGCCAGCCTACGGTTTGACATATAGGTTGAAATCTTGGGCATGGCACTTGTTCCACACCCCATGCCCTTGGACCACACCCAAGTGTTCACCCTCCCATTGGAGCTGATCAATAAATGGGTTCCTGGCTTAGGCTGGTGTGCATATACGCATGCATACATATATATGAGTAAAGACATGATACATATAAAAAAAGGTTAAGAGACAAACAGGGCAATTTCTCCCCATAACACAAATAGTGATCACAGGATTGCAATTACAAGGGGATCTAAACATGCCAAAGTGTCTCAGGTTTATGAAATTCAACCCAAGCTAGGTCATGAGGATGGGAAAGTGAAAGAAAAACTATGTATGACTATTACAAAACTGGCAATAAGCTTCAGGATTCTGTGTGTGAGGACCAGGGAGTCAGTATCATCCCTAACTTGTCACCAGAGTCCCACATTAGGAAAATAGTGAAAACAAACTGATTTATGCCAAATATAAGAAAAGCTTTCAAGTATATGGATAGGAAATATTTAGCAAGCTGTTCATATCTTACATTAGGCCAAGTTTGGTCCATACCTAAAGATGCCAAAAAAGCTAATAGAGAAGGACCACAGAAAGTTAACAAAAATGGCACTGTACTAGAATTAAGAGGGTGAAGCTACAGGAAAAGACTGAAGACTAAATTTGCTCACCTTAGAAGAGAGAAGAGTAAGGGGTGACCTGATCACCATTTGAGTTTTTAAAAGAGGTTGATAAAACGAATGGAGAACCGTTGTATGAGATGTATGGCTAAAGCAACCAGAGGACATTACATGAAATTAAAACAAAAGTATTGTTAAAAGATGTAAAGAAGTAATTTTACAATATAACACAGGCAGAAGAATGGTGCACCACAAGTGTAAAACTCCCTTCCCATGTATTATATAATTTGGTAATTACACACACATCCACCATCCTGCCCCAAGACCCATTCTATGGGACTTCCACAGCTCTAGGGAAGCTAGCCACATTCCCTAGACATGGTGATGTGTGTGTGTGTGTGTGTGTCTTTGTTATGTGAGCATAAGAAAACTGAGGAGTGCAGAAGTTGCATCTTCCACATGAGGGTCTTCTGATAAGCTGAACAGACATTTGTAATGCTGGAGATGAGAAAGGGCAATGCATGCATGCTTTGGTGTATGTCAGACGGAATGACATTTAACAAAACACACTGAACACTCTTCAGTGTGTAAAACTTCTTAGTGGTATCCAGATTATACCCAGTAAAATAATTTTAACATTCAAAATGGCTACTAACTAAGTAAGATTTTGAGTTTGCATTACTAAAGATTACGTCATATGCATGTAAACTGTCCTTCCCCTTTCAGTCGCCTTCTGAGACATGCAAGAAATAAGTGTGAAGAATTCTTTCTCCCCTATCCCCAGGGATAATATATCATAAGAATAATATATATATATTCAATTTCTAAAAGATGAAACAGAAGCAGCCACTCAGGAAGTGCTCATCCTCCTCAAAGGCTCAGGTTGGGGCATCTGAATGTGATGTAACCAAGATGAGAAGAGAGGAGAGACAGGTTGTATGTATAAGTAAAGAAACCTGGATGTTCTGGCTCTGAGTGTAATGAAGCTCAAGGATAAAGGGGAAGAATGGTTTCAAAATGTCTTGGGAGCAAAGTCGGGTTGATGAGAGGCCAAGAGCTATAATAGGAGTAGCATTACCCCAGAAGCAGGAGTTGTGTGATAGTGTAAGGGAGTAAATTCTAGACTGATGTGGATAAAACTGAAAGTGGATGACAAGAGATGGATGATTATTGGTGCTTATGCACCTGGTCATGAGAAGAAAAATCATGAGAAGCAAGTGTTTTGGAAGTAGCTGAGTAAATGTGTCAGCAGTTTTGGTGCATGGACTGAGTATTAGTGATGGGTGATTTAAATGCAAAAGTTAGTATTGTGGCAGTTGAGGGTGTAATTGGTGTGCAAGGGGTATTCAGTGTTATGAATGGAAATGATGAGGAGCTTGTGGAAATGTGTACTGAAAAAAGGCTGGTGATTGGGAAAACCTGGTTTAAAAAGAGAGAGATACACAAGTATACATAAGTGAGAGGAGAAGGTCAACAGGCATTATTAGACTAGGTATTAATTGATATGTGTGTAAAAGAGATACTTTTGTATGTGAATGTGCTGAGAGAGGCAGCTGATGGAATGTCTGATCACTATCTTGTGGAGGTGAAGGTGAAGATTTGTAAAGGTTTTCAAAAAAGAGGAGACAATGTTTGGGAAAAGAGAGGGTGAGAGTAAGTGAGCTGGGAAAGGAGACTTTTGTGAAGAAATACCAGGAGAGATTCAGTGTGGAAAAGGTGAGAGCAAATGAAGTGAGGGGAGTGGGTGAAGAATGGGAGGTATTTAGGGAAGCATGTGCATGAGATGCATGTGGCATGCAAAAGGTGGGGGGGCGGGCAGAGTAGAAAGGGTAGCGAATGGTGGGATGAAGTAAAGTTGTCAGTGAAAGAGAAAAGAGAGGTGTTTGGGTGGTACTTACAAGGAAGGTGTGCAAATGATTAGGAGATGTATAAGAGAAAGCAGCAGGAGGTCAAGAGAAAGGTGCAGGGGTTGAAAAAGGGGAAATAAGAGCTGGGGTGAGAAGGTATCATTAAACTTTTGGGAGAATAAAAGGATGTTTTGGAAGGAGGTAAATAAGGCACAAAAGACAAGAGAACAAATGGGATCATCAGTGAAGTGGGCAAAAGGAGGAAGAGATAACAGTTAGTGTTGGAGTGAGTGTTTTGAATGACTATTAAACGCGTTTAATGACAGAGTGGCATATGTAGGGTGCTTTGGTCGGGGTGGTATGCAAAGTGAGAGAGCCATAGAGTGGTTTGGTGAAGAGAGAAGAGGTGGTGAAAGCCTTGCAGAAGATGAAGTGTGGCAAGGCAGTGGGAGTGGATGGTATTGTAGTTGAATTTACAATAAAAGGGGGTGACTGTGTTGTTGATTGGCTAGTAAGGATATTCAATGTATGTATGGATCATAGTGTGGTGCCTGAGGATTGACAGAATGAAGTATAGTACCACTGTATAAAGGCAAAGAGGATAAAGGTGAGTGTTCAAACTACAGAGGTGTAAGTTTTCAAGTATACTAGGTAAACTGTATGGGAGGGTATTGATTGAAAGGGTGAGGGCATGTACTGAGCATCAGACTGAGAAGTATCAGTGTGGTTTCAGAAGTAGTAGAGGATGTGTGGATCAGGTATGTGCAATGAAGAATGTGTGAGAAATACTTAGAAAAACAGATGGATCAGTATTTGGCATCTATTGGTCTGGAGAAGGCATATGACAGGGTCAATAGAGATGTTTTGTGGAGAGACTTAAGAATATACAGCCCATTATTCCCTGCATGTCATCAAAGGACTAAGAAGGGAGCAGGCGGCTGGAAATCCTCCCTTACTGTTTTACCTTCCCAAAGAACAGGGCAAGGGGCCAAGTGAGGACTTTTCTGTCTGAGGCTCTGTTATCTGTTCTTGATGCTACCTTGCTCACGTGGGAAATGGCAAGTATGTATGAAAAAATACATACATATAATATAATTGTAGCTAATAATTCTGACTTTCAAATTACAGTACTGACAGAATGATACTTGAAAAAGAAAACTTTCTCCAAACTACGACACTACATTAATTTTTCTTAACCAAGAGACGTCAAAGTCTCACTTATCCAATATGCAAGCCTTATTTAGTATAAATGGCGTGCCTAATTTCATTTTGTCTTTCAGTAATGAGCCTAACTTCTGAAACATTTCAAAAAAATGCATGAATGCTCTATTATACTACTCTCAACATATACACTTATCAACATCTTTAACGTCCATGAAATTATAAACAAAGTGACACACAAGTAACATTCCATGCATCAGACATAACTTAAATATTACATAAGAATAGGGAGATAGTAATTTGCAACTGCTTCTCCCTGAAGATAACTAAATATTCACACACAATTCTGCTGTCATGTACTTCACATCTTAGAATGTGGAATCTGCAGTAACTCCCAGAAATTGCAAGTCAGCTTGTACTGCAAAGATGAATAATAATAATGTATACTCAGGGTTCTCATACTCCTTGCACTTGTCTTTTATTATAAAACAAAGATGAATAATAATAATGTATACTCAGGGTTCTCATACTCCTTGCACTTGTCTTTTATTATAAAATGTTTTCTTTTTCATCTAAGAGTAACTAATTAATGTCTTATTCTATAATATCTAAACAATGGATAAGTAATTATGAAAAAGTCATCCTACTGTAATTAAAAAAATCTAATGGACACTCATAAATAAAAAAAAACTTGACTAGAACAGTATTTACTGAATGAACCTCATTAGAGGCATTTGATTATTATTATTTTCACATCTTATTTCTATGACCTTAAAGATAATTTTAATTCAGTGAGAGTTCCAAAAATTTTAAATTTCTTAATTACAAGCTTGAGACTGAAAACTGACAATGTAATGTGCATGACTGTGAATTTGGATGGAATATGCTGTTAACACTGGCCAGCTGTACATAAAGTCAACAATATGGCATCTGAACACTTTTTGAGGTCACATTCAGAAAGGTACTTTTGCCTACTTCCTACTGCTATGGCCCATACCAATGAACATTTTTCTCCTAGCCACAACCAGCACAGCTGGATCTCACTGTTGTATATAAGTAGTGATCCTGGAAGCATGGTTGACTCAATGTATTTTTTACAACAATTTTGTGCTGGAAGGAAATTATTATTTTAGGAAAAGTAGTCTTGGATTACAGCAAAGTTTGCTCTTATTAAGCAACAGTAAACCACATCTTGAAGTAAAGGACCTCAGTAATGGTAATGATTTTTGCCCCTGAATACCTCACTTATCCCACCTCATGATCAAGGTGTAAAGAAAGCTGTGCTGACTTTGTACTCTTAATGGAACTCTTTGGGAATTTAATAATACTTTCATCCTTCTAAGAGCTGTTCAGTACATGGCCAGTGCTGGCAAAATGTCAAACTCTCTAGGAAATACTTGTTAGTACTCTTGGCCTTAAGTTGCATACAATCACTTCCATACACATAAATATATTTTTAGGGAACTTCTTCCAGTATAATAAATCCAAGGGATGAGGTGTTCTCACATCAAAAAATCTTGAGGTTCTAAAATAGTTTGAGTGCCTCTACAACCGAAAATTTAACAACTTATTATCTTCCTGATATGAACACAAAGCCAAACCAAGATTTACGGCATGGTGATGGAATGGACTTAAAAAGGAGAAAGGAGCTATAAAAAAATCTCTTTGGAAAAGGCCAAAGCCTCTGAAACAGTAATAAACTTTAAAGAATCTAGAGAATTTTTCAAATGAGAGATAAGAGATCGCCAAATACAGATTACCTTCAAAGTCACCATCACCACCAGTTTCTTCTTGTTGATTAAACAGTCTATCAAGAATGGACCCCCCCCCCCCCAAAAAAAAAAAAAAAAAAAAAAAACTGCTGTATAAGATGATAATAATACTTAACTCTACCCTTACAGCACCTACTCTTAACCGTGCTTCATCCAACAAGTAAAGTCCTTCAATTTCTATTAATAATGCATGAAGATCATAAGATGTACAGCTGCATTATTTTACATAAGCATTTTGCTCAAAAATTAAGGTCTTTTAATTAATAAAATTTAGGAAAAAATTATTTTTTTTGATAAACTGCTGTGCCCTACCTGGGAACCAGTCTGTCATTCAACCTTATTATTATCATATCTCAAGATTACAAGGTATTATGATACTATGTTGCTGACTATATCTATTAGAGGTATTAATGATACTTGCTAGTTAAAAGAACTATACCTAGACCATATAATGCTAGTAATATATGCTTCTACAAGTACATATGTACATGTCTGTTTACATTTTCACTTTTTTTTTTTTTTTTGCAGAAAAATTATGTAAGATTTAATTCCTCATATCCCCCCCCCCCTAAATGGATGAAGAGAATCATAAGGTTAACCTTTGGCTTCATCCCACACAGTAAAGTACATGGACACTGCTGTCAAGAAAAATGGAAGCAGGATATCTGTAGCCTACAGCACACAATTTCACCTTGTATTGCCATGTGTTGCCTTCTCAGTGTTATGTAGAACTATAAACCAAAAATTACTTTTAACAGATAAGCATTCATAGCTACATTGTTACATATTTTCTAATGTTATTTTTCCTTGGCCTTTTATGTAGTATACCTATATAATTCATAAGGGGTACCACAATATGGAGTTCAAGGATCCCAGTAGATGTCTGTAAATAACCTTATTTTTTCATTAATAAAATGCAACCTTTAGCATAGGTACTAATACTGTTCCCACTCCAAAATAATTCTTATCCTGCAAAGTAAATTACTATCATAACTAATTCATTGGCTAATACTTTGCAAAATGCTTCATGTAATGTATGTGAAATAGCAGAAAACAAAATGAAGTGGCCACAAAATTCTACAGGCATGTGCTCAAAGGCTTTAAAGCTCTTCTTTTGTTACAGCTATCATGGATACATCTGTGAGATTTCAGGAAGTAGTTATTAAACTTCTCAGTGGATTAATATCTTTCCATTTATTCACTTTTTTCACTATGAATGAAGGATTTCCAGTACTTTGCCTAATTTCATCAAAACAGGATATTGAAAAAATAAAGTGGAGTGTAGTGTACATAAAGTTTGCAAAATGTGATACGTTACTTAAATTTCTCACAATTAAGTGAGATGCTAATTAGTTTTTACTGATTCTGATTTTTTCCACGTTTGATTAAGTAAATTATGATAACAGGACTACACTATATACAGCTCTTATCAAATTGACTCTTTATATGATATGCTTCCTTGCATTCAAAGTTTTTCTTAAAGATCTTGAGTGCAGTGTGCTTCATTTTCAACTGTCAGAACATGAGATGTGTACCAATGCTAAACACTGTGCTTGTGACTAATGTATCATATGCAAGCTGCTATTTGCAGCATAAAATTCAAATTCAGAAAAAGAATGTGAACTGTCAATTAGGTATAAGCTAAAGATGAAAGCTGTATCAAAGCAAGAAGAGGAAGTCAAACAGAAGGGAAACCATGAAGTCCAGTTATGTGCACATAAAGGAAACTGTGTTGCCTGTAATTCATTCATAAAGAATAATTTGCTGTGGATACAGTAAACTGTTATTGATATATTAGCAAAAGTCATTTTTAAACACAGCAGTATGAGTAAAGCAAAGTGTATACCTAAAAACTGCAGTACTATGAGATTATAATCATTAATATGAAAGCAAAAAAATTATGCAATTAAATAAAGGTTGTATATACAAATGAAGGAGCAAATTGTCAAGATAATCAAGATTAGTATACAAACGAAAGTGCAAATTTTAAAGATAATCAAGGTTAGTATACAAACAAAAGTGCAAATTTTACAGATAATCAAGGTTAACATAAACAAAAACCAAAAAGTAACAGTTTCAAAGATAATTCAAAATCATTTCTCAAACCATTTCCTATTTGGGGCAAGGATTATACCTTGATTCTCAAAATGAAGATGGAAAACTTTTCCCATTACCATAGTAATACAAGAAATATAGCACAAGGGGAGAAAAAGTATTGAGACAAATAAACTCAATCACTCTACCTCTAAAAACAAACATGCTCCTGTAATTTTCTCTATCATACTTGTTTCTTTAAACCATGATAAAATACATAAAAAAAATCTAGTCCCTCAATTTCTATCAATCCAACAGTCTAACAAACCTGCTAATTCAGTAAGCTAGTTTCATCACACCAAACATTAGCAATGAGACTAAAGATGAATTTACTTTGTTCTTAAGTCAATTCATTTTTCATCCAAAAAAGACAAGAAATTAATAGTATGTGTAACCTAGTGGGAACTGACTAACTACTACTGATTTTATGAAAATTTTCTTCTGTGAAATAATGTAACAAGGTATGTGAGAGAAACACTCATAAAATACCTTTTGAAAATGTATGAAGAAATGAGAAAGCAGTTATGCAAAAAATTATTTAGAGGTTTTAATACTAAGGACAGCTATTTACAGATATGGGATAAAGGCATGAATTAGTAAGATGGTTAGCAGTTAGCTTGGTTTGAGTGATTAGAATGGCTGCCATAAGAATGAGTCTGGGATTACAACCTGGAGACAACTGTGGAAGGATTAATTTACTGCTGAAATACAAGTATAAATACATAATTATCATTTGCAATTTTTGAATATACAAAGTACATCAATCAATGCAAGGAGTTCAACTGAATAAAACATATAGTGATATGCAAATAAGAAGAACAGTTGTCAGATAAATCATAGGAAGCTATACTAGTAAACGAGATTCATATCTGAGAAGCATGGGATTATGCCAAAATTGAAAAATAATTGCATAACCATCTAGAAACAGATGCAAAGGAAAAGTGGTAGTTTTGCACGTGTTTAAAATATCTGATATATGTCTAGAAAAAATCCATTGGAATTCTTGAATAAACAGCTTCCAAAGCTAGGTTATTTGAAAAAAATATACAGACAAAAATTATGGACTGGCTTTTCTTACATGCAAAAAATGTGAAGCTGGAAATGTAGCTTTTTCATTTTCTAGAAACGTCTTAGAGAATGAGCAGGAGTTAGAAGAGGCACTATAGAGGCACTGAAAAGTAATCTGTTAAGAGGTGCTACATGGAGAGACCTTTGCAGTGTTCACTATGCATACACCTTCAGATAAGAAGGCATATATATTATGTAGTTAATACCTCACTTTATGATGTAATTGTAAGTTTTGTCAAGCTTTACAAAGAACAAAAGATTAAAAAAGTTTTGCAATCCTCCATTTCCATACAAAGTGGATACTAATCCATCAATCAAAAATTCTTCAAATAAAAAATAAAGCTCCTTGCATGCCTCTATAATGGCACTACAGTGACTACTGTATCTGCCATTCTACTATTTACCAAATTATTGCTTCCATCAGTCCCAAATAATCAGTAGTATGCCATATTCTTTTTTGAGGGCCCCTACTGTGTTACAAACAAAATTTCCTTTACGGTACCAATGTGAATTCATCAAATCAATCTTCAAATCCTAGTCCTTGTCATGCTTTAACAATACCTTTATTTCTGTGCCATAGAAATGTTTGCTTATGGAGTTTTGTGTCCTTTAGAGGAGATGGGTCATCTTTGAACATGAATATAAACACAGCAAACAATATCATAGCAATCCTATGTGGCCCCGAGATTAACCAGAGTCACAAGGGTTGTAAAAATTTACCATTAGCTTCTATATGATGGCCTTAATTCATTAAATTTTCCCTATATGATGGCCTTGATTCATTAAATTTTCCCTAAATGAAAAGATCAATGAAATGATAAGTAAAACAATAATTGCTCTATATAAATATAGATGACCATAAATTTCAACTTGATATGCTTGCTTTAAACTACCTCAAAACAGCCAACAGATTACTGCATAATTATAGAAATATTTGTACAAAATAACAAACTGAATCACAATTCAACAGGTAGTTATGATGTCAATGTTTAATTTGAGAGGCAACTGGAATGAGGAAAAAAAAAAAAACATTACCAACAAGATACCGGTATGAGAATTCTTGCTGTAGCTTATGAGACGTCATCCAAGAGCAGAGTGGTGGAGCTAGAATGAAGATTTTAAGACAATTAATTATTCATAGCCCCAAAAAATTTAATCCACAAAAATAAATAAATTAGTAGAAAGGAGAATCAAACTGATATTGACTCTAAAAATAGTCAAAAGTAAAAATCAACTGACTTAAACTTTGGCTTTGTTTTCTACTGACCTACTTGAGTAAAACTAATCATACTGAGTTCTATCATTGACTAAAGATTACAAGAGGAAACAGAAAAGATGGTTCTATCTCACATACACTTAACAATACCATCGGTAGGTTTAAGAATTACAATCACTGTGGGATTTGTTCTTGACTAAATAAACATGTCACAATGTGAATGTAAATGAATGAAATGGAATTAACTTCCTGGGCTACTTTTATGAAGTTTAAAAGTTCTTTGAGAGGTAATTACTGTATTCCCTTATAATTTCCACAAAGATTTTCAGGTTTCACCTTAAAATTTCCTCTACATATATAATGAAAATGTTAATGCCACCCAATTCTACATATATACAAAAAGCATTAATTTACTTTACTTTTCTTGATAGTTTATAAGAATTAAAGGGTTAACACTCCTTCATAAATTTGTATGACACTATAACTTTAAGTATTCCCCTACATTATTAAATCCTAAAGGCAAGACCTTTCAACTGAATAAATCTAGCAAGTACTGCATGGTAATAAATTTGTTTCATCAGAAGAAAAATTCAGCCCTATACTCTGATTACTATATTTCAAGTATGTTTCTTACCATGTCAAACAAATTTGTGACCTTTCCTTCAACTTTAGATGAAAATCTACATATAAAGAGAATCATAAGACAGGCATAAGCTTAGACAAAGACAAGCAATAAAGCTTATAGGAATAAGGCAAATCTAAGGTATCTATCAAAATAGTCCCACATCATTGAAATAAATCATTTCCTAATACTTACAAGATTTAATTAAATAGCTGTGTATCCTTATCCTAATTTTCCTTCAGATCACACAATGTTAACAAAGTATAATACCTATTCCCTGTATTCTCTATTTTTTCCATTTAAGTGGGGAATATCAAGGGCATATATGCAAATTTCTTGGGAACTATGCAAAAATGAGGTTCTCTGCCCCAGCCTTTTCAGGTTTACAAAAGGGCAATTGCAAACATACAGTTTCCTAAGGGTAGACGCTATTACTGCAAACATTAAATTTACCTACCAAATGAATAGCATCCCTTAGTGCAAGAGGTATTAACTAATGTCAGCAGTTTAAACGGTTAGCAATACACCAAAGCAAGCAACACAGCCAGCATCAGCACCAGACATTTACCAATGTTTCATATTAGAGAATGAGAACATTTCCACTATACTTTTACTTAACTGTTTGTCATATCAATGAACAATCATCTCTTCTCAGTTCACTCCTGTTTTATTCGCTTTTAGTACATGGTAGATATTTAATAAGGATATATATGTAATACAAATATATAATTTATAATATTCTCGCTCTGTGTATCAGCATGATCCATACACTATGTATATTATGGCAAAAACCTTCACAGAAACCTGACATGTCTCATCATTCAGTATTTCCTTAATGTACTTCTGGTCTTCTTTATAATCTACTACCAGTCATTTCATGCATATACAAAGTTTAAATGAATCTTATAATCCTACTTCAATTCTATTCCTATGACCTAAACACTAACTACTCTACATTACATTTTACTTCATGATTAGTCCATTTCACAATACTGGACTTTCTTTGGTTTCTTTATTCTTTTTGTAATCCACCTTGTATCTCAACATCCATATCTTAAATAACTTGACGGCCAGCTACACTATTTTTGTAAACCATGTTGATTGAAAAAAAAATGGTTTACTTTAAAGAAAATATTGCTTTACCTGGTGGTTTACAATATCCCCACCACTCCTTAAGATCCAAAAAATCTTTCAATTCTCTGCATTTAGAAATCTTAGCTTCCTTTCAGTGATCCACCGACTTATATCTTTGTAATCCTAATACAATTAATAACAAAACAGTTCTCTCATACAAAAGCAGCTCGTTGTAAAATGAAGCACCCCACAGTAGTTCTTTCTTGATCCCTGTTCAGTATCTTCCTACATAATCTTTAATCAATTGAAGGAGCTTCCTCCATAATCATGACTGGTGGTTCAGCTTCTTAGTTAACCTCCCATGCAGTAGTTTCAAAAGCTTTCTGGCAGTTCAGATATAAAACCACCTAACCTTTCGTTTTGTCTGATACACAGCTTAATCTTATATAGAGGAGGTCTGTTACACATAACCTCCTTTATCAAAAGTTTCCTTACCAAGGTAATTTTTCCTCCGTAAAAGGTCACTCATTTGATTTCTATCTACTTATTCCGGAACGCTACAGACAATGTTTATTAGTGAGGTCAGTCTGTAAAATAATTCTGTACCTACTCCCAATCTTCTTTCTTATAATAAGGTAAAACCTCTGCCTTCTTCCACTACCATTCACTTACATTTTGAATTGTTTTGATACATATATCTAGCATATCTACACACATCTTCAGCACATTTGGTGAAATTTCATGAACACCAAACCATTTTATAGGTCAACACTTTAGTATCCTGTTGTTACTGTTTATTGTACATATCTCAATGTTTTCTAAGACTTCTTCCCCATTCCATCTCACTGGTGTTGGAGTATTAGTGTTTTCCATAATGAAAACACTTTTCAACTTGTTATTCATTACTTCACATATCCTTACAATTCTTCCCTTCAAATCCCTTTGCCTGATTAGCCACTCTTTAACTGACACCTGAATCCTTGCGACTTAATGGAAAAGCTTTGGATTTTCTCCTAACATGCCCTGTGCAATCTATTCACAATTTCCATGATCCTCCTTTCTTATCCTGGTTTATTCAAATGCTGACTGGCTGAAGTGCTGCCTTTATCTTCATTCCACAATTCTAAGTTCTTTTGCTTTACAACATCTTTTATTAAATCACTCTTTCCTTTTTCTTACCATTCCCTCTGTATCTGAGGCTAGAAATACCCATTCTCCTTCTCTTTTCTACTAAGTCTCACCACAAAGCCCTGGTTCCTGGCTAATAACTCCTTCTCCCAATTTATGTTACCGCAGAAATTCATAAAGGGATCTGGGGGATCCTACACCCCAAGGATACACTACACTCAGCACCATGAATGAGATAGGCTCCAAAAGATTGCTTCTTTCATCAGATGACAGTGTACTCAGTGTCATTCACTGACAATGATACAACCATGCCAATGATTTTTCATGTGTGGTGTTACCTTAAAGAGGTAGATTCCAGTGACACTTATGAATTTTTTTCCTATCTATATATAATCACCCCAGGACCCACTTCTATGAGAGTCCCTGTGTTATCTAGGACCTTTCTTAAACCTCCTGTAGTCCAAGGATACAGTGCTGGGAAATGATGACTCTTTTGGATTGAAAAGGTCTTTAACATGACTGTACTTACAATGATACAGCCTTAACAAAGGTGACTTTTCACTCACATGGTAACCTCGAGCAGGCAGAGTTCAGTAACACACCTATGAGTTTGATCGAGAAAGTAATGAAAGGGTAAGAGAGATATGTGGAAATAAAAAGTGTGTGGTTGAGAAAGCAAAAGAAGGTGTGCTGAAATGGTTTGGACATATGGAGAGAATGAGCAAGAAAAGATTGACAAAGAGGATATATGTGTCAGAGGTGGAGGGAACAAGAAGTGGGAGACCAAATTGGAGGTGGAACGATGGAGTGAAAAAGATTTTGAGTGATTGGCGCCTGAACATGCAGGATGGTGAAACGCATGCAAGGAATAGAGTGAATTGGAACGATGTGGTATACCAGGGTCGACGTGCTGTCAATGGACTGAACCAGGGCATGTGAAGCGTCTGGGGTAAACCGTGGAAAGTTCTGTGGGGCCTGGATGTGGAAAGGGAGCTGTGGTTTCAGTGCATTATTACATGACAGCTAGAGACTGAGTGTGAACGAATGGGGCCTTTGTTGTCTTTTCCTAGCGCTACCTCACACACATGAGAGGGGAGGGGGTTGTTATTCCATGTTTGGCGGGGTGGCGATGGGAATAAATAAGGGCAGACAGTATGAATTATGTACATGTGTATATATGTATATGTCTGTGTGTGTATATATATGTGTACATTGAGATGTATAGGTATGTATATTTGCGTGTGTGGACATGTATGTATATACATGTGTATGTGGGCGGGTTGGGCCATTCTTTCATTTGTTTCCTTGCGCTACCTTTATGGGGTGAGACCCCATAAAGGAGGGAGTCTGAGAAAATAAATCAACATAAAGAGAACATATAAGAAAAGAAAAATTTCATTTCTGTACAATGAGAGGAAATAGAAAGGAACAAGAGATTGTGCAAGCAAAAGACTATGTGTTGCTGTGGATGACAAAGTAGAGGTAAGATGAAGCACTACTGTGCTTGAGGTTTGGCACAGATAACAATGTAAATAACAATGAAGGATGGAGTGAAAAAGATTTCGAGCAATCAGACCCTGAACATGCAAGTGGGTGAAAGGCCTCCACAGGATAGAGTGAACTGGAGTGATGTGGTATACTGGGGTTGATATGCTGTCAATGGGCAGTACCAAGGCATGTTAAGTGTCCAGGGTAAACCATGGAAAGGTCTGTGGGGCTTGGTTGTGGATAGAGAGCTTTGGTTTCAGTGCATTAAACATGATAGCTAGAGAGTGGATGTGAGTAGATGCAGCCTCTCTTCATCTGTTCCTGGCGTTACCTCACTAATGTCAAAAATGGCAATCAAGTATGAAAAAAAATTCATACAACAGTTAGTATCCAGCTTAATAAGACTGACACCATTTAGGAATGTAAGACTACTTTTGCTTAACGAAAGTCTTTCTTTGATAAATCTTAAGCTGTGTAAGACTACTGAGGTACTTACTTTTGCTTAACGAAAGTCTTTCTTTGATAAATCCTACGCAATCTTAAAAACCACAAAAAGTTTTATTTCCTAACCTAAGTAATCAAGAGCTCAGGATAGATTTGTTATAAACATAACTCAGCTTTACTGATAACCTGAGCATATATATCCTAATGGAGCCCTGTATATACCAAAACCCTTTATCAACGTCATTGGATTAAATCCATATGTCTGTTGCAACTTAAGTGTTGATAGTAGAGAAAACTGTGAAACTTGCCAATTTCAAGATATCCACACAGCTTATAGAGCTTGCATAAAATGGAAACCAAAAAGCTGGTGAAGCCTTTATTGCCATGAAGCTTGAGAAGCCTCAGGTGCCTATCAGGCTTTTAAAGGTATAGAAATTCTAAGGAGACAACTGAGCTGTTGACAATTTCTTAATGGTTACCCTAATAACATCTTTTAGATATTATCTGCTGATACACATAAGATAGAATAGAAGCAGAACAGCTAAAATGAAAGCCTCTTTAAAATGGCATTTTTCTCCATTTCTAGTATATTGCAGAAAAGAAACCCCTAAGGGTACATTGTCTGCAGCTGAATGTGTTGTTACCCATTGAAGTTTTTACTGCAAATTGGCTAAGCCACAACATATGCTATGTTAAGTTATGCAAACCTAGCTCATGATTGGTGAATGCTTATTGGAAAGAAGTTGAGATGAGCTCTGTTTGATAGTATGGCTTCCCATACTTGTTTGCTGTTTGCTGCCTGTTAACATGGCATGCATATCAGTGGTTCAGTATCAAGTACAGAAAATTTAAAGTCTCACATATACTGGTTAGAAATAAATCAGTGTCTGGGATGATATATATATATATATATATATATATATATATATATATATATATATATATATATATATATATATATATCAATTCACAAGCTTCAAACATTCATTAAGGAACTTACTAGGAAAGGCATACTGTAAGCATTTTGTGATGGTCTATAAAGGTAGCTCCCAGGGTTAGATATTTTAAGATAAATGTTAGTCTATTAGAGGTACTATGGAAGCTTTTGGTTTCAAGTTTGATGATAGAAATTACATAAGTTTACTCTCACATTACATTTAAAAACAATATGGCTCACTAGCACAATATGACTATCAAGAAACTCCTTTAAATATTACTCAGTAATTATATATATGGGAGAAAGAATACTTCCCACATATTTAATGTATGTCGTTATAGGCGACTAAAAGGGGAGGGAGTGGGGGGGGGGCTGGAAATCCTCCCCTCCAGTTTTTACTTTTCCAAAGCAAGGAACAGAGAAGGGGGCCAAGTGAGGATTTTCACTCTTAGGCTGTCTTCTGTTCTTAACACTAACTCGCTAATGTGGGAAATGGCGAATAAGTATGAAGTAAGAAAGAGAAAGTATTTTGAAGGTGTGTCGAATGTGTCTAATGATAGAGTGGCAGATATAGGGTGTTTTGGTCTGGGTGGTGTGTGAAGTGAGAGGGTTAGGGAGAATGGTTTCGTTAAGTGAGAAGAAGTAGTGAAAGTTTTGTGGAAGATGAAATCCAGCAAGGCAGCAGGTTTGGATGGTACTGCAGAAGAATTTATTATGAAAGGGAGTGACAGTGATGTTGATTGGTTCGTAAGGATATTCAATGTATGTATGGATCATGGTGAAGTGCCTGAGGACTGGCAGAATGCAGGCAGTGCCATTGTGCAAAGGCAAAGGGGAAAAAGGCGAGTGCTCAAACTACAGAGGCATATGTTTGTTGAGTATTCTTGGGAAATTGTATGGGAGGGTATTGACTGATAGGAAGAAGGCATGTACAGAGCATCAGCTTAGGGAAGAGCAGTGTGGTTTCATAAGTGGTAGAGGATGTGTGGATCAGGTGTTTGTGTTGAAGAAAGTGTGTGAGAAATACATAGAAAAACAGGTGGATTTGTATGTAGCATTTGTGGATCTGGAGAAGGCATATGATAGGGTTGACAGAGATGCTTTGTGGAAGGTCTTAAGAGTTTATGGTGTGGGAAGTAAGCTGCTGGAAGCAGCGAAACATTTTTACCAAGGATGTAAGGCATGTGTACGAGTAGGAAGAGAGAAGAGTGATTGGTTCCTAAAGAAGGTCGGTCTGCTGCAGGGGTGTGTGGTGTCCCCTTGGTTGTTTAATTTGTCAGTTGATGGGGTGGTTAGGGAGGTGAATGCAAGGTTTTGGAGAAAGGGATGATTATGCAGTCTTTAGGGGATAAGAGGGCCTGGGAAGAGAGTCAGTTGTAAGTTAGCCAATGATACAGCTCTGGTGGCTGATTCGAGCGAGAAACAGCAGAAGTTGATGACTGAGTTTGGGAAAGTGTGTGAAGGGAGAAAGTCGAGAATAAATGTGAATAAGAACAAGATTATTTGGTTCACTAGGGTCGAGGGACAAGTAAATTGGGACATATATTTGCATGGAGAAAAATTGGGGGAAGTGAAGTGTTTCAGATATCTGGGAGTGGAATTAGCAGCAGATGGAACCACGGAAGTGGAAGTGATCACAGGGTGGGAGAGGGGGAGAAGGTTCTGGGAGCAATGAAGAATGTGTGAAAGGAAAGAACATTATCTCAGAGAGTATAATAGGATATGTTTGAAGGAATAATAATTCCATGAATATTACATGGTTGTAAGGCATGGGCTATTGACAGGGTTGTAAAGAGGAGGGTGGTCTTCTGGGAAATGAAATGTTTGAGGACAATATGTGGTGTGACATGGTTTGATCGAGTAAGTTATGAAAGGGTAAGACAGATGTGTGAAAATAAAAAGATTGTGGTTGAGAGAGCAGAAGAGGGTGTGTGTAAAATTGTTTGGACATATGGAGAGAACGAGTGAGGAAAGATTGACAAAGAGGATATATGTGTCAGAGGTGGAGGGAACATGGAGAAGCGGGAGACCAAACTGGAGGTGGAAGGATGAGGTGAAAAAGATTTTGAGCGACTGAGGCCTGAACATACAGGAGGGTGAGAGGTGTAGAAGGAACAGAGTGAAATGGAATGATGTGGTATACCGGGGTCAATGTGCAGTCAGTGGACTGAACCAGGGCATGTGAAGCGTCTGGGATAAACCATGGAAAGGTCTGTGGGGCCTCGATGTGCATAGGGAGCTGTGGTTTCGGTGCATTACACATGACAGCTAGAGACTGAGTGTGAATGAATGTGGCCTTTTTTTTGTCTGTTTTCCTGGCGCTACCTCGCTGAAGCAGGGGGTAGCGATGCTGTTTCCTGTGGGGTGGGTTAGCGACAGGAATGGATGAAGGCAAGCAAGTATGAATATGTACATGTGTATGTATGTATTAGCTGATATGTATATATGTGTACATGGGCGTTTATGTATATATATGTGTATATGAGTGGATGGACCATTATTCGTTTGTTTCCAGGTGCTACCTCGCCGATGCGGAAAACAGTGTTTATGGATAATAAATAATAATCAAAAAATAATTTATCATGAAAAACTCAAAACTTTCTCTGTTGAGTTATATACCCTTCAGTGTTCAAAAATATCTGTGCATCTAGAGCTCAAATGAAAATATTTTTTGTGTATGCTTATCAGTGAGCCACCATTCCATAAAGTATCAATATATAAAACTGAAGCCCCTTTGGTTCATATACCTATGACTAGTATATCATTAAAAGTAAATAATGCAGCCCACCTAATTCAGGAGATCATCATCACTATCATCAACCTTGAAAACCCCTTTGGAGGAGGTAAATCCTAGAAGTGTTGAGCCTTCTACGCGGGTCTGGCCATTATATCTATACCCTCTGATTCCAAAGAGTCTTCGGGCTGAAGCCACCACATGTCGCCTTCTCTCTGACTTGAAAAGAATTAGCACTGCCACAAAAATAATGCCCGAGATGATGAGTACACTGCCAACAATAGCAGGTACTGAGGAGTATGCCTTAGCTTCTTGTTTTTCTTTGGAGGGTATGTTGTCACTGTGGTTTTCGGTGCTGTCATCAGTAACAGATGGCTTCTTTGTTACATCTGGTACATTATCTTGATTATCATAATTGTAGATACCTTCAATGCAGGTCAAATTTGTATGCCAACGGAACACAGTCATGCACTGGAGGCTTTCCATCACATTATCAGCAACTG
Organism: Panulirus ornatus; assembly: GCF_036320965.1. Taxonomy (NCBI): domain Eukaryota; kingdom Metazoa; phylum Arthropoda; class Malacostraca; order Decapoda; family Palinuridae; genus Panulirus; species Panulirus ornatus. The sequence continues at coordinate 27,348,521 of NC_092255.1, read as the reverse complement.
GATGACCAAAACCAGCTTTCATATCACATTCAAAATATATGGAAGTGGTCTTATAACCTGACAGTGCTCCAACACAAGGGTCTCCCCCATAATATGTGAGTTTAAGCTGGTCATAATCCCACTTTAATTCGGATTTGTTACTTTGACCATAACTATCTCCATCAGATGTACACACACCAGACTCATTGCAAGCAGGACCACAAACATTGACTTTGTATTCTTTGCCTTTAAAATTAACTATATAGCCTTCTGATCGTTGTAAAGGTTTTAAATTGATATTTGTTTTTGCAGCAGGAAACATGATTTGGCACACTGATTCTCGTCCTCTCTCAAAATCTTCACAGACATGTGCTGTTGGCCACTCAAACTGGTACTGGCAATCATGAGTAACCATCTTGTAAATTGGATTTCCCTGCAAAAGAGATTCAATAATTAGAACAGCTTTATGCTTCTTAATGTCATTTTCATAAGAAAAACTGGACTTATTAGAAAAAAAAATTCCATACCTAAAACTTCTGAATCAAACAAAAGGCTGATCTAGGTCATGTATGCAAGCTTGGTTATGGGATCAGGTAAATGGAATTTTGAAAGGTTTTTCTCACCACATTCACCTGTATTTGATTAGGGAACATAACATGATATAAGATGATGTTTCCACTTTGTGGCAATCACCAAAGAGATGATTCTTAATCCTGTTAAATTCATATTACAGTTTTACTTGTTGGTCTTTCACATATTCCCTAGTTATAAAATTTTAAAACACAGCCATTTCTACTTGTTAGTCTTTCACATATTCCCTAGTTATAATAATTTTAAAACATAGCCATATTCCATTTTCTATCTCTGCTTCAATCCCTCATCTTATTTATCCATTCTTGTAAGTGTATGAACTTGTATGCTCAAGACACACTGAATTTTGTCATACATTATACATAATTCATATTTCACAAACTGCATGGTACAACTCACAGTATTAGTACACAGGTTCATAAAAGGAAAACAGCTTTTTGACCAGAAGCAATTGAAGTGGATTTTCAGAAAGGAAAATGTAAAGTTGACAGAGATGATATGAAAGAGGGAGTGGAAGAGGGGATAGATACCATAAAAAAGGGAATCTAGAGAAAATCTGAAAATGTGGGGACAGCATAAATGAAAAGAAAAAATACATTTCTGTAATGTAAATGGAAAAAAGTCAAGGGAAAGGACTGAGAAATAGTGCACCCAAGATACTAAGAGTGGCTGTGAATGACTAAGTAGAGGAAGGATGCAACTTTAGTATGCTGGATATTTAGCATAGATAACAATGTAGTAAAGCAGGACAACCTAAATTAGATACATGAAAAGGGTAGTTAATTCACTAATGAGAAAATTTAGGCAGCAGATTTATTTTGCAAATGTTTGGTTATGTAACAAAAAAAAAATAAAATTATTCAATTTTATTTGAAACTGCATGTTAATGAAATGGAAAAGTGAAACAAAAAAAACATACCTTGCCAGCAGATTTATCACAGGTGAAGTGAATTAGAGTTGAGACATTCAAGCCTGAGTTGAAAGGACACTTGGAACCATGAGTGTACATAATTTGTACTCCATTATCATATATATAAATAGGTGTTACAAGAGGATGACCAAGAGTGACAATCCCTGTTTCTGACTTTGGGCTAGAAAGACAGCCAGCAGAGCCTGGTTGGCAGTTTAGGCCAATAATAGGGTTTAGTGGTCTGCATACATTCAAGTAAAATTTTTCCTTTGAATTTTCTGGATTGGTTGTTTCATAATTCCCTGTTGCTCTTATAAGAGGAGAGAGATCAATACGGCGGTTCCAGGTATCAACAAAACACTTGATCCTCCGTTCACAAGCCAGCTCTGTGTACCAGTTAACATAATATCTGCACTGATCTAAGTCCTCATGAATCAATACAGGGCCCTCTTTGGTGTCTTCAGCCCCACAAATGAAGCTGATAAGAGTGGAGCGCTTGATGGTATTGCTACAGTTATCTCCTCCTGTGTAGTAAAGGGAAAGAAAGCCAGGCAAGTAATGGAGATATGCATTAGCATGACCAGCATTAACAACATTAGTTTTATCATGCGTATAGCTGCATGCTCCAATGCCCTCCTCTGAGCATATTTCTTTGCTAACTTCAGCACAAACATTTACGACAAGATGGAACCCACTATCACTTTGCACTTCATATCCTGTCTCTTTCTTTAATGAATTTAAATCAAAGACATAATCAGAGTATGGACTGCCGATGGTACAATTTCCTGGAGCGTCCGTGGGTATGATAGTGCTCCCAGGAAACTTTGGGCATGCAAAAGGGGTTTTCCATTCAAATATGTATTTACACTCCTCTTCCCCAATGAGCTGTGGGTAAGGATACAGCCCTTCTTTATCACATTTAAACTCAATAACTGTTTCGGATGAATTGGAGTTGTCTTTACATGGTGTACCTCTTGTATACCTCAATCTCAAACTCCCATTTTCTAAATATGGACCACTGTGAACTTCACCAATATTTATTGATTCATTTTCATGTTTAAGGTCAATCAAACAAGCTCCTGCATTATATGGACATCTGCTGCTCTTGCTATGCACAACTGATCTACAAACATTCAATACAAATTTCTTTGACTTATCAGGGGAGAAGTATTCTTCATTCATATTGGGTGATGACAGCTCACTGAGATCATATACCATTCCATCACTGCTTGATACAGTGCAATCTACAACATGGAAAGGTGGGCATGCATGTCTAGTTCGCCAAAAAAAGTGGTATGTGCAGAATTCATCTTCATGCAAAAAATGTGGGCCATCCCTGCCACTTTCTTCTTGATCACACATGAAGAGTATCTTTGATGATCGGGTGTTATTACCTTTACAATCTCCAGTTCCATTGTGGAAATTCATCATCAAAGTTCCATCATGGAATGTCACACTGGTTGTTGCAAGTCCACAACTATACTGATCACTTCCTTTAACCTGACACACTCCTGAAGTGTTTTCCTCTCCATTGCATGATGATACTTGTGGGCCACACACGTTTATTAAATAATCATGTACACCATCTGAGACATTATAATCTTCCTTAGCATTTCTTAATGGGTTTAGGTCATAAACATACTTGTACAAAGGATCCACCACCTGACAGTTACTTCCTTCAGTTACATGGCGAGGACATGCAAAAGGCGTCAACCAAGTAAACACATATTCACAAGATTTGGTTTCTTCCACTAAGATAGGTTCATGTTCTATAGGGTTGCAGATCAAGTTGATTCGAGTTGAACGGGCATGTTGTCCATTCTGACATGCATCTCCACCTGTTAAATAAATCCACACCATCAATTATGCAACTGCTAGATTAGAAAGAAAAAGATAATTACACATAAGGGTTAACAGTTTAAATATGAATATATGTCAAGTGACTCAAGTTTGCTTACCCAATACATTTAAGGAATTTTCACACTTTGGAGGCAAAGCATTACACATGATAGCTAAAGACTGAATGTGAATGAATGTGGCCTTTGTTATCTTTTCCTAGTGCTACCTTGCATACACACAGGGGGAGGGGGGTGCCATTTCATGAGTGGCAGGGTAGCGACAGGAATGGATGAAAGCAGCAAGCATGAACATGTACATGTGTATATATGTATATGTCTGTGTATATGTATGTACACGTTGAAATGTATAGGTATGTATGTGCGTGTGTGGGCGTTTATGTACATACATGTGTATGTGGGTGGGTTGGGCCATTCTATCATCTATTTTCTTGCACTACCTCGCTAACGCAGGAAACAGTGACAAAGTATTATAAAAATATATATATATATATATATATATATATATATATATATATATATATATATATTTTTTTTTATACTTTGTCGCTGTCTCCCGCGTTTGCGAGGTAGCGCAAGGAAACAGACGAAAGAAATGGCCCAACCCCCCCCCCATACACATGTATATACATACGTCCACACACGCAAATATACATACCTACACAGCTTTCCATGGTTTACCCCAGACGCTTCACATGCCCTGATTCAATCCACTGACAGCACGTCAACCCCGGTATACCACATCACTCCAACTCACTCTATTCCTTGCCCTCCTTTCACCCTCCTGCATGTTCAGGCCCCGATCACACAAAATCTTTTTCACTCCATCTTTCCACCTCCAATTTGGTCTCCCTCTTCTCCTCGTTCCCTCCACCTCCGACACATATATCCTCTTGGTCAATCTTTCCTCACTCATTCTCTCCATGTGACCAAACCATTTCAAAACACCCTCCTCTGCTCTCTCAACCACGCTCTTTTTATTTCCACACAACTCTCTTACCCTTACGTTACTTACTCGATCAAACCACCTCACACCACACACTGTCCTCAAACATCTCATTTCCAGCACATCCATCCTCCTGCGCACAACTCTATCCATAGCCCACGCCTCGCAACCATACAACATTGTTGGAACCACTATTCCTTCAAACATACCCATTTTTGCTTTCTGAGATAATGTTCTCGACTTCCACACATTCTTCAAGGCTCCCAGGATTTTCGCCCCCTCCCCCACCCTATGATCCACTTCCGCTTCCATGGTTCCATCCGCTGCCAGATCCACTCCCAGATATCTAAAACACTTTACTTCCTGGGGATAGGGGAGAAAGAATACTTCCCACTCATTCCCTGTGTGTCGTAGAAGGCAACTAAAGGGGAAGGGAGCGGAGAGGCTAGAAACCCTCCCCTCCTTGTATTTGAACTTTCTAAAAGGGGAAACAGGAGTCATACAGGGAGTGCTCATCCTCCTAGAAGGCTCAAATTGGGGCGTCTAAATGTGTGTGGATGTAACTAAAATGAGAAAAAGGAGAGATAGGCAGTATGTTTGAGGAAAGGAACCCGGACGTTTTGGCTCTGGGTGAAACAAAGCTCAAGGGTATAGGGGAAGAGTGGTTTGGGAATGTTTTGGGAGTAAAGTCAGGGGTTGGTGAGATGACAAGAGCAAAGGAAGGAGTAGCACCACTCCTGAAACAGGAGTTGTGGGAGTATGTGATAGTGTAAGAAAGTAAACTCTAGAATGATATGGGTAAAACTAATAGTGGACAGAGAGAGATGGGTGATTATTGGAGCCTATGCACCTGGGCATGAGAAGAAAGATCAGGAAAGGCAAATGTTTTGGGAGCAGATGAGTGAGTGTGTTAGTTTTGATGTACGTGACTGAGTTATAGTGATGGGTGATTTGAATGCAAAGGTGAGTAATGTGGCAGTTGAGGGAATAATTGGAGTACATGGGGCATTCAGTGTTGTAAATGGAAATGGTGAAGAGCTTGTAGATTTGTGTGCTGAAAGAGGACTGGTGATTGGGAATATCTGGTTTAAAAAGATAGATATACAAGAGTATACATATGTAAGTGGGAGAGATGGCCAGAGAGCATTATTGGATGAAATGTTAATTGATAGGCACGTGAGAGACTTTTGGATGTTAATGTGCTGAGAGGTGCAACTGGAGGGATGTCTGATCATAATATTGTGGAGGTAAAGGTGAAGATTTGTAGAGATTTTAGGAGAGTCTGAAAGCAAGATGGAAAATGGTGAGACGGTGAGAGCAAAGGATTTAAGGGAGTGGGGGGAGGAATGGGATGTATTTAGGGAAGCAGTGATGGCTTGCGCAAAAGATGCTTGTGGCATGAGAAAGGTGGGAGGTGGGCAGATTAGATAGGGTAGTGAGTGGCAGGATGAAGAAGTAAGATTATTAGTGAAAGAGAAGAGAGAGGCATTAGGACGATTCTTGCAGGACATAGTGCAGATGACTGGGAGATGTATAAAAGAAAGAGGCAGGAGGTCAACAGAAAGGTGCAAGAGGTGAAAAAGAGGGCAAATGGAGTTGAGGTGAGAGAGTATCATTAAATTTTAGGGAGAATAAAAAGATGTTTTGGAAGGCGGTAAATAAAGTGCATAAGACAAGAGAACAAATGGGAACATCGGTGAAGGGGGCTAATGGGGAGGTAATAACAAGCAGTGGTGATGTGCGAAGGATATGGAATGAGTATTTTGAAGGTTTGTAAAATGTATTAGATGATAGAGTGGCAGATATAGGGTGTTTTGGTTGAGGTGGTGTGCGAAGTGAGAGGGTCAGGGAGAATAGTTTGGTAAACATGGAAGAGGTAGTGAAAGCTTTGCAGAAGTTGAAAGCCAGCAAGGCGGCAGGTTTGGATGGTATTGCAATTGAATTTATTAAAAAAGGGGGTGACTGTGCTGTTGATTGGTTGGTGAGGGTATTCATTGTATGAAGTACCTGAGGATTGGCGGAATGCATGCACAGTGCCGAATTTATTAAAAAAGGGGGTGACTGTGTTGTTGATTGGCTGGTGAGGATATTCATTGTATGAAGTACCTGAGGATTGGCGGAATGCATGCATAGTGCCATTGTATAAAGGCAAAGGGGATAAAGGTGAGTGTTCAAATTACAGAGGTATAAGTTTGTTGAGTATTCCTGGGAAATTATATAGGAGGGTATTGATTGAGAAGGTCATGGCATGTACAGAGCATCAGACTGGGGAAGAGCAGTGTGATTTCAGAAGTGGTAGAGGATGTGTGGATCAGGTGTTTGCTTTGAAGAATGTATTTGAGAAACACAGACAAACAGATGGAATTCTATGTAGCATTTATGGATCTGGAGAAGGGATATGATAGAGTTGATAGAGAGGCTCTGTAGAGGGTACTGAGAGTATATGGTGTGGGAGGCAAGTTGCTAGAGGCGGTGAAAAGTTTTTATCGAGGATATAAGGCATGTGTATGAGTCAGAAGAGAGGAAAGCAATTGGTTCCCAGGAAATGTTGGTTTGCAGCAGGGGTGTGTGATGTCTCCATGGTTGTTTAATTTGTTTATGGATGAGGTTGTTAGAGAGGTGAATGCAAGAGTTTTGGAGAGAGGGGCAAGTATGCAGTCTGTTGTGGATGAGAGGGCTTGGGAAGTGAGTCAGCTGTTGTTCGGTGATCATACAGCACTGGTGGATAATTCGGGTGAGAAACTGCAGGAGCTGGTGACTGAGTTTGGTAAAATGTGAGAAAGAAGAAAGCTGAGAGTAAATGTGAATAAGAGCAAGGTTATTAGGTACACTAGGGTTGAGGGACAAATCAATTGGGAGGTAAGTTTGAATGGAGAAAACCTGAAGTGAAGTGTTTTAGATATCTGGGAGTGGATTTGGCAGCAGATGGAACCATGGAAGAGGATGTGAGTCACAGGGTGGGGGAGGGGGCGAAAGATCTGGGAGCATTGAAGAATGTGTGGAAGGCGAGACCATTATCTCGGAAAGCAAAAATGGCTATGTTTGAAGGAATAGTGGTTCCAAAAATGTGATATGGTTACGAGGCGTGGGCTATAGATAGGGTTGTGCGGAGGAGGGTGGATGTGTTGGAAATGAGATGTTTGAGGACAATATGTGGTGTGAGGTGGTTTGACCGAGTAAGTAATGAAAGGGTAAGAGAAATGTGTGGTAATAAAAAGAAAGTGGTTGAGAGAGCAGAAGAGGGTGTATTGAAATGGTGTGGTCACATGGAGAGAAAGATCGACAAAGAGGATTTGTGTGTCAAAGGTGGAGGGAATGAGGAGAAGTGGGTGACCAAATTGGGGATGGAAGGACGGAGTGAAAAAGATTTTGAGCAATCGGAGCCTGAACATGCAGGAGAGTGAAAGGCGCGCAAGGAACAGAGTGAATTGGAACTATGTGGTATACCAGGGTCGATGTGCTGTCAACGGATTGAACCAGGGTATGTGAAGTGTCTGGGGTAAACCATGGAAAGTTTTGTGGGGCCTAGATGTGGAAAGGGAGCTGTGGTTTCAGTGCATTACACATGATAGCTAGAGACTGAGTGTGAATGAATGTGGCCTTCGTTGTCTTTTCCCAGTGCTAACTCGTCCGCATGTGGGGGAGGGGATGCCATTTCAATGGATTGAACCAGAGCATGTGAAGCGTCTGGGTTAAACCATGGAAAGTTTTGTGGGGCTATTTATTATACTTAATCGGTGTCTCCCGTGTCAGTGAGGTAGCACAGGAAACAGACAAGGAATGGCCCAACCCACCAACGTACACATGTATAAACATAAATGCCCATAGACACATTTATACATATATAGACATATACATATATAGACATGTACATATTCATGCATGCTGCCTTCATCCATTCCTGTTGCCATCCCGCCACAAATGAAACAGCATCCCCCCACCAATTCAAAAATTACACTATTAACAAATCAAATAACCCCCTTCCACTATACTGCATAGAAAATAATGTATGATTACACCACAATCCTTCAAACAACACTGTAGATTTCTCCAGCTAAGAAACCCATCACTATCAGAACACCTTTACGCTTATTCTTTATTTGTTAATGGTTTTTACTCTTACCCATTCTCTCTACATGTTCAAGATAAAGGGAGCTGCACAGAGAAAGAATACTTATGATAAGATTATACAAAAAGGCAAGGTTATTTTGTAGCTTCCTATCATTTGATGTCTTTCTTTTAAAATACAGGCTAAGCATCCCTAATCTGAAAATCCAAAATGCTCTAAAATCCAAAACTTTTTGAGTGGCAACATGACACTACAAGTGGAAAATTCCACACCTGACGTATCTTGCTCATGATGGGGCCTGACGCTCTGTTGGCACCAGTTTGTTATAAACCATCGTCACTGCCAGATCTAGGTGCATTACTCACTGTTTTTGCTTATTCTCTGCTCTGTGGTACAAAGATCTCACTGTTTTTGCTTATTCTCTGCTCTGTGGTACAAAGATCTCACTGTTTTTGCTTATTCTCTGCTCTGTGGTACAAAGATATTATTGAAAATAACAAAAAGGCCTACAAATACCCCTATGGATAACAGTGATAATAAAAAGAGGAAGCATCTATGTTTACCTATAGCACAGAACGTCAAGCTGTCGGAAAACCTGGACAGAGGTATAAGTGTGAAATTTTCTACACACGAGTATGGTGTTGCAATGACCACCATCTATGACATGAAGAAACAGAAGGATAAACTGTTGAAGTTCTATGCTGAAAGTGATGAACAGAAGCTAGTGAAAAATAGAAAAAAATGCATAAAGCTAAAAATGAAGATTTCGATCTTCTATTGAAAGAGTGGATCCATCAGCATTCCAGTGAACACATGCCATTCAATGGTATGGTGATCATGTAACAAGCAAAGATATGTCATGATTAACCGAAAACTGAAGGGAACTTTGAATATTCAACAGGCTGGTTGCAGAAATTAAGAAAAAAAAAAAAAAAGCATTAAATTCTAAAAGACCTGTGGTGATAAAGCATCTGCTGATCATTAAGCAGTGGAGAAATTCATTGACAAGTCTGCCAAGATCGCTGCTGATGAAATTCTGACATCAGAACAAGTCTACATTGCTGATGAAACATCACTATTTTGGTGTTATTGCTTCAGAAAGACAATGACTACAACTGATGAGACAGTTATTACAGGAATTAAGGATGCTAAGGACAAAATAACATGGTGAGATGTGCTGATGCAGCAGTCATGCATAAGTGTAAACTTGCTGTGATAGGCAAAAGCTTGCATCCTCATTGTTTTAAAGGAGTGAATTTCTTACCAGTCCATTATTATGCAAAAAAATTCAAGGTGATCCTGATAATAGAGACAATGAAAATTACATTGTTAACACTAGAGAAAAAGTGCCTATAGATGACATGGTGAAGATGTCTGATGGACTTATTGAAGGGCTAGAGCATCATGCATTTATAACAGAATAAGAAATCATGTCAGTTTATAAAATCAAAGTGAGACTCCTACGACCAAAATACATTGTTAATGAGGCAGATGACTCTGCAGGAAATATTTATAAAAGCCATCCAGCAGAATGCCTCCTCATCCCTAGAGGACCCACTTCCTGACCCCTCAACTTCTTATGATGTTCCTTCTCACGATGATGTCAACAGTGATGTACCCTCCCCCTCAAGATTCTCATACCATATGTAGTTCTAGTATTTCTTGCTGTATTTATCTTCTTTTGTAAGCAGAGATCAAGTTTTTGTGGGATGTGCAAAACATTATTTTCATGTGAAATCTGAATTTCATCTTCACCTAAATTGCCATGTTAGAGCATAACATGACCAGCAACATTATTGTGGTGAAATTTTTGTTTTCATTATATTTACAGCTACCAGTGATTATCATACATTGAATGCTTATTTGTTTTTATATCTCAAATTAAACTTAAAAAATAAAATAGTGTACTGTAACCTTTTAATCAAAACAGCATCACAGGTGGAAACTGAAAATGTGCATTTGTTTGTTGCTGTTATTGTGTAACAGCTGGTACAGGTATTCTGCTGATGCTATTGTGCTCCTTAGTTACCCTAAACATTATTTTTTCATTGCATCAATGGTATTTCATATTCTTTTACTGTTAGTATTTATGTTTGAATAAGTGTATGAAAATGATTGCTTATCGGTAGCATATAAATTCAGAGTCAGGAATGAAGGTGATGCCAAACAACCACAGACTGTCCATCTGGGCAGCTGAGGTTGTGACACCTGAGCTTTCTGATGGTCCAGTGTTACACAAACTTTGTTTCATGCACAAAATTATCAAAAAAATTGTATAAATTAACTTAAGGCCATGTGTATAAGAACACCTTAACTTTCTGATGGTTCAGTGTTACACAAACTTTGTTTCATGCACAAAATTACAAATATTGTATAAATTAACTTCAGGCTATGTGTATAAGGTGTATATGAAACAAACACATTTTGTGTTTAGACATGGGTCCCATTCCCAAGATTTTATATGAAAATATTCCAAAATCCGAAACACTCTGGTCCCAGGCATTTCAGAGAAGGGATGCTCAACCTGTAATATATTTCCTAATACATCAACTGATCTTGCAATAATCTATTATATACAAAATTAAAACACAATTATATTTGCTTTTACAATACTGCAATGGAACTTTGTTCTACTTTGTAGGTATTTGCTATAAGAGTACGGGGTTCAATCTATTTAACCATGCGACAGCAGAAATTTAGGATTGTTAGACTGCTTTCATCCTTTATTGTATTCTGCCTGTCTTCATCCACTTCAACCCTACAGTTAGTAGACATTAACATGATGTAACAAGAGATGCTACTTTTGTTAACCTTAGGGCAATATTTATGATGAGTGCAGTATCATTTGCAATAAGTAAGCCAATGATGGCAGTGTTTCTTGTTGGTTTGCATATAACCTGTATTAGGCTGAAGGTCTCACATATCGTCATTTTCTAATTTCACTTTCTTCCACTAATGCAATACTAGCTGATTTGTATCTACATAATAATTCATAATAAGTTCCTCTCTTTTCTTGTACCATAAAAAATAAATTCAAGTAACCTAACCAAAATGCTGATGGCTCAGTTTTGTTTTTCTTAATGATTGTTCAATTTTCAATTATACCTCACAAATCTTCAAAAGTTTGTTGTTATAGTTAAATAGAAAAATGTTTCTAAATCTACTGACAATTAGTTAAACCTGCTGAAACAATATTTAGTGTGCTATGTGACCATTAAATTATAACTCTCTTGTAAAGTGTATGAGGTACACCAGGAGTAGTCAGGCATATGTAGTGAGATATGTGGTATATATGATACTATTTTTGTCAACTATGATTAGCTACTTAGGGTTTTCATTAATAATATCTAGTATCTTGTAAAAACATCACAACTTCAAAAATTATTACATAACATGAATGTGCATATTTCATACAGGTCTCCATGACATATCCACATAGACTGACTAGTGTGGAGAAAATTTAGACTCTGGTATCAATACACAGGATACAATTACAAGCATTAATGGTTGTATATTTTGTCTTGAGGCAGAGGCAAGCGATTTAAGAATTTTTAGCATAACACCCCAGCAACAATGAAGACAAAATAATGTAATGTATACAACACAGCTGCAACTGAAGGGTTAAGGTGGGGTCCCATGGGTTTAAAACTTCCTCACAAAATATAAAAACTGGTAATTACAAAAAAATTAAAAATGCATTGAGAATACACAAAGGGGTTTTACTCACCAGTGTATAAAACTGTAATTGAACCATCTCTGTTTATGACAGGGTGTGAGGTGAGGTAGCCAAGATTATATGCCGACTCCCTCCCTACACTAGTCTGACAAGCCCCAATGGGACCTAGTGGACAATGGTAGTAGGTGCCTTCATTCACCTGCCCACAAAGGTTGATGTGGTATAGTAAATCCTGTGGAGAACAGAACCATATAGTTGTTAAAACTTCAACTTGGCTTTTTCATTTCAGAATTTATGATTTGGCAATCTGATACACAAATTCAGAGAGATGTGCATAAAAAAAAGTCAATTGTCTGATCTATATTTATTCTAGGTAGTCTACTAATGAATGTCAATTCACACATCATGCTATCGTTTATGAAAAATCATCAATATCCCATACTTTAAACCTCTTATACCAACTGTGTGGTAAAGTGAATCCTGTAGAGAACAAAACCTTAAAGTTGTTAAAATTCAAAACCTGGCCCTTTCATCTCAGAATTTAAAATTTGGCAATCTGGCACACATATTCATAATGTGCAAAACTAAAGTCAAGTGTGTGTTTTATATATTCTAGGTGGTCTACTAATACATGTCAATTCACATGCTACCAATTATGAAAGATTATCAATATACCAAAGGTTACTCTAAACCTCTTATACCAATTGTAAGGCTTCCATTTTGCCAATATGGCACAAAACAGTTAAGGTGAAATATTAAGAGATCCTGCTTCAAAAAGTAAACAATAGCACTAGCCATCTCATACTGTACTATATTCAGAGTCACATACAATTCTACAAATCAAGATATGACAATCAATATACCCTACATTTATGGCATGAAATTACCTAAATCTTAAATACATTACATGTATGAAAACAAGGATTCAGATATACATTCAAAATTTCATTCTTGAGACTAAAAAAATTCTCACCATTACATAAGGTACTGATCAATGTTATACTACTAGGTTGTACCAGTTTTAACTGGCTCTGTAAACAGGCATCAATTAACAAGTTAATTTTAAAGTTACTTTAAAATTCTAATCACCTCATTAATGCATTTTTGTCAAAGAGTATTATTGATCATATTTCTGAATGTGAACGAATGGGGCCTTTGTTGTCTTTTCCTAGCGCTACCTCACACACATGAGGGGGGAGGGGGTTGTTATTCCATGTGTGGCAAGGTAGCGATGGGAATAAATAAAGGCAGACAGTATGAATTATGTACATGTGTATATATGTATATGTCTGTGTATGTATATATATGTATACATTGAGATGTATAGGTATGTATATTTGCATGTGTGGACGTGTATGTATATACATGTGTATGTGGGTGGGTTGGGCCATTCTTTCATCTGTTTCCTTGCGCTACCTCACTAACGCGGGAGACAGCGACAAAGCAAAATAAATAAATAATTTCTGAATCTAGACTTAGTATGTTCCTTTCCTGAATAAAACTTTTAAATGTACCCTTTTCTTCAGCAAAACACTTCTCACATTTTTCATCATTGTCCCTACAACTTATTTCAAGTTCTCATCCACTTTTATATCCTTGTCAAAATCTAAGCACAATAATATCCTTTTCATATATATGTTATCCTCAATATGCTTGGTACCTAATTCTAGGCAACAGCACCGGCTTCTCCCATCCAAACCACTCTATAACCAACCAACAGGCAAAAAGAAAAAGCCAATCCTTGCTACACACTTTTGAAATCATTTCTGACAGATCTCCCAACCCCCACAAATAAAACATGGATAAAACACATACAGACCAAAATACCCTGGAAAGCACTAAACAAATGACCTCCCAACTCAGTTTTAAACTATAATCCATGAGATACACACACACACACATCAGAAATCATGCTCCCAAGACATACACAACTCAAACTCTCTTGCTTATGTTCTGAACATCATCCATCATTACAACACTACAAACATCACCACCATATCCCAAGACCCTTCATGTCCATGATGCCACTACCACAAAAGATGACTTACAACTCAACAGCTTTGCACTTTCTGCATGCAGATGAACATATAACATCACAATACTTTATGACCTGCAGTCCCAACTAGTGAATATGGTCAACTTTCAAGAGCAGCAAGAGCCTTATAAGGATAGAAGGGACTCCTAGGGCAGAAAGTAAGGAAACTCCTAAATAATTCATTTATATTTATTTTATCATACTTTGTCGCTGTCTCCCACGTTAGTGAGGTAGCACAAAGAAACAGATGAAAGAATGGCCCAACCCACCCACATACACATGTATATACATACACGTCCACACACGCACATATACATACCTATACATCTCAACATATACATATATATATATATATATATATATATATATATATACCCCCAGACATATACATATATACACATGTACATAATTCATACTGTCTGCCCTTATTCATTCCCACTGCCACCCCACCACACATGAAATGACAGCCCCCTCCCCCCCGCATGTGCACGAGGTAGCGCTAGGAAAAGACAACAAAGGCCACATTCGTTCACACTCAGTCTCTAGCTGTCATGTATAATGCACTGAAACCACAGCTCCCTTTCTACATCCAGGCCCCACAAAACTTTCCATGGTTTTCCCCAGATGCTTCACATGCCCTGGTTCAATCCATTGACAGTACGTCCACCCCGGTATTCCACATCATTCCAATTCACTCTATTCCTTGCACACCTTTCACCCTCCTGCATGTTCAGGCTCCGATCACTCAAAATCTTTTTCACTCCATCTTTCCACCTCCAATTTGGTCTCCCACTTTTCCTCGTTCCCTCCATCTCTGACACATATATCCTCTTGGTCAATCTTTCCTCACTCATTCTCTCCATGTGACCAAACCACTTCAAAACACCCTCTTCTGCTCTCTCAACCACACTCTTTTTATTACCACACATCTCTCTTACCCTTTCATTACTTAATCAAACCACCTCACACCACATATTGTCCTCAAACATCTCATTTCCACCACATCCACCCTCCTCCACACAACTCTATCTATAGCCTATGCTTCGCACCCATATAATATTGTTGGAACTACTATTCCTTCAAACATACCCATTTTTGCTTTCCAAGATACTGTTCTCGACTTCCACACATTTTTCAATGTTCCCAGAACTTTCGCCCCCTCCCCCACCCTATGATTCACTTCCGCTTCCATGGTTCCATCCACTGCTAAATCCACTCCCAGATATCTAAATAATTCATATTGCCACTTTACATCCATACTGTCTTTCATATCTTCTCTCTCCAATACAGAAGCTCCTCTCTAGTTTCTTTTCAAAATATTCTTTGACTGCTCTATGTGTTTATTGCATAAAACTCCAACTCATTCTTCTTGCTAATTCATTTCTGAGTACAACAACCATCATTAAACCTCTTACATATAAATACTTTACATTCTAATATTACATTCATTTGCCTGACCATAATCCTGTTTCTCAACTCATTTCTTTCCTTATATCATCATAATTTGTCCAAGTAGATGCATTACAAATTATCCTAAGGGCATTGTTCTGAATTGTTTCTTCCTTTTCCTTAATTCTCAAAACCAGAGGTAATCCTAGAGCAGCATAGCCAACTTATGATTTAATCCAATCAGAATATATGCATTTCATGACTCCAGTTGAGGACTAGTTGATTAATCTGTCAAACATTTTCATACAAAATTTTAGCCACCCAAAAATAAATAAAGAAAAAATAAGGTAAGCACAAAAGGAAAAAGTAATGAACATTAAGGGCCCAAAAATTTTCAATGCATTTCCAGCATCCATCAGAAAACACTAAGGGATATACCGGGAAGAGATTTACGATACCCAAGAATAAGCATTTGCCAAAGTGTATCTGACCTGCCAGGCTGTGGCTACGTGATTATATGGGCCACAGTTTCTAATAGCACAACTGACCAGCAACCTAACTAAGCAACTTGGGCCCAGATCAAGCTGTGGGAATAAAAGACTTTCAAAGACTGTGCTTATTAAACTTTGCACCATTAGTCTGACTTCCCTTTGAGGCGCTTCACCTCATCATTCATTGTCGTTCCATAAACAAATACTATACCCAAATATCTAAATCTTTTCACCCGTTCTGCTTCATTTCACCACCCTTAACATCATCAAAGACACTAGTAACATTCTCATATTAAAGAGGGCTTTAGTTTCCTCAATGGTTATCACTTTAGAATAGATATATATAAGGGACTGGACCTCTCTGGAAACTAAGTAGATTTCCCTTTGAGAACAATATCATCGGTCAGGTTTTTCTGTACAATTAGACTCATAGTGACAGTAACGTGGTTAAGGATAAGACTAATTACTACTTCCTGCAGGGTTACTAATTCTATATATTATCCTCTCAACTCTTTGAAATTACACTCGCTCTGATGAATAAATATCTAATCTAAGAAATAACCCCAGCTACTTTGCTAAATCTTTCAAGATTATAAAGCTATTGGCTTTGTTGAATGCTCCCTTAAAATTGATGAAATTGGAGAATTTGTGTGCATCATTTGCTAGAAAATTGGCTATCACATTTTGTGTGCCTTTTTTCCACAAGAAACCATTCATGCTCAGGAAATCCACACAGCTTATCTAACAATGATTTGACTAACAATGATTTGACAAGAATATCAAACATCATAAGTTCTACTGACTTTTACAAGCACATTATCCTACTTTTACATTAATAAATGCCAGAATTTCCCAAAACTGCTTTCGTCTCATTACACATCAATACGAGACATGATAACATGGTCATCCACACATACATCTATATCACAGCAAGCTAAATAATTCACTTAAAATACCTAACTGCAGTGATGCCATATATCTAAAAGTCCTAGAAGGCATGGTTCCCAACTTATATTTAGAAAAAACATTCTACTGGCATGATAGGCATAGAAGACAGTAAAAACCTTTGAAAACCATAGTGGCAATATGCACGAAAAAGAGGGAACACCTTAAACATCAGAGCCCAAGACTTCAAAACCTTGTGCTATCATCAGAAACAGTACTGGATGCACAATCGGAATGCTTAAGAGTGCACCTGATAATTATATACAAAGTGTACCAGACCAGCCAAGCTATGAGGTCTACGTGGGCCTACATGTTGCAGCTTCCAACAGCTTGTTGCCCAACTACCCAATGCAACAGTTGTTGGGTTGAAGACCCTTGAAGATTTCACCAGGTATAGAATGAAGAAATTTACAATTTCAATCAACTTAATGATACCATAGAAGGAAAAAATGTCTACCTTGTGATCATCCCGAGTGTCCAAAGATTCCCAGTTTCCCTTTAACTTGTGGAGAGGTCGTAAGTCATAAACATTGCCATGATCATCCTCTAACACACACTGTGGAAGTTCTGGAGTGCAGACTGCTGAAGTTTTCAAGCTGAATGTTACTGTGGTATCATTCTTTGAAACAAAGTAAATGTGAGTTTTGGTTGCGGTTCGCTCACAATAAAGTTGAATTTCAGTAGTGATGTTTTGATACCTGTAAGTAAGAATCAGAACATCATCTTTCCAATCCAAAGTCATGTCGTCAGTCGTACCCAGGACCTCAGGACTGCTATCATCATTCACTATACAGATTGTTGCATTATCTTTTCCACATCTGCCACTGGTAACAGGACCACATATATTCATCTCATATGTGGTATCAGAACTATTTACGGTGTAATAAGTGGGTGAGTGTAGTGAGTGGAGGTTGAGCAAATGGCTGGAATTTGAAAAATTAATGGTGCATGTTGAAGGTTTCTCAGCATCTAGCTTCTTTGGGCAGGCTGCCTTGGACATCCAACCAAAATACAACTGACATCCAGGTGAGCTCAACAAGATGGGTCCAGGTATTTCCTGTGTTTCATCATGTTGACAAAGAATACTTAAATAGGTCTTGTACGTATCACTACTACCCCTGGCTCTGCATTCCTCACCACTATCGTAAACATATTCAATCCAATCATCTTCAGGTACTTTTGGTCCTGTGACTGGGATCTGTCCTCCATTACTGACAATAACTTCCGTTTCATTTCCGTCCAGGTACTTGACAGCACAGACTCCTGTGTTATTTCCAGCACACAGTTCAGGAGCATTTCTCAATGGATGACAAAGACTCAGATAAAACACTCTCTTCTGATTGGTACCAGTATGTAAAGTTTCCGTAACCTCCCAGTAATCTTGGGCCGCTAGATCACGCAGATCGAACTCATAATTTCCATGAACAACTTTGCAAGGGCTATCTATTGTCCATACCCCAGTGGCTAAGATACAAAGCCAAAAAGTCTGGTAAGCCTGCCTGACGCGCCACATGATTCTTCTACGCTTAACTAGGAAATACTGACTAGTGGCCAACAGGTCACATGAGCAGAAATCATCACCAAGACACAACACTGCACAGCTGAGTCATCTGCAGCGAACGCTCCCTCCACTGCCATCACTTGCCACTACACCATTCTCACAACTACTAATTCCAGCCATAAATCAAGGGAAATTTTTACTTTGATCATTTGTTTTCCTTATGGTAAAATGAAGATTTTTCAAGGCTTGTTATGATGGTGCAATTGTCGTCTAAAAACTTTAGTTCAAGCTCGAAGTCTTTTAAAAGTTTAAATGAAGTTTGGATCAACTTGATATGCGACAACTTAAGCAAATCTGTATTAACAAAAGATTTTCGATGTAGAAGAATTTGCATGTAAAACGGGCTGCCTTGAGGTGAAGAATTCTTTTACCACACTAACTGCTAAAACTCATAGATATAATGAAAGATACTTAACACATTTAAGATATGGAACTCTATCATCATAATGTTCTTTCCCAGTACAGTACAAAGGTAATTACATATTGATTCCATTTTACGGTGGTTTTCCAATTAAGTACCGAGTTGAAAATTGCTGACATGTCATGCTTCTTTGAATGATAAAGAAATCCTGAGTTTTGTGTGTATATATATATATATATATATATATATATATATATATATATATATATATATATATATATATATATATATATATATAAAGCTTTATGATTACATCTAAGCCAGAGCAAGCGATTCGAACTCGAGATATGATTTATAAGATATCTGATTTATTTACAAAAGTGTATGACATACATTAACATTTTTTCTCTAAAAACTCGATAGATAAGCATTTCTTTATCAACCTGTCACATACTAGAGAAAATATTTCATCAAGTAGAACATCAACAAACGTCGTGTTACACCTGTCATGAAAATCTACTACAATTACTAACATTGTGTAACGTTCAATAGTAATTGTCATCATATTTTCAGTTTAACATAATAGTTATAGCGGATTTCACAAAAAATTGAAATTAAATGTTTAGCGTGGATGAATATTTATTTAGGATTCATTCAGTTGTCGTATGTAAAGTTAATGTAGGGGTCAGTGTTGAGTAATACTTTTGATAATCCGAGCTGAGCCTAACCCTCCAACGGCAGCATGGGAGGCGGGTGACCAAGGTTACACAGCCGTTATGAATAACCATATGATGCTCTAATAACGAAGCCAGACTTGAGTATTGATAAGCCCACAACACCTTATTTGATGTTGGAAATCATTGAAAATTGTGCACGACACAATAGAATTATTATTGTAAAAGTCAGACTCGCCAGTGTGATTTACTTACAAATTTTACATGGAGGATGTCAGTGTATTATAATGATTTCCTTCATTTCACTTTGGTTTACATATTTATCATATGTTTTTTCAGATCTATAAAAGAAATGGAACTCACACTAAATATTTAATGACATTAATTAATTTACCTTCAAGTTCCTTCTTTAGGTGAAATTATATTATGAAGTGCTACCCCCTGCCAGGACAACAGACAAAAAGGCCACATTTATTCACATTCAGTCTCTGAACTGTCATTTGTAACGCACCTAAACCACAGCTCCTTATACATATCCGGGCCCCACAGACCTCACCATGGTTTACCCCAGGCGTTTCATATGCCCTGGTTCAGTTCATTGACAGCACGTTGACCCCGGTATACCACATCTTTCCAGTTCACATTATTCCTTGCACGCCTTTCACCTAACTGCATGTTCAGGCCCCAACTGCTCAAAATCTTTTTCATTCCATCCTTCCACCTCCAGTTTGGTCTGCCACTTCTTCTTCCCTCCACCTCAGACACATATATCCTCTTTGTTAATCTCTCCTCACTCATTCTCTGCATATGTCCAAACCACTTCAACACACCCTCTTCTCCTCTCTCAACTACAGTATTCTTATTTCCACACACCTTTTCTACACTTTCATAACTTACTTGATAATACCACCTCACACCACATAATGTCCTCAAACTTCTCATTTGCAAGACATCCACCATCCTCTCTACAACCATTTCTATAGCCCATGCCTCGCAACCATATAGAATTGTTGGAACTACTTTTTCTTCAAACATACCCATTTTTGCTCTCTGAAATAACGTTCTCTCCTTCCACACATTCTTCATTGCTCCCAGAACCTTCGTCCCCTCCCCAACCTGTAACTCACTTCCGCTTCCATGGCTCCATTTGCTGCTAAGTCGACTTTCAGATATCTAAAACACTTCACTTCCTCCAATTTTTTGCCATTTAAACTTACATCCCAATTAACTTGTCCCTCGACCCTATTGAACCTGATAACCTTGCCATCAGGACAAATGGAATAAAACTCAAAGCTAAAAGATGCAGTACTGACGTGGGAAAAAGCTTCCTATAGATGCGATGAGCATTGGAATATGTTACCGTCAGACGTAGTGAAGGCTAAGACTTTAAATACCTTCAAAAGTCGTTTAGACCAATGTTTCATATATTCAGGTATTCTGCGAGAAAAACGCCAGAAATAAACTGTGTAAACGACAGGGGAAACGGGGACACTAAAGGCCGGTGTTCAGCAGCGGAGAGTCGGTAATAGCTTAAAAAACTGAGCGGAATAACGTTTTCTTATCAAAATCCTGTTTTTGTTTTTTCCCAAGACAACCCAGTGGTGGGGTAATCAGGCCTTCTGTCTGTCTCAGATAAACTTCCATTGTTGTAGGTCGCGGATCATGAGTGAAAGCCAATCAGCAGGTGAACATGTACGTGTATGATAGAATAATAGGTTATGGTTACTGGACAAGACTTGAAAATCAAGGGTGGAAGAATCATTATAAGAAAAAAGGATTTAGTTGTTACTGATGATAGTTATTTGTGTGTATGTGTCTGTTTAAAGTATAGGGAGAGAATAGTGGGAATTAGTGGTGGAAGGGTACGGGGGTGGCGTTGACACCATGGGGAGTGACCAGTAGTGATGATTGGACTGAGAGAATTATCACCTCACGTTAGAACTGGCGTCAGCATCAACCGGAAACCACCAGTCCACATCCTCTCTTGAGTCGTCATGACTGCTTAGTCTGTGGCCTTCCTACGGTTGACGGTATACCGTTATATATTCATATATTGCCAATGATAAGGAGGGGTCAGACAGTAGTATTATCGGCCCCTCCCACGACCTTTCCCTCCCTGGTAGACTTTCCCTTTTCCCAATTCACTTTACCAACATTCGTGGTCTCTAGTAACCTCTTTTCGATTGAACACCGTGACTGAATCCTCCAACGTTATATATATATATATATATATATATATATATATATATATATATATATATATATATATATATATATATATATATATTTATTATTTTTAATTTTGCTTTGTCGCTGTCTCCCGCGTTTGCGAGGTAGCGCAAGGAAACAGACGAAAGAAATGGCCCAACCCACCCCCATACACATGTATATACATACACGTCCACACACGCAAATATACATACCTATACATCTCAATGTACACATATATATATATATATATATATATATATATATATATATATATATATATACACACACAGACACATACATATATACCCATGCACACAATTCACACTGTCTGCCTTTATTCATTTCCATCGCCACCTCGCCACACATGGAATACCATCCCCCTCCCCCCCATGTGTGCGAGGTAGCGCTAAGAAAAGATAACAAAGGCCCCATTCGTTCACACTCAGTCTCTAGCTGTCATGCAATAATGCCCGAAACCACAGCTCCCTTTCCACATCCAGACCCCACACAACTTTCCATGGTTTACCATGGAATATATATATATATATATATATATATATATATATATATATATATATATATATATATGTGTGTGTGTGTGTGTGTGTATTGGAAATGATCACAATTTTGCGCGTGATCAAGTAAATTCCTATGATTCCTCGGGGAAAATGAAACACGATCAGTTCCCAAGTGCACTTTCGTGTAATAATCACATCATCAGGGGAGATACAAGAGAAAACTATAACTCGGTTGATATACAACGAAGAGACAAAGCTAGGAAGCTATTTGGTAAGCAAGTGATTGTCCAAGACTTTGCACATACAAATCTTTGCTTCTTGACGTAAAAACGAAAATGCCTGGAGGCCTCCCTTCACTTTGTGTTTCTGTTTGGGTTGTGACGGCGCTAACTCACGTAGGTAGGTTCTGCAGAGGTCAGGACTGGCACAATTTTACATCTGATTGTTGGGGTAAGTCAAGAAACACTGGAAAAACAGAATATCCACCGGACAGGCAGACGACGCGCCGTCATTGGTCGTAAGTTATGCTAAATTATAAACGAATCATATTTCGGATGTGAAGTTGTCCTGGCCGGGTGTGACAAGTCATAGTGTGAGCCATATTGTGGCAGTTTACAGTACCTTGTGTATTGTAACGGTGGATCTACAATCGGGAAGCCTTCTCACAACAGGTAAAACAGAAAAGAGTCATCATTTGTGTTAAGGTAATATCGTGTGAAGTATTTGACACGTTAATTATACAGTTTCTGTAAAGGTAGAACAATATTGTGTATATCTTGCACAAAAAATTATAAGTGTACTATGAAGCAGGGCGTAAGTTTGATTGATAATGGTAGAACTGTGTTACTTAGTTCATTATGTTACTTAGTTCATCAATATATGAGATTCATGATCAACTGGCATGAGAGGTAAGTGCGGCGAGTTGGTGTTGGAGGAAATATATTGCTTGCATGGAATGCATTCATCTTTGGCAATAGGGACAGGTGTCATCAACATCCAGACAAAAACACGACCACCGCCGTACAGTTCTTTGATAGTCCGCCAATGGGACGTACTCCTACAGCCGTTTTAGGACAGATGGGAAAGGTCATTGATCCGCCACAAGTACCGAGTCTGCCATATCGGGACAAGGGGGAACACGGCACTGACCAACACGGTCCTGGGTTACGAAGATCAGAGAGAATCAGACGAGCCCAACGTAACACCATATCCGGACAATAACGGTCTCGCTTCTCCCAACTTAGTGTATTTGGTGATGGACTTTCGATATTCCTACTTCGTGTAATATTGTGCTATGTTTCCTCAACTGTAAGTTTTTCAATACTTTTTCCATATTTTATATTAAGATTGTAACTCTTACTACTCTTCATGATATTCTTCATTTATATCGCTTTTAGTATCTTCCCTTACCTTTATGTGTTATGTACTGTGTTTTTTCCGAGTGTGTTTCTTAATTATATTTTGTTTGCGTTTTATTATCCAGTTTTATGATGCAGTTTTTCTTCACTTTTTGTAGATTCCTGATGATGGCGAAAACTTGACTGAAATAAAACGTAAAACTTTGGACAACTGGTGTTTGAGCACCCACCCAATGATTGAATGATACTGAGAAAATTAGAGAACACAAGATATGATTTTAATAACTAATATGAAGACGTGGAAAAGATGGATGGGAAGTGCTTAGTGGTGAAGATATTTCAAGTATCGGCTGCAGTGGACGTACTTTTGTGTGTATGTACCGTGAGTGGAGACTTTGGTCTCACAGAACATCTTCTGTGTGTACAGTTGAAAAAGTATGACACGTGCTTATAAGATGGATGTCCATGTTTCACGTAAAACACACCGGACATGGGTTGAGTGTACTTATCTGTTGTTCTGTGGCTGTACGTATGTACTGGATCCACTCCCTCCCCCCAGGGGACTGGGGCGGTCTGTACCGGACCCACCCTAAGGGAGAGGGAGTGGACTTGATAATAGATACAGCTGGATAAATGTTGATACAAAGGATGATTGATAGATGTGGATTACCAGAGTAAAGAGCAAAGCATTATACTCATGGAGAATGAGCTTATGTGCTGCTGGGGTGGTTGTAGTGCTGAATGGGAGGGTTTAATGCTGTTGGGGTGGTTGTGGTGCTGCTGGGGTGGCTGTAGTGCTGAATCAGTCGTGTCTGGGGATGAGACGTGGATCTGGGGGCAGAGGCAGGTTACCTGGCCGCATATGGTACGTGATAAGAAGACATTCCTCCTGAGGATAAGAAATCTTGCTGTTAACTGATAACGTTGGGGGGAAAGCTACCTTCCTGTGTGTGGTGGCTGTCTGGGACCTCTTGCCAAGATACTACACGGGTGTATGGATGATGTGTGGTACCTCAGATCAAGGTAGCACCTGGTGTGAGGTACCTCAGATCAAGGTAGCACCTGCTGTAGTTTCTCAGATCAAGGTAGCACCTGCTGTGTGGTACCTCAGATCAAGGTAGCACCTGCTGTAGTTTCTCAGATCAAGGTAGCACCTGCTGTGTGGTACCTCAGATCAAAGTAGCACCTGCTGTGTGGTACCTCATATCAAGGTAGCACCTGCTGTGTGGTACTTCAGATCAAGGTAGCACCTGCTGTGTGGTACCTCAGATCAAGGTAGCACCTGCTGTGTGGTACCTCAGATCAAGGTAGCACCTGCTGTGTGGTACTTCAGATCAAGGTAGCACCTGCTGTGTGGTACCTCAGATCAAGGTAGCACCTGGTGTGGACACATGTAAGCGTGGGCAAGTGGATGATGAAGGTAACGCGTGGCATCAGGCAAAGCTACGGTCAGCTATAGAATGGTGGTCATAATGATTCACCACTAGCTGATGATTACCACAAGTTACCTCCTCTACTCATGTTATCCTGAGCCTCTCCACGTGAGCTCCATTTTGCAGATGTTATGTTTATTTGTTTATTATATTACATTTGTTGGAAATAATGCAGAGTTAGTGTTCGCTACGACTGTATGTTGATTACTCAAACTCGTGTGTTGTAAGACAGGTAGTACTGGGTTAACTTGAGTGTTGTATGTAAGACAGGTAGTACAGGGTTAACTTGAGTGTTGTATGTAAAGACGGGTAGTACAGGGTTAACTTGTGTGTTGTATTAAGACGGGTAGTACAGGGTTGTGTTGTATGTAAGTCAGGTAGTACAAGGTTAACTTGTGTGTTGTATGTAAGACGGGTAGTACAGGGTTAACTTGTGTGTTGTATGTCAGGTAGTACAGGGTTAACTCCTGTCTTGTATGAAGACGGGAAGTACTGGGTTAACTGTAGTGTTTATGACGGGGAAGGTGAGCGTGGAGAGGTATGGATACGGTAGAAGTTGTGGTGTGTGAAGTTGGCAGGTGTGGCGAGGGTATGGATGTGCTGCACTTTCATACTTCACCATGACACCTGTGAACCACTTGCGTAATCATTATGCAGTGTGTGTGTGTGTGTGTGTTATCGGCAGAGCTACATCTGTCTACACTCCTGGACCCCTTCTTGTCATTCCCTCTCTTTGAACTGGCATTTCCATTTCTGAAGAAAGAATACTTCCCACGTATTCCCTGCGTGTCGTAGAAGGCGACTAAAAGGGAAGGGAGCGGGGGGCTGGAAATCCTCCCCTCTCCTTTTTTTTTTTTAATTTTCCAAAAGAAGGAACAGAGAAGGGGGCTAGGTGAGGTTATTCCCTCAAGGGCCCAGTCCTCTGTTCTTGACGCTACCTCGCTACGCGGGAAATGGCGAATAGTATATAAAAAAAAAAAAAAAAATATATATATATATATATATATATATATATATATATATATATATGTATATATATATATATATATATATATATATATATATATATATATATATATATATATATATATGTATATATATATATATATATATATATATATATATATATATATATATATATATATATATATATTTACAACTTGCAGTATCATGTTTCTTCTCTTCCTGTGTGGATATTACCCCTGGCAACTGGCCTGCCTGTGGACCAGTTGGGCAGACGGATGGTGCACGCTGTGGTTGGCTTGAGTGTATTCAGTAGATATCTTTCTGGACATCTCTATGTCCATGAGCTTAGAAGCAATCTTGATAAGAACAAATAAGAAATTGACCTTAACGATCCCCATGATGCGATGATCTGGGAGGAGAATGGCACTCTATGTTTCACGTTGTCCCATCCTCATCGTCTTGGCTTTAGTTCAATTAAACTTGATCAGCTTCGTATCTGACCACAAGTAGTTGAGCCTCTCCTGATCTGTTGTAGGTTTTTAACCTTCTGGGGTCGCCTTGGTCCTCTTGTGCTGAAGTATTTATTTCAGGAATACAGCAAGAAGTATGGTATAATATCTGCTGTGGTAGTCTAGCGGGGGATATGATCATCTACGGCATACGTGTGGCGTCATGCCAGGTGGCAGGCAGGCAGTGCTGTTGATCCTCCTATAACTGTTCATGGTAGCGAATCGTGCATATGATGTGCACCACCTTGCATGTAGTCTTACATCAACATGAATATGTAATCACCTATCTGATGTGTACTTTCTCTCTGTAAATTCATAACTAGTAATCGATATACATGTAATGTGTAAGATGTTTTTTTGATGCATATATCCGATGTGTCTTGTTGCAACGAAAATGATAATGACCTTCAAGCTGAAAAACTTTGTATAATTATCAAAGGTATTGCATACTCATCTCCCAACTTAATAATACCTGGGTTCTTTTTTGGCAATAACTTGAGTTCATTGAGCCATAAAAAGTAATAAACAATAGACGATTTTCCATTGGATGAAAGACGAACTTAAATCAACTTGAGACCAGTCATGATCCTTCTTACATGCTGATGGAGACAAGTTCAGTGGCCAGCCGGGAAGGCTTCGTGGGGAAAATGTGATCTTTGAAAGCAGAATGTTTATTTACGCATGTTTGTGCGCGGGAATTACACTTCAGTAAATGAACAGCTGGGTTGACGGTAGACGGACTGCCACAACCAGGATTCGAGCCTGTGTTCTACCCAGGCCGGCCCGTGAATGCGTCACGGTCAGGAACGCTAAACGATACACTACGGGAGTCTTTGAATTTAATAGTTTAGTAAAAGTTTGGTAGCGGTATCGTATGTAGATGGAGCACTATTTTGTAATATGCGACAAATCGGTGATATACAAGTCTTTCTTTTTCAAAACTTCGAAACTTTTCAGTACTTCGTCTACTAAGCTTCCCGTCGGCAATCTCAATATTCGTTAGAAAGGAAAAAGTTTGTCATGAAGTCGAGTTTTCCTGATGTTAAAAAGTCGCAGTTCTGTCGTCCGTATTTTAGGAGGCTGAATGTGAGAATTTTGTTCTGAAACCAGTGATTTTATATATATATATATTTTTTTTAAGGAAATGTAGTTTCTAGTTTGAGAACTTACGAGTTTTTAAGATGTGCAAAAAACTGCTGTTTGTTCCTATATTTTCTAACAAGGTGTTATGATGGGAAAATTGGAGAAATTGATGTTTTTCTGTGATGTAGATTGTGGTGATTTTTGTCTTTTTCGCATTTCCAGTCAAAGCAGCGGCAAAGTTTTCATTAAGAAAACTAATAACAATTAGCTATTTTTGCTTCATAATGATTAGTGTAGTTATTTATTTTACTAATACTGCTATAATATAATGCAAAATGACTATTATTTTCTAAGTAAAATAATTATTGCCTTATTTCGGCTGTTTGGCCTATTTGCCTGCTTTTTTTTTATGAGCTTAAAGACCCGGACTGTACTCTTAAGTTCCCACATGACATTTAGCCTTGAAATTCACGAATAGAAGTACGACTGATCAACTGCGTGGCCAACCATCATTGCTGCCGGTGATGCTGATTGGTGTACCGATCTGCCTCATTTATGTCTCGCACAGCTTTGCATGACAGATCAGAGGGTGCATTACGTCATTTGGCAAAGGGAACTTTCTTTATTTTTCCTGTCTACAGTACAGTTGGCAGGTGTGTTAACACCTCCCTGAAGTGTGTAGCCCAGTGTAAGCTGGTGAAAACATCTTTCTGATACTGTACTGGAGATGGATAGTGGTTAGGTCAGACGATTAGATTTCGATCAGGTTTGAAGGATTTAGATATGGTTTCAAAAAATATGCAAATTAAGTTACCTCCATTCACAGTGAAAAAGATGTTCCCCTTTTCTGAAGTTATGAAATACAACCATACGATAGTTTTGTTACATTTGAGAGTTGAGTTACTTTGACACATGTGAATGTTACGAAAGGAAGCCAAGGCAGGAGAAATGTATACTTAGTCTAAGGAGGCAATGGCAAAGCTGTATAGTATATTATGTTAGATTGAATGCTGTTAAAGTGTTGTGCATTCTGTGCACTTGCAGGAAGATATCCTCCTCCCGTTACCCTTGGGAGAACTTGTAGGTTCCTTTAATACTGTATGTTGTGGATGATCAGGTAAAGCGAATACGTGCGACAGGAAGTAAAAGATTTTGACCCAGTAAAGTCAGCATATATGGTTTCTTTAAGCAACATTTTGTCTTAGCGAATTTCATGGAGTGTTGAAATCTGCACCGATGAGCAACATGCATGGTGAAATAAATGATGTTTTAAGAAGTGTCCACACTTTTTGATGCAGCCATAAGGGAAAGAGAAACAAGCTAGAAATTTTTGTATTAACTAATTTCTCTTGCTTCAAAAATTATTAAGAACAGATTGCTTAGTCACGACTCGAACATGACTTGCCCCATCTCAAAGGGTACCCCTCAGACTCTGCTGCACATCAGGAACTGGTGAGTGAGGCAGATGATCACTGGCGGAAACACCTGAAATCTTGTATGAGTTTGAGATAACCATTAAGAAAGTTGAGAAGTAAATAAAGTAATCCCAAGCTGATCAACTTTACAGTGCTCTTCCTGCACTTATAAATGCCTTGGGTGAACCTGTACGGGAACCACCCCCAAATTTTGCCATTGCCTAATTCTCCTCGATTCCCGTGCTGTACAGTCAGCCCAAAGGCCCATTAAGACAGACCTCTGAAATACTGGCTTCTGTTAACAGAGAGATTTGGGCTAGACACAGATTCTCTTAAAGGAAGGGGTGAGGTCGTAATATGGGGACCTGCTGTCCGGGATTTGAATATGTGAAACTTGCTGTCCAGGAAAGATGATGTAAAACCAACCATCCAGAAGCTGAATAATGCATACTGGGAGTAAAACTGAAATCATATGTACGTAACCAAGCAGTACTGAAGTGTTGCGGGTTAATACTCTAGTGTGCTCTCTTGTAATATACTGGAGAAGATCTCTCAAAACAAGTAATAGTGGAAAAGATCTCTCAAAACAAGTGTTCATACTTGTATTTACATTTTGGTTAAACATGGCAGTAACATTAAGTTTAGTGAAACCCACGATATACATTTTCTGTATCAGTGTAATAAAGATGAACTGAACCAGGTGGCAGATTATCATTATGGAATTTCTCTGAGGACACATATCAAAAGTGATAAGCACAGAGAATGAATTGATCATTTGGTGTCCTTGTCAATACTGAAGGAATCTGAAGATGATGAAAATAGTGGAGATGATAATGGACAGATAAGAGAAAAAGTGACAATAGAGAGACTGAGGTTAGAATTTGAACTTAAGAAAATACAGCTAGAGGCAGAAAAAGAATTCAGGTAGAAAGAGAATTCAGGTAGAAAGAGAAAATACAGGTAGAAAAAGAGAACACAGGTAGGAAAAGGAAGAATACAGGCAGAAAAGGAGAGAATACAGGCAGAAAAGGAGAGAATACAGGCAGAAAAAAGAATACAGGCAGAAAAAGAGAATACAGGTAGAAAAAGAATACAGGTGGAAAAAAATAGATAGAAAAAGAGAATAAAGGTAGAAGCAGAAAAAGAGAGAATACAGACAGATAAAGAAGTAAGACTTTGGCAAGTAGAAATAGAGGAGAGAACAGGTACAAGAAGAAAAAAATGGAGATAAAGATGGAGGAGTAAGTCAGTTACCTGAGTTTGTAGAAGAAGCTGAGGACTACTTTATTCAATTTGAAAAACTTGCAACTATCAAAGAATGGGATGAACGTGACTGGGCTATGTTGGTGCAGAGTAAATTTAAGAGTAAGGCTAGAAAAGTGTATGCATATCTTAATGGGCCTATGGGCTGATTATGCACCCTTAAAGGAAGGGGTGAGGTCGTAACAATTATTAATTAGAATATAAAAGTTACATTACTAATCAAAATGTTACATTATTAATAAGAATATAAAAGTACATCTACTTTTCCCTTTCATTGATGAAAGAGCAGTTGTTAATCCCTTTCTGTTTTACTTTTCCATAAGAAGGGACAGAGATGCTGGCCAAATGAGAATTTTTCCTTTTGAGGCTCAGTCATCTATTTTTGATGCTATCTCGCTAAAGCAGAAATGGTGAATATGTCACAGGCTAACTTCCAAACTTGACCACCTTGCCCTGCGCCATAATTTTGGTTCACTTTCCCTCTTCTGTGAGTATAACTTTGGTTTTTGCCCCCGAGGGCTGGTTACTTGTGTGCCCACACCGTGAGCTACACCACGCAATACTCGGCAAGCTGCTGCATCACACGATTATTGTCATTTCATGCGTGGCGGGGTGGCGACGGATATTAATAAGGCAGACAGTATGAATTATGTACATGTGCATATATGTATATGTTTTTATGTAAATATATATGTATACGTTGAGATGTATAGGTATGTATATGTGCGTGTGTATATACATAAACGCCCACACACGCACATATACACACCTATACATTGCAACGCACACACACACACATACACATATACACATGTACATATTCATACACACTGCCTTCATCCATTCCCGCCACCAACCAACTACACATGAAATGGCACCCCCCTCCCCCACATGTGCGCAAGGTGGTGGTAGGAAAAGACAATAAAGGCCATATTCATTCACACTCAGTCTCCAGCTGTCATGTGCAATGCACCAAAACCACAGCTCCCTTTCCACATCCAGGCCCCACAAAACCCTCCATGGCCCATCCCAGACGTTTCACATGCCCTGGTTCAATCCACCGACAGCATGCCGACATTGCTCCAACTCACTCCATTCCCCACATCCTCTCACCCACCTGCATGTTCAGGACCCGATCGCTCAAAACCCCTTTCACTCCACCCCCCTACCAACACGGTGTCCCACCTCTCCCCATTCCCTCCACCTCTGACACACATATCCTCCTTGTCAATCCCTCCCTCTACGTAACCAAACCACTTCAATACACCCTCCTCTGTTCTCTCAAACACACTCTTTCCACCATCACACACCCCTCCCACCCCCCAACCACCTACTCGATCAAACCACCTCACATCACATATTGTCCACAAACATCTCACCTCCAACACAACCACCCTCCTCCGCGCAACCCATCCATAGCCCATGCCCCACAACCACAAAACATTGTTAGAACCACCATCCCACAAACACACCCACCTCTGCTCTCTGAGACAACGTGTCTCGCCTTCCACAAACACTCCAATGCTCTCAGAGCCCTCGCCCCCTCCCCCACCCTGTGATTAACTTCCGCTTCCATGGTTCCATCCACTGCCAAATCCACTCCCAGATATCTACAACACTTCACTTCCTCCAGCCTCTCTCCATTCAAACTCACCTCCCAATTTACCTGTCCCTCCACCTTACTGAACCCAACAACCCTGCTCCTATTCACACCACTCTCAGCTTTCCTGTCTCACACATTCCACCAAACTCAGTCACCAACATATGCAGTCTCTCACCCAAACCAGCCATCAGCGCTGAATCACTAGCAAACAACAACTGACTCACTTCCCAAGCCCTATCATCCACAACAGATCGTACACTCACCCCTCTTTCCAAAACTCCTGCATTCACCTCCCTAACAACCCCATCCACAAACAAATTAAACAATATATATATATAGGAATATATATATATATATATATATATATATATATATATATATATATATATATATATATATATATATATATATATATGAATGTTGGGGTGAAGAGAGTGGTGAGAGTAAGTGAGCTTGGGAAGGAGACTTGTGTGAGGAAGTACCAGGAGAGACTGAGTACAGAATGGAAAAAGGTGAGAACAATGGAAGGGGAGTGGGGGAGCAATGGGATGTATTTAGGGAATCAGTGATGGATTGCGCAAAAGATGCTTGTGGAATGAGAAGAGTGGGAGGTGGGTTGATTAGAAAGGGTAGTGAGTGGTGGGATGAAGAAGTAAGATTATTAGTGAAAGAGAAGAGAGAGGCATTTGGACGATTTTTGCAGGGAAAAAATGCAATTGAATGGGAGATGTATAAAAGAAAGAGACAGGAGGTCAAGAGAAAGGTGCAAGAGGTGAAGAAGAGGGCAAATGAGAGTTGGAGTGAGAGAGTATCATTAAATTTTAGGGAGAATAAAAAGATGTTCTGGAAGGAGGTAAATAAAGTTCGTAAGACAAGGGAGCAAATGGGAACTTCAGTGAAGGGTGCAAATGGGGAGGTGATAACAAGTAGTGGTGATGTGAGAAGGAGATGGAGTGAGTATTTTGAAGGTTTGTTGAATGTGTTTGATGACAGAGTGGCAGATATAGGGTGTTTTGGTCGAGGTGGTGTGCAAAGTGAGAGGGTTAGGGAAAATGATTTGGTAAACAGAGAAGAGGTAGTAAAAGCTTTGCGGAAGATGAAAGTGGGCAAGGCAGCAGGTTTGGATGGTATTGCAGTGGAATTTATTAAAAAAGGGGTGACTGTATTATTGACTGGTTGGTAAGGTTATTTAATGTATGTATGACTCATGGTGAGGTGCCTGAGGATTGGCGGAATGCGTGCATAGTGCCATTGTACAAAGGCAAAGGGAATAAGAGTGAGTGCTCAAATTACAGAGGTATAAGTTTGTTGAGTATTCCTGGTAAATTATATGGGAGGGTATTGATTGAGAGGGTGAAGGAATGTACAAAGCATCAGATTGGGGAAGAGCAGTGTGGTTTCAGAAGTGGTAGAGGATGTGTGGATCAGGTGTTTGTTTTGAAGAATGTATGTGAGAAATACTTAGAAAAGCAAATGGATTTGTATGTAGCATTTACGGATCTGGAGAAGGCATATGATAGAGTTGATAGAGATGCTCTGTGGAAGGTATTAAGAATATATGGTGTGGGAGGCAAGTTGTTAGAAGCAGTGAAAAGTTTTTATCGAGGATGTAAGGCATGTGTACGTGTAGGAAGAGAGGAAAGTGATTGGTTCTCAGTGAATGTAGGTTTGCGGCAGGGGTGTGTGATGTCTCCATGGTTGTTTAATTTGTTTATGGATGGGGTTGTTAGGGAGGTGAATGCAAGAGTTTTGGAAAGAGGGGCAAGTATGAAGTCAGTTGGGGATGAGAGAGCTTGGGAAGTGAGTCAGTTGTTGTTCGCTGATGATACAGCGCTGGTGGCTGATTCATGTGAGAAACTGCAGAAGCTGGTGACTGAGTTTGGTAAAGTGTGTGAAAGAAGAAAGTTAAGAGTAAATGTGAATAAGAGCAAGGTTATTAGGTACAGTAGGGTTGAGGGTCAAGTCAATTGGGAGGTAAGTTTGAATGGAGAAAAACTGGAGGAAGTAAAGTGTTTTAGATATCTGGGAGTGGATCTGGCAGCGGATGGAACCATGGAAGCGGAAGTGGATCATAGGGTGGGGGAGGGGGCAAAAATTCTGGGAGCCTTGAAGAATGTGTAGAAGTCGAGAACATTATCTCGGAAAGCAAAAATGGGTATGTTTGAAGGAATAGTGGTTCCAACAATGTTGTATGGTTGCGAGGCGTGGGCTATGGATAGAGTTGTGCGCAGGAGGATGGATGTGCTGGAAATGAGATGTTTGAGGACAATGTGTGGTGTGAGGTGGTTTGATCGAGTAAGTAACGTAAGGGTAAGAGAGATGTGTGGAAATAAAAAGAGCGTGGTTGAGAGAGCAGAAGAGGGTGTTTTGAAATGGTTTGGGCACATGGAGAGAATGAGTGAGGAAAGTTTGACCAAGAGGATATATGTGTCGGAGGTGGAGGGAACGAGGAGAAGTGGGAGACCAAATTGGAGGTGGAAAGATGAAGTGAAAAAGATTTTGTGTGATTGGGGCCTGAACATGCAGGAGGGTGAAAGGAGGGCAAGGAATAGAGTGAATTGGAGTGATGTGGTATACCGGGGTTGACGGGCTGTCAGTGCATTGAATCAGGGCATGTGAAGCGTCTGGGGTAAACCATGGAAAGCTATGTAGGTATGTATATTTTGCTTGTGTGGACGTATGTATATACATGTGTATGGGGTTGGGTTGGGCCATTTCTTCGTCTGTTTCCTTGCGCTACCTCGCAAACGCGGGAGACAGCGACAAAGCCAAAAAAAAAAAAAAAAAAAAATATATATATGTGTGTGAGTGTGTGTATATAAGTGGTTGGGCCATTCTTTGCTGTTTCCTTGTGCTACCTCGCTGACTCAGGAAACAGTGGTTAAGTATGATATATATAAATAAATGTGAGTCTGTGTATGTATATGTGTATATGTATGTGTATGTATGTACATGTATAGGCATTTATGTATATATATATATATGTGTGTGTGTAAATGAGTGGATGGTCCATTCTTTGTCTCTTTCCTGGTGCCACCTCACTGATGCAGGAAACGGTGATCAAGTATAATGATAAAAAAATATATAATATTCATATCATTAATTTCACTTGATCGCCATTTCCCACATCAGCAAGGTAGTGCCAGGATATAGATGAAGAATGGCCCATCCACTCATGTAGATATGTTGATCACACTTGTCCATGATGATAGTATGAAGGTGAAATCACACTTCAGTAGTTCATACAACTGTATTTAACATGTAATTTTTCTATACATGTGGCATGACATATTTCATGGAGACAATCCGCTTCATCAGGTGCCATTATACTTAAAAAAGTTATCTGAATCCCAACATCACACTTGATTCCCGCCATCCAACACCAATCTTTATAGAACAAGCACTGTCTGCTTTGTCTGGCCACAACCATTATAAGGGAGAGTGATTAAGGAGGGGTCACATGGTAGGGATTGACCTGGCCAGCTGGGTGTCTTGAACAACTTTTTTCATGTTTTCATGCTACGTGAACCCCCTTAACCACTCTCTCTCACAAGGGTTATGGCCAAACAAAGCAGACTGTGCTTGGTCTATAAAGATTGGTGTTGGACGTCAGAAATTAAGTGTGATGTTGAGATTCAAATAAATTTGTTAAGTTCTGGCACCTGATGAAGTGGAATGTCTCCATGAAACATCATGCCACATGTATAGAAAAATTACATTAAATAAAATTGTATGAACTCCTACTGAAGTGTGATTTCAACTTCACATACACATATATATACATAAATACCCATGTGCATATTCATATTTGCTTGCCCTCATCCATTCCTGGCAACACCCTGCCCCACAAAAAACAGTATCACTACCCCTTACTTCAGTGAGGTAATGCCAGGAAAAAAAGAAAAAAAAAGCCACATTTGTTCACACTCAGTCCCTAGTTGTTGTGTGTAATGTACTAAAACCACAGCTCCCTTTCCACATCCTGGCCCCGCAGACCTCCTTCAGTCCACTGACAGCATGTCGACCCCAGTATACCACATCATTCCAATTCACTCTATTCCTTGCATGCCTCTCACTCTCCTGTATGTTCAGGCCCCAACCACTTAAAATCTTTTTCACTCCATCCATCCACCTCCAATCTGGTCTCCCGCTTCTCCTTGTTCCCTCCACCTCTGACACATGCTTTTGACGGAGGATAACGAGGTAGGTGAGGCATAGTTTAGGGTGAAGTAGATGAACTTTGTGTAGAGCATACTAAGGAATTCCTTTTCTTTCCAAATTTAGTAACAGTAAGTGTTCTGATGTAGTTTAGTTTGTCGATGGCCTGTGTGCAGATGTTATGGTCTGGGAAGTGAATGTCATGTATCAAATGATACCCAGAATAGATGGACTTCGTCAGGTGGGATTGGTTAACAATTTGGGATGATGGAAAGGAGCAAGTTGGATTCATGTCCTTTAAGAGTAAAGAAGGTAAGGGTTGATTTCTGTTGCAATGCAAACATTCTGCTTTGAGTGAGCCTCTCTATCTAACTATATCTCTGATGCCTGTTCCCTCCAGGAACTCCCATCAAGGGGTGGACATGGCAAAAGTTTCCACTTATCACTGTCCTTCCATGTCTCCCTCACATACACCATTCCATGCACTCTTCCCCCATTTCTCTCCCTCCATTGCTCTTCCACTCTAAAAGAGTGAGCCATGTGCTCTACTTGCATCATGTGCTGTATGTATATTGCTACTTGGGCAGAGTCAAATTGCTGTAATGTGATCACGAGTTCATCACCATTTGAGAGAACTTTCGCTGTGTGATTCACAGATGAAGGGAAGTCATGTAGGAAAAGACTGAAAAGGGTTAGGGAGAGAACTACTCCTCTGGGGAACTCTAACGTAGAGCTTGATGATTTTAGAGAAGAAGCATTGGTAATTGAATATGGCTTGGCAGCCAACTTTGGCTAATATTTTCTTTGTTATTACTGAGGA
This sequence comes from Panulirus ornatus, assembly GCF_036320965.1. Lineage (NCBI taxonomy): Eukaryota > Metazoa > Arthropoda > Malacostraca > Decapoda > Palinuridae > Panulirus > Panulirus ornatus. Next base: position 27,311,701 of record NC_092255.1, on the reverse strand, counting down.
GTGGTGTCAAATATCCTTTTAGTTAATATGTTGTGGGAGGTAATATTGCATGCTTTGGTGGTACCTACTGCCATTAATACTGACAATATACATACGTATGTTTAACTCTAATTAAATTTACAGCCCTAGAACCCCTTTTGTGGAACCCCTGCAGCTTCAAGGCTGCATTCCAGTCAAGAGAAGGGAAATGGTGGATTCCTCTCAAGCAAGATCCTCAACAAGACCACACATCCTCTGATGGTGACAACTTTTCACCTGCAATGTAACTACATGTAGCTGGAGTGTGGTACCACATATTATGTATACTTTTTCATAACTGTTCACCATTTCTTGCTTTAATGAGGTATTGCCAAGAACAGAAGAAAAATTCCCATTTGCTCATACACTTTCTAGCCGTCATGTATAATGCCCTGAAACCAGAACCTACCTTCTATAGTCAAGCCCCACAGACCATTCAGTGGATTTCCCTAACTGGTTTTTGTGTCCTGGTTCAGTCCATGGGCAATATATCACCCTCTTATAAATCATTGCTCCAGTGTGTCCCATCTCACATACACCTCTCACCCTCCTAAATGTTCAGGCCTCGATACCTTATAGCAATATATTTCACTCCATCTGTCCTTCTCCTTCTTGGTCTACCCTTCCCCTTACTCATACCACTTCTGACACGCATCTTGGTCAATCTAGCTTCACTCATTCTTTTCAAATGGCCAAAGCATGTCAACACACCCAGCTCAGCTCTCAATCATGCTCTGCTTACTAACATACCTTCCTCTTGTCATCATTCCTTTCCAGATCAACCCAACTCAAGCCACATATCCTCGGACATTTCATTTCCAATGGATCCACTTTTCCAATGCATACCTCACAACCTCCTGTATGTCCAACACCTGAAAAGATCTAAGAACTACAAAACTTCAGTCAACTCAAACCACCATCTGGCTATTTAGATTACATGGCTGAATTTTTATAAACTTCTCAAGAGTCTAAGCAAGAGCATCTAGTGAGATGAACTGCCCAGATCGCTGACTGTGAAGTTCTCAGTACAGACAGTCTGAGTCAAAGTACCTCATGAAATACCAATATTCTTTTTCATGTTTTGCTACACCTTCAGTCTGAAAGTATATATATGTAACATTTATACACTGCAACATGTTCAAGACATACTGTCTGTGCTGTACATAAAAATTTGAGGGTGAATCTTCTAATAATATCGAATTTCCAGTTTCTTAAAAAGTTCTACCCCAAGTTCTCTAAATTCTGATGTACTGCTCAGCTTCCTTAACGTGATAGACATAACTGATAAAATTGAAAGTCTCTAGATAAAGAACATTAGACAGAAAACAAGAAATAAGAATGACCTAGAATTTATTAGACTAAAAAAGTTCTTCCATGTGCTTCTAGCTGGCTATTTGAGAAAAAGTACAAAAACTTTCCTTAAGACTACATGGAAGATAATGCATAGAACTACAAATCATTCAGGCTGACTTGTAAACAATCTATACACATGGAACATACAAACACATCTTAATATAAAACAACTCAAAAAAATTCAAAACAGCATCAACTTCCAGTTACTATACCTAGCTACTGGATTCCTTTTGGGACAAGTTTATCCTGCAAGGAACAAAGGCTGATAAGCACAGCTTCTTCTGTGCGTATAGTACGAGTCTGCTGAAGTGGACATGTATTGATGTAGAAATCAAATAATTGAAGTGGCTCTGCTGCTTCAAGCTCTTCATCTGCTTTTATTATTGCCTCTAATCCCTCTACTCCTGGAATATATAACAAGACAAGCTGTAAATTCAAAACATTCAATCATAGAATATCACAAATAACTTGCTTTTTATAAATACCTAAAAAGAAATAATCACAAAATGATGATTTACCTTCTAGTCTGAAAAATGTCCCTTTATATTTCTCATAACAGAATGATCAATGACAGTGTAAAATCATGGGAAAAATATTTTATTTATATATTTATCATACTTGATTGCCATTTCCTGCATCAGCGAGGTAGCACCAGGAAACAGACAAAGAATGGCCCATACAACACTCATATGCACATGTATATACATAAATGCCCATACATGTACATATCCCTGGGGATAGGGGAGGGAGCGGGGGGCTGGAAATCCTCCCCTCATTATTTTTTTTTAATTTTCCAAAAGAGGGAACAGAGAAGGGGGCCACGTGAGGATATTCCCTCAAAGGCCCAGTTCTCTGTTCTTAACGCTACCTTGCTAACGCGGGAAATGGCGAATAGTTTGAAAGAAAGAAAACATGTACATATATACATACATATCCATACACATACATGTATGCACATGTACATATACATGCTTGCTTACATCCATTCCTGGGACCACCATGCCCCACAGGAAACAACATCGTTACCCCCTACTCCTGCAAGGTAGCGCCAGGAAGATGGACTTAAAATGCCACATTTGTTCACACTCAGTCTCTAGCTGTCATGTGTAATGCAACGAACCCACAGCTCCCAATCCACATCCCTATCCCACAACCTGACCATGGTTTACCCCAGACATTTCACATGCCCTGGTTCAGTCCACTGACAGCACGTTGACCCTGGTATACCACATTGTTCCAATTCACTATTCCTTGCAAGCTACCCTCCTGTATGTTCAGGCCCTGATCATTTCCACCTCAAATTTGGTCTCCTGCTTCTCCTTGTTCCCTCCACCTCTGACACATATATCCTCTTTGTCAACCTTTCCTTACTCATTCTCTACATATGCCCAAACCATTTCAACACACCCTCTTCTGCTCTCTCAAAAACACTTTTTATTTCCATACATCTCTTACTCTTTCATTATTTACTTGATCAAACCACCTCACACCATAAACTGTCCTTAAACATTTCATTTGCAATATATCCACCCTCCTCTGTACAACCCTATCTATAGCCCATGCCTCACAACCATATAATATCGTTGGCACTACTATTCCTTCAAACAGACCCATTTTTGCTCTCAGAGATAACATTCTCTCTTTCCACATATTCATTGCTCCCAGAACCTTTGCCCTCTCTCCCAACCTGTGACTCACTTCTGCTCCCATGGTTCCATTCGCTGCTAAGTCCACTCCAAAATATCTGAAACACTTCACTTCCTACAATTTTTCTCCATTCAAACTTTTATGTATACCAACTAACTTGCCCCTCAACCCTGCTGAACCTAGTAACCTTGCTCTTATTTACATTTACTCTCAACTTTCTCCTTTCACACACTTTTCCAAACTCGGTCACCAACTCCTGCAGTTTCTCACTCGAATCTGCCACCAGTGCTGTATCATTGATGAACAATAACTGGCTCACTTCCCAGGCCCCTTCATTCCCAACAGACTGCATACTATCCCCTCTCTCCAAAACTCTTGCATTTACCTCCCTAACCACCCCACCCATAAACATATTAAAACAACCACATGGACATCACACACCCCTGCTGCAGACCAACCTTCACTGGGAACCAATCACTCTCCTCTCTTCCTACTTCATATACATGCCGTACATCCTTAATAAAAACTTTTCACTGCTTCTAGCAGCTTTCCTCCCACACCATTAATTCCTAAGACCTTCCACAAAGCATCTCTATGAACCCTATCATATGCCTTCTCCAGATCCATACATGCTACATACAAATCCATCTGTTTTTCTAAATATTTCTCACACATTCTTCAAAGGAAAAACCTGATCCACACATCCTCTATCACTTCTGAAACCACACTGCTCCTCCCCAATCTGATGCTCTGTACATGCCTTCACCCTCAAAATCAATACCCTCCCATACAATTTCCCAGGAATACTCAACAAACTTATGCCTCTGTACTTTGAATACGCACCTTTATACCCTTTGCGTTTGTACAATGGCATTACGCATGCATTCTGCCAATCCTCTGGCATTTCGCCATGATCAATACATACACTGAATATCCTTACCAACCAATCAACAACACAGTCACCCCCTTTCTTAATAAATTCCACTGTAATACCATCTAAACCCGCCGCCTTGCCAGATTCCGTTTTCTGCAAAGTTTTCATCACCTCTTCTCTTTTAACCAAACCCATTTTGCCGGACATCCAACATCTACCACTCTGTCACTGAACACATTCAACAAACCTTCAAAATACTCACTCCATCTCCTTCTCACTTCATCACCACCTGTTATCACCCCCCCCCCTTGCCCCCTCATCGATGTTCCCATTTGTTCTCTTGTCTTACGCACATTATTCACCTCCTCCCATAACATCTTTTTATTCTCTCTAAAGTTTAAGTATACCCTCTCATCCCAACTCTCATTTACCCTCTTTTTCTACCCTTGCACCTTCCTCGTGACCGCCTTCCGCTTTCTTTTATACATCTCCCAGTCTCTTCTATTTCACTAACAACTTTGCTTCTTCATCCCACCACTCACTACCCTTTCTAATCTGCCCAACACCCACCTTTCTCATGCCACAGGCATCTTTTGCACATGCCATCACTGCTTCCCTAAATACATCCCATTCCTCACCCACTCCCCTCACGTCATTTGCTCTCACATGTTGCCATTCTATACTCAGTCTCTCTTGCTACTTCCTCACACAAGTATCCTCTCTATCCTCACTTACCCTCACATCTCTCTTCTCCCCAACATTTCCTCTTCCTTTTCGAAAACCTCTACAAATCTTCACCTTCGCCTCCACAAGACAGTGATCAGACATCCTACCAACTGCCCCTGTCAGTACATTAACATCCAAAAGTCTCTCTTTTACATGCCTATCAATTAACATGTAATCTAATAATGCCCTTTGACAATCTCTCCTACTCACATACGTATACATATCTCTCTTTTTAAACCAGGTCTTCCCAATCATGTCTTTTTTTCAGCACACAAATCCACAAACTCTTCATCATTTCCACTCACAACACTGAATACCCCATGCACACCAACTATACCCTCAACTGCCACATTACTCACCTTCGTATTTAAATCACCCATCACTAATACCTGGTCTTATGTACCAAAGCTGGTGACTCACTCACTCAACTGCTCCCAAAACACTTGCCTCTAATGATCTTTCTTCTCATGACCAGGTGCATAAGCACCAATTATCACCCATATCTCTCCATCCACTTTCAGTTTTACCCACATCATTCTAGAATTTACTTTCTTACACTCTATCACACACTCCCACAACTCCTGCTGCAGGAGTAGTGCTACTCCTTCCTTAGCTCTTGTCCTCTCACCAACCCCTAACTTTACTCCTAAGACTTTTCCAAAGCACTCTTCCCCTTTACCCTTAAGCTTCGTTTCACTCTTGAGCCAAAGCATCTAGGTTTCTTTCCTCAAGCATACTACCTATCTCTCCTTTCTTCTCATCTTGGTTAGTACATCGACACACATTCAGACACCCCAGTCTGAGCCTTTGAGGAGGATGAGCACTCCCTACTTGACTCCTTCTGTTTCCTCTTTTAGAAAATGAAATACAAAAAGGGGAGAGTTTCCAGTACCCTGCTCCTACCCCCTTTAGTCGCCTTCTACGACACACAGGGAATAAATGGGATGTATTGTTTCTCCTTTATCCTCACGGATAGGGGAGAATGTTGATTACAATATATTTGGGCCTCCGTTCTTGTGAGCTGTCTGCATGAGTCCCCTTCCACAATATTGGGACCCCCGGCATGCTGGTTCCTGCTGTTTCTGTGTAGAGACTGTCCACTGAAGCACTGACTATGATGCCTTCTCCTTCCTCAAACAGCTAAGCTGTGGAATTCTCTTTCTCCTTTTGTCTCCCCCTCCTCATATAACCTTTCTTGATTAATTTCTACTTTCTATATTATTTCTATCACAAAATAATATACAAAGTAAGAATTAATCAAGAAAGGTCAATTGATAGGCATGTAAAAGAGACTTTTGAAAGTTAATGTGCTGAGAGGGGCTGCTAAAGGGATGTCTGATCACTATCTTCTGGAGGCGAAGGTGAAGATCGGTAGAGATTTTCAAAAAAGAAACGAGAATGTTGGGGATAAGGAAGTGGTGAGAGTGAGCTTGGAAGGAAACTTGCGTGAGAAAGTACCAAGAGAGATTGAGTGTAGAATGGCAAAAGGTAAGAGCAAATGATTTGAGGGGAGTGGGTGAGGAATGGGATGCATTAAGGGTAGCAGTGATGGCTTTCACAAAAGAGGCATGTGGCATGAGAAAGGTGGGCAGATTAGAAAGGGTAGTGAGTGGTGGGATGAAGAAGTAAAGTTGTTAGTAAAAGACAAAAGAGAAGCGTTTGGACGATATTTGCAAGGAAGGAGTGCAAATGACTGGGAGATGTAGAAACGAAAGTGGCAAGAGGTCAAGAGAAAGGTGTAAGGTTGAAAAAGAGGGCAAATGAGAGTTGGGGTGAGACAACATCATTAAACTTTAGGGAGAATAAAAAGATATTTTGGAAGGAGGTAAATATGTGCATAAGATGAGAGAACAAATGGGAACATCAGTGAAAGGGGGCAAGTGTGGAAGCAATAACAGGTCACTAGAGATGAAGTGAGAAGATGGAGTGAGCATTTTGAAGGTTTGTTGAATGTGTTTGATAATAGAGTTCCAGATATAGGGTGTTTTGGTCGGGGAGAATGGTTTGGTTAAGAAATGTTATTGCAGTATAATATATTAAGAAGGGAGTGAGTGTGTTGCTGATTGGTTGGTAAAGATATTCAATGTATGTATGGATTATGGGGAGATGCCTGAGGATTGGCGGAATGTGTGCATAATGCCACTGTACAAAGGCAAGGTGGATAAAGGTGAGTCTTCAAACTACAGAGGCATAAGTTTGTTGAATATTCCTTGGAAATTATATGGGAGGGTATTGACTGAGAGGGTGAAGGCATGAGCAGAGCATCTGATTGGGGAAGAGCAGTGTGGTTTCAGATGTGGTAAAGGATGTCTGGATCAGGTGTTTGCTCTGAAGAATGTGTGAGAAATACTTAGAATAACCAATGGATTTGTATGTAGCATTTATGGATCTGGAGAAGGGATATGGTAAGAAAAACATTTGTTTGGTAGCATTTATGGATCTGGATAAGGCATATGATATAATAGATAGAGATGCTTTGTGGAAGGTCTTAAGAGTATATGGTGTGAGAGGTAAGCAGCTAGAAGCTGTGAAAAGTTTTTATAGTGAATGATGGTCTGCAGCAGAGATGTGTGATGTCCCCATGGTTGTTTAATTTCCTTATGGATGGGGTGGTTAGGGAAGTAAATGCAAGAGTTTTGGAGTGAGTAGCAAGTTTGCAGACTGTTGGGGATGAGAGGGCCTGGGAAGTGAGTCAGTTGTTGTTCGCTGATGATACAGCTCTAGTGGCTGATTCGAGTGAGAAACTGCAGAAGATGGTGACTGAATTTGGAAAAGTGTATGAAAGGAGAAAATTGAGAGTGGGAGTGAATAACAGCAAGGTTATTAGGTTCAGTAGGGATGAGAGACAAGTTAATTGGGATGTAAGTTTGAAAGGAGAGAAATTGGAGGAAATGAAATGTTTTAGATATCTGGGAGTGGACTTAACAGAGAATGGAACCATGGAAGCTGAAGTGAGACACAGGGTAGGTGAGGGTTGAAGGTTCTGGGAGCGATGAAGAATGTGTGGAAGCAAAGTTATCTTGGAAAGCAAAAATGGGTATGTTTGAAGGAATAGTAGTTCCAACAATGTTATACAGTTGCAAGGTCATGGGTTATAGATAGGGTTGTACGGAGGAGGGTAGATGTGTTGGAAATGATACGTTTGAGGACAATATTTTTCTGGTGTGAGGTAGTTTGTAAGAATGAAAGGGTAAGAGAGATGTGTGGGAATAAAAAGTGTATGGTTGAGAGAGCAGAAGAGGGTGTGTTGAAAAGGTATGGACATATGGAGAGAATGAGTGAGGAAAGATTGACAAAGAGGATACATGTCAGAGGTGGAGGGAACAAGGAGAAGCGGGAATCCAAATTGTAGGTGGAAGGATGGAGTGAAAAAGATTTTGAGCGATTGAGGCCTGAACATACAGGAGGGTGAGAGGTGTGCAAGGAATAGAGTGAACAGGAATGATGTGGTATACCGGGGTCGACATGCTGTAAATGGACTGAACCAGGGCATGTGAAATGTCTGGGGTAAACCATGGACAGGCCTATGGGGTCTGGATATGGATAGGGAGCTGTGGTTTTGGTGCATTACACATGAAAGCTAGAGACTGAATGTAAAGGAATGTGACCTTTTTGTCTGTTTTCCTAGCGCTACCACAGGAAATGGATGAAAGCAAGCAAACTACTCGTATGAATATGTACATGTGTATATATGTATAAGTCTGTGTATGTGTATGTTTATGTATTTATTCATTTATTTATTCATTTTGCTTTGTCGCTGTCTCCCGCATTAACGAGGTAGCGAAGGAAACAGACGAAAGAAATGGCCCAACCCACCCACATACACATGCATATACATACACGTCCACACATGCAAATATACATACCTATACATCTCAACGTATACATATATATACACACACAGACATATACATATATACACATGTACATAATTCATACTGTCTGCCTTTATTCATTCCCATCGCCACCTCGCCACACATGAAATAACAACCCCCTCCCCCCTCATGTGCACGAGGTAGTGCTAGGAGAGGACAACAAAGGCCACATTCATTCACATTCAGTCTCTAGCCATGTAATAATGCACCGAAACCACAGCTCCCTTTCCACATCCAGGCCCCACAGAACTTTCCATGGTTTACCCCAGACGCTTCACGTGCCCTGGTTCAATCCAATGACAGCACGTCGACCCCGGTATACAACATCGTTCCAGTTCACTCTAATCCTTGCACGCCTTTCACCCTCCTGCATGTTCAGGCCCCGATCACTCAAAATCTTTTTCACTCCATCTTTCCACCTCCAATTTGGTCTCCCACTTCTCCTTGTTCCCTCCACCTCTGACACATATATCCTCTTGGTCAATCTTTCCTCACTCATTCTCTCCATGTGACCAAACCATTTCAAAACACCCTCTTCTGCTCTCTCAACCACACTCTTTTTATTACCACACATCTCTCTTACCCTGTTATTACTTACTCGATCAAACCATCTCACACCACATATTGTCCTCAAACATCTCATTTCCAGCACATCCACACTCCTCCGCACAACTCTATCCATAGCCCATGCCTCGCAACCATATAACATTGTTGGAACCAGTATTCCTTCAAAAATACCCATTTTTGCTTTCCAAGATAATGTTCTCGACTTCCACACATTCTTCAACGCTCCCAGAACTTTCACCCCCTCCCCCACCCTATGATTCACTTCCGCTTCCATGGTTCCATCCGCTGCCAAATCCACTCCCAGATATCTAAAACACTTCACTTTCTCCAGTTTTTCTCCATTCAGATTTACCTCCCAATTGACTTGTCCTTCAACCCTACTGTTCCTAATAACCTTGCTCTTATTCATATTTACCCTCAGCTTTCTTCTTTCACACATTTTACCAAACTCAGTCACCAGCGCTGTATCATCAGCGAACAACAACTGACTCACTTCCCAAGCTCTCTCATCCATAACAGACTGCATACTTGCCCCTCTTTCCAAAACTCTTCCATTAACATCCCTAACAACCCCATCCATAAACAAATTAAACAACCATGGAGACATCACACACCCCTGCCACAAACCTACATTCACTGAGAACCAATCACTTTCCTCTCTTCCTACACGCACACATGCCTTACATCCTCGATAAAAACTTTTCACTGCTTCTAACAACTTGCCTCCCACACCATATATTCTTAATACCTTCCACAGAGCATCTCTTTCAACTCTATCAATATGCCTTCTCCAGATCCATGAATGCTACATACAAATCCATTTACTTTTTTAAGTATTTCTCACATAATTTCTTCAAAGCAAACACCTGATCCACACATCCTCTTCCACTTCTGAAACCACACTGCTCTTCCCCAATCTGATGATCTGTACATGCCTTCACCCTCTTAATCAATACCCTCCCATATAATTTCCCTGGAATACTCAATAAACTTATACCTCTGTAATTTGAACACTCAACTTTATCCCCTTTGCCTTTGTACAATGGCACTATGCATGCATTCCCCCAAAGCATTATACAAAATAAGATTACTGGAAATTTTCCAGAGACTTAAATGAGCGATACGCAGTATGTGGTCACAATGAAAGAACTTAAAATTCAGCACACAAGTCTTCATATAAGCCCCAGCTTCACTCCTCTTTTCTACTCCTTGCAAGGCCTCAGGCATTTCAGTGCATCTACTGAAAGCTACTCTTTCAATAGTGTATTTCTTTAACACCAGCATTCTTTCCTGATTCTTCCATCAGATATCAGCCGATTTCACCTTGCCACTTTCTCAATGTTGTACCTGTTATTAGGACTCTGTGAGTGCTTCTAGATCAGACTCTTCAAGGAAGAAAGGATATATGAAGAGGGACAGCCAAAGAAGAAAGAGAAGTCCACAACTTCACTGTTCAAGGAAAGAAGGAGGTATAACAGCAACCCACAAATAGTCAGTCTCCATGCAAAAGTTGTGGGAAGCAGCAGCCACACAAGTGCCACAGGTGCAAACCTTGAGGGGTGGGAACACATGCAAACAGTAAGTTCATGAGAACAGTGGCTAACATAATGTTTATACACTAGAGAGAGAGCAGTAACATCACAGCATATGAAATGGAAAGGCTGAAGAGAAGTGATGCTATCTGTCCATCTATATCTCTGATGCTCATTCCCTTCGGGAGCTCCTATCAAGGGGTGGCCACGAAAATAAATGAAACAAAAGGCTCTTAATTCCACTATAGTTAATAGATGGTGAAAATCCCCAGATATGTGAGCAGTATTCCATACTTGGATAAATTAAACCCTGATGCTAAACAGCTAGTCAAAACAAAAATAATTAAGGCACCTATACAACACACCCAGCTTCTGGGAAGCACAGTCTGTGATGTTCAACTACTGGATCAAAAAGATTCCTTAATCAACATATTTTTAATTTGCAAATTAATATTACTATAAGATCCATACAGAATGCAATCATACCTCCAAACACAATTAGAGCATGTGTAAATGTGTGGAATTCAGTCTTATGAATATCATCTCCCTTGTCTGATGTTCCAATCAAGAGGTCATATCCATCTGGAAATCTGCTGTCAGTCACAACCTTTTAAGGACAAGAAAAATAACAAATCACTAACTTATGTAGTAACTTTTTTCCGGATCTATCAATCTAACACCACTATTGGGACTTTCAGCCATACCCTGTCACTGTACTACAGTATCAATGAAGAAAGATTTGGGCACAAAGCATGGCAATAGGAATGCATAGCAGCAAAGCTCCATGTTTTTCTCAGTTATCCCAGTGATATTTTCATAAATTCTGCCATTATAATGAAATCCACAAAGCATGCAAATGATATCAGTCAATGCAATTTTGTCAAGGGGATACACATTGCAATGCCCATAAGGCAAAAAATGGAAATTTTACAAAATTTAGATTAATGTAAGCCAGTTCTTCAACAAGTGAGTCTAGGTACTGGTAATGTCCATGCATAATACTTTCAGGATTCTAAATAAGCAAGGTTTCCTGTGTTAAATATTACTTATCTTATATATTTACATGTATTACAAGCATATAACATCCCAGGGAAAAAGGGAGAAAGACTGCTGTTCATATATCTCCTGACTGTTATAGGTTAATAAAATGGGTGGGTGTGGGAAATTGGAAATCCACTACTCCTGCATTACTTTCCAAAAGATGGGAAAGAGGAAGGACCCAACCGAGGTTTATTCCTCTAAGGTTCAGTCATCTGTTCAAACATTAAATAAAAAACAAGCATGAAAGATAAAAAGAAATATCAAATAACATTTAGAACCTCAATTAGATTTTTTTTTTTTGTCGCTGTCTCCCGCGTTTGCGAGGTAGCGCAAGGAAACAGACGAAAGAAATGGCCCAACCCACCCCCATACACATGTATATACATACGTCCACACACGCAAATATACATACCTACACAGCTTTCCATGGTTTACCCCAGACGCTTCACATGCCTTGATTCAATCCACTGACAGCACGTCAACCCCGGTATACCACATCGCTCCAATTCACTCTATTCCTTACCCTCCTTTCATCCTCCTGCATGTTCAGGCCCCAATCACACAAAATCTTTTTCACTCCATCTTTCCACCTCCAATTTGGTCTCCCTCTTCTCCTCGTTCCCTCCACCTCCGACACATATATCCTCTTGGTCAATCTTTCCTCACTCATTCTCTCCATGTGACCAAACCATTTCAAAACACCCTCTTCTGCTCTCTCAACCACGCTCTTTTTATTTCCACACATCTCTCTTACCCTTACGTTACTTACTCGATCAAACCACCTCACACCACACATTGTCCTCAAACATCTCATTTCCAGCACATCCATCCTCCTGCGCACAACTCTATCCATAGTCCACGCCTCGCAACCATACAACATTGTTGGAACCACTATTCCTTCAAACATACCCATTTTTGCTTTCCGAGATAATGTTCTCGACTTCCACACATTCTTCAAGGCTCCCAGAATTTTCGCCCCCTCCCCCACCCTATGATCCACTTCCGCTTCCATGTTTCCATCCGCTGCCAGATCCACTCCCAGATATCTAAAACACTTCACTTCCTCCAGTTTTTCTCCATTCAAACTCACCTCCCAATTGACTTGACCCTCAACCCTACTGTACCTAATAACCTTGCTCTTATTCACATTTACTCTTAACTTTCTTCTTTCACACACTTTACCAAACTCAGTCACCAGCTTCTGCAGTTTCTCACATGAATCAGCCACCAGCGCTGTATCATCAACGAACAACAACTGACTCACTTCCCAAGCTCTCTCATCCCCAACAGACTTCATACTTGCCCCTCTTTCCAAAACTCTTGCATTCACCTCCCTAACAACCCCATCCATAAACAAATTAAACAACCATGGAGACATCACACACCCCTGCCGCAAACCTACATTCACTGAGAACCAATCACTTTCCTCTCTTCCTACACGTACACATGCCTTACATCCTCGATAAAAACTTTTCACTGCTTCTAACAACTTGCCTCCCACACCATATATTCTTAATACCTTCCACAGAGCATCTCTATCAACTCTATCATATGCCTTCTCCAGATCCATAAATGCTACATACAAATCCATTTGCTTTTCTAAGTATTTCTCACATACATTCTTCAAAGCAAACACCTGATCCACACATCCTCTACCACTTCTGAAACCACACTGCTCTTCCCCAATCTGATGCTCTGTACATGCCTTCACCCTCTCAATCAATACCTTCCCATATAATTTGCCAGGAATACTCAACAAACTTATACCTCTGTAATTTGAGCACTCACTCTTATCCCCTTTGCCTTTGTACAATGGCACTATGCACGCATTCCGCCAATCCTCAGGCACCTCACCATGAGTCATACATACATTAAATAACCTTACCAACCAGTCAACAATACAGTCACCCCCTCTTTTAATAAATTCCACTGCAATACCATCCAAACCTGCTGCCTTGCCGGCTTTCATCTTCCACAAAGCTTTTACTACCTCTTCTCTGTTTACCAAATCATTTTCCCTAACCCTCGCACTTTGCACACCACCTCGACCAAAACACCCTATATCTGCCAGTCTATCATCAAACACATTCAACAACATTAGATATATCAGACATTAAGTCACGGTTACAATACAATCAAACAAAAATCTGAGACTCAACTTCTTATCTTTCAAAATCCAAAACCTAAATATCACTTATCCCAAGGAATATGGATTTTCCATATTCCCCCTGTAATTACATGTACATAGTTTCAAAGTTATCTTACAACAGAACCATCAAAATCATCAATTAAAAAATTCATACATAATACCTGAGCGAGGGAGTTTGCCACTCTGACAGTATAACCCCAGTAGTAGCCTGCTTTAACCCTTGGCTCATCAGGTGACACAACAGTGCCATATGGTTTCTGCATTTCTTGTGCTTCAGGCGGTAACTTGAGAGTAACTCTTAAACCAGGTTCCAACTTCTGTTCAATGGAGACATCCATACCAAGGCCAACATCCACATATGACAAAGTCTTGCTGCCCTTCTCCAAAACCACACCTTCCCTGTACCAAATGATTATCATGAAAGCTCTTTCTGCAAGTCTTTCTCTCTTAAAATCATTTAAGTCAATATTGACAAAAACTCATTTAAGTCAGTATTGACAATGGAACTGTATAAACACTTAATTGCATGACCATTGATGGATCTGGAGAGGGCATATGATAGGGTTGATAGAGATGCTTTATGGAAGGTTCTAAGAGTACATGATGTGGGAGGTAAGTTGCTAGAAGCAGTGAAAAGTTTTAACCAAGGATTTAATGCATGTGAAGTTGCTAGAAGCGGTGAAAAGTTTTTACCAAGGATGTAAGGCATGTGTGCAAATAGGAAGAAAGGAGAACGACTGATTCCCACTGAATGTCGGTCTGTGGCAGGGGTGTATGATGTCCCCATGGTTGTTTAATTTATATAATCTGTTTATGGATGGGATAGTTAGGGAGGTAAATGCAAGTTTTGGAGAGAGGGCTGAGTATGCAGCTTGCCAGGGATTAGAGGGCCTGGGAAGTGAGTCAGTTGTTGTTCATCAATGATACAGCTCTAGTGGCTGATTCGTGTGAGAAATTGCAGAAGTTGGTGACTGAGTTTTGTGTGAAAGGGGAAAGTTGAGAGTAAATGTGAATAAGAGCAAGGTAATTAGGTTCAGTAGGGTTGAGGGCCAATGAAATTGGGATGTAAGTTTGAATGGAGAAAAACTGGAGGAAGTGAAGTGTTTTAGATATCTGTGCGTGGACTTAGCAGCAAATGGAACCATGGAAAAATGTCACAGGGTGGAGGAGGGGGTGAAGGTTCTGGGAGCAATGAAGAATGTGTGGAAGGAGAGAGTGTTATCTTGGAGAGCAATAATGGGTATGTTTGAAGGAATAGTAGTTCCAACAATGTTATATGGTTGCAAGGCATGGACTATTGTTAGGGTTGTACTGAGGATGGTGAATGTGTTGGAAATGAAATGTCTGAGGACAATATGTGGTGTGAGGTGGTTTGATCAAGTAAGTAATGAATGGGTAAGAGAGATGTGTGGAACTAAAAAGAGAGTGGCTGAGAGAGCAGAAGAGGGTGTATTGAAATGGTTTGGACATATGGAAAGAATGAGAGGAAAGATTGACAAAGAGGATACATGTGTCAGAGGTGGAGGGAACAAGGAGAAGCAGGAGACCAAATTGTAGGTGGAAGGATGGAGTGAAAAAGATTTTGAGCGATTGGGGCCTGAACATACAGGAGGGTGAGAGGCATGCAAGGAATAGAGTGAATCGGAACTATGTGGTATACCGGGGTCGACATGCTGTCAATCGACTGAACCGTAAAAAGGCCTTTGGGGCCTAGATGTGTATAGGGAGCTGTGGTTCCGATGCATAACATGACAGCTAGAGACTGTGTGAACAAATGTGGCCTTTTTGGTCTGTTTTCCTGATGATGCCTCGCTGAAGCAGGGGGTAGTGATGCTGTTTCCTGTGGGGTGCGGTAGCAATATAAATGGATGATGGCAAGCAAGTACGAATATGTACATCTGTGTATATGTATATGTCTCTGTGTGTGTGTATGTATATGTATATATATGTTGATATGTGTCTATACATGTGCGTATATGGGCGTTTATGTATATGAGTAGATGGGCCATTCTTCATCTGTTTCCTGGTGCTACCTTGCATATACGAGAAATAGCAATTATGTATGTATGTATGTAACCCTAAAGGAGGAATTACTGAATTCCACCTTCATATGATTACATAGCTGTTTAATAGCACCTTTGGTGAGGTTGTATCTTCATTAATGAATGGAAAGGAGAACAATCTTTTTGAACAACTCATTCAAAAGGAGTTTATCCTCTCCCTGCTATGAATGTAACACAACCTTGAAGCTGCAGGAGCCTTGTAAAAAAAAGGGGTCCTGGGGTTGTATGATTACATTAACCCTTGTACCCATTTATGGAGGTCCTGCAACTTCAGGGATGTACTACAATCAAAAGCAGGGAAATAATGGATTCCTCAAGACTGAGAAATTCCTAGTCATACTTGTCAACTGACAATGACACAGCCTTGATGAAGGTGACTTTTCACTTGTGGTGTAACCACAGTAGGTAGTCTAACACCACCCCAGGAACATATGCTGTACAGACAAATTGAAAAAAAAAAAAAAAATCAGGCATTCAGTTAGTGTGTATGAAAGTGCAAAACACCACAAAAAAGGTAACTTACCTATGCTTACATAAAAAAAAAATCAAAACATCCCTTTGCTAAAGTTTAATTGTCAAAAAAGCAGATGACTGTATGGCATCTTGTTTAATAAACTACAGTGTTTCTACAGCTGTTCCCTCAGCTTACCACTATGAACCTTATCTAACAATACCAGTTTCCTTCTTCCACATCTTACCCGTTCTTTATCCTAATTCTATATCCCCTACCTGTATTCACACCACTGGTTGGAGCGAAGATGATGTGGAGAGTTGAGAGCATTGAGTAGCCCAACCATTCTCAAATAAGGATGGAACTGAAACAAGTGTTTTCTGAGATACTGTGGGCACTCTTGATACTCCAGCAGCATCTGCATCATTTCTGAAAAACAATACAACACAAAATACTCTAAAAAAAATTACAAGCCCCTTAGGAAGTCACCTAAAGAATCATTACAATCCTTAGTAATATGCCTATCTATCTATCAATCTGTATCTCTGACACCTGTTCCTTTTGGGAACTCCCTCAAGGGGGTGGCCATGGCATAGGAGTCTCCATAACTGGTAAAACTCCATTGTCGCTTCTTAGCTTTTAGTGCCTAACTCTTAACAGGCCACAGGCAGAGGGCAACTCTAGCCCAGTGTTTTCAGAGGCACCTACCTAATGTTTCTATCAACTACTACCTCATGTGTCTACCTGATGTTCCTGCTTAATGTTCCAACCTACTACTTCTAACTAATGCAATTACCAGTTAATGCCCTAACTCCTACTTAATGCTCCTATCTAATATTCCTATCTACTATTCACATCTACTCCTTACATTTTGCCAAGAGGCAGTGCTAGTGCATAGCACTTACCACAGGAAAATCTAGTTACAAGGAATGAGCTGTGTGAGCTAAATGTCAAATGTTTTGTGTAATAGGGGTGATTGTATGTTTGTGGACAAAATGCCAACATTCCTCGTGTGGGTGATGCAAAAAGAAATGACAGCTACCTGAGTCAAAGGAGCATAACTTGATAACCACTGAAGCGCTGGCTCACTATACAGCCATCACTAACCCTCCCAAAACCCAGGCAAGTAGTGTCAGTAATATACCTTCCTAACAACTACGACCTACGAGCAATATGTTATGTGTAATGATCATTTTGATCTGTCACACAGAAGCTGGTTGTTACAATGGTGAATTATGACTGATCCTTCTGATCTGGTAAATTTAAACTGGTTGTTCTAATCCTGTAGCAATACATAATGATATTACCAATTCACATATGTAAAAACTTAACTTATAAAAGTAAATAAGACCTGTAATCTCATCCCTATTTATTTAAAATGGTAAGTTCCCACAAGAATTTTTTTTATCCCAGGTCAGTCATGAAAGAAATGGCCACCCTAAGGTTGCCCACAAGAATATCACCATGCCAATGCCATCTGGCTTTTGGAGGCCTATATTAGATGATATCACTCTAAACTGATATACTGATGTTTCCTTGGTATGGTAAACATAACAGATATCACTGGCAGATATGTTAAGAAGACTGAAATATGTGCCATATGTGTAGCAACTCCAGTACATTCTGCATGAGCCAATGTACAGCATAAATGGCTTCTTCAACACAAAGAAGTAATTAAGAAAAGTACCTTCAAGTTATACCTCTTTTTACACACACACACACACAAAAGCTGTTGTGTAAGTGAGCCAGGTAAGTCCACTTTAAATCTAACATTACTTACCTACATCTTTTTTTTATCATTTTTGTGCTAAAGAGCATAATATTACGTACCTACATTTTTTTATATCATTTTTGTGCTAAAGAGCATAATATCTATTACAATTAAAGTAAATAAAATATTTTGCCCACTGAAACAAGTGTATTTAGTGCAGGTTTTTAATGCTACAAATTCAGTGGTTAAATTGATTATTTATATTTTGATCCATTTACAATTATCATGGAACCAATTTCTGTGAAAGAGTAGTGGTGTTACCATATACCTTTCTAATGGCTTCCACAACCCATAGTTGCACTACTTGAATTAATTCTTCATACTACAGTTCAATGAATTTGTATCCATATTTAGCTCCGATTACAAGTTTAACAAACAATCTTTGACTTTACAATATTCAACAGAAAATGACTTTTTAACACTTATTCAAGTATATGGTTCCTGACATCTACTCAACCTTTAAGGGTAATGTAATTCAAATGAAATAATTAAAATCTGAGAGAGAAAAATGGAGAATCTTATCAATTTATTCTTTAAAAAATCAATAAACAACAAAAAAATAATTCAAGAATCTCTTATCAAGAAGAGCTTTTTATGGTATTTGAAAAAGAAAAGTCTATGTACTGGGTACCATACCCTAAGAATACCCTACAATAAGATTTTGCCATTGGCAGGGCATGCAAATGGCACTCATGACAGGAAAATTTAGGGTTTGGAATAAAGTCAAGTGCTATGAGTGAGACAAGCATGAATTTGTGACCTGAATGCCAGAAACCTGCAAATGTGAAGCAAGAAGAAAAGACTGAAACTTGGGCCAAGAATCACAAATGAGTTATGTTCCAGTGGTTATTAATACATCAAGGGGTGAACGCAATATGGTCAAGGTCTAGCTATCAGTTAGTTGTGTGTCTGTGCTCCTGCTGTGTGCACAATGGAATGGACAAGTGAAATTATCAAAACCAAGTGAAAGCCACCATAAGAATGCAGTATTCTGGAACCGTCAAGATATGTCTTACACGATTGTAAGAAGGAAAACAATGCCTGAGAATATCTTACATAAGTGTTTGACACTAATTTGGTAGAATTTGGATTAACTTTTCAAAGTCTAGCAATGGCAAGTTACAGAAGTTTTCAAAATGTCATTTTCTAAACTCATGTCCAAGTAACAATGATGTCATCTACCATGGACATTTCCTCCTTTTCCCATGGATGACAATGAATCCTGCACTTGAAATTAACTGTTCTGTAATCATTTCTCTAAACAGTGATACAACAGGCAGCACTGACAAACTTGCACCTTCACTACTGTTGTCAGTTCTCAGAACATGAATGAATGCAAGGCAAGGGGGATAAAGGTGTATTTAAACTACAGTGGTATAAGTTTGTTGAATGTACCATACCAAGAAAAGTGTATGAGAGGGTAGTCATAGAGAGGTTTCTGCATGTAGAGCATCAGATTGAGGAGGACCAGTGTGGTTTCTGATGTGGTAGAGAATGTAAGGATCAAGTGTTTGCTTAAAAGATTGTGAGAAGTGCTTTGAGAAACAGATGGGTCTTTATGTGAAATTTATGGATATGGAGAAAGCACATGATAAGAGTGGATTGAGATGCCTTGTGGAAAGTCTTAAAAATATATGAGAAGTTTTTGTCAAGGGTGTAAGGTATGTGTACAATTACGAAGAGAGGAGAGTGAATGGTTTCAAGTGAAGGCTGGTCTGCGGCAGGGGTGTGATGTCACCATGGTTGTTTAATCTATTTATGGATTAGGTGGTGAGGGAGGTAAATGCAAGAGTCTTGGAAAGAGGGGTAAGTATGCAATCCATGGGAATGAGAGGGATTGGGAAGTGAGTCAATTGTTTTCTGTTGAAGATACAACACTTGTGGCAGATATGTGACAAACTACAAAGGCTGGTGACAGTTGGGAAGAGTGTGTGAAAAGAGGAGGTTTGGAGGAAATGCGAATAAAGGCAAGTTATCAAATCTAGCAGGGTAGAAGGACTGGTTAGCTTGGGTAAGAGTTTGAATGGAGAAAGACAGGAGGGAGAGAAGTGTTTCAGATACCTGGGAGTGGACATGGCAATGAATGAAACCATGGAAGTGAGTCACATGGTAGGTGATGGGGCGAAGGTTCTAGGACCAATGAAGAATGTGTAGAAAGAAAGATCATTATCAGAGAGGGTAAAAATAGGCATATTGAAGGTATAGTAGTCCCAACAATATCATATGGGTGTGAGGCATGGGTTATAGATACGGTTGTGCTGAGGAGGGTGGATGTGTTGGAAGTGATATGATTGAGGACAATAAGTGATGTGATGTGGTTTGAACAAGTAAGTAAGAAAGGGTACGAGAGAGGTGTGGTAACAAAGTGAGGATGAGAGCTGAGGAGGGTGTGCTAAAATGGTGTGGACATATATAGAGGAGTGAGGAAAGGATGAGGAAGAGGATATATGTGTTAAAAGTGGATTGCTGGCATTCTTTCCATAAACATACAATCTCTCCTTGTCACACATAACAATCGACAAACACTTAATTCACAAAACCCAATCTTCCCAACTACATTTTTCTGTGGTGAGTGTTATGAGCTAGCCCTGTCTTTTGGGAATATGGTAGGAGCAAGACACAGGAATAGTAGGCTGGAACACTGAACAGGAGCACTAGGTAGCAGTAGTTTAGCTAAGAGCATTATGTAGTAGTAGTAGTAGGTTGGAAGAAAAAAGCACATTAGCTAATAGTAATTCATGGGAACATTAGCTAGAAGCCTTTGAAAATACTGTGCTAGAGTTGCCCTCTGCTAGTGGCCTACTAAGGACAAGACACTATAGGCTAAGAAGCAGCACTAAAGTTCATGATTTATGGTGACTTTTTTGCCATGGCCAGCCCCTTGAGGGAGTTCACAAGGGCAACAGGCATCAAGGCCATAGATAGATAGACATATAGATATAAGAGGAAGGAAAAAGGAATACAAGGAGACCAAATTGGAGATGGAAAGATAGAGTGAAAAAGGTTTTGACCGATCAGGGTCTGAACATGCAGGAAAGTGAAAACTGTGCAAGGGATAGAGTGAACTGGTACAATGTGACATACAGTGGTTGATTGAACCATGGCATGTTAAGCATCCAGGGTAAAGCATAGAAAGGTCTGTGGAATATGACTATGGATAGGGAACTGTGGTTTCAATACATTACACATGATAGCTACAGAATGGATGTAAGCGAATGCAGCCTTTCTTTACCTGTTTCTGGCATTAACAGGAAACGGCAGTCATAAAAAAAATGACCAAATGCAAGTGAAAATGACTGATTACCAGCAACAAGCATCTGCAAGCATGGTACAAAACGACGTACAAATGTTTCCTCTCTACTACTCATTCACACCTGTTCATATTCATCTGATAGGTCTGGACATGAATCAAAATCACATGAAATACCTTTAGTACTAATAAATTCTCCCATTACAGTACTATATACTTATCCATCACTGCAGTCTACCTATCCTCCATCCACTTTCTATTGTACCACTATATATCTTATAACAAAAAATAAAATTATCAAGCATGCATGTACATACACACATATAAAAAATTGCATGAAATTTAATAAAAAACACACATCAAAAATCTAAACAATTTCAAAAAATATAATGTCAAAAAATCATAAACAGTTAAGGAACTGCATTTAAAATTCAACATACCAATGAGGTCTTTGCTCCCACTGGAGTTATTGGCAGAACTTCTCTTCTGACAATTATCATCATATACAACAATCTCATCAACAGAATATATGTTAGCAGCTCTTGCCACCTGTCCTACTGTGTATGTTCGAAGTTCATCCTTAATGCATGTTTCTTCCAAAATTGAAGCAGGCACAGCAATGCTTATAGTGTATTTACGTGGTTTGCCTGGTTTTGAAACTTCCACAAAGTTGACTCTGGGAGAATAATTTCTGTTTTGCCACTTATTTGCATTTTTATTTTTGAATGAGTTTTGTATACTGGAATTCCAAACTCTATAATTTGGTTTGTCATGCTGCTTCCACTTCTGATTTTGTCTTTTTCTTCCATAATAAGTCTCCTTTTCGTCATTCTTTCTCTTATAGGAACCTGGTCCTTTAAATTCTTGGGCATCTTCATTGAACCGTTTATGTTTACCCAAGCTCTCAAAGTTTGGATTTCCCTCTGAATTCATAATCCCAAGCTGTAAAAATATTAATCTAAAATTCAAATTATACAATAATCCTCATAAAAAGGTGATCTATAATTGACTCTAATGACACAATACAATATAAAACGGCTTATCAAACAATAACAAAAGTCAACTTCCTCATGAACAGTTTACTACAAATTTTCTTGGCTTCTGTAAATATTGTATAGGTTCCACTTTCGTTAAAATGAAGCATTTATAACACATGTGTCCGTTTGTACATATTCCCCTTGGATGGCTGCGATGGTAATAATTTGGTGTTACTTTGATAATAGACTCCTTAGATTTTGATTTATCCAAGGCAAGGCGCCTGTTCTTGATGCTCTGGTTATAAATAATGCGTTATCGCCTCAAGGCTCGCCTACATTTATTCCACTGTGTTCAGCATTATCATTATTACGTGTATTATCATCACTAACACATAAAATTATTCCGAAATAGTTCTCGCTGCTTATTCTTCTTGACAAACACGCTGACGTCAACCTTGTGCAGTCACACTCCACAATGTTGACTTCGTCCGAATCCTTGGTTGAGATGGTGAAATAGTCTTCGACTCCAGCGGGAAGTTCAAAACCGGATTATTTGGGTTTTCGTAGTTTATCCACTGTCAGTATCACTTCTCATTTTCTAGTTATATCGGTCTTAGGGTAGAATTATACACTGAAAAGGTGAACTATACCGCCCAAACTTTATAAAACTTACAAAGACAGCTTTTACTTTCAGCAATCGTCCGACTCTCACGAAAGCAGCCTTCCTTAGACATTTTACAAATGAAAATCTATTTGAGGACTATTTACTGCTATATATGACTTGTTCATTTTGAAAGGATTCCTACAGCAAACGGCCTGGCCAGAGTCGACTCAGAGACAACAGAACACAAACAACTATCTTTTTTTCCTTCAGTTTGTATCAGTCTTGGGTGTACAAGAAACATGAAAAATGACTGATTTTGACGAGTTAATCTCACTTCAGGTTACTGGGTTTAATTGACCTACATACAGAAATTGATAACTTTATGTTACTGGTCAGTGTTAGACAACATTTCTAGTTAAACTTAGTTTGTTTCTTTGAATGGTTCAATAGTTTTCTCCATTGCTATTTACAATCATTATGGGGTTAAGCTCAGCAGATGGAGCTATACAGGAACAGCGAAGTTAAGCGTATATATTATACGTAACAGGGTATACACATTTTCTTTTATCACTTGTGGTAATTACTGTGACGTTTCCAGAGAACAGTTTAAAAACAAGATATTATACTTGACAATCTAGTGGTTTTACACCACAGAAAATCTGTCGTCTTACACTCGTCATTGACTGAATTATGGTTCCATTGACTTAAGTGTGTAGATATACGTACTCGAGTATACTTCTTACATGTTGAACCAAATAATTCTTTCTAGTAACACATGGCCACTCTCGTGCATATAGTTTTTAAAACTCAGGTTACTTCCGAGACAAGCTTTGGTAGGGAGACAAAATTAGAAAGGAAAATGAGGAATGGACAGGTAGGGCGAAACAGTAGATGCATAAAATCAGTTTAGGCGCAAAAACTGAAATTAGTTCCAAGGCGAATAGGCAAGTCTAATATTTCTCTTCATTTGGGTGAATATGGAAAGGAAATTATAATAGATATGGATTGAACGTTGTATGCCAATCTATTCCCTCCAACATCACAGCCAAGCAACCCACATGACTGACCGATATAAATGGTTCTCTACATAAATATTGATACAAAAGATAAATAGTTCTTTGCTTTCCTTGAGTCACTTTACAATTTACTGATTACTTAAAAGAAAGTTTTTGTAATTATCAAGATGCCTTCAAATCCTCATTCCGGTGGGCAAAAAATTGCCATCGAAGGAGATATAGCCGTGTGTCGAGCTCCAGTAAGTTTTTTTTTTTTTTCTTGAAACCTATTACTGTTGTCTCATTGTTTGCCTTATTGTGATGACTGCATATCCTTTCCTTCCACTGGGCTGGTCGAATAATCCACAAAGTGACACAATAAACGGAAATAAAAACTAAATTTACTGCAACAGGTTTATGAAACCAAGGAGATAATATTTGTAAACCAGTTCAAATTTTAAAGAAATTCAAGAGATATCACTATCATTCACATATAATCTAAAAACAATTAACGACACGAGGTAATTGAAAAAATCAGACAATGAACGCTTCGTACACATTTGTTTATCGAACGATTTACAGGTGGAGTTGTCTTCATCAATCATTAACATTTATGTTTTGATATATCAGGAGAGGTATGTTCGGAAGTTTATACCATGAGCTGTATGTTCAGCTGGTCAACGAGTGTCAGCTTTGAAGGCCTCGAGGTCCGGTCCAGTCAGCCTGGGGAGTGGGGCCAAGGCCAGAGAGAGGAGAGACGTAAGGTGTGGGTGAATCAGGTGGTGAAGACATGAAGGCTCGAGGGTATGGAAGGACGGGGCTGGTGTCGGAGCCTTATCCTAAAGCAGTAGGCCCCGCACGCGGCCATCCAAGGCCGCACACAACACCGCAGCCACAGTATCCAGTATTCCCGCAGAAGATGACAGTAGCAATCACACAGTCGCAGGCATGGACCAATGCACCATACGTTCTGGCAAAGATGATCCACATTATATGAGATATCCAGGAAGATCCATTAATATTTACAGTTTATCTTGACTCCACTTCCAGCTATGAGTTGGATCAGATGCATACATATACTCTAATCAGACTTATGATACTCTGTAGCGTGGTGGAACAATTGCGTGTTTCTGGTTACACCCATCAAACGGAATATAGTTGGGGTATAGTACTATGATGCTGGGATGGCCAAGCATATCATATGAAGCTCCAGGGACTGTGACAAAGTAGACGCACCACACACTGTTAGACAAGCGACGGAAATTGATCAAAATGTTCTAACATTTCCCTTTATTGTAAGAGGTGGCTATGCTTGTTACTAATCAATTAGGTTTATTCGCAAAGGATACGTCTACAGTAACAATACCTTTTAGAATGACTGGAAATATACTTTATAAGTGCAAGTGCAAGGGTTTACTAGGTTGATTAGAACATAGATATTTTAAAGGTAGATGTGATAGTTTACCAGGGTGATCAGCAGGATATTTACTTTATAAAGGCAGGTGTGAGGTTCACCAAGTTGATGAGGATATTTACTTTATAAAGGCAGGTGTGAGGTTTACTAAGTTAATGAGGATATCTACTTTATAAAGGCAGGTGTGAGGTTTACTAAGTTAATGAGGATATCTACTTTATAAAGACAGGTGTGAGGGTTTATCAGGTTAAGAAAGAGGACATCCACTTTATGATGGCAGGTGCGAGAGCTTACCAGGGTGACGAGAATGGAGATGAGGCAGCCCCACAGGAAAGCGAGGACACATCCGCTGACCAACACCAGCATGTAGTACACTGTCCTCTCCCAGCAGCTGCAGCACCATACATGGTCAGCCTCTACTACTCCTGTACCTGCCACCACCCGTGTACCCCGTACCTGTCAATTTCCGTTTACCATTCATGTATGTACAGCCTGCCGAATAAGTTCGCGGAGATCTGGTAACACTGCATAATATGAGATGCCGAGTATGTAAGGTTTATAATCATTAGGTTTACGGCTATTATGAAAATCGTTTGTCTCTCATATAGTAGTAAGATATGAATAGTTTGAAATAAAACACATGGATCAGAATTTAAATGTAAAACGTCTGTTGTTTGTATGGTAAAATCACATAGACCAGTCCGTACAGTGTTGGGCTGCGAAAAGTAAGTTTACTTATGAAAGAACATAGAGTTCATTCAACACTGATCAGTTCGGTGTCATGATTGAAGTGAATGACATTATTAAGCGCTTGACTATAAAGGGTAAATATAATACAAATAATTACTGAGTACGCTTGATGTTGGTTGCAAGCACAAGTGGGTAAGAGACCAAAAATGGGATGGGGGCAGGGGAGAAACAAGAAGTGGGCTGCTGGGGGTATGATGTTCTGAAATGAACATTATTGAAAGATAAGATATTCAAATACTTCTATACTTGAAATAATCATGAGAAATATATCATAATCCTCTCAGTTACCGATACATGCCCAGTAAATACGATGTAAAGGAGCAGAAAATATTTTGACATTGACTACATTTAAAAGCTTAAATGAATGTCGTAAAGACGACTAAACGATATTCTAAACACGAGATTTGTAATCAGCAAGATGAATTCTTCTTGTAATGAGTTTTCAAAAGAAAACTATTTTTCTGAGAAAATGCCAAAATTGAAGGTAACAGTTCAGGGTATTCTAAGCTGAAAATATATATATTTTTTCAATTGAAAGATAAGATTTTCAAACAATTCTATACTTGAAATAATCATGGAAAGTATATCATAATGCTCTTAAGTCACCGATACATACACAGTAAATCGATGTAAAGGAATAGAAATATTTTAAAAGTGACTTCATTTAACAGCTTAATAGAGTGACATTAAGAGGGCTAAACGTTAACACCAGATTTGTGTTCAGCATGAAGAATACTTCTTCTTATGAGTTTTTAAAGGAAATATATTTTTCTGACAAAAATGCCAAAAACTGAAAATAACAGTTAAGGGTATTTCTAGCTCAAAATTTTTTACTCCAAAATTGAAAGATGATATATTCAAACACTTCTATACTTGAAATAACCATGGAAAATATATCATAATGCGCGCAATACATACTCAGTAAATACGATGCAAAGGAACAGAAATATTTCAAAATTGACTTCATTTAACAGCTTAAGTAGGTGTCATTAAGAGGACTTAACGTTATTTTAACATCATATTTGTGTTCAGCATGAAGAATACTTCTTATAATAAGTTTTTAAAGGAAATCTTATTTTCTGAGAAAAATACCAAAAAGTGGAAGTAACGATTACAGAGGCGTATCTAGGGTAGGGCAGGTGCCCTGGACGTCACTTGAAGGGGGTCGACACTTTTTTTTTTTTTTTTTTTTTTTTTACATATGCTACCCGATTGACATTTTTAACGGTTTGGTTTTGTGAAATAAAAAAGTATCTCGCTTAATTTTCAACTATAGTAATATTTTGCAACTATCAATTGCATTACCGTTTCTACGTTACAATTTTCATCAAATAAGTCTTTAACTTCAAGTTTTTCAGAATTTATATAAATCAAAGTTTGGCCTAACTCTTCCACAGCTCATAATTACTGTATATATTTTTATATACATCCACTGTATGTACATTTCAATCAAGCCAGGGACGCAATTTCAGTGCTTGCCATAAGCGTTATTTCCCCCATATACGCCCCTGCCTCCAACACCATTAAACCCACAAAGAACCACACCAATTCTGGTCATTTCCCCAGTAACACACACATCAAAGTGCCGCTTTAGATCGGGACTCCTCCAGTGATACATACATAATCAAGGAAGCGGATAGTTTAAATAGTCTACTGCATTTTACTTGACTGTCAGCTGAAACATACGTAACCCACTAACAAGAAAAAAAAAAACGAATTTCTTTTCCATCATACATTACATTTGGAATGTGTATAAGCCTTGGGTAATGTAGGGGCTCCTTGTAAGGTGGGCATCATTAGTTTTATCGTACGTTTGACAAAGGTTTTTCCACCGTTACCAGACCAGCATTCATATCCCACATCTGACGGGTCTCCGCGAATTTCTTCGGCAGGCTGTACCTCCCACCACCCGTACACCACAGCTGCACCTACCACTACCTACATACCTACACCGAGTGCTTTCGCGTTTGGTATATTAACGAACTACCTCAGCAGAACAGTGCGACTCAGGAATTCAACAGCACAACTCTTGAGGATGATCTTGGCGAGACCATGATACCACGGGTCGTACTGTCGTGTTCAAGGATGGTAGCATGATGTTCCTGGAGAGTTACCATCTTGTTCAAGCGATCAAGATACTTCCTTTACATCCTTGTCCAGCTGCTGACACGAGCAGATGCCAAGCCCACCTCACTATATAACACCCTACTATAAAACCTACACAGGCTCCAGCTAGAGCCAGGTACATTGTGTTGCGACTTCATTTGGTTTAAATACAACCAGTCAAAGATACATTAAACTGAAATGAAACCCGGATACAAGAGAGAGAGAGAGAGAGAGAGAGAGAGAGAGAGAGAGAGAGAGAGAGAGAGAGAGAGAGAGAGAGAGAGAGAGAGAGAGCAACAAACCACGTTGGTAAGGAGAAGTGGAGGTATCATTACAACTTTCCAGTTTGTAAATAGATTGTACAATGTCTTTAATAAGCAGGATCCTGAAATATAGTCGAATATTTCTATTGGTTTACTAAAGGAACTTATACATAAAGTTATTTACAAGAAACATTAAGACTAAAATCGTTGCACAAAATGTGAAGAAACACCTTACCAAAGTAGTAGATGAGTATATCAAAATATGCAAAGACAATGAAAGCAGAGAACATCTATAAGTGAACGAAAAAAAAAATGTAGAGAAAAGGGAAAGAGTAAACATGGAAGTAAACTTCTCTCCCCACTTATGAAATAAGAGGTATCAATATACGTCATTAAACGCACAATTACGTAAGAACTGAGATACATTCATACATAAATATAGATATGTCGGACTCACTCTGTGTCCAGACGCCCGCATCATGTCTGGGCACCCACACCACATATCTTAGGGGAGGAAGACCCACCTGAAGCAGAGCTTGTGATAGAAGTAACAGAGAGTGATGGTCTGGGGGTCCCGAGGCTCCGGGATGATGTACCACCACGTTACCTGACGAAAATGGTGACCAGAGTCATCGTGGCGATGGTGACAATAATCATGTTAATGGTGACATGATGAGTGGTGATCAGAGTTGGGGACATGTTGGGTGTGACAGAAATGCTGAGTGTGGTGAACATGGTCGGTGTGATAGACATGCTGACAAGCTATGTGTGGTGAACATGCTGGTTGTGGCGAATGTGGTAGGCATGGTAGGATGGTGGACATGGTGGTCCAATTAAGTGCTACTACTCAGAGCCTACGAGAGGTATTTCATCAGGGGGTACAAAGTTTCTTTCAGGTCCCCTTCTCTTATCCATCGGTCATCTTGTTTTTATCCACTACGTGACTATGGTGTTATAGTTAGGTAGTGTCTACTTCACATGTACTTTAGAATATTTTATCTATGTAGGCTCACACAAAATGTGAATGTTAGTCTTCAATAAATGTAAACATTTTTTAAGATCCCGGGAAATTCCCGGCCCCCTTTTGGACCCCCGAGCCTGGGTACAATGTACCACCTGCATCCCCATCTCATTGGCCGTGCTACTACTCACCAAAGGCACCTCCTCCATCTTAATGACACACTGTGTGGATGGTGTGGGAGCCTGGTTGTGGTAGAAAAGATGTCCGACCCCCTGGGTACAGTAGAACGGCTGAGCGGTCTCCTGGGTGTGGTAGACGGGCTGGACGATTTCCTGGGTGTGATAGAAGGGCTGGCCGACCTCCTGGCCGAGGTTAAAGTGTTGGGAACCAGTTGACGCGTCATTGATACCCCGTCCATTCAACATACCTGCGGTGAGAGCTAGCTTACATTCTAAGTGTATGTAGTTTCCACTGACTCCACTGCAATGGGCATGTCTACTGTACTATCTGCATCTGGCAAACAAACAAACAAATTAACTGAGGGACAGACAAGAGGGGGTCACTGCCACCACTTTGGATACGGTGAAAGTAATGCAATTGTTAGAGCTGGGTCAATCTAACAGTATCAAGCACTACTCTAAAAAAAGAAAATCAAAACCACACATCATTCATGTAGAGCAAAGTCGATCAGCTGTTTGGTAACGAGATTCGTGTATCACTTTTTTCATTCTCCACACCTCTTATGGCTCATCATGAGTGGCATCTTGAGAATTTATCCAAAGGAAACCATGACAAAATCATTCACATCATGAGTCAAATATGGATAAAAGTTGGAGCTCATATTAACTGACATAACAAGATTCACTGTAAATCAATAATTTCATTCTTACCTCTTATCCACAAGGTCCTTAAAAGCTCCCAAGAAAATTACTGAAGAATAAGAAAGGTGAGGACTCAATGTAACCACATGTAACCGAAGCTAGTGTACCAGGGCCCAATACACGACTCACAGAATGTGAACTTTGGACTTGCATAACAATAAAAGGAAAATAAATACTATATCTTCTCTAACAAATTTCTATTGCCCTGCCTTCACATAAGTTTATAACTGAAGGACCGTGTAAATGAAGGACGGAGAGGATACTTGCGCTGGTGAACATTTGATCTGTTTCATCTTCTGAAACGCTTCGAAATATCGTTACTAACATGAACCAGATAATGTTTACATCCATATGACCGGAAGTGATTTAGACGAACGAAACTGGCACTGACAGGTCTACCAACTATTCCTAAAATATCATCGATATTTATCATTGGCCTCCAACTTCTTATTTTAATATGAAGGAGACAGGGACAAACTTTACATACTGAATTCATTCCCTACCGGACGGACAATGTCATCCTACTCATGCTGTTCTCTTCCCGAGATATTGCCTCGCTAATCGTAAAAAATACCTTTATTTTTCTACCAGTTCCTGTGACACGTAATATGATCAACATCGTTATATTTTTTTCCACTGGGCAATGGAATTTTCAATGTTTCACATTTGTTTTTTTATGCCATAGCCTTCAAGTGATTATTTAGCAGCATCTCAAGTGGCTTATCATTGAGAAAAGTGTGTTTCAACACCATGATTAATTAAGGCAAGATGACATAAAGGCCTTTGCTTTACATGGATCCAGTCCCATCATGAGGTTATTCATATGCTGTGTGAAAATCTCAATTTTTTATTATCTCCTCTAAATTCATGTGTCAAAATGTTTTCCATTTCCTATCTTTGTGTTATTAAAAGCAATGTTTCCTGTACTTTGAAAATATTCTTCAGTTTAGCATTAATTCCTTATATAAGGTCTTCTAAGCTTAAAAAAATTTTCCCTCGTCAGTCCTTCAACGTATTACCTGGTATTTCACTGTTTGTTTTGCTGCCTTCTGTTCTAGGCTCGTTGTCCCGACAGGACTGGTTTTTGTCATATGTAAACAACCATGGCGCAGCTTAACCCTGACGATTTTGGTAGACTGCAGGTGAATTGTCACTTATAGTCCATTTGTTTATTAAAGTAATTTTAAACCCTTATAAGCAATGGGAGAATTATCGTAATTTATGCACCTGTATTAAGCTTATGCCTGTATGTTATGATAACCAACCTGGATGAGCTCATCATATCTTACCTTTGGTTATATCTAATTGGTATAAGTGGCTTGTATGCACTATGTGTTTGGGGAAATACTCATTTTCAACTGATTCTACTTACTCTTAATATAAATTGATTCAAGAAATAAACCACAGGTTCAGGACTCACTAACTATGTATGTCCTATTAGGTGTTGTAAACTAAGTACACTATATTTTAAGTGCTTCATTTGGGTTTAAACAGTGATTTATAGTTTGAAATTAAGTTATTAATTATGTTAAGGTACAGATTAGTTTGAATGTATAATTATTGTATTTTTCTTGATCATGATATGTTACTGATGTTCACTTAAAAGCATTGTATTTAGGAATTTCAGAAGAAAAAATTTCCACAGAGAAAACCCTTCAGTTTGAGATATTTCGCTTCAATGCATTTATGAGCTTCATAGGAGATGTTACTGCCTACAATACTTAAGAGGAAAGTAATGTATTGGGTAATTTAGTGAAATATAAACCACCTTACTTATAGTACAGTGGTAATATAAAAGCCATCTGCAATACTGCTGAACTAGTTATTATGATTCATATCTCTGTTATTCAATAATCCACACACTGTCAACATATGCATCGCTGGAACTGTCAAAGTTGGTAACATTTTGGGACAGCCATATAAAGTGTGTTGTATTTAGATGTAAGAGGATACTGCTCTTAAATATCAAGTTGATGTATAATTCTGTGAGTTTCTTACTGTTAAAATTATATCGATCTTTGAGCTACATGTTTTTTGTCTTGATATGTGATATATATTTACTTGTTAATTTGTCTAAATCCCTGAAGTAAATTTGCTCCTTTATTTTGTATTACACATAATTTGCTTTAAAAGATTCCATGTAATTCCTTTCAGTTTTTTTTGTTTGTTTAGAATTCCAGTAACTGAAAATACATTTTAATCGCATAATTTTAGGTAATTGTTGTCAATCAAGACATTTGTACGGTGTGGCATTTGAGAGGCTAACAGTTTCAAGTCATTTACTGTGGTATTGCCATTCCTCTGCCTGGGTATTGACTAGTGATTAAGGACATCTTTTATTATAAGAAAAAACGTTTTTCTTCTATATGAAGAGGAAGTTGTAACTGTTTTCTAAGACTACATTCATGTCGATAACTGAAGAAGAGCTAGGGATATTGTAACTGCACATTGTCTGTGTTGACAGAATACACTGTACATCTTGGTAATTAGGGGTGTAGAGGTCAATCATCCCATTTTTATTTACTATTGGTATTGGTTTTGCACAAAGTTGCTGGGAGAACAGTGGGACTGCTGTGGCTGATCTCTTTTGATTCAACAAGGAAGTATCTCTGTAAGGCTATGCATTTTCTCATATGTTTACTCTGTTGATTCTGTTATGAATTCTCGTTAATACGAAACCTAGATGACTAAAAATGCTCTTTATACGAAGGGTGCACTGCATACAAGGTTTCTCTTTTTAGAATCAACTTCTAGAACTTCGAGAAAGGAATTATTCCTTGGATGATACTCTGCGCAAACACAAAAAGGGTAAGTTTGTAATTACCAACAGTTCTGTGAATAACATTAGAGGTAATTTATATCATTAGCAGAACTGGTACTAATGACTTATGTATACTGACTAATTACCCAAGATTTTAGTAATAGACATTTCTTTTGTATTTATTGTGTTTAAGAATTGGCAGAAACTAAGATAAGGATACAGAACTTAGAAGAAGAAAATAGCCGTTATCAAGTCTTAATCAGGACATCAAAAAAAGCTTCAGAAGTAGAGATGCTAATCCGTGACAATGGGTATCTTAGAAACAAGTTAAGGGACCAGGAAGAAGATTTCAGACTTCAAAATAATACACTTTTACAAGAATTATCAAGGGTAAGTTAAGTTCACTCCATTCAGTGTTTGATATATCAATCTTTGGATCTGTCTGAATTTTCATGTTAGAGACATTGTCAGTGTGTTGCCATACGAGAAGATATTAGAGTTTTTCAATTAAGTTCTGAGGTTATACAGTTCATTTATTCATTAAAGCTGACTTTTGTAAGAATGAAGTGATTTTTTTTTCAAGCTTCTCTTACACTTCTACATTGCTTCTTGATAATCTACTCAGCACACTGTTAAGTCCTCTAATTACATTACATTACATTACGTTACAACTATGGATATAGATTGTTATAAGCATTATTACTTCTGTGGTACTACATGTAGAGTTTGTTGCTACCTTTACAGGAATGATAGGGGAAAGGGAGTATTGTTATAGGGTTTTGTATTTAGATTAGAAGTTTTCATATTGTATGTTCTTTTATGCTTTTTAAGTTTGGTTACCCAACTTAACATTTTACATTTATAGTTGGTAGGGGAGAACGAACGATATGAGAGACAAGTGGAGGTACTGTGTGGTGACAAAGGCGGTGATCAGGCAGCTGATGGTGACCATGGCTCAACTGATGATTCTAAGGAGGTAAGTATGGGGATCACTGACATATATTCTATCTATCTCTCAGTATCTCTGATGTCTTTTCTCTTCTTGAATCCCTTTAAGGGGGTGGCTGTAGCAAAAGAGTCTCCATGACTGATAATTTCTGGTGCCGCATAGCATTTTAGTGCCTCACCCTTAACAGGCCACTGACCAAGGGCAACTCTAGAGTAGTGTTTCCAGAGGCTCCTACCTAATGCTCCACCAAAATGTTCCTACCTACTACATCTATCTAATGTTCCTACCTACTGCTTCTCTATTGCTCTTGCCCTTATGCCAAAAGGAAGGGTTAATGCATAGCACTCCCTGCAGGAAAATTTACTAACGAAGAGTGAGTTGAGTGTTGTCAAGTGTTATGTGTGACAAGGATAGATTGTGTTTGTGGATAGAATTACAGCAGTCCACATGTGGGTGATGCAGAAAGAAAAGACAGCTACTTGGGTCAGAGGAGAGCAACTTTGAAGAAACTGAAGTGCTGCATCTACTGCACTCAGTCAACAATGACTTCTTCCTTTGCATCATCATATGGAATTAATATAATCCTCATTTATCCACCGTTGTGTCATCTGATTTGCCTTTTCTCATATTGTTAATAACATTTTGATTTATCTCCTATGAGCCCTGAGTTGCCTTACATCCTACATGGCCTTGTGATTATATATCATCCATGCTCCTCTTTTATTGATTCTATAAAGTTAAACATGAATGCAAGGGTCTTAGAATGAGGGACTGATATACGGTATGTTGGGGATAGGGGAAGCATGGGATGTAAATCAGTTACTGTATGTTGTTGACATGGCTATGGTGGCTTACTGTAGAGATAAACTGCTGAGTCTGGTTACAGAGTTTGTGTGTATAAAAGGGGAAAGTTGAGAGTAAATATGAATAAAAGTGAGGTAACAAGGTTCTGCAGGAATATATGACAGGATGGCTTGAATAGGAAGGATCTAGAAGTGGAGTGCTTTAGGTACCTAGGATCGGATGTAGCAGTGGATAGAACAATAGGGTCTGAAGTGAGAGGTCTTTAGGGGTAAATTTGGATGTTTGAAGGTATAATAGTCTCAGCAGTGTTGTATGGTTGGTAGTCTTAGCCCTTGGATGAAAATGAAAGGGAAAGGGCTGATGTATTGGAAGTGAAATGTCTGAGGACAATACATGGTTTGAGGTATGTTAATTGTATAAAGAATGACACCATAAAAGAGGCATATGCTAGCAACCACAGTGTTTGACAGAATAGACCAGGGTGTGATGAAATGGTTTGAACTTATAGAAAGGATGAGTGCAGAAAGGCAATTAAAAAGGATCTTTGGGTTGGAAATGGAGTGAGGAAGGGGGATGGGGAAACTACAGAAGAAATGGAAGGATTGAGTGATTGAGTCTTTGGGATACTGGAATTTGAACATTCAAGAGGGTGAGAGGCATGGGATATAATGAATTAGGTTGATGTTATATATAGGGGTTATGTGTTGTCATTGAGCTGAACCATTGCATATGAAGTGATTAAACTTAGTAAACCATGGAATAATGTGTGGGGCTTGGCTATGAATAGTAGGCTCTGGTTTCAATACATTATACATGACATATAGGGAGTGGATGTGCTCAAGTGAGGCCCATGTTCATCTGTTCGTGACATTTCCTTGGTAACACAGGAGAGAGTTGGGTAAGAACAGAAAAACTTAGAAAATTAACATGGCTTTTTGTGGGTGAAATAAAGTGATGGTGAATATTCAACAGAAGTAATTCTGGGGTGTAAATATAGAAGCCCAGAGGCCAAGAAATGTATGTTTGAAGAAGTTGTGATGGAGTAATTAGTGGAGATGGTCTAGGATCTTGTTGTATGGAGGGGTTTTACAAGAGTTTTCATACTGCATAGCATCTGTTTACCCCACACCAAAATGTGATGTTGAAACTTTGTTGCTTGTGAGGGATGAATGATAAGGTAACATAACCTTCTCTTCACATTATATTGAGAAGTAACCACTTACTTTTCCATGAGAAAGTTTGGTCACAGTTTAGTCATGCCATAGGTGATGATAGTTATCAGCTTTAATATTATTTTTATTATTTTTATTTTATTATTTTTCTCATGCTTGCTCGCCTTTTCCAGTGTTAGCAAGGTAGTGCAGGAACAGACAAAGATAGGCCTTATTCACTCACATCCCTTATTATTATTATTATTATTATTATTATTTCATTATTTTTTCTTTTCTTTCATACTATTTGCCATTTCCCGCATCAGCGAGGTAGCATTAAGAACAGAGGACTGGACCTTTGAGGTAATATCCTCACCTGGCCCCCTTCTCTGTTCCTTCTTTTGGAAAAAAAAAAAAAAAAAAAGAGAGGGGAGGATTTCCAGCCCCTCGCTCCCTTCCCTTTTAGTCGCCTTCTACGACACGCAGGGAATACGTGGGAAGTATTCTTTCTTCCCTATCCCCAAGGAGATATTATTATTATTATTATTATTATTATTATTATTGTTATTATTATAATATATTATTATTATTATTATTATTATTATTATTATTATTATTATTATCATTATCATTATTATATTTTTTTATTTATTTACCATACTTGATTGCCATTTCCCACATCAGCAAGGTAGTGCCAGGAAACAGATGAAGAATGGCCCATCCACTCATACATACACACACACACACACACATATATATATATATATATATATATATATATATATATATATATATATATAATTTTTTTTTTTTTTTTTTTTTTATACTTTGTCGCTGTCTCCCGCGTTTGCGAGGTAGCGCAAGGAAACAGACGAAAGAAATGGCCCAACCCCCCCCATACACATGTATATACATACGTCCACACACGCAAATATACATACCTACACAGCTTTCCATGGTTTACCCCAGACGCTTCACATGCCTTGATTCAATCCACTGACAGCACGTCAACCCGGTATACCACATCGCTCCAATTCACTCTATTCCTTGCCCTCCTTTCACCCTCCTGCATGTTCAGGCCCCGATCACACAAAATCTTTTTCACTCCATCTTTCCACCTCCAATTTGGTCTCCCTCTTCTCGTTCCCTCCACCTCCGACACATATATCCTCTTGGTCAATCTTTCCTCACTCATTCTCTCCATGTGACCAAACCATTTCAAAACACCCTCCTCTGCTCTCTCAACCACGCTCTTTTTATTTCCACACATCTCTCTTACCCTTACGTTACTTACTCGATCAAACCACCTCACACCACACATTGTCCTCAAACATCTCATTTCCAGCACATCCATCCTCCTGCGCACAACTCTATCCATAGTCCATGCCTCGCAACCATACAACATTGTTGGAACCACTATTCCTTCAAACATACCCATTTTTGCTCTCCGAGATAATGTTCTCGACTTCCACACATTCTTCAAGGCTCCCAGAATTTTTGCCCCCTCCCCCACCCTATGATCCACTTCCGCTTCCATGGTTCCATCCGCTGCCAGATCCACTCCCAGATATCTAAAACACTTCACTTCCTCCAGTTTTTCTCCATTCAAACTCACCTCCCAGTTGACTTGACCCTCAACCCTACTGTACCTAATAACCTTGCTCTTATTCACATTTACTCTTAACTTTCTTCTTTCACACACTTTACCAAACTCAGTCACCAGCTTCTGTGGTTTCTCACATGAATCAGCCACCAGCGCTGTATCATCAGCGAACAACAACTGACTCACTTCCCAAGCTCTCTCATCCCCAACAGACTTCATACTTGCCCCTCTTTCCAAAACTCTTGCATTCACCTCCCTAACAACCCCATCCATAAACAAATTAAACAACCATGGAGACATCACACACCCCTGCCGCAAACCTACATTCACTGAGAACCAATCACTTTCCTCTCTTCCTACACGTACACATGCCTTACATCCTCGATAAAAACTTTTCACTGCTTCTAACAACTTGCCTCCCACACCATATATTCTTAATACCTTCCACAGAGCATCTCTATCAACTCTATCATATGCCTTCTCCAGATCCATATATATATATATATATATATATATATATATATATATATATATATATATATATATATATATATATATATATATTTTTTTTTTTTTTTTTGCTTTGTCGCTGTCTCCCACCGTTTGCAAGGTAGCGCAAGGAAACATACATATATATATATATATATATATTTCTCTCTTTCATACTATTCGCCATTTCCTACATTAGCGAGGTAGCATTAAGAACAGAGGACTGGACCTTTGAGGGAATATCCTCACCTGGCCCCCTTCTCTGTTCCTTCTTTTTGGGAAAAAAAAAAAAAACGAGAGGGGAGGATTTCCAGTCCCCTACTCCCTTCCCTTTTAGTCACCTTCTGTGACACGCAGGGAATACATGGGAAATATTCTTTCTCCCCTATCCCCAGGGATAATATGAATGCCCATACATGCACATATACATATCAACACATACACATAAACATATACACAGACATACACATACATGTATACACATGTACATATTCATACTGCCTTCATCTACTCCTGGCGCTACCCAGCCCCACAGGAAACAGCTTCACTAAACCCTGCTTCAGCAAGGCAGGCACCAGGAAAAGACAAAAAAGGTCATATGTAATGCACCAAAACCACAGCTCCCTATCCACATCCAGGCCCCAAAGACCTTTCCATGGTCTACCTCAGACATTTCACATGCCCTGATTCATTCCATTGACAGCACATCGAGCCCAGTATACCACATCGTTCCAATTCACTCTCTTGCATGCCTCTCACCCTCCTTTATGTTCAAGTCCTGATCGCTCAAATTCTTTTTCACTCCATCATTCCACTCCCTGTTCTCCTTGTTCCCTCCACCTCTGACACATATATCCTCTTTGTCAATCTTTCCTCGCTCATTCTCTCAATATGCCCAAACTGTTTCAACGCATGCTCTTCTGCTCTCCCAACCACATTCTTTTTATTTCCACACATCTCTCTCACTCTTTCATTACTTACTTAATCAAACCTCCTCACACCACATATTGTCCTCAAACATTTCATTTCCAACACTTCCACCCCCATCCACACAATCCCATCTATAGCCCTTGCCTTGCAACCTTACAGTATTGTTGGAACTACCATTCCTTGAAACATACCCATTTTTGCTCTCCGGGATAATGTTCTCTCTTTCCACACATCTTCATTGCTCACAGAACCTTCAACCCCTCCCCCACCCTTTGACTCACTTCTGTTTCCATGTTTCCACTCACTGCTAAGTCCCCTCCCAGATATCTAAAACACTTCACTTTCTTCAATTTTTCTCCATTCAAACTTACATCCCAATTAACTTGTCCCTCAACCCGACTGAACCTAATAACCTTGCTCTTATTCACATTTGCTCTCAACTTTCTCCTTTCACACACTTTTCCAAACTCAGTCACCAACTTCTGCAGTTTCTCACTCGATTCAGCTACCAATGCTGTATCATCGGCTAATAACAACTGACACTTCCCAGGACCTCTCATCTCTAACAGACTGCATACTCGACCCTCTCTCCAAAACTTCTCCAGATCCATAAATGCTACATACAAATCCATCTGTTTTTCTAAGTATTTCTCACACACACTTTCAAAGCAAACACCTAATCCACACGTCCTCTACCACTTCTGAAACCACACTGCTCTTCCCCAACTGGTGCTTTGTATATGCCTTCACCCTCTCAATAAATACCCTCCCATATAATTTTCCAGGAATACTCAACAAACTTATACCTCTGTAATTTGAACACTCACTTATCCCCTTTGCCTTTGTACAATGGCTCTATGCATGCATTCCGTCAATCCTCAGGCACATCACCATGATCCATACATACATTGAATACCCTTACTACCAAATCATTGACACAGTCACCCCCTTTCTTAATAGATTCTACTACAATACCCTTATTATTATTATTATTATTATCCCTGGGGATAGGGGAGAAAGAATACTTCCCACGTATTCCCTGCATGTCATAGAAGGCAACTGAAAGGGAAGGGAGCAGGGGGCTGGAAATCCTCCCCTCTCATTTTTTTTTCTTTTTTTTCTCCAAAAGAAGGAACAGAGAAGGGGGCCAGGAGAGGATATTCCCTCAAAGGCCCAGTCCTCTGTTCTTAACGCTAACTCGCCAATGCGGGAAATGGCGAATAGTACGAAAAAAAAAATTATTATTATTATATTTTGTCATTTTATTACACTTGATTGCTGTTTCCCGCATCAGCAAGGTGGCGCCAGGAAACAGACATAGAATGACACATCCACTCATATACACAAATATATACATAAATGCCCATACACATACACATACATATGTATGTATACGTACACAGACATATACATATGTACATATTCATACTTGCTCGTCTTCAATCCATTCCCAGTGCCACCCTGCTCCACAGGAAATAGCATCGCTGCCCCCTGCTTCAGCGAGGTAGTGCCAGGAAAACAGACAAAAAGGCCACATTTGTTCATCCTCAGTCTGTAGCTGTCATGTGTAATGCACATAAACCATGGTTTCCTTTCCACATTCAGGCCCCACAGACCTTTCCATGGTTTACCCCAGACATTTCACATGCCCTGGTTTAGTCCATTGACAGCCCGTCAACCCTGGTGTAGCACATTGTTCCATTTCACCATTCCTTGCACGCCTTTCACCCTCCTGCTTGCTCAGGCCCCACTCACTCCAAATCTTTTTCACTCCATCCTTCCACCTCCAATTCGGTCTCCTGCTTCTCGTTGTTCCCTCCACCTCTGACACATATATTCTCTTTGTCAACTTTTCCTCACTCATTCTCTCTATATTATCCCTGGGGATAGGGGAGAAAGAATAATTCCTAAGCATTCCTTTGTGTCATGGAAGGCGACTAAAGGGGACGGGAGCGGGGGACTAGAAACCCTCCCCTCCTTGTATTTTAACTTTCTAAAAGGGAAAACAGAAGGAGTCATGCAAGGAGTGCTCATCCTCCTCAAAAGCTCAGACTGGGGTGTCTAAGTGTGTATGGATGTAACCAAGGTGAGAAGGAAGGAGAGGTAGACAGTACATTTGAAGGAAGGAACCTGGATATTTTGGCTCTTGAGTGAAACAAAGCTTATTATTATTATTATTTATCCATGGGGCTAGGGGAGAA
Organism: Panulirus ornatus; assembly: GCF_036320965.1. Classification (NCBI taxonomy): domain Eukaryota; kingdom Metazoa; phylum Arthropoda; class Malacostraca; order Decapoda; family Palinuridae; genus Panulirus; species Panulirus ornatus. Next base: position 27,270,545 of record NC_092255.1, on the reverse strand, counting down.
AGGATATTGCCCACATATTCCCTGCCTGTTGTAGAAGGTGACTAAAAGGGTAGGGAGTTGGGGGCTGGAAGTCCTCCCATTTGGTTTTACTTTTCCAAAAGAAGGAACAGAGAAGGCAGCCAAGTGAGGATTTTTCTTTCAAAGGTTCAGTCATCTATCTGTTCCTTATGCTACCTCACTAATGTGGGGAAATGGCAAATACATATGAAAAAATTAATTATTATTAAATTTATTATTACTCTTATTATTATCCTTAGGAATAGGGGAGAAAGACTACCACTCATTATCTCCTGCTTGTCAAAGTGGGTGACTAAGAGGAGCATAGGGTAGGGGTCTGGAAATCCTCTCCATCAGTATCATTACTTTCCAAAAGAAGGAACAAAGGAAGTAGCTAAATGAGGATTTTTCCTCCAAAGCTCAATCATCTATTCTTGATGCTACTTTGTAAGGCAGGAAATGGTTAACAGGCATTAAAAAGGTGTTATCTTTTTTCATTTTCAAATCATTTTCACTCAAAATGGAAAGTGAGGACAGTTCTGGATACCATGATGCATTGAGTTGCTTGGGTGAGAGTTTGATCATTTATATTTTCTCATGATTTTTCATTAGCTTTGCTGAGTTTTTGGCAAAAGATTATCTGTGTTCTTGTACGAGATTTTTTATTGTAGGTTATACGTCTCCGTGGGGAACTCACAGCAATGGAAAAGAAACTGTATGAAGCAGAGAAGCGTGCAGAGGCAGAGGGTCTTGCAGTAAGAGAAAAGATGGCAGCCCTAAATGTACAAGTTACTCAGCTTACTAATGTTTTAAAGACACATTCAATACCTGTGTAAGTTAGGAATATGTACTGACATTCTATACCTGTGTTAGGAATATGTCCTCACATTCCCTACCCATGTAAGTTGGGGATATGTACTCAACATATAAAACTTCAAGAACAGTTTTTGTAAATATTGAATATCATTCAGTTTAAAAGCAAAACTTTATGCCCCCCTCTAGCATTAAATCACTAAATGTGCAAAAGGAAAATTTTGTTCTTGTATGGGTTCCATTGTAAGTTTGAGTTTGTTTAGTTTCCTAGCAAATTAGTATATGTTTAAGCTGATGTAATGATTTCCTTCATTTTAAATTTAGGTATTGTGAAGTTACACTCCAGAAATCTTTTTCTATATATTAGAGATGAAGGAGAAATCAGTTTAGCCCAAGGTGGAGGAGTGAGCTTCAAGAAACTTACACTTCAAGATGATGATGGACTTGAAACAGACTTGGAGAGACCCAGTGGTAAGGAGGGTTTTACCTTACATATTCATATTTATATAATCAGCTGTCTTATGTCCTGGCTACTTCTTCCCATTGTGCAATTAGTTTTCCAAGACATAACTATCAAGAACTGTACATCTCTGTACATTCCCCCTGGATCTGTCTTCTTCCATCAACAAACACTCTTAAGATTGTCCTGTATTATCTCTCCATTTTGTCTATCTGCCCTATGCACACAAACTTTTGTCAGATTTTTTCTTTTTTACTAGGTTTAAGGATGGTTTAGTTGAAATACATTATTATATCATTAATTGATGATTTTAGGTGCATATGATTCTTTTAAGAAAAAATTTGGAAAGCATTTGAAAAATGTTGATAAAGGAATCAACATCATGAAATTGAGGTCACTTGAAAACAGTTTCAGTACCCGTGGCACCTATGAAGTGTCTCAGTAATTTTTGAAACTTTTTTCATACTATAATGCCATTTTCTGCATTAGCAAGGCACAGACAAAGGAAGGTTGCATCTGCTAACATCCATTCTTTAGGTCATGTGTGATGCCCCACAGACCTCACCATAGCTTACCCTGGACACTTTACATGCTGTGGTTCAATCTACTGACAGAACATTGACTCCTTTATGCCACAGCATTTCAGTTTACTCAAACACATGCACATCTTTTACTCTTCTGCATGTTCAGGCAATCACTCAAAATCTTTTTCATCCCATCCTTCCATATCCAGTTTAGTTCTCTTTGTTCCCTCCACTTCTGTCATGTATATCCTCTTTGTCAACTTTTCCTCATTCATTCTCTCCATATGTCCAAATCATTTCAGCACACCCTTCTTATCTCTCTCAACCACACTCTTTTTATTACATGTGTATATATGTATGTGGCTGCGTATGTGTATGTATATGTTTATGTGTATGCTCTTATTCTTTCAATGCTTGATCAATCAAACCACCTCACACCACATATTATCCTCAAACATTTCATTTCCAACACCCACCCTTCACTGCAGTTTTATATATAACCCAAGCCTCACATCCCAAATAATGATCATTCTTCCCACACATTCTTTAGTGATCCCGAATCTCTGCCACCTTTCCTACCATATGACTCACTTTTGCTTCCATGATTCCACTCGCTATCATGTCCACTCTCAGGTATCTAAAACACTCCACTTTCTCCATTCAAACTCATAATCCCATCTTCCCTGTGCCTCAGCCCTACTAATTCTAATAATCTTGCTTTTATTCACACTTACTCTCAACTTCTTCCTTTCATGCACTCTTCCAAACTCAGCCACCAACTCTTGTAGTTTCTCTCTTGAATCTGCCTACAGTGTTGTATCATCAACAAACAGCAACTGACTCACTTCCCAAACCCTTTCATCCTTTACAGACTGCATACTCACCCCTCTCCCTAAGATTCTTGTATTTACCTCCCATATTGCCCCATCCATACACAATTTTAACAACCATGATGATGTCACACACCCCTGACGCAGACCAACCTGCACTTGAAACCATTCACTCTCCTCTCTTCCTACTCATACACATGCCTTACTCCCTTACACCCGTACACTGCTTCTAGTAACTCTTTCCACACCTTGTATTCTTAAGACCTTTCACAAGGCATCCCTATCAACTTTATAATATGCTATCTCCAGATCCTTAACTGCCACGTACATACCCACCTGTTTCTCTTGAGGTATTTCTCAGTCATATTCTTCAGAGTAAACACCTGATCCACACATCCTCTACCACTTCTGAAATCACACTGTTCCTCCCCAATTTGATGCTCTTTACATACCTTCACATTCTGTCACTCTCTTCCCATATAACTTACCAGGTACACTCAACAAACTTATCTCTCTCTAGTTTGAACTCACCTTTATCTCCCTTGCCTTTATACAATGGCACTATTCGTGCATTCCACCATTCATTAGGCACCTTAATATGATCCATACCTACATTGAAAATTGAGTAAACATTTAACTACGCAGTCACCACCCTTTCTTAATAAATTGAACTGCAATACCATCCACTCCAGTCTTTTTGCCATATTTCATCTTATTTAAGGCTTTCACCACTTATTCTCTCTTCAAACCACTCTCCATGACTCTCTCACTTCACACACCACCCCTACCCAAACTCCCTATCATCAAACACGTTTAACAGTCCTTCAAAATACCTACTCTATCTCCCTGCTTTATGACTACCTGTTACCACTTCTCCTTTTGTTCCATTCACTGATGTTTCTATTTGTTCTCTTGTTTCCTGCACATTATTAACCTCCTTCCAAAATATGTTCGCATTCTCCCTAATGTTTAGTGATACTCGCTCACCCCAACTCTCCTAGAACTTATGATACAAAAATTAACTCGACATTACCTGACTACTTCATGAAGACAATATATTAGGTGTTAGATGTTGTACGTGAACAGCATTAAGCATGTCTTATTATAATGCCCATCAGTATTGGATGAACAGAGTGCCTCAAGCCTCATGGCCCTCATATCAACCTTTGTGTATCAGAGTCAGTTATGAAAACAGCCACAGTCATTAGAATGCATCACATATATTTGCTCATGCTAGTATGATAAACTGTTTGAAGGTAGTGTCTCACTACTACTATGGGGTAGATAAGAAAGCCATGCGAAGGTTATATTGGACCATGGTTGCCACATATATTGATTCATTGGCCACTAGCAAACATCCTGAGAATGGCTGATATTGCCCATAATCATAGTATTACAATATGCACAGGAGCACTGATGTCTTTTAAAAGTGAAAGTCTATGTGCCGATTTGAGCGAGCTCCTTACAAATTTAAAATGAGATGAAATTGGCATAATGTATTTCTTTAGGCTTAAACAAACATCAACTAACTCTTCTTATAAATGTATTTCTGCTGCTAAGAGGACTGAGGTATTTGATTAACTTTCAAAGTTCACTAAATCTTTTAAGGTAAGAGTAAAAACTGCAGTTCATGAGAGTGGTTTTTGCTTGTTACTCTTCATGAAAGGTCCCTGAGATCAAACTTTGCAGGGACTGGCTGAAAACAACCAAAAGCAACATTGTCATAACAAAAAGTAAATTCATTCAGTATGATACTATTTGTCATACTGGTGAGAAAAAAATACTTCCCACTTATTCCATGCATGTCATAAGTGACTAAAAGGGATGGGAGCAAGGGGCTGGAAATCCTCCCCTCCAGTTTTTACTTTTTCAAAAGAAGGAACAGAGAATGGGGCCAAAAGAGGCTTTTTCCCTCTAAGGCTCAGTTCTCTGTTCTTGACGCTACCCCCGCTAATGTGGGCAATGGCGAATATGAAAGTATGAAGAATAAAGGTATTTACTAATTGTAAAAAATGCAACAGAGGTATAGGCTTTACCTTTAGTTATTGAAAGAGAATCTCGTTGAACAAAACTACCTGGAGAATCTTACACATTTACTGCAGAAATATATGGTATTCAGGCTGCACTTAAGTGAACAATCTACTTAAAAAGAAATTTACAATCTATTCCAATCCCCATAGTGCACTGCAAGCCATATCACACTAAGCTTCAGTATATTCCATAGCTCAAAAGGTCCAAGACTGAATTATAAGAATCCACTCAAAGCATATATGTAGAATTTTGCTGATGTCCTGGACATGATAGTATCACCTAATAAAATAGCAGATGTAAGGTTAAAGCAACTATATTTAGTATTCTGTAACTGAGAATTATATACATTACATTGATTTTGTGAGTAGAATAGATAATTACAATACATTTACACATGGCAAGGTATGTGAGACTTCAGTACCCAAAAGAATAAACTACAAAGGAGAAAGGAAGGTGTTGCAAGATGGCATTCCTCGTTCAACATGGATCACCATTTGTGACATCTCTGTGTCAATCACATACTTAGGATTGGTTTTACTATGTTTACCAACACCAGGTTAAGTATCTGTGGTGCAAATAGCACTTTGTTTTTAATAGGGGATCCCTATCTGATAGAAAATACACTCTTTATTGTCATTTTGATTTTTAAAACTTTATTATGACCAGTACAGTTTTACTCATTATGACCAGGATAGTTTTATTCATTTTTCTCAAATTAGTAAATGAGAAACTTATTTCTAATCAAGAGGGTGCTTTTTTCATTAATGATCTATAAGACAAGCATCAGCAATTAATCTTCTTGAATGAACAAGCTGACAAACAGTGCATATTGCATACCAGTTTTCAACATTGTATGCTTTTTGTGAACTGGTATTATTTCATTTCTTAACAGCTGTACTTTATTGAAGTACACTGATTATTTTTCTTACGGGTGCTGGTCCCTCATAAGCTCAGCACCTGTAGCATTTGTTATTTTTTCTAATAGCCTGATGACTAATGGTGACCCATGGTAATTTAATGGAGAAAAGACCTACCCCAGTATGTGACACCTGCAGTTACAGTATTACTAAGGAACATGTACAAACAGAATGCCAAAAATGTAGGAGTCTCAGAATCACACATAAATTTTATACTAATAATGCAAGGAACATAAGAATTTGAAAGATAAATTTTAGACAGTAATAGTGTAAATGTAATGTGAATACTTACAATTTTTTGTGAAGGAGGCTAAAATCCATAATTTTATCAAAATGATTTTAAGGTTTCAGATTTTTAAGGAAACCAAAAGAAATCATTCTATGTAAATCCTCTTATGTTTTTGAATATCTTATTCATTCTGAAAAGTGCCCAATAACCATAGGTTTTAGCATTTAACTAATTCCACAGAAATATCTCAAACCATTAATTTCAGTTCTTTGCACTTTAAACTGAAGTATTCTGTATTATGTTGTCTTACGATTTCATGGAAGCATAAATGTGGTTTTAATTTCTTTCTTTGTTGTCTTCTCTGCCTATTCTAAATCACCTTTATATATTCATTATCCCAGTTTGAGAGAAAACTCAAAGGAATGAAGTTCAAGACATGACTGATTGAAGAAAGATAAGTATGGACAGTTATGGCTGGCATGCTCATCATTGTTCCAATCATTTAGAAAATAGATTTTAGGGAGTTTTTGGTGTTTCAATAATTTTAACATTTTTGGGTTTTCAGAGACACTCAAACAATATCAAGAGAAAACCACTCATCTGCAATGTGAATTGGATAAAACAAATCTCCAGTTAAATGAGGAACAGGAACGGATATCAATAATAACTTCTGAAAAGGTCAAGTTAGAGCAGGACCTGAGTGATGTCAATGAAAGGTTAGCTTTTTACTTATACTGGAATGTGCTACATAATACTGTGGTGCATTGTAGTTTGTGACTAGGCAGTTTACATAAATTGTATTTCAGCTGTATGTGCATGATGGAAAATTTAACTAGGTGTGTTTGTTACTATTTATATAGTACTGCAACGAGATGGCAAATAGTTTCCATAAGTAGACAATGTTATATGGTTGCGAGATGTGGGCTATAGATAGGGTTATGTGGAGGAGGGTGGATGTGTTGGAAATGAGATGTGTGAGGACAATATGTGGTGTGAGGTGGTTTGACTAAGTAATGAAAAGGTAAGAGAGATGTGTGGTAATAAAAATAGTGTGGTTGAGAGAGCAGAAGAGGGTGTTTTGAAATGGTTTGGTCACATGGAGAGAATGAGTGAGGAAAGATTGACAAGAGGATATATGTGTCGGAGGTGGAGGGAATGAGGAGAAGTGGGAGACCAAATTGGAGGTGGAAAGATGGAGTGAAAAAGATTTTGTGTGATCGGGGCCTGAACATGCAGGAGGGTGAAAGGCGTGGAAGGAATAGAGTGAATTGGAACGATTTGGTATACCGGGATTGACGTTCTGTCAGTGGATTGAACCAGGGCATGTGAAGCGTCTGGGGCAAACCATAGAAAGTTTTGTGGGGCCTGGATATGGAAAGGGAGCTGTGATTTCAGTGCATTATACATGACAGCTAGAGACTGAGTGTGAACGAATGTGGCCTTTGTTGTCTTTTCCTAGCGCTACCTTGGGCGTGTGCGGAAGGAGGGAGGTGTCATTTCATGTGTGGCGGGGTAGCGACAGGAATGAATAAAGGCAGCAAGTATGAATTATGTACAGAAGAAGGAGTCACGCGGGGAGTGCTCATCCTCCTCGAAGGCTCAGAGTGGGGTGCCTAAATGTGTGTTGATGTAACCAAGATGTAAAAAAAGGAGAGATAGGTAGTATGTTTGAGGAAAGGAACCTGGATGTTTTGGCTCTGAGTGAAACGAAGCTCAAGGGTAAAGGGGAAGAGTGGTTTGGGAATGTCTGGGGAGTAAAGTCAGGGGTTATTGAGAGGACAAGAGCAAGGGAAGGAGTAGCAATACTCCTGAAACAGGAGTTGTGGGAGTATGTGATAGTGTAAGAAAGTAAATTCTCGATTAATATGGGTAAAACTGAAAGTTGATGGAGAGAGGTGGGTGATTATTGGTGCATATGCACCTGGGCATGAGAAGAAAGATGAAGAGAGGCAAGTGTTTTGGGAGCAGCTGAATGAGTGTGTTAGTGGTTTTGATGCACGAGACCGGGTTATAGTGATGGGTGATTTGAATGCAAAGGTGAGTAATGTGGCAGTTGAGGGAATATATATATATATATATATATATATATATATATATATATATATATATATATATATATATATATATATATATACATATATATATACATGTATGTGAGAAATACTTAGAAAAGCAAATGGATTTGTATGTAGCATTTATGGATCTGGAGAAGGCATATGATAGAGTTGATAGAGATGCTCTGTGGAAGGTATTAAGAATATATGGTGTGGGAGGGAAGTTGTTAGAAGCAGTGAAAAGTTTTTATCGAGGATGTAAGGCATGTGTACGTGTAGGAAGAGAGGAAAGTGATTGGTTCTCAGTGAATGTAGGTTTGCGGCAGGGGTGTGTGATGTCTCCATGGTTGTTTAATTTGTTTATGGATGGGGTTGTTAGGGAGGTAAATGCAAGAGTTTTGGAAAGAGGGGCAAGTATGAAGTCAGTTAGGGATGAGAGAGCTTGGGAAGTGAGTCAGTTGTTGTTCGCTGATGATACAGTGCTGGTGGCTGATTCATGTGAGAAACTGCAGAAGCTGGTGACTGAGTTTGGTAAAGTGTGTGGAAGAAGAAAGTTAAGAGTAAATGTGAATAAGAGCAAGGTTATTAGGTACAGTAGGGTTGAGGGTCAAGTCAATTGGGAGGTGAGTTTGAATGGAGAAAAACTGGAGGAAGTGAAGTGTTTTAGATATCTGGGAGTGGATCTGGCAGCGGATGGAACCATGGAAGCGGAAGTGGATCATAGGGTGGGGGAGGGGGCAAAAATTCTGGGAGCCTTGAAGAATGTGTGGAAGTCGAGAACATTATCTCGGAAAGCAAAAATGGGTATGTTTGAAGGAATAGTGGTTCCAACAATGTTGTATGGTTGCGAGGCGTGGGCTATGGATAGAGTTGTGCGCAGGAGGATGGATGTGCTGGAAATGAGATGTTTGAGGACAATGTGTGGTGTGAGGTGGTTTGATCGAGTGAGTAACGTAAGGGTAAGAGAGATGTGTGGAAATAAAAAGAGCGTGGTTGAGAGAGCAGAAGAGGGTGTTTTGAAGTGGTTTGGGCACATGGAGAGAATGAGTGAGGAAAGATTGACCAAGAGGATATATGTGTTGGAGGTGGAGGGAACGAGGAGAAGAGGGAGACCAAATTGGAGGTGGAAAGATGGAGTGAAAAAGATTTTGTGTGATCGGGGCCTGAACATGCAGGAGGGTGAAAGGAGGGCAAGGAATAGAGTGAATTGGAGCGATGTGGTATACCGGGGTTGATGTGCTGTCAGTGGATTGAATCAGGGCATGTGAGGCGTCTGGGGTAAACCATGGAAAGCTGTGTAGGTATGTATATTTGCGTGTGTGGACGTATGTATATACATGTGTATGGGGGGGGGGGGCCATTTCTTTCGTCTGTTTCCTTGCGCTACCTCGCAAACGCGGGAGACAGCGACAAAGTTTAAAAAAAAGAAAAAAAAAAAAAATATATATATATATTTTTTTTTTCCAAAAGAAGGAACAGAGAAGGGGGCCAGGTGAGGATATTCCCTCTAAGGCCCAGTCCTCTGTTCTTAACGCTACCTCGCTAATGCGGGAAATGGCGAATAGTATGAAAGAAAGAAAAGATATATATATATATATATATATATATATATATATATATATATATATATATATATATATATATATATATATATATATATGTCTGTGTATGTATATATATATGTATATGTTGAAATGTATAGGTATGTATATGTGCGTGTGTGGATGTGTATGTATATACATGTGTATGTGGGTGGGTTAGGCCATTCTTTCGTCTGTTTCCTTGTGCTACCTCGCTAACGCGGGAGACAGCAACAAAGTATAATAAATAAAATAATAAGCAGACATAATGTGTCCAGATACTTTTACCGGTAAACTGACTTGCATTTCAAATGCTTTTATCATATGGTTGAAGTTACATGAAATAGCTTATGCAGTACTCTAACACCATGTTTACCTGGACACTGAAGAACCAAAAACTTATCAGTATTCCAATGGAATTAAGATTTTCAGGATGCTTCTTAGTGAGTCTTAAAGATTCAAATTAAGTATGCATATCTGAAAAAAAAAATTCATCCAGACTTTTAGGCAATGACAACAATATCCAGATATTGTTAGTCTTCCTTATTCACCCAGACTCATTACCAATGTTGTCTGATTAATTTAGAGGCTTGTAACTTGTAATCATGTCTCCCCTCCTGTTCTTCAGTATTGGTAAATTCATGGCTACTATCCTCTCACTGTAATGCATCTCCCATATCACAGACAAGATCTTTGTTTTCCTCCAGTGGACCCACTATATGAGTTGACTAAATTGAAGATATATACTCAGTGGATATTCTTAATTTGGGCCTAATATATACCATAAGTATTTTTGTAAACTGTATGCATTCAGAAGTATCCATAATATTAACTAGCAGATAATTTGCTAGAATAGCATTTACCTTAATGTGATGCTCTGATGATAGTCTAGGTGTTATGTTGACTCAAATCCTTGTTTCATGTCAGTTAATGAAACAGCAGCCTCATCAGAAAACTTCTTGCTTCAAAAGAGTCCATCCTTTCCCTGCCACTGAGTGTAGTGTAGCCTTGGAGCTACAGGAGCCCCTGAAAAAGTGGTTCTGGGGTAATAATAAAAATATTATTTATAACAATAGATAATTGTAATAATAATGATGATAATGAAAATACAGTAGGAGACCAAATTGGAAGGATGGAGTGAAAATTATTTCGAGTGATTGAGGCCTGAGCATACAGGAGGGTGAGAGGCTTGCTGCAAGGAATGGATTGAATTGGAACGATGCGATATACCTGGGTCAACGTGCTGTCAATGGATTGAACCAGGGCATGGGAAATATCAGGGGTAAACCATGGAAAGGTCTGTGGGGCATGGATGTGGATAGGGAGCTGTGGTTTCGGTGCATTACACATGACAGCTAGATACTGAGAGTGAACAAATGTGGCCTTGTTGGGGATAGGGGAGAAAGAATGCTTCCCATGTATTCCCTGCATGTCGTAAAAGGCGACTAAAAGGGGATGGAGGGGGGCTGGAAATCCTCCCCTTGTTTCGACTTACCCAAAAGAAGGAACAGAGAAGGGGGTCAGATGAGGATTTTCCCTCTTAGGCTCTGCCCTCTGTTCTTAATGCTACCTTTTTGTCTTTTCCTGGCGCTACCTTGGTTTTTTTCGTCTATTTCATGTGTGGCAAGATGGCAACAGGAATGGATGAAGGCAGCTAGTATGAATATGTACATGTGTATATATGTGTATATACATGTATGTATACATTGAAATGTATATGTATGTATATGTGCGTGTATGGGCTTTTATGTATATATATATGTGTATGTGGGTGGTTGGGCCATTCTTCATCTGTTTCCTTGCGCTACCTCGCTGACGCAGGAAACTTTGGTTAAGTATACAAATAAATGGCCCCACCCACCCACATACACATGTATATACATACACGTCCACACACGCAAATATACATACCTATACATTTCAACTTATACATATATATACACACAGACATATACATATATACACATGTACATAATTCATAGTCTGCCTTTATTCATTCCCATCGCCACCCCGCCACACATGAAATAACAACCCCCCCCTCATGTGCACGAGGTAGCACTAGGAAGACAACAAAGGCCCCATTCGTTCACACTCAGTCTCTAGCTGTCATGTAATAATGCACCAAAACCACAGCTCCCTTTCCACATCCAGGCCCTACAGAACTTTCCATGGTTTACTCCAGACGCTTCACATGCCCTGGTTCAATCCATTGACAGCACGTCAACCCCAGTATACCACATCGTTCCAATTCACTCTATTCCTTGCACGCCTTTCACCCTCCTGCATGTTGAGGCCTTGATCCCTCAAAATCTTTTTACTCCATCTTTTCACCTCCAATTTGGTCTCCCACTTCTCGTTCCCTCCACCTCTGACACATATATTCTCTTTGTCAATCTTTCCTCACTCATTCTCTCCATATATATATATATATATATATATATATATATATATATATATATATATATATATATATATATATATATATATCCACAACCAGACTCCACAGACCTCTCCATGGTTTTCCCTGGCTGCTTTATATGCCGTTGTTCAGTCTATTGACAGCATGTTGTCCCATTATACAACAATTCTCCAATTCACTCTGTATTGGTCATGCCTTTTATGTGTAGGCCCAGAGTACTCAAAATCTTTTTCACTCCTTACTCCATCTCCAGTTTGGTCTACCCCTTCTTCAGGTACCCTCCACTCTTGACAAATATATCCTCTTTATCACCTCTCCACACTTATTTTCTCCACATGTTCAAAAAATTTCCAAATACCCTCTTCAGCTGTCTTAACCATACACTCCTTATTACTACTTTTCTTTCTTACCCTTCTATTCCTTACCTAATCAAACTACCTCACACCACATATTATCCTCAAACATTTCATTTCTAATACATCCAACCTCTGCACATTCTTATCAGTATCCTTTGCCATGCATCCACACACCATTGTTGGGACTTCTGTACCTTTAAACATATTCCATTTTTGCCTTCCAGATCATGAATTCTCTTTCCATACATTCCTCAATGCTCCCAGAACTTTTGTCATCTCAGCCACCTTATATTATAGAGTATGACTTGTAGTATTGTGAGAGTATATCTCTGTTATTGACTATTTCAACACCTCTCAGCATATTTGTTGGCACTGTAACATGTTCTGGTTGTAGTATATTAGTACCTGTAGTAAACCTTTCTTCTATAGGTTAGCAAAATTAGAGGTTGAAACAGAGCAGAACAATGAACAAGAGAAGAAGCGACAGGAAGAGGCTGAGGAAATTCTTAGGGCTATGGAAAGACATTTAAGGTAAGTGCTTAAAGTTACACAGCTGATTTATATTTAAGGTAAGTGCTTAAAGTTTCAAGACGTGTTTATGGAATCTCATGGATGGGATTAGTTTATGGAGTTAACCTAACTTTCCTTGTTACAGGTAGACATGAAAATTTAGTATAGTGTACTGTTTCTGATGTATAATCAAGACATTTAAGATATGTATAAGGAATTTAAGAGGCTGTATATACCCTGATCTACCTCATGGAATTGCAGAGGGATTTAATAATAGTGGATATATTTACAATACTCATTCAGATAGTTGTCAAGAGATGCCGAGAATCCCATAATTCTAAACTCTGTAGTTTTATTTCTCTGTACTGTAGCTTTTGCTCTATACCCCATTTGATCAGATTTGTTTTTAATCACATCTATTTCTGAATTCTATGATGGCTTCACTGTTTTACTCTTTGTGTATACGGTATTTTGTTTATGTTCATTATAAATTACTTTTACATAAGATGGTTTCTGTATTACTCTTTCCGAAGAAAAATTTTCTTGGTGACTGTCATCTATGATTTATGATTTCATACTAAGGATAAATATAGAAATTTTCTTTTTGTAATGTCATCAAATATTGTGCTCTTGGAAGATAGAGATATGTATTTTATTATCATTTTTTTTTCTATTTTTCATGCTATATACTCAGTGATAAGTTGGTATCATTGACTTTTGTTAGTAATCAACATTGAATTGTCTCTCAGTATCATGGTGAATGGAGACTTTATTACTCTTTGTAAGCAGTGTTTATATTAGCATGGAAGTCTTTGCTTTTCTTCTATAGCACAGTAGACAAGGGTTGAGAATGTATATCAGTAAATTGAAAGGATGCAGCACATGATCCATGTGATGTAAGTGGGAATGGTGATAAGATGATTGATAGCTATAAATAAATGTCTTAAATACTGTTCTTTTATCATTTCCATCACTCAGAACAGGTTGGAGCATGGAAAACTTTCCTCATATATTTCAGTTTCAGACTGTCTGTACACCTTATGGTGTTGAATAGCTTATGTTAGTTCTTGAACTGTTTAATTAAGAAATCTGGTTGTTGGTCTGACTCTTACAAAAGTTCACCCCCATGAGACACAGCTTGGGAGGAGTTAGCAGTACTTCTGTAAGTAACTATACACCAGGTGAAAAGTAGAAACAGGGAAGTGGAAAGAAAATGATTGGTACAAGTAAATGGCAATAGTAAAGAACAGAAAATTGAATAATCACCAAAGGATACTGTGTGACATCTAATTGTGGCTGAGACTGTAGAGGTTGCAGCAAAATGATTGTAACTGAAGATATATGCTAACTGCTTGGAAATTTCTGTCTGCAGGTTTTTTGAGGGTCAGTGACAGAATATTCTCATGTTAACATAATTAAATTGTATACAGTTTAGTTACAGACTGCAAGATATAGTATTGAAGATGATATATTCTGACCCTGAACATATCTGCCTATCTATATCTCTGATGCCTGTTCTAATTGGAACTCCATCAAAGGGGTGGCCATGGCAGTAGAGTCACCATAACAAGTGAACTCCAGTGATGCTTCTTAGCCTTTATTGCCTCACCCTTAACAGACCACTGGCAGAGGAGAACTCTAGTGCAGTGTTTGCTGAGGCTCCTACCTATGCTCCTACTGAGTATGTTTATCTAATGCTCCTATCAACTACTTCTACCTAATGCTCTTGCCTAAATGTTTGTACATACTTCTGTCTAATTCTACTAACATTTTGCTAAAAGACAGGGCTAGTGTATAGTGCTCATGCAGGAAAAAGTAGAGTTATGAAGAATGAGCTATGTGAGTTAAGTGTTGTCAAGTGTTATGTATAACAAGGATAGATTATACGTTTGTGGACAGAATTCTAATAGTCCACATATTAGTGAGGCAGAAAAGGCAGCTACCTGGGTCAGAGGAATGTAATTTGATATCCACTGAAGTGTTGGCTCACTAAGCAGATGTCAAACCCTCCCAATAATCAGGTTGGTAGTACTGGTAATATACCTCCCTGGTCTAACCCTAACATATTAATTTGGAATCTAAGTATGAACTGGTTTTAAACAGTAGAAATTGTGGTGTGGAGAACATTTAATAGCATCATTCACAAGATGGAAAAGTCTTAGACAGGTGTTTGTGGAGAGGTTTAATTCAGTGAATTAGCAACAGCTATATATACAGTGGGAAAGAGAGTGCAATTAGGACTGGTTGGAGTTCAGTTTACAGGGGTAGAGAACACTTTAGTGGAATACCAGTGACAACTAATAGTCGAAAAATTCAGGAAAACAACACTTTGCAAGTTGCAGGCAATTTGCAAGAATTCAAGTGCTCTAGGAAAACAATACTTAGACACAGAGGACCGTAAAAGAAGGCTTTCCTGGCAGTGGGAATAGGATCTGCAAAGCACATGGTTTTTGGAGTTTGGAGTAGAATTTGCAAATCAAATGGTTTTTATGAGTATTATTTCCTGTTTACAAAAAAGCTTTACCTAAATAATAAATGATATTATATCTGTCAGCTCTAAGTTTACAAGTTTTGGGTTTTTCAAATCAATTTTAATTATAACTCCAAAACTTTTTTTAGAGAGCTCCTGCAGCTTCCTATTCTTTTACTATAATCAGTAGCGGGGAAATGAGGGACTCCTTTGGAGTGAGAAATTCCTCGATGAGACTGTACTTTTAATCCAATGACAATGATACAGTCATGCCAGAGGTGACTTTCTTCTTAAAATGTAACCTCATGGGGAAGAGTCCAGTAACACCCAAACTTTTCATAGCAAGATTATTCATAATGACCATCATAAATCAAACAGACTTTTGGACTTAAGCATAAATGTAAAAAATGCTTACATTTCCTTGACAGCCTCTAACAGTGCACTTTTAAGTTGCCTATGCATCACCTCAACCTCACCTTATACTGTTTTGGATTCAGCTTTTCATTCAACTTCTGAAGAGAGTGAAGTTTCACACCTTTTCTCAGCTTTTATACTTGTATCCTTTTTTTTTTATTCACTGTTCTACTTCCACGCAATGTACAGTGAAAGGTTTACCAAACTGTCTTTTAGGCTGCACATCATGCTCCATACTTATCATGCACCTTCTTACCAAAGAGAAATTAGTTATGCTGTTGTCTATCATGTTTTTCCTATATCTGAACCATATGTATATATGAACATTATGGTTGAAGTATGCATTTAAAATAATCATGCCTGTTGAGCTACACATTCCATGAAGTCTTTCTACATTGTATTTCATACCTGGGATCTCTTTCCCACCTATCTCTCCCTCTTCCTCTTTTTCCCATATCCATCCATTGAAGTCACCCACCACACACTTTTTCCAGTAGGTCTACATTCTTAATTTTTACTTTCTATCATTTCATAGTACATATATAAGCAATTATTACAGACATTCTCAACCTCTCACAGTACAAATTTATCCTCCAAGGAGGAGGAAGTAGAGAGGTATGACTTCATTAAAAGCTTCAAATTTCTAAATCAGTTGGATGACATTAACAGTGAACAGTTTTTCATGTGATGCAGTGCCAGAGTAACCAGATGCTTTGACAAGAAACTCTGAAAAAAGCTTATTAGAAAGGATGAGGTACTGTTTTAGCGTAAGGTTTCTGGATGGATGGTTGGAATAGACTAAGCAATGAAACTGTGAATACTGGCACTGTACAGATGATGAAAAGGCTACTTGATGATAATGAAACTCAAGACATATGGCCTTACAAGTGCAAAACTGTCTCCCTTCAGTGTACAGAATGATAATTACAAAAAGGTACTTAGATTTGAGCTTTTACTAACTAGCTAACTTTCTTATACTGACACAATTGTTGTTAAATATCTTTTAAAACCATACTTTTTCTGCATGATTATTTATATCATCTTAAAGTCCTAATTTTACATCATTCCATTTGAAGGTTGTCCCATCACCTTTTATCATTGTCTCATGCAAAACACCTAATTTTTTCATTCTAAAAGTGGTCACAACTTCTATCTCCATACATTCATTATTTTTTCTCTCTCCACCAACCCGAAGATTCTTGCATTTCTTGTTGAGAGCAGTTTCAGGCTAACCCCTTTCATTTGATGTCCCTTTGGAGAATATTTGCATAAATAGGGTGCTGAGTCTTAACCCTGGAGCATGAAAAAAATAGGCAGACACCTAACTTTCTTAAGTGGACTTACCATGCTATCCTACTACTGTATAGAACTTTATGAGATAATTATCATGTCTGGACATTGTGTTTTGTGTGTGTAACTGCATACATGTGTGCATGGATATTCAACTGCTTTGCATACAATACTATCAGGAAAATGTTATTTCAGGGCAGAACTGGAGTCTTTACAAACTTCCCTGAAAGATACAGAGAACCATTTACAACAGTCTGACACCAGTCTCACAGAGAAAACAGCTCAGTGTGACAGCCTAAAGGAGTCTGTAGAACAACTGAAGCAAAAGCTAGAAGGTACGGAGAAGAGCTTGCAAGAGAACGAGGCCCTTATTTTAAGAAAAGAAAAGAAACTTGAAGGTATGATTGTGATTTTGATGAGTTCTCATGGAATGTGTTGGTGTTTCATTGAAATCATTATTATTATTATTATTATTGTATAAAATCATAACCTCTCCTTTAGGGGTTGCTACAGCTTTAATGCTGCATAACAATCAGTAGTAGGGAAAAGATGGACTCATTTGGAGTGAAAAGTTCAACAAGACATTAATCCAGTAATGTAACTTTTCCAGGTGTGACTTTTCACTTAAAGTTTAACTATGAGCAGGTGTAGTCTGGCAGTGTCACTGAAATAGTAATATACACAAATGCATAAAATACTTTTTAATGTTTTTTATTTATGCAGAATTTCATACTAGTTTTCTTAAGTTTTATCATCACACGCAGACATTTATCCAGAAAAGTGTTGTTAATCTTACATAAATCAAAGGACTTAAGTGAACTAATGAAATACCGTGCTTTTAGTGAAAATAAAAAGTTTTTACACTTTGTAAGTGTGTATCTTTTTATCATAATTACTCCACACCCAGCTGGGGTAGATCAGGCACTTATGATTAAAAGAAAATGGCCTGTGCACTAACCCTGCCGTATGAAAACTCATCATAGGTACTTCTTCTCTCCTTTTCTTAGAGTGTGGAAATGGAGAAAATGATTAATGAAAAATATGTTTTTGGTGATATGTCAGTGAGCCAGAATGTTTGCAAAAGAAAATGTTTGTTTATTGATTCCCTAATGCTACCTTACAAAAGTGAGCTGGGCACATTAGTTTAAATAAGTGATAGTATACAATAGTTAGTTTTGAAAACTTTGCTGTAAAAGTAGGAAAGGCACAGAGTTTTAAGAATGATAGAATACAAAAATGGAAACAGTTTGATAGAAAGGTACATTTGATGGATCATATGGACGAATTAGTGAATATAGTTGGAGGATTGCATTGTGGAGGATTGAGTTTTTGGATGTATTATGTTTGTCTAGCTTGAGTGAAAGACTGTCCTCACTGGATAACAGCATTTCATTTAGTTATCTTCTAGACTTAATTGGCAATAATTTCTTTTTCTTAGACATACAGGAAAGAGTGCATGCACTGACAAGTGAAATCACTCAACAGTTAGAAGAGAAAGAGGCTCTGGAAAAAGGGAGAGAAGAGTTTCTACAAAACATTGCTGAAATGAATACGAAATTAGAATCACAACAGATCCAGCTAGTTGAACAAACTAAGGTATTGATATGTGTTTAATATATGTAGTCTCCTTGTGTTTCACTGTTACACTTGCAGATTAAGAAAGAAGACTTTAACCCTCATTATAAAGGTTGTATTCACTTGCCTATTGATTCTATATATTAGTATCATCCATTTGTACTTCATTGATAAAAATCATACGTATATGAAACCATTCTCTCATAATTGTTGACTGGTTGATGAGAATATTCAATGTATGTATGGTTTATGGTGAAGTGCCTCAAGATTGGCAGAATGCATGCATAGTGCCATTATATAAAGGCAAAGGGGATAAAGGTGAGTGTTCAAATTTCAGAGGTATAAGTTTGTTGAGTATTCCTGGGAAATTATATGGGAGGGTATTGATTGAGAGGGTGAAGGCATGTACAGCACATCAGATTGGGGAAGAGCAATATGGTTTCAGAAGTGGTATAGGATGTGTGGATCAGGTGTTTGCTTAGAAGAATGTATGTGAGAAATACTTAGAAAAACAGATGGATTTGCATTTAGCAGTTATGGATCTGGAGAAGGCATATGATAAGAGTTGATGGAGATGCCCTGTGGAAGATATTAAGAGTATATGGTGTAGGAGATAAGTTGCCAGAAGCAATAAAAAGTTTTTATCGAGGATGTAAGGCATGTGTACGAGTAGGAAGAGTGGAAAGTGATTGGTTCTCAGTGAATGTCAGTTTGCAGCAGGGATGCCTGATGTCTCTGTGGTTGTTTAATTTGTTTATGGATGGGGGTTGTTAGGGAGGTGGATGCAAGAGTTTTGGAGAGGGGCAAGTATGCAGTCTGTTGTGGATGAGAGGGCTTGAAAAGTGAGTCAGTTGTTGTTCACTGATGATACAGTACTGATGGCTGATTTGGAGCCCCTTCTTTGTTCTTTCTTTTGGAAAAGTACAACAGGAGAGAAGGATTTTCAGTCCCATATTCCCACCCTTTTAAGTCGCCTTCAACAACACGCAGAGAATACATGGAAAGTATTCTTTCTCCCCTATCCTCAGGGATAATATATTCCTTAGCTTCAGCCAGGTACATATTGTATCAACCAACCCCTTAGAGTGGATGATCAGCTGGGTTGACTGTGGCCAATTGCCACAGCCAGAATTTGAACCAAATTGCTTAACCCTAGGTGGCCCATGAATGTATCAAGGTCAGGAATGCTAACTCTTGTTTCCAAAAAGTTATATAAAAGACTAGCAGCATACCTTTCATAATGCATAACAAGGGATTAGAGCCTGGATGGGAAATACAGTTTTGAATGTTTAAGAGATTTTCTTAGGCATCTTTAGGATATTCTTATATTTTACATTAAAAATTGAAAAGCCTAAGTATGGATATTTTTAATTAGTATGGTTAGATCTACTGGATGTAAGAAGCAATTGTACAGTATACATATATATAAACATTAATCATCATGTGTGGATTGCATTGATGCTGAACAGCATACAAGTTAACTCATTTCTTGTGTCTGGAAGGGAAAATCCCCTTCCTCTAGGGGAAATTAAAAAAATGAAAATAAAAGATTATCCTCTTATATTTACGTTGGCAATAATTAGAGTATTTCTCCAATAATTGCAAATATGTATAAGCTGCATAAATGTGCATGGTTACTCTGCAACCATAGTGCATCATGGGCCATGACATCAGCCTGTCATTTCAGACATATGTACGAGTATGCTGTGGCTTTTTTTTTTTTTTTTTTTACTTCATAACATCAAAGGAATATTAGTTGTATAGCACAACTCAGTATTTGAGTTAAAATAAATGAATTTAGGTGCATGATTTTAATTGAAATTTGATGATTGTAAAAGTCCATGTGAATTCGGTGGAGTTTACTCCTCTGAAGCAAGATGTTGTCCTCCTCCCTCTAATCGCTTGAGAGTAATGGAACCCCTAGGACTTTCCTTTCCTTTCATGTTGGTGAAGGCATTTTTGCCTTAGGCATCTTTTATCACCATGACTGTGAAATTGTTGTGCTTTTATAGGTGCTATGTTTAAACAAGGTAGTTAAAAGTTGGGACCTTGAATAGAAACATGAAGTTGGCAATTGGTGGGTCTATATGGAAAGAATTTGGATGTATTTTTATGGAGTAGATTGATTAAGTTGGAGAGTGAGCAAGGATAAGGGAATAGGGAGTATTGCAGATCTACTTTTGATAGTATAAAGCAGAGGAGGTAGCAGTTCTTTTAGGATGAGTATTATTCTTTTTCCTTTTGAGCGAGAGAGGCAGACTGATTCAAACAGCATTGCATGGATGATAATTATGACAAAGATGTTAGAGTAATTTGAATAAATATGATAAAGGACAAATTTAGCAATGAAGTGCAAAGAGAGAATGACATAATATGGGAAACTGCTTCAACAAGACTTAAGTTGAACACTGTTTTTAATACAGGAAACAAACTAAGGCTTGCATTTAGATATATATTATGGGATGATCAAATTTTAGGTCTTTTAACTTCCATCATTCATTGTTTAGCTTGCTGAGAGTAGGCGGAATCTAATAGAAGAAATGAAGGCTCACATGGAGGAAGAAAGGCAACGGCACAAACAGGAGGTAGAGGGTCTTTCAGTCAGCCATGGAGAGGAGATTGCTGCAGTTTCCACTGAAAACCAACAACTCAAGGTAAATACAGCAGGATATGTGCAGAAGTTCAAAATGTTATTTCTACTCATATGAAGAGTTGGAAATTTCTTTTAGAGATATCTCAAGTTGGAGAAAATTAAATACTGAGAGTCCTGGAAACTGTATGATGGTGAGTTTGTTTCATTACTTATTCATGTTTGTCAAACTTGTTTCCTCAGTGATGAAGGATAAATATATGAGACTAATAGAGGGGAATAAGTGCTAATGCACTTATTCCCCTCTATTGTAAGAGATTTGAGAACAGATTAAGTGAAGACCGATATGGGAAAGATATATATTGTGAAGAAAGCATGAGAAAGATCCATAGATGGAAGCTTGTTGAGAAAGAAGGCATCAAAATTCATGAAATTAACAAATGGAAGCCTTTAGAAATGTCATTAAGTGAATTTCAACTTTATCTTGGCGTGTTTTACCAACTAAAACAATGTCAAAAAGGTACTTTTGGAATAGATTATATTTATAGATTTTTTAAAACAGACTCATTTTATAATACTGCAGCTAATGTCACATAATATGCGACCTCTTCTGAGGAGAATAGTTTTACTTTTATATAGTATTAGAATTTGTAGAATTGATTAATCATTTCCCCTGGGGGTAGGCTAGAGAGGAACACTACCAATATATCTTATGCTCATCTGGGAAGGCAACTAAGAGGGGTAGCTAGGGGGCTAGAAATCCTCCCTTGTATTATATCTCTTCTATTGTAGGAACAAAGGAAAGTGTTAAGAGATGATTATTCCTCAATTATTCCTCAATCTGCAGATTGTGTGGATCTTTTATACATGATGTGGGCATAAATTGCATGGCTCTTTTATATGTGATGTGGTTATAATTGTTCATTCAGGTTGTTGCAAGGAGAGCCAAAGTCAAGAATTATGAGATTATGTGGATGATTTTTAGAAGTTAACTGAGAATATTTACATTTTTCTTCAGTTATGCATGATTGTGTTTACTTAAAAAATTTCCATTACTTGGTTGTTGTTGTAATGTAGGTATATATTACTGTTCTTTGAAATATGCATATCTGGATACAGAATTTTTAAATTGGAAATCATTGTTGGAATGGCATGACACTGTGTGTTTTAAAACAGTTTTGTTTGGTGCAATGTGGTATTCTTTGATACAGGTCATGTTTAGTGATTCCTTTATTTAAATGAATAACAACTCTTTTATATATATGAGTACTTTTTTCAGTTTTTTACATAGTATAGTTAGAACTAGGAGGATAAATAGAATGCAAATTAAGATGTGAAAAAGATATATGGTGTGAAGAAATCATCAGGAATACATGCATGAAAATCTTTTAAGGTGTTAAGAACATATAGAACCTTTGGCAGAGGATAGTTTGGTCAAGAAGATATATAGTATGTCAGCAGAAGGTAAAAGGAGTAATGATTACCTGCCTAGAAGTACCTATGACAAGATTTTGTCAACAAATAGGGCTGGTGCTTGGCACTCATTTCAAGTCTTGTGTGATGAAGAATATTGTTTCTCTTTGCAACCATGCTCATTGAATAATTTTCTATCTTAGGTTCTTGAGGAACTGATTTGAACCGTATATCAATAGTCAGAATGATAAAATCTCCCTCAAAAGTGTTCAGGTGAACAAGGAAAGGCAATGAATTTATACTGTCACACATACAGTTTATATTTTCATATGTAAAGTTACAAACCCCATATTCCTTTTCAGGAATGCATCCTCTTTTTATAGCGAGGGTAGCTAGTGCAAAGGAGCATTTAAAAATTTCATGTATACAAAGGTTAAAGCACCAAAATGTTATAGACCTTATTTAGGGCCTAATGCAAAGATCAGTATCTCTCATCCAAAAATATCTGTAATTTGATCGCTACTCACCCATAAGGAATTTGGATTGCAGATCATTTTTGCTAAATGCATTTCTCCATTGTTTCCTGAAACTCATTCAGTATACATTGTAGTAATGCATCCCTTATGTTAAGACATATGTGTTTTCAAATTTTCAACATACAAAACTCATTGTTGATTACAAAATGAAAATATTTCTGTTAGAAAAGGATTTTTTTCTTTTCCTATGCATAATCAATGTATTATTATATATTTATTATTATAGTTAATCGCCGACTCCCGCGTTAGCGAGGTAGCAAAAGGAAACATACGAAAGAATGGCCCAACCCACCCTATGTACATACACATGTATGTACATAAATGCCCTCATACAAACATATACATACCTATACATTTCAACGTAAACATGCATATGCCTATATTTTTTTACTATACTTAGTCGCTGTCTCCTGCATTAGCAAGGTAGTGCAAGGAAACAGACGAAAGAATGGCCCAACCCCCCTTCATACACATGTATATACATAAATGCCCACACATGAACATATACTTACTTATACATTTCAACGTAAACATACATATACATATTTTTTTCATTATTATACTTAGTCGCTGTCTCCCATGTTAGCGAAGTAGCACAAGGAAGCAGATGAAAGAATGGTCCAACCCACCCACATACACGTGCATATACATAAACACCCACACACGTACATATACATACCCATACATTTCAGAGTATACATACATATACATGCACAGACATATACATATATACACATGTACATATTCATACTTGCTACCTTCATCCATTCCCGTCGCCACACATGAAACAGCACCTCCTTCCCCCCGTGCACGCATGAGGTAGCGCTAGGAAAAGACAAGAAAGGCCACATTTGTTCACACTCAGTCTATAGCTGTCATATGTAATGCACCGAAACCACAGCTCCCTTACCACATCCAGGCCCCACAAAACTTTCCATGGTTTACCCCAGACGCTTCATGTGCCCTGGTTCAATCCATTGACAGCACATTCAACCCGGTATACCACATCATTCCAATTCACTCTATTCCTTGCGTGCCTTTCATCCTCCTGTATATTCAGGCCTTGATCGCTCAAAGTCTTTTTCACTCCATCCTTCCACCTCCAATTTGGTCTCCCACTTCTCCTTGCTCCCTCTGCCTCTGACATATATATCCTCTTTGTCAGTCTTTCCTCACTCATTTTCTCCATGTGACCAAACCATTTCAATACACCCTCATCTGCTCTCTCAACCACCCTCTTTTTATTACCACACATCTTTCTTACCCGTTCATTACTTCCTTGATCAAATCACCTCACACCACATATTGTCCTCAAATATTTCATTTCCAACACATCCACCCTCCTCCTTACAACCCTACATATAGCCCATGCCTCGCAACCATATAACATTGTTGGAACCACTATTCTTTCAAACATACCCATTTTTGCTCTCCGAGATAATGTTCTTGTCTTCCACATATTCTTCAACACTCCGTGAACGTTTGCCCCCTCCTCCACCCTGTGACTCATTTCCGCTTCCATGGTTCCATCTGCTGCTAAGTCCACTCCCAGATATCTAAAACACCTCACTTCCTCCAGTTTTTCTCCATTCAAACTTACCCCCCAATTAACTTGTCCTTCAACCCTTGTGAACCTAATAACCTTGCTCTTATTCACATTTACACTCAGCTTTCTTCTTTCACACACTTTACCAGACCCAGTCACGAACTTCTGCGGTTTCTCACCCGAATCAGCCAACAGTGCTGTATCATCAGCAAAAAACAACTGACTCACTTCCCAAGCCCTCTCATTCACAACTGACTGCATACTTTCCCCTCTCTCCAAAACTCTTGCATTCATCCTCTTTAACAACCCCATCCATAAACAGATTTAACAACCATGGAGACATCACACACCCCTGCCACAAACCAACCGTCACTGGGAACCAATCACTTTCCTTTCTTCCTTCTTATACACATGCCTTACATCCTTGATAAAACTTTTCACTGCTTCTAGTAACTTACCTCCCACACAACAACATATACATACACAGACATATACATATATACACATGTACATATTCATTCTTACTGCCTTCATCCATTCCCGTCGCCACCCCGCCACACATGAAATAGCGCCCCACCCACCTCCAATTTTGCCTCCTGCTTCTCCTTGTTCCCTCCACCTCTGACACATATATCCACATATGTCAATCTTTCCACACTCATTCTCACCATATCTCCATAATCAATGTATCCCATACCATTTTCTTTTTCCTCAAATTCAGGATCAGCTTCAGGATGTCAGTCAAAAAGTAAATGAAATAATGGACCTTAAGGAGAATGTGCGACTCTTAGAACAGGAGAAGTGCAAGTTACAGCAAGAAAATTGCAGACTTTTAGAGGATCTTGAGGCAGCTCACAAACTAACCCAGGAGGAGACTAATAGGGTAACAGCAGAGACATTGCAGGAAATGGAAGGCCTCAAGCATAAATGGGAGGAGGAGAGAAAAGTGAGTAAAGTTATGACCTTAGCACTAGAGATCAAAGAAAGAGAACTCAGTAAACTGTAAGGAAAGTGGTGTATTCTAAAACCTCTTAAGCAAGAGAAGCCAGTTCCCTCAACTGTTGGTAGAAGTACAATTGTAGGGGAATTAAAAGGGTATTGAGTTTTTCTTTGTGGCTTTTTCCCCTTGAGAATACTATTTTTGTGTTGTAACAACATCAGCTACTGACAAGTGCCAAGTCAAATGAGTTTCTCTTGATAGTTCTCATCCCATAAGAACACTCTTTCTTGGATGTAGTTACATCAGCCATCAGCAGGCTTTCAAAGATGTTACTTTTTTCTTAATTTAACATTGTGCATCCAATCTCTTAAGCATTATCTTGCATCACACTTTCACCAGTAAGCATTTCTCAAAGTTCCTACATCCTAGAAATAGTGTTCTTATGGGATGACAACTATCAAGAGAAACTCATTTGGCTTGGCACTTGTCAGAGGCTGATGTTGTTACAACACAAAAATAGTATTCTCAAGGGGAAAAAGATTGACCCAGTGTGTCATGTACTTCACCATGAATCACTTGTTCCACAGTACCACATTGAGTTGAATGATGAAATAGATTGAACATTTTTGTGTGAAGATACTGTGTTTGTCTTATAATTGAAAATTCTAATGCTTTATTGGTTGATACTCTTGAGTTTGTTAGTGCTCAAATGTGTATTTTTAGTTGAAGTTCGTATTGTGAGTATTGATTTGGGAAAACTTAGGATAACTTATTTGTTATTTGTTAAGTAGGACACCAACCCCCATTCAGAATTATTCTTCTACATTTTCATATAGATCAAAAATATATTGCCAACAAAGTTATGAGTTCTGTTTTTCAGGACTTTCAGACACAGCTTGAAATCAGCAACATTCAGCGACAGGAGGCAGAGGAAACTGTAGAATCCCTGAAGCGAAAGGTAACTGTAATCACAGTGTAGTATGTCATAGAGGCAAAGGTTAAGAACAAACTTTGATATTGTTTCAGTTTATGAAAACTAAAATATTAGGAAGTGAAATTGGAAACACAAAGATCCACACTGACTTATGATTTGTAACAAGGTTGCAGATGGTGAAGAGGAACAACGAATCCATGAACGTAAGGGCATGACACTGTTAAAAGACTTAAAGAAGCAGCTGGCTTTGGAGCGAAAACGTGCTGATCGCCTTCAGGAAAAACTCAGCCAGTTGCTGACTGATCCTGCTCAGCTAACTGCCATCACAAGTTAGTTGACAGGTTTAAACCATTCATTTACTATCACAGTTACCATTTCTTGCAAATCTTTTTTAATAGCTGATATACCACACTTCTTATGGCTTATTATTTTCACATATTTTTTATGATAGTTTTTATTAATTAAATTAATTGGCCTTAATTGCATGTGGAAGCACTGTCATGAAAGATAAAGAGCTTTTCCTTTCTTAAGCAGTTGTTTGTGTTGCTTTCTGGTGGAAATAGTAGTATATACAATCATTAAATGGAAGCCTGTTCATCAGAATGGAATGGTTAACCTGTCCTCAACCAACTAGCTCATAAAAATATCTTATCAGATGTTGGTTTTATGAGAAATTTCAAATCCACATTCAGAATACAGGTGTGCACCTTTTATGGAAGAACTGGATTCCCTGTCCCATCTTCTTAGGCTAGAAAAAGGGCAAGTTTGCCGAGTTCCCTGAGGTAGACTTCCTACGCTGCTTCCCAAATATGTTTATGAAAATGCATGTATTCTTGTCTAATCTTCATTATTCTGATATTTATCCCACTTCTTCAGGACGTAATTTTGAAATCTAGTCTTCGAGATGAAAACCAGTAAGCGAGATGTACCTCTTATGCACTGGAGAGTGTACTTGCATGTTATGTGGATATGTGATTCTTGTAAAATGTGATGCGTGTATGGTGTGTGAGGAAAGGTGTTAGATGTAGGAGAGTACTAACATAAAGAAAATAATGCATGTATTAGCAGTAACTGAATGGAATGGCTAGTTTAATATTTAAGTTGGATCAAGACAAGGACGCAGTACATTGCCATGGTTATGTATTGATGGGGGTAGTAAAAGACTGTAATTAATGAAAAATTAATTATGGCTGGAATTTTTCCTGCTTGAGCTTACTTAACAGTTGCCACAAAATTGCTTTTGAAGCTATAAAGTTCTGCATAAAAAAGAAGGGGAGAGATTGGATATTGAAGGTAGGGTTCCACAAAATACTTCATGGTGCTTAGAATTCATTTCCCAACAAAAGATTAATAAACTCAGCAGTAAGAAAAATTTGATAGAAGAGTGGTACAAAACACAATATTATTTGCTACTTAGTCATGAATGCACCTTGAAAAATGGTTAGACTTGCAGTACTGTGATCTGAGTAGGAATTTCACTGAATGAGAAGTGGACTTTGAGGCCAGGTTTTGAATAAAAGTGACAAATCAAGAAATCAATAAGATACAGATATGTCAAGTGAGGGTTGGTTAAAGATGGTGTATGAGATAATACAGATATACATAGAGAAAGGATATTGAGGGGATTAATGAAAGAGTCACTGAGTGAAGTAAGTTGAAAATACAGAGGGATAGAAATAAAATGGAAGGATGATGAGAAAATATGTTTGACAGAGATCTGGTAAAATAGGAAATGGTGGAGATTTATCTAAATATGTTATAGCTTCTTTGATGATATGTTTTGTGTGAGCTTCTTTGCTTTCAAGAAGCACAGGGACCAAAGGATTAAGATAGATAGATAGATAGGTAAGTTATATGAAGAAGACTCTCCTATCCTTGTATCTGTTATCATACTTCCCATTTACATGACAGGGATCAAGTGCCAGCACTTCAGTGGTTGTCAAGTTGCATTCCTCTGACCCAGATAGCTTTCTTTTCTTTCTGCCTTATCCACACGTGTACTACTGGCGCTTTGTCCACAAACATACAATCTCTCCTTGTCACACATAACGCTTGACAATACTTAACTCTCTTAACTCATTCTTAAGCGTAGATTTTCCTGTGATCAGCACTATATGCTAGCCCTGCCTTTTGGCATAACTGTAGGAGCAATAGATAGAAGTACTTGGTAGGAACATTAGATAGGAGCATTAGGTAAAAATAATGGGTAGAATTAGTAGGTAGGAGCTTTAGATGGAAGCATTAGGTCGAAGTAGTAGGTTGGAACATTAGGCAGAAACAGTTTTTGGGCACTTTAGGAAGAAGCAGGGTGTAGGACATAGAAAGGAGCCTCTGAAAACATGGCGCTAGAGTTGCCCTCTGTCAGTGGCCCATTAAGGGTGAGGTTTTAGAGGCTCAGAAGCAGTGCTAGAGTTCAACAGTCATGGAGACTCTTATGCTGTGTGTCAGAGATACAGATAGATAGGTTGACAGATCAAATGTATGTATGGATCCTTTTATGGAACTGGTTTTTCAAAATTCATTCGAAACCCCATTGGCTGGCAAAAATTCATCCAACCTACATCATATTTTCAGCCATGTCAGAAATAGGTGATGATGTAAGCAGTGTTTCATCATGGTCCATGGTGTCTGGCGAACCTCGAGATTCTTCTACCAGAGAGAACAGCATAAACATTTCTCCACAAGTTAGTTATCTCTTTTTGTTGTAGTGCATTCGCCAAAACCTAGTTATACAATTCAGTTCAGAAAAATGTGGCGTAATGAAGAATTTGTACAAATCTCCCTGTTAGCTACTTGTAATTTTCTTATATATTAGTGAAGTTGCCATTGTTGTTAACATGTAAATTATGAATCTTTTAGCTAATTTTGTTAAGATCAGTGAAGTTTATGTGAGCTGCTGAAAAATTTTGAATCACTTACAACTGTAGGTTTCTTGATTCAGAATCTTCATATGAGAGTTATTGCAGTGATATATGATGGGATGCAGGATCTTTTTAGCACAGTAATACAATTACCATTACTTCAGGCACTTAAACTTTGCAGTTTGATATGAATTTCTTTTGTGAGAGGGTTCTAGAATGATATATTGATGCTGTCATAAATAAACAGTCATTTTCCCTGCATAGTCAGACAGTTGTTAATTTGAATAATTTCAATGAAAGACTGCTTTTTGCCTATTCTCCTGCATCGGGCTGTGTCCAAGAATTGTTAAGATCTAGGGTTCGCTCTCACTTACAAGACATATAGTCCAGAACCAGAACAAGTGTATCCAGATGAAGGCAACTTAGTTCAGGTTAGGTGAGATTGCCAGGATAAGTTGGGGCAGATGAGATATATTTGTTTCTCAAGAAAAAAGGCAAAAATATCCTCAAAGTATAAAACTCAGACAATGATGTGCTTAGTGCTTTCTTAGTAACATTACAATATTTACATTTGATATAGGAACAGTTAGCTATATCTTAGCCTTGAGTCAGTTCAGTTTGAAAATTTTTGGTCGAGAGCAATTTTACATCATAAAGTGATATGTATCATTCACAGTCTAAACATCTTGTGCATTATTATAGCCATATGCCCTCCCCTTTTCTTTGTTTTGCATTGTATTTTCTCTTGTCTTACATATATATTGTTGTTTTTGAGTATAATTGGTTTGCCATTATTCAGGGATCACCTCCACCTTGTGTTATTACGGATGAAACTGCATCCTTGGTAAATCGTGTAACTGAACTGCAGCAACAAAAGTGGCAACTAGAAGAACGAATTACTCACCTTGAGTCATCTTCAGCTGCTATGGCAGATGACCTTCTTAAGAAGTCAGCCATTATCCAGCACTATTGCATGGAACTTAAGAATCCTGGTAACAAATCATTTTACATTATCTTCGTAAAGAAATTCATGATGTGTGTATGTAATGTGAATCAAAGTTCTTACATGTTGTGACATTGAAGTATTTAGAACATGACTTTGTTATCTAAAGCTAGCCTCTCTTTGTTTCTCATAATTAGCTTTCATTTCACCATTTCTAGCACCATCCCTACCTCCTACTCCTCCACCTCTGATCTTTCCTTTCTCCATCTCTTCCTGTTCGTATTCCTTTTTCTCTTCTTCCTTATCTTCTGTATACTTTCCTCTTTTCTCCCACCTCATTCTTTCCTTACTGTCCTTCCATCCTTTTCCACTTTATGTCCCTCTCTGGACATCCAGTACCCCATCCTTCCCTGTCCCTATCACTTTCTCACTCCTTCATCTTCCCCATTTTCATCTACATCTCACTCTTGTTTTCTTGTGACCCTTAGTTTTTCACACCTTACCTATTTCTCTTGTAGTTTTTGTTGCACTGTCTCACTTCCATTCCTTTCTGCACACAACTAGGTTTGAGGACAAGGTATTGTACCTCTCCATTCAATGTTGGATGTATGTACCACTCTTTCCAGGTTTCCTTACTTTCTCTCCCCTCTTGACCTTCTTTATTTCCTTTCACTCTTCCTCCCCTTCCACTCTTTCTCATTCTCAAAAGCTGTCATGTGTTGTTTTAGTCTTCTCTTTTTACTTTTCCATCTCAATATAATTATGTCTCTCCTTCCTCCGTTTTTGCCTTTTTACTCCTTTTTCCCCTTTCTTCTTTGTTACTTAATTCATAGCTCCTGTCCTTTTTTTCCTTTATATTAATTTTTTTCCTCTGTTCTTTGTTTAGCTTTTCTTTCTAACCCCCTCTTTTTATCTCTAATCTCTCACCACCTTTCTCCTTTCTGCATTTTCACTCATTTTCTTTTTTTCTACCCTTCCTTATTCCTTTGTCTCATTTTCATTCCTCAACTTCTTTTATATCCTCATGAATTAAGATTTATTCCGTATACAGGTACACCACTGATTTTCTGGCACTCTTGGTTCCAAAGCTTTGCCGGATTAACCATTTTACCAGACCAACCATGGTCACAATAATAATTCATCAACGCACTTCTAACCCACTAATTATATATCTCCCATGTGTCTAAAGTATACTTTGGACTGCTAGAAATTTAAATTAAGCAAATATTAAATGTAAATTAAATAAATAAATTAAATACATTACACCTACTCAGGACTGAGGTGCTCGTCAGCTACGAGTTTCACAAATTCATCCACATACTCAGCAGTTCCTTTGTGGTTTGCAGACCGCTTTTCATGGCACACTTAATCCATGGAAATTCCATGACGCTTCTTGAATCTTTGAAGCCATCCTTCACCATAGTCATGCTCAAGTTGTAATTTAAGTTCTTTATGGAACAGCTTAGCCTAGTTCATTATCATGCTACCTGACAAGTCCACTCCATCACTCTGACACCGTTGAAACCATCCCATCATCACTCGATCGTGCTCAGTGCTCTTACCATCTTTCATAGTTATTCTAATCATCATTTGCTTCTTGGAATTGCTGTCTGCATAGAATTTCAGTATTTTCTCCCTTTGCTTCTTTATATCATAAAGAGTTGACAAAACAATACTGTAGATGTCACATAGCTTATGCACTGAAACACCATGGTCCATTTTTTTGAACAGTTCTACTTTATCTTGGATCGATATGGACTGGTGTTTACGTTTGACACCATGACTGACACTCTCATATGTCTTAGAAGCCATAGCTAGGGTTAAATCTAAGCAAAATAAGCTAAGAATCTCACAGAATTGTGGTATTACCACCAACAAGTGCATTGTGAAGAATGTAAATAAGTACGCCCTACACACAACGCCATCCATGGCTGCCCAGTAAACTAGTCTGGTGGCCGGGGTAATTTCAAGTTCCCTCACGTAATTTTGTCCAGACTAAAGGAGGTACTGAACCATTAGTTGCCGGAAATTTGGTGGTGTACCTGTACTAACTTTATCATCGCAAACATACTTTTACTGAGTTTTAATTATTAATGCAGGAAGTGATGAACATGTATGAAAAGAAAAAAAATCTTTACCTACAGAAAGTACACTTTCAACACCTACTTCTCCTAGCCACCTTGTGTTGGGAGACAAGTTGAATGTTCGACGTGTGTTAGAAATGATGCGAGGAGGTGGTGGGGAAGAAAGCATGAGAGAAATTAACCGTCGTCTTCAAGGTCTTTTGGAGGAAACTCTTACAAAGAATTTGCAACTGCATCAAGATGTGGAAAATCTTTCTGAGCAGGTGCACCAGCTTTCCAAGCTTGCAGCTGAGAAAACAGATCATTCTTCTTTGCCAGATATTCAGAAATGAATTTAGTGCTTGTAAAGAAAGTTTCCATAAAAAAAAATAATAAACTCATTTGTATTGAAATTCAGCAATCCATGTGCATATCTCCTTGAAAGCTGAGTGTAACACTTCCACTGGATATGAAAGGGGTCATGTGGTAGATATAAATATTACATGGTATTCCTATTGTCTCAATAGAGGAAATGAGGGAATGTTATATTTTGTTTCATAAAGTGAATTTGGATAATGGAACATTTACACTTTTCATTTAATTCTTATATCACATGGAAGCTTTACTAGATATAATGAATACTAGATATAATGAAAAGTAGATATAATGTAAAGAAGTTTAAATGCTCAATTGTGTATTGGTGTCAGGTAGAAAAATAACAGATATGGATTATGGTATACTAAATATGATATTTATAATTGATTTGAAAGTGTTGTGCACTTAATTTCATACATATAATTCAGATACTTGATAAGCTATATACATGCAAATATGTATAGTTTAAGGTGTGTTTAGGGACTACATTAATATCTCATTTGTCACTATTTTTATGAGAAAAATGTGTGAAAATTTTCATGACAGAGTTGAGTTATAGAAGTGTTGATTAAGAATTAGAAAATATAAGAGCAGCTGTCCATGACAGTGAGGAAATTATGAATTTCTTATAGATTCATTCACTGAAATCTATATCTTGAATATTTTAGTTGAAAAATGCTGTGATATGAAGTGTGCAATAGTTTTTTGTTTGAAAATTAATTGCAGAAAGGACAGGGGAAGATTATTGAGTGATGGGAGAGGTAACAGAGATCTTTCTTTTGGATAGTAATTAGAGAAGGATATAGGATAGTAGAACTGCCATAAGAGTTGAATCACTATAACTGGGTTGGGATTTTGATAATCTATAGTGAAAAATGAAGAACCATACAGGAGAAAAAGATATCTTTTATAATACATGAATTAATAAAGAAAGACTGATATATATATATAAGTGAGGTAAAATGTCAAAGATATTGGGGGAAGACTTATGGTAAGATTAGGAACTGCTTTGGCAATACACTGGTCAGTGAAAGGAGTTTATGCTTGGATGTGTGGGATGACAGAGCTTAGAAAAAAAAAAAGAAAAAAAGCTTACATAGACTATTTTGCATATATGAGAGATGACATATAGGTATTTTGATTTAAATGAGAATGTGGACTGACATAATTTTAGATACAGTTTAAAGTATAGTTACAAAAATATTATTGTTGTGGTGAAAGATTGGGGAAAAATATCTTTTTTTAGGCAAAGAAGAGTATGGGTCATGAAAAACAGGAGTATCATCACAGCTTAATATTTTTATAGCCCTTATTTATTAGTCACTGAACATTTTGAATTTTCTATCACTTAACATCCTTTGGATAATTATTTCGTAATTTGATAATGAAAATAAATATGGGGTTTACTGTAGCTGGATAAACTCTTATTAGCTTAATGTTGGGTTTAATGTATTTGAATAGACTTTGATAAGCATAGTTCTCTGCTAACATAGTCTACAATTGGCATAACACTAAGATAAACTTAGTGGAATGGCTTTACACTATCATGCAGAATCTTTCTTAAGCATTACTGTCACTGACCTTCTCCTTTTATTGAACTGTTTAAAACCCAGCTGAAATGACTGGAAATTTTTGATGAAAATTGAGTGCTTCTCCATCTGTCATATCAATGACACAGCCAGCACTTGTTTGCACAAGAGAATGATAATTTGTGAAAATATTGTGTGTTAACTTGTTTGCACAAGAGAATGATAATTTGTGAAAATATTGTGTGTTAACTTATCATGCACAGACAAGAAGGGCTCTTGAAGTAGAGAAGCTAAAGAAGCATATAGGCAGATAAATGTAAGGGGAAACTGGAAAAATCTAGCTTTGAAGTCGCCTCTGAAATAGAATCATATGTTGCAAACAACATAGTAGACTACATCATAAAATTAGCTAAAGAAAAGAACTATCAGTGGCAGAAGGACAATCTATATTTTTACATTGCTTTTTTAACCTTTTTAAATTTAACCACATTAAAACTGTTGTCTCCCTTAGCTTGACAAATTTAGCAAAATTTTAAAGGGGAGAAAATTCATTACAAAGCAAATAAACCCATTGAAACAAACTTTTAACTTTGGTGCAACACCTAGACATTTAAAGTTCGTGACACATTGCTGCCATTTAAAGCCAGTGCATGCCCAGTTGATTATCCATTGAGTAATCCTTTACTTTCATTTCCCTTTTCTTGTTATATTCAGAACCACCTCTCATAGACCTCTGATATGGTATTGTCTGAACCCCACAAAATCTCGTTTATTTACATTGCACAAAAGGGCAAGGGGACCATGTTAGGGAATGTACAACATTCCTCCATGATGCTTTTCTTTAAGAACCTGAACCTTATGGATATTTCTGTGTGCTAGTTAGTGTTGCAGGTGACTTATGCCCCTGTACTTGCCCGAAGTGAGTAAAGGAACCATTGGTTCCTTCACATGTTGTTGGGAACATTCAGAACACACATTGTACATTGTTTTATCTCTTCATCTATATCTCTGATGCCTGTTCCCTTTAGGAACTCCCTCAAGGAGGTGGCCACAGCAGAAGAGTCTCCATAACTGGTTTCCAGTACTGCTTCTTAGCCTTTAGTGCCTTACCCTTAACAGGCCACTGGCAGAGAGCATCTGTAGCACATTGTTGTCAGAGGCTCCTACCTAATGCTCATACCGACTACTTCTACTTAATGTTCCAGCCTACTACTTCTGTCTAATGCTCCCACCAATTGTTACTACATACTGCTACCAAATATTTCTACCTAATGCCCCTGTCTAATGTTTCAACCTGCTACTTCTATCTATTGCTCTTACCATTTTACCAAAAGGCAGGGCTAGCGCATAGTGCTCACAACAGGAAATCTTAGAGTTATGAAGAATGAGTTGTGTGAGCCAAGTGTCATTAGTGACAAGGAGAGATTTCATGTTTCTGGACAGAATGATAGCAAGTCCACATGTGAGTGAGGCATAAAGGAAAGATAACTTCCTGGGTCAAAGGAGTGCAGCTTGACAAACACTGAAGTGCTGGCTTACTACGTAGCCATCACTAACCTTCCTGATACCTAAGCAGATAGTACCAGTCATGTACTTCCCTTGTTGGTGGCTGCCTACCAACTACTAACTACAATGTACATTGTTAAGATTCTATAAAAGATCATACTATGTATGTAGTTAGAACTGAAAGGGTTACCGTGAGCAGCTGAGTTTGGTGGATCCGCCTAATTAGATGTTAGAAGTTTAGCCTTGTCAAAATCATTTCATGCTCTCAAACAGGGTAGCAAGAAGAGAAATTGTAATCTCATCCTTACACCATTGTTCATGTGTTTTGCAACTGTCATTGCTCATGTTAAAATTATAATTCAGGTTATTAGATTTACTGTACCCTAGTAAATAGTTAAGACTTTTCAGCAATTCTTTCTCATGTCATAATAGTGAGGGGTCTTGAAGATTTAAGATTTTTTTGTGCTGTCATGCTAGATATATGAAAAGATTACATTACTAGGATTTTATTACATATACAGCAATAAGATTAAGTAACCATGAAGTCATTAGCATTTACAGAGCAATTTTAGTCTTTGTGCAACAAATTAGGTTTCATTTGAGTCCAAGTTTATTTAGATGTCCTGCAGGCAGTCTGAGGTACCTTAAGGTGATGTCATTTTAGCCATGGTGATTCTGCACCTGATGACAGTATGTGTAATAATCTGTCTGTTGAAACCTTTCAGTAACGGTAGTTAGACACTATCTGTTGGAAGCCATACTACTAAAGCAAAGTGACTGCTCTTTGATTGTTAGGAATTATTTCCCAGAAACAAATTCAAGAATGAAAAATCAGCACATTAGCTGCCCAGCTACTATGTCAGTTACCACTGCCGGCCAAACAAAGGTTGGCTGAGTGGTTATCTTAGCCACTAGGTCTCATGATCATCATATCCAATATGGACTTCATAGATTCTTTCTATAGGCATGGAAAGGTCTTGTGCTTCCTGGATGAGGCAAGGAAACTACAATCTTATATGTAGGAAATCAAAATGCACAAGTGATACATACTCAGAAATTTCAAGGAAAAATATTGAAATAAGTTATGTAGGACCTGATTGTGGATAAGGAGCTGTGTTTTCAGTGCATTGCACATGACAGCTAGAAAATGGATGTGAGCGAATGCGGCCTTTCTTCATCTGTTCCTGGCGCTAACTCGCTGACATGGGAAATGGCAATCAAGTATGAAAAAAAAATAACTATGGCAAAAGGATTTCGGTAAAAATCTTAAGCTCAGTAATTCAGTAAAGCACCTGACCGTGATTGAATCATATTGGAAGTCCAGAGTTAAGATTAAAAGGGTAGGTGTACATGATTTTTATGTCACTGTAGTACTTGTGACAAATATTACAGTTCCTTTTCAGTAAGGTTAAAAAGTTGAAGGCCACTTATGAAGGTTAGATCCTTGAGTTTTGAGATGTGCTTGTCTATTCATTCAGGGGAAATTGCCTCTCCAAATATCAGGTGGATTTATTTTGTTAGTTTAACTTCCATCTGATGATTGTCTGCTTACCATAAGCAACACTTGGTAAACACAGGTGTACACAACTCAATTCATGTCATAAAGTACAGAATTTCACTTTTAGAACATATAATGATATGTCTTTTAAACAGCGTGCCTTGTCCTTATCTCAAAACCATAACCTATTGATAGGAAACTATTATATGAAATGGTATTTTGATGTAAATAAATACTGAGTGAAAATTCCCCTTAAGACATATTATGTTGTTCCACTATAATGGGTAAGATGCCACAAAAGTAGCAAAACTTCTCCTGGGCAAAAGATATTTGAGTATGTTTTCAGTTAACTCATATGCCTTCTGTTGTGAAAAAATATGTAGAGTAATGCTAGGATTACAATTTATTTAAAATTTTCACAGAAATTTTTCACATCAGGGAATTCCTATAAATCCCTCTATAGCTAGATAGACAGATTCTGAGAAATTCCCTTTTGTGAAAAATTTTAGCAGTGAAAAGGAGCTAAAAATATGTAGCTTTTGATTGTATAAGATTAATTTCCAGTAAGGAAATGATGCTAGATTTATTAGAATATGGTAATGATACAATGATGCTTTAAGTAGAACTAGTCTTAAATGAATACATGCATTTCTCCACTGGACATCAGTTAGCGATAAGTTGAATCCCAGGGTGTCCTATAAACAGGCCTCTTGAAAATAGTTAAGACTTCAGACGGTCAGCCACATTATCTTGAGGATTATGGTACGACTCATAAGCATGTCAGTTCAATTCTTAGGAATGATTACCTAACCTGTGAGCTGACCCTTAAAAGGGTCAGGTCAGAGATCATGTGGTCAAATTCAAGGATTGTAATGCTGTGCTCAAGGTTTTAACCACACTTAGATGTTACTCCTGGCTCGTCTTCCACCATATCAGTTTCCTTGTATCCAAGCAGTTGAACGGAGGGTCATTACTTGTTAAGCTGATTTCCTTTTAAAGCTGTGTGGAAATTAGATGTTTTATTAATCCATGAGTTGACTTGTTGGATCCTAAAATCCACATAAGTTAGATGCTGTATATCATAGATATATAAATTTTTAATAGAAACATCAGTTATGATGGAACCAAACTTTAGCACTACCAGATAATAGAAAAAGTAATCTTTGTATATGAACATTAAGATATGGATGACAAGAATATTACTCAGGCTTGTTTTCAGCAGTTTTTCAAAGTCATTGTTTGATTCTCAATGTGACTCGTCTTTGGTGACTGAATTGAAGAACAAGACTAGTATTATTACATATTTTCATTGACTTGTCAAGGATGTCTTATTTAACAGATCATAGTCATTCAGCTGCATACTGTCTTCAGTTATTGATGAGCTGTTTTCTGACTAATTTGTTATAATTTAATGGAATTGAGGAGCATAGATGTATGTGGAGATTCGAATGGTTAATTTTTCCATAAATTTTTCATCTTCCTTACTTTCAGTGATCAATTTGAGAAAGCCATTTATAGGAAGATATCCTGTATTGGTATTATAGTTAACTCTTGATGTTTCATGTTTTCTCTATAATTTTTCATTTCTTTCAGTCATAATGGTCACCATTTTAGAGGCAAACAGATGTTTTTCCTTTTCTTTTAATCATATCATCAGAGTAAGATTTTAAGGAATTCTTAATCATTCATCTCTTCGAAAGTACATAACTTATCTGCCCAGCTGGATTCAGCCTAATTCAGATATGTAATAATTATCTTTTCCCCTGTGAATGGAAATTTAATGAGAATATTTTGTGAAAGCATATTTTGTACTTTATATAATTACCTATTTGTAATGTATGGGGAGGGAATAACTCATGGGGCCTCATCTCTTGAACATTCTCTGCTACCACATGACTTCTTAAATTTCTGTATGCTGTCTTCATTCATTTTATTTCTTTCATCCACTTTTTCTCATTTTTGTGAACAAGTTTTTGCTTGATTTCATTTTATGTATCAAGAAACCCCTCACTTTTCTCTTGTCTGAGATGGGCAGATTTGAATTCTAAACTGTCCATGTAATTCGGCTCTCTTAATTGTTCTTTTTTGTTGTTGCTTTCCTGTGGACCTTCTCTGTAAGCTCTTTGTGCTTCTTAAGGTATAGTGACAAGTTTGAAAATTATATTCTAGTTTTGGCCAATTGCATGAAGTGAAAAACTTGCTGAATATTACCTTTTTCCATAACTTAATTTTCTTTGTTTGTATGTTTCCCATCACCACACAGCTGCCACTACCACTAACGTGGTGTCATTATATAGCAGTGATGCCCAAAAGGGAAGGCCTACTGCAAAAAGAAGAGCTGTCTCAACTGTTCTTTAAGTGATGATGAACCTGCCTGTCAAAAGATGATGATGCAATATTCCTGAAAATCATATTGTATAGAGTCCCATATTTTAATTTTAGAAGGGGAGAAGTAGGCAATGAATTGGCCAACTCTCAAGTTGCATCGCAATGCCAAAAGTTATTCCTTCTCATTTAATTTTAAGGATAAAGAATTAAAAGATGGATTTATATTGATGTTGTAAAGTAACATTTGAAGAAGGTTTTTTGTCCCATTATTGTTTATCTCTAATGAAAGATCATTATACACCTTCCCATGGGTGTGACTTGCTGTTGTATTCAAGGAATGTTTCAACTATCAGACATAATCAAGAAAAAGAGCCTGAAGGACTGATTTCTATTTTCTCAATTATAGCAGTCATAAATGTTATTATAATCCCTCTCCCTCACTTTTTTTTTTATGCAGTCATGAGGTGACAGGCTTTCCTGGTGTGCTGAGTAAGGGTACTGAAGAGGGTATGTGCCATAAAACTTTCAATGT
The DNA here is from genome assembly GCF_036320965.1 of Panulirus ornatus. Lineage (NCBI taxonomy): Eukaryota > Metazoa > Arthropoda > Malacostraca > Decapoda > Palinuridae > Panulirus > Panulirus ornatus. The sequence continues at coordinate 27,230,482 of NC_092255.1, read as the reverse complement.
TTCTTTGTATACATAAGAAGAGGCTTGTTTAGTGGACACTTAGGCAGGCAATTAATAACTGACACCCTAACGCAGAGAAAGTAACCTTATATCAAAGATTTTTTTATTATGACTTTATCTCTGTGGATAGGGGAGAAAATATACATGCATTTGATAGGGAGAAAATATACATGCATTTCTCTTGTATGTTACAAAAGATGACTAAGGGGAACAAGAAATGGGGAATGGAATTCCTCCCCTCTTGTATTATTACTCTGTAATGGTAGGACCAGGTGAGCAAGTAAAGCAGGGATTTCTCCTGTAAGACTCAGCTGGTAGTCATGATGCAACCTCATTAGGTGGAAAATGCAAAGAAAAAATAATACAGAATTCAGGAATTTCAGGTAATGGTTGCAGTACATATAAGAGTGTTTTTGTAAGTTTTAAGTATCAAATGTGAAAAGTAGAATTATTTATAGTACAATCACGATATAAAGCGAAATGCAATGTTAAGGTCATTTAGGGAGCTGTTCTTTCTTTTCCTCTCACTTTTTTCTCTCTTCAGGCTAATTAACTTTCCTCTCATAATTTTAAAAATGAATACCCTAGAAATCTGCATATTTCATATGGTTCAATTCATGCCTACTTATTGATCATGACATCTATACTTAGGACTGTACAGGCATGTGAATTTCAGTAAAGAATTTTAGAGCAGTTGTAGCTTTAAAAGATTTTGTAATGAATTATTGTACCCTTTGCTTCTAGTCAGTAAATATTGAATGATATATTTTCATTTTCCAACTTTTTTTTTATGTTAACTGTGCAAATCCTTCATATGAAAATCTGAGATCACAGCTTTAGCAAGAATGAGCCTTCCATATGCTCTATGTTAAGTAGAATTAAGAAGGTAAGGCATGAACACCTCAGGTCAGATTTATACTGCAGATTGTACACTTGGAGGAAAATTTAGATATTTACTTTTTCATCAATTTGTGGGTTTTTACATGAAGTTCTTTCTTGATACCTGTATGAAGGAAATTTTATTTGTTTCCTATGATTAAACAAATGACCGTGTAAAAGGATAAAATTCAAAAATTATTTCAACAGTCAATGAGTTAAGAACAATAGCTGTGGATAGTACATTCTAGAGAATAGAAATTGTTGAATATTTCTCTTGCACAACATTACATCTGTTATGATATCATTTCTCATTTCCAGAGTATAATTTTTTTTTTATCCACTCAGATGCTAATTTTGCAAACATCAATTTTGGAGGTGGTTTTAAGTCAAATCATAAAATTTGTAGTTAGAGCTAGTTTGCTACATGCTACTCTTTCTATGTTAAATGGTTGGATTTATACATAAACTATATTTAACTGAAAAGTGGCAATAAAAGTTAAAATACTTGTAGTGAATGACTGCATGTTTAATTACATGATATATTACTGGTTCCTTACGGATAGGTGAGAAAGAAAACTATCTATGAATCTTGTGCATGTTGTAGAAGACAGCTAATAGGGGCAAGAGTGGAGGGTGGAAATCATCCCCTCCGATATCTTCATTTTGTAAATTAGGAAAATGAGCAAAATGAAAATTTTTCTGCAAAGCCTCAGACATCTATTCCTAATGATACCTTGGTATGACAGAAAAGACAAGCAAGTATGTAAAGTGGTAATCACAATTATTATTATTATTTTTATTATTTAATTATTATACTTTGTTGCTGCCTCCCGAGTTAGCGAGGTAGCACAAGGAAACAGACGAAAGAATGGCCCAACCCACCCACATACACATTTATATACATACACGTCCACACATGCACATATACATACCTATACATCTCAATGTATACATATATATACACATGTACATAATTCAAACTGTCTGCCCTTATTCATTCCCGTCGCCACCCCGCCACACATGAAATGACAACCCCCTCCCCACACATGTGCACGAGGTAGCACTGGGAAAAGACAACAAAGGCCACATTCATTCACACTCAGTCTCTAGCTGTCATGTATAATGCACCGAAACCACAGCTCCCTTTCCACATCCAGGCCCCACAAAACTTTCCATGGTTTACCCCAGATGCTTCACATGCCCTGGTTCAATCCACTGACAGCACGTCGACCCCGGTATTCCGCATCGTTCCAATTCACTCTATTCCTTGCACGCCTTTCACCCTCCTGCATGTTCAGGCCCCGATCACTCAAAATCTTTTTCACTCCATCTTTCCACCTCCAATTTGGTCTCCCACTTCTCATTCCTAACACCTCTGACACATATATCCTCTGTCAATCTTTCCTCACTCATTCTCTCCATGTGACCAAACCATTATTATTATTATTATATGCTTGTGGCATGAGAAGTATGGGAGGTGGGCAGATTAGAATGGGTAGTGAGTGGTGGGATGAAGAAGTGAGATTATTAGTGAAAGAGAAGAGAGAGGCATTTGGACGAGTTTTGCAGGGAAATAGTGCAAATGATTGGGAGATGTATAAAAGAAAGGCAGGAGGTCAAGAGAAAGGTGCAAGAGGTGAAAAAGAAGGCAAAAGAGAGTTGGGGTGAGAGAGTATCATTAAATTTTTGGGAGAATAAAAAGATGTTTTGGAAGGAGGTAAATAAAGTGCGTAAGATAAGAGAACAAATGGGAACATCAGTGAAAGGGGGCTAATGGGGAGGTGATAACAAGTGGTGGTGATGTGAGAAGGAGATGGAGCGAGTATTTTGAAGGTTTGTTGAATGTGTTAGATGATAGAGTGGCAGATATAGGGTGTTTTGGTCGAGGTGGTGTGCGAAGTGAGAGGGTTAGGGAGAATGATTTGGTAAACAGAGGTAGTAAAAGTTTTGTGGAAGATGAAAGCTGGCAAGACAGCAGGTTTGGATGGTATTGCAGTGGAATTTATCAAAAAAGGGGGTGACTGTGTTGTTGACTGATTGGTAAGGATATTTAAAGTATGTATGACTCATGGTGAGGTGCCTGAGGATTGGCGGAATGCATGCATAATGCCATTGTACAAAGGCAAAGGGGATAAAAAAGGTGAGTGATCAAATTACAGAGGTAAATGTTTGTTGAGTATTCCTGGGAAATTATATGGGAGGGTATTGATTGAGAGGTTGAAGGCATGTACAGAGCATCAGATTGGGGAAGAGCAGTGTGGTTTCAGAAGTGGTAGAGGATGTGTGGATCAAATGTTTGCTTTGAAGAATGTATATGAGAAATACTTAGAAAAATAAATGGATTTGTATGTAGCATTTATGGATCTTGAGAGGGCATATGATAGACTTGATAGAGATGCTCTGTGGAAGGTATTAAGAATATATGGTGTGGGAGGCAAGTTGTTAGAAGCAGTGAAAAGTTTTTATCGAGGATGTAAGGCATGTGTACGAGTAGGAAGAAAGGAAAGTGATTGGTTCTCAGTGAATGTCAGTTTTTGGCAGGGGTGCATGATGTCTCCATGGTTGTTTAATTTGTTTATGGATGGGGTTGTTAGGGAGGTGAGTGCAAGAGATTTGGAGAGAGGGGTAAGTATGCAGTCTGTTGTGGATGAGAGAGCTTGGGAAGTCAGTCAGTTGTTGTTTGCTTTGTAAACCACACATCTCTCTTACCCTTTCACTACTTACTTTTATCAAACCACCTCACATCACATAATGTCCTTAAACGTTTCATTTACAACACATCCACCTTCCTCCGCACAACCCTATCTATAGCCATTTTTGCTTTCCAAGATAACGTTCTCATCTTCCATACATTCTTCAATGCTCCCAGAACCTTTGCCCCCTCCCCTACCCTGTGACTTACCTCCACTTCCATGGTTCCATCTGCTGCTAAGTCCACTCCCAGATATCTTAAACACTTCTTTTCCTCCAGTTTTTCTCCATTCATACTTACCTCCCAATAAACTTGACCCTCAACCCTACTGAACTTAATAACCTTACTCTAATTTACATTTACTCTCAACTTTCTTCTTTCACTCACTTTATCAAACTCAGCCACCAACTTCTGCAGTTTCTCACCCAAATCAGCCACCAGCACTATACCATCAGTGAACAACAACTGACTCACTTCCTCATCCACAACAGACTGCATACTTGCCCCTCTCTCCAGAACTTCCTGTTTTATGTTTAGTTATTTCATTGTAAAGATATAATTAGAGAAAAACTACAAACACACACACATTTTCACAAGTAATATGTAAAGTAATAAGGATGGGACACAATGAAAAAAGGCCTCAGTAATTAGTATCATCTAGGAGAAATATGTTTTTGCAATATGTGTATGACAGGGACATGTGAGTTGATATTGTTCCTAACGTGTTGCTAGAGTCCTACATAAAAAGAATAGTAAAAGAAACAAACTGTCCACTTGTAAATATTGGAACAGCTTTCACAATATTCAGCATGCTCTTTATTTTCAAGTTTGGCCACCACTTCATGTGTGGCGGAGTGGTAATGGGAATGGATGAAGGCAGTAAGTATGAATGTGTACATGTGTATATATGTATATGTATGTATACATTGAAATGTATATGTACGTATATGCGCATGTATGGGCATTTATGGATATATGTGTATGTGGGTGGGTTGGGCCATTGCTCGTCTGTTTCCTTGCGCTACCTCATTGACACGGGAGACGGCAATTAAGTTTAATATAATAATATATAAAACAGGAAGTGCGAATTTCTTCAAGCACCTACATCTGATTAGCATTTATTGGTCTTTT